>NC_138979.1:131240815-131982168 GCF_964341445.2 Mesoplodon mirus
GTTCCTGTTCGTCTTCAGTGGTATGGCCTATGCTACTTTACATATAGTGGGCTCTTCTTATATTCCTAAATCCTGTCCATGACCACTATTTTCCATCTTGCTTCTGCCATTCCTGGGTGTGTGTGGAAATGTTTTGAAACTGTACAAGGCAAGATGACTAAACACCACTTGTCACTCTCCATGACATCATTGTCCAGAAACCTCTGTGGGACTTAAATGACCCTTAGGGCATCCAGACATGAATAAGTTTATTGGTGCTTTTGTGCTCGCCCATCCTTAGCTTTGAGAATTTAGTTGACAGGGCTCTGGTAGGGTAGAAAGATTTCTGAGAGGTGTTCAGTCTTCCATATTTTTCTTGTCTTGCACATTGAACAAAGCTTATGAAATAAACAATGACACGTTAGAGATTGTTCTCAGGTGCTATGAAAATAGAAAGTGACTTATCTCACTAGAACTTTAAACTCCCATTTAGATATTTTCTTGATTCTGGTGGTGGATGACTTGTGAGGAGGACTTTCCATAGCTAAGAACAGGGTTTTGATCAATTTTGAAACAAAAGAATTTGAATTCACTTTTCTTGACTTTTAAGTGGAGTCAGGATTTTTTCTCCCTCTTCAATTTGACAGCTGGAATTTTTAATAACTTTCTTATAAATGAGATTTATTCTGGTTTCAAAACACATCCAGGAATTTATGAGAAATAAAAACATGAATTTCCTGATATTTCAGTGACAAGGCTTTACATGAAACTTTCATTGTCATCTTTCTTGAACCAAGTGCAGGAAAACACAATCGTGAGGGGCATTTCATTTGCATGTTGCTGAACAGCTTGATGCCCTCAATTGGACTCTAGCAAAGTGCACAACGGGCCACCTGATATTTCATGGCAGACACTGAAATAGGAAATGGAAAAGAAAAAAGAATTTCATTCCATTCCAGTTATTTGGTTCAAGTTCACTTTGAAAAATATGAAATATCTCATTCAGTTTAATGTATGCAAATAAAGCCTATAGAGGATGACAGTAATCAAATGGCAAAGGCTATCCCAAATGCTGTAACTGAGAGTGAAGCCATTTTAGACCATTTTTGAGGGGGATGCCACAACATACTGTTGAAGTGGTTGGAGACTGTATTGTAGACCTTTATAGATGTAGAGGAGATGAATGATTTAGTATTCAGATTAGAAAGAGAGTGGGTAATTTAGCCACACATTAGAGGGCTTTCATCTCCTCTAATTAATTTTCTTTTTCTTTTTCATCCAAGTGGGAAAGGGAGTTTGTGACTATATATTCTCTTCACAAATAAGTTTGTATACATAAATAAATTATCCAAATACTTCAGCCTTTAGAAGGCCTTTGGCTTGAAACACCGACATGATTGAAACAAAAGAAGAATGTTGACTGGTTTTTACTCTCTTCATTTGAACTATTGTCACAATATTAGCTCATTTTTCTCTTTACATTTTTTATTACATTTTAAATAGTAAAATAACAGATGTAGCTGGTCTTTGCAAACTGTAAAGTGTATACAATTTTAGTTGCTATCATTAGTATTGTTATTCTACCCCTACATAAATTCTGTAATTCCAGTACAGATGAGTTATGTGTCTCAGTCATGAACATTCATTGACTATTCAATTTTGTTACTACTTTGTCTATACTTAGAGTTGTCCCTTCTTCTGTTTGTGGGTTTGTCTATCAATTGACAGACTTTTAACAGTGCAGTCTCTGAATACCCCATTATCTAATGATCTAAAATTTGGCTGACTTTGAATCTCAGGAAGCAATTGAGTCCCATGATTTTCTGGTGAGATTTATATTTTAAATTATATTAAATAAAATTTTATTTATTAAAGAAACCTATGCACATAATAATAAATAATAAAAATGATTTAAACAAAAAAATTATATATGCTATATTATTCAATATAATACTGGTCCTTTCTTTAGAGATTCTAATGATTTTCACTTCTATTATTTACCTCTGTTTCAAATTATGCATATAATGATGATATTTCTCAATTTATTAGTTTTAGATGTTTATTAACTTCACTTTATAGTAGATAAGTATTTAGCTTTTTTGACCTCCCTATTTTTTTCCCCTTCCCATTCTCACAATGTTTGATTAAATCAATAGTCAATGTTTAAGTTGGTATAATTTTGTAGATATTCACTACTGAACCAAATAGCATATATATTATATAATATATAATAATGTATAATATGTGCAATTGTTTTCTTTTACATTTTTGTTTTCTAGATTTAACAGTTGACCTGTTCTGTGTTTACTTAATATTCTATGAACATTGTACTTTACTTGCCCAAATGTGCCAACAAATGTTTAAAATATTACCAATATAATTTTTAAATGCTTAAATTCATCCAATACTTTATCAGTTCAACATTTTTCCTGCACATATGTTCTCAGACCCCTTGGTGCTCTTATTCCCAAAATGAATGCTTATTCACTAGGCCAGATCTCTCATCTTGGGTATCCCTTTTGTTCATTTCCTGTGTTGGAGTTCAGGCAAATATCCACTAGAGGCAGGGCCAGATTCAGGGACAGCCAACTTAGGTAGAACTCTATGTCTTTTCCTTTTTCAAAAATGACTTTGTTTTGTTGAATCAGTATCCTAATGCTTCTTATTAACTGGCACATAGAAATTAAACATTTTAAATAAATATCTTTATTTCTTATTCTAGATTGTTTATATGCCTTCAGGTTGTCCCCAGAATTGTGAAGGCATTTCTACACAGTTGTCAAATCTTTGGTGGTGTTATTGCCAAATGTGATATCAACTTCATTCTTAATCGTAATATTCCTGTAAAGAAACTTCATTCTTTTAAAGTATCTACCTTAGAAACTTTATTTTATTCCCATTAGATTATTGTAATGTATCCCAATCAAGGATTTCTTGACAACCACTTGGAAATGTATCACTTGGAACTTTTCACTTAAAACTCAGGAATGAAAAAGGGCACTGAGCACATGCAATTTCATATCCTGTTGGATGGGAAGAGGGGGTGGTGACCATAGAGTAAAATGTCACTTATGGGTCTCTTGTGTCAGAAATTTCCTTGGCATGAAGGAAGCAGCTTACTATGTGGCAACGCTAACCTTAATGTGATTCAAGCCTCCTCATGGAACCAGGAGAAATATATTATCCTATGTCTAGCATGTCTTTCTTTCAATACCATTCTACTAATGCATTTTTTCCAAATATTCCAAATCATCATAAACCAATAATAAGCATTGTTTCAATGAACAACGTACAGTGCTCCATTCTTACTGTCTTTTGATGTTAGCATAAGAACATAGCAAAGGAGAAAGCATAAGTGTGGTATCAGCAGGACTTGGGTCTTGAGTCCTGGCTTACCACTTACTAGCAAAGAAACTTTGGATAAATTATAAACTAAGCCTATAAAAAAGTTTTCAAAATTGTATTCATTTTGGATTTGCCTAGTTTAAAAATATATACTAATAATTAGTCTGCATTCCAGGTGAAATAAATCTTAACCCCTGGAGTTGGAGTCTGGCCTCACAGAGCCCCCTTTATTCTCCTAATGTTCAGCAGGGGTTGAGAACTGTTGCCTCTAAGCCTCATTTTCTCCTTCTTTAAAATGGGTGTAACAATAACACCAGTACTGTGGGTTATTTTAAGAATTAAATGAAGAAAATACATGTAAAGAACATAGCACTATGCCTGGAACATTATAAATAATTCATACCTCCCACTTCCTGGCTGAAATATAAATACAATTAAAGAAAAGATTGTATCCTTCTTGTTCACTGTTTCACGTGTGGCACATAGAAAGGACATTTTTGTGATTTCAGTGAATCACCTGCACTGTCTTTGAAAAGGAGAGAGAGACACTGACATTGTAGTATTGACTTTTGCTCAGCCACAGAGACTCTTATAAAAGAAACAACAACAAAAATTTTTTTGACTAGGCTCTTTTGTAGAATCATTTTTTTCCCAAACAGTTAGTCCTAGTTATTCTCTCTTTCCGGCTGATACACTACCTCATCCTAACGTATACTTGTGTCTGTCATCCATTGCACCTTTAGAGCTTTCTTTTTAATATTTTCCCCTCCTTTCCTTTCTCCCTCTCTCCCTCTTGCCCTTCTCATCTTCCCTTCCTTCTGTTCTTTTTCCCCCTCCCCCTTATTTCCTCTCCTCTCTCTCTCTTTCCACTCTCATCCCCTCACCCCACATCTCTATTTCTATTTCTATCATGGAAAATCTCTCTTAAAACGTTTAGCTCCAGGATCAATTGCTCATCTCTTGACCTTGCCTGGCAGCATCCTGTCTCCTCTGCTCACCTACCACACACAGTGATCGTTAATTTGTCTTCTGAGCAGCAATACCCTCCTTCTGCATACTTCAGTGCTACATAACAATAATTGACTAGTCAACCTTGCAAATGACAAAAAAAAAAAATACAGACTGTAGCTCCAGGATCCACATTGGGTTTTTTTTTTCCCATAGAACCAATGTTAATACATTCATTAAATATTTTTTATGCATTCATTCCATAAATACATTCTGCTCGTTACCATGTGTCAGGACTGTTATTGATACTAAACAGAACAGAATATACCTGGCCTCAGAGAAGGGCACAAGCTTATGGAAAGTTCAACAAATAAGCAGATTATTATTGTATAGCATGATACGTGCTTCAGGGGAAGTATTAAGTGCCCTTCTCATACACTAAGGCGTGCACATGGCAAGGGTCTTCACTCAGTCCTGGCTACATGGGAGGCAGGGCCAGCAGTCATGCCATCTGAGTTGTGTTTTAAAGAAGGATGATAGGTGTCAGCTTTGGGAGGAGTAAGGGATAAGGGGGCCGAGATATGGCTAGGTATTCTAGAGTGTGAGGATACTGGTGAGAAATGAGGCTGTAGAAGTTAGGGTAAGTCAGGTGTTAGGGAGCTTTGGCTTTATCCTTTCACAAGGTAACCCTTCAAAATTGCTTCAGTAATTTGGATAATGCATTATGGAATATCCTTGAAAAATCAGAGCTCCCTGTCAGTGTGAGAGAAAGTAATAAGGGCAGCTGAAAACATGCAAGGAAAATGTAGAGAAATAGGTACAATATGATATTTTTTAAGCCAACCAAATAATCACACCTTAATATTATAATTGTGAAAATTACTGAGTACATACTATATGTCAGGTATTTTTTCTAAGAGCTGTATACGTAGTAACCACCATATACGGTAGATTCTATTATAGTTAACTGCTCAGATGTGGAGGCCATGCCACCTGAGCACAAAGCTCCACTCCACCACTTATTTACTGTGTGACTTTGGACAAATCACTTGATACACATAAATACACTCATATATTTGATAGTTTTGTGTGGCAGTTCAGGGTTTCTTCAACCCATACCTCCCTCTTTATTTTTCAGTGGATTTTAATAAGATAGTGAAAAGAGGTAGTAACTAACAGCAAGAGAAATGGATGATCAAATCTGAGTGAGGTCAAACCCAATAGCTCCATCAAAGAAACAAACATCCAACAAAAAAATAGATGAAGTGAATTGCCTGCAAACAGGAATTTGGTATCTGTAACAGGTTAAGCAGTGGAATGGCATAAGGATGGAGGGGATCTGAATAGGCAGATTCCCTGATGCCCTTTGGGAGAAGGGGGACTTCCTGTGGATTGTAAAGCAACTTCATAGAAAATGCATGTGTCTCTTTGGAATCCCATTTTTATTGCTTCTCAACTGCTTGACCTTGGGCAGATGACTAAACCTCTCTTTGCCTCAGTTTCCTAGGTAAATAACAGGATTAAATTCACGAGATGCTGTGAAGATTAAATGAGTTAATAAGTGTAAAATACTTAAGTAGTGCTGGAACACGATACACCGTATGTGTTTATTATTATTATTATAACATCCTCTGGATTTCATATGTTGGCATGTTTGTTTAATAGTAGGTTGCATATAATTCTTACCTTAAGCTTTTAAAACTGGAGGAGCATAGACAAGAGTTACTGTCTTGGCTTGCTGACCTGTGCCTATTGTCTATCTTGCTAGAATTAAAGTATACTTTTAATGAAGGTCAAGGAGAGCTTCTAAACTCTTTGTGAATAGTACTCAGGAGAGGGAGTCTGCCAGAACAAGTAGCAATTGCAGTGGACATCTCTTCTCTGTGTAAGATGGTCGTCATTTCCAGCAGACCCACTTGCAGAGAATAACATCAAAAATGGATGTTTCCTGCACAGCACAGGAACTTAGGTTCATAGTGTTAGAAATGAGTCCCATGCCAAAATATTGGAGAAACACTGCTGATGGAAGATGATTCATGTATCCCTCTTATCTAATATGAAATGAATGGTGGTGGTTTTTGTTTTTTCCTGGGGAAGGAAAGATCTCTGAGTGAGTACTAGTATGACATGGCAGAAAGTTCAGACTTTTTTCAGATGGTTGAGAGGTGTGCTTGGAAAGGAGAAATCTGGGCTGCACACTGAACACCCTTGGGGAAAGATGAAAGAATAAAACACCTTAGAGATTGAGATACACAGCTGGGTAATGCAGAGATAGATCCTTTAAGTTGGAACATAGGGTGAGAGCTGGGAAGGATTTTGCACCTGTGCTTGACTGGTTGTTGAATTTAGAACAAATTTTCTGCTGGATAGAAATTTCTGTGGAAGCATAAGTTTTTCAGCACCCAGCAGAGAAAGGATAAAAGAACTTGCGGTTTTAGGAGATTAGATTTTTTTTCCCCAGTATTGTGGCCTGTACTGGAAATAAGTACTGACATTAAAACCAAAGATCAAGCACATGCTTACATGATCAGCTTAGGGCCAGGGAAATGGTAGTCAACTTCAACTAACAAAAAGGCCTTATTTTATTCAAATTTCAGTGTAGGAGAAGAAAGTTAAGGAAAATCAACATAAAATACAACAAAATAAAAAATGAGATTGGGTGGCTGGGATGAGGTCTCTGACCCACGTTCTCATCTTCATACATAGGGGAGAGTTAGACATTAAGTGTTGCTTTGACACAACTGCAGCCCTGGTAAAGACAGTGGGGATTAGAAAATTATGAGTTTCAAACTGAGATAGAATTGGGTGAAGCTCTGTAGGACTCAGAATGTTATCACTGGTTTTGACTACTTTCTTCTGATATAGACAAAATGAGTGTGTGCTCTGGGTCCATCCAACCAAGAAATCCCTTCCTATTGTTGAAAAAAAAAAAAAAAAGTGAACATCCACAGAGTGATGATGCTGGGAAATTAGCAAAAGCTCCAGACCAAAGCCAGTGGAACCCTGGGGAATGTGGCTAAAACTGAGTTTGAGCTGCGTCATAAAAGTTTCAGGCACTTTTAAGAGGCTGGTGAAGGCTCAGTAAAAATGTATGAGCTGAAATTATGGGATATTAATTCAAACTGGAACTGGATAATAAATAGACAGTTTCTATCACTTTTAGCCACTGGAGTGACATTTGATCTATGTCCCTGTACAAAAATTTACAAAGCTGCAGTTTTTTATACTGACTACAAGCAGATTCCAATAATCTGGGGGAATAGTGTGCTAAAACTTGATTTTGGCAGAAGGGACTGTGGAGGCGACCCAATAATCCCACTTCTGCAAATGTGTGTCCAGAATTGAAAAGCATGATTGAGTTAACATTCTGTTTGAGATCAACTAAAATTTGTTTTTCATGCTGCATATAATCGTTGCCAATAGGATAGGTAATAATGTTTTTTCATATTTGCTAAAAGAGTCCTGTGAAAAACTCCAAGAAGCACTTAAGTTTTCTGAGACATTTAAGGCATATTCGATTTTGATAATTCCAGAGCCCCTAAGTGTTTTGAAAACGGTTGTTATAATATAGGAGCATTTTTCTGTCTTTATAAGTGAGACATGATCTTCTTAAAAAGGAAATCATGCTTAATAGTGTAAAAATAACCCAGAACTTTTGAGAGTGCTGTAGAATGATTTCTTTCCTTGAGATCAATTTTTCTAAAGAGAATATAATAAGGAACTTTTAATTAATGCCATTAGCTTGTAGCCTGGCAGGTATTATGGGTCACTGAATGTAGGAATACATAATAAATCTTGTAATATTGGAATGTATGTGGATAAAATAACACTGAGAAAACAAATGAAGAGTGATCCATGCAGTTTCAGATTTAAAGAGGAGGTATGACCAGATAGCCAGCATAGGAGAAGAGGCTCTCTTCAGAACCCCATACACATGTATAGAGCTGAATGCAGAGTAAGCTTCTCAAAATTAAAATACACAAAACTGAATTCTTTTTTTAAATTAATTAATTAATTTATGTATTTATTTTGGGCTGTGTTGGGTCTTCATTTCTGTGTGAGGGCTTTCTCTAGTTGTGGCAAGTGGGGGCCACTCTTCATCGCAGTGTGCGGACCTCTCACTATTGTGGCCTCTCATTGCAGAGCACAGGCTCCAGGCACGCAGGCTCAGTACTTGTGGCTCACAGGCTTAGTTGCTCCACAGCATGTGGGATCCTCCCAGACCAGGGCTCCAACCCGTGTCCCCTGCATTAGCAGGCAGATTCTCAACCACTGCACCACCAGGGAAGCCCTACAAAACTGAACTCTTTATATATCCTCCCAATATGGCTTCTCTCACATCTTCTTCATATCTGTAAATGGCAACTCTGTCCTATTTGCTCAGGACAAAACTTTAGATTGATTCTTTTTTTTTTTTTTTTTTTGCTGTACGCGGGCCTCTCACTGCTGTGGCCTCTCCCGTTGCGGAGCACAGGCTCCGGACACACAGGCTCCGCGGCCATGGCTCGCGGGCCCAGCCGCTCCGCGGCATGTGGGATCTTCCGGGATCGGGGCACGAACCCATGTCCCCTGCATCGGCAGGCGGACTCTCAACCACTGCGCCACCAGGGAAGCCCTAGATTGATTCTTGACTTCTTAGTTTTCTTTATCACCCCATTTCATTAGCAAAACTTATTGAGTCTCTCTTCAGAATTTACCCAGACTTAGACTTTTGCCATCTATAATGCTCCCTGGTCCATGCCAGGACCATCTTATGCCTGACTTTTTTCAGTAACTTTCTGTATGGTCTCCCTTGTTCCATCCTTGTTTACAGTGGTATTTATTAGGATCTTTTGCTAATGTCACCTCTCTCACATTGGCCATTTAGTAGGAATTTACTTTTCTCCCCACTTAAACTCACATTTTGGTCATGTGACTTACTTGCCAGTGAAATGTATAAATATTGCTGTGTATCCTTTCTGGGCAATAGCCTTAAGAACCAGTGTAACTGATAGAGCTGCCATAATTCACTCACCAGGGTTCATATGACAAGCTCCACTCCACTGCAAATTCTGGATAGATATGTAGGATAAGAGAAAGATAAATTTTGTTGCTTTAAGCCACTCAGACTTTCAGGTTGGCAACCAGATTAATGTTGCCTATCCTGACTGATAAAGAAATTTTTCCAGAAGGTGCCAGAAACACAAGAACAAAACCCAAAAATATTTGGCATTAGTTATGGCCAGGGGTAGAGGTGTCAAGAAAATATTATTAGACAGATGCTGATTTGTGCTATGTAGTGGTAAAACTCTAACCTGCGGTAACATGGAAAGTGAATATTGAACCCAGTGGGTTTGTAGCTTCTCACAAAAGAATAAGCAAACAACATTAGTAACTTGAGTTTCTTACTTTTGACTTCATTTTGACATGTTACAACAAGAAAGAGATAAAAGAATGGGTTGACTTACAAGAAGGAATGAAAGGGATTAGACAGTTTAGAAATGTGGAGACTTGCAGAATAAAGACCCAACTGGTTTCCATGCAGTAAAATAAAACTGTGAAGGCCTTTAAAAAACAAATACTAATTAAAATCCAGCATAGAAGCAGTAAAGGCCAAAACAAAAATGTGACCATCAGACACATTTTAAAATCTCTGAATAAGTTTATTCACCCAGTAAATCTTTTCAGTTGAACCAGAAGACCTAGAGAAAAATACTAGAAATGTGCTTCTCCCAGGGTATCTGTTAAGTTTATACACACAATTAAGTTCAGAGAGAAAGGCACATCTGCAAAAGAATTGTGAGTGAGATGACTGGCACACAGAGCTGACTGACTGAAAATAAATAGGAAAGACATGACTATCTTTGAGAGACTTGCACTGTCAGAGAACTACCAGCCTGTGAAACTGTGACTATTAAAGACTTAGAATAGTTCCTGGGTCTCAAACCTTCTAAGGGTAAAGGAAACTTAGAAAGCTGCTCAATGAAGGCACATTTTCTTATAACTTCTTCAGAAGTATCCAATGAGGATAGTGTATAAAGGTCAGAGCCAAGGGCCCCTGAGAACTATAGGCTGGAAAACTACTCTCAGGGAGAAAGCCCTCACAATGGCTGTTCAGTGGAAGTGTGGCATTTCCATGGTTCAGTGGCTTCTAGATGCACCCCTCCTCCCCTCCTTCCATCCTTCCCCTTCCTAAATAGGAATGTTTATTCCAGTCATTCCATTCCTCTTCTGTGAATCCAACAGGTATAGGCTAGCTAATTACTTTTTTGTGTCTTTTTTTTTTTTTTTTGTATTTCTTAGGTCTGTAGATGAGAAGTGGCACATCTAGGTTTATATAGATACACACATTAGATTTTGTGCTTTTTAATCTGATAATCATATTGGACAGGACTTTTGAGTTTTTCCTCTTAGGAAGAGAATGAGGGTATTTTGCATGTGGGGAAGGGAGTAAATAAAATATTTGTGACCAAAAGGGAAGAATGTTGGTGAGCCAAGGTATTCCAAAACATCTGTTCTCTTGCTTTGAACAAATTTTAGTGTTGGAATTCTTTACTCAGTTCAATGTAGTCAGGGTTACGTGATTTGCATGGTTCAGTGAAATGTGAGCAGAAGTGTTAGTGTCACTCAGGGGCTGAAGGTTAAAGAGCCAATGCATGTTTGTCATATCTCGTCTTTAAACTCTGGTTATGGAAGCAAGTCCATTGGTTTGGTTTTCTGAGTAACTGTAATGGTCTTTATCCCCTTTTTGATGAACAGTATATATGTAGAACAAATAATAGCCTTCTGGTTGTAAATCACTGAGGTTTACAGATGTTTATCACTACAGCATGACTCAGCCTATCCTATTTACTATAAACCCAAATTCTACCCTCAAGGCAGAATTCAGAAAAATCATTTTAAAACATATCATTCGAGTTCCAACTCTTTTGAGTTCCATGCTAGAATGTAGTCATGACCCACATCCTTCCCCCTTCACTTCTCACATCAAGTTGCATATGGTACAGGGAAGGACCTCTTGGGTATTTATATAGATACTTTCACTTGAATGCCCAAACTCTGTATTCAAACCCTATAAACCTCTTGGGTCTTAAAGGGACCTTTGGCTATCCCCTGGGCTTAGGGATACACATACATCCTTGGCATGAAAGATTCAGGGGAGAGGCCAGAACAGGTCCCTAGAAACAAGGTTTGGGTCGTTTGTGCAAATAATTCTGAGACCTTCGGTATGAATGGTGTAGAAATGGGGAATACATTCTTGGGGTGGATACATCCCTTGACCTTACAATTCTTTTTCCTGTGGAGGTTGGGGGGTGCAGTGTTGGTCAGAGGAAGTCCAAAATAAGACTTTTGATACAGTGGCCTCTGTTGCTCAAGTCTAAGGGCAGTATCATACTAGTAAGGTTGATATCTAGAGGCTCCTTCACAGGATGTATCAACAAGAGCTGGTGTTTTATAACCCCAAATCCCTACTGATCAGAGAGCTCAACGGGAATATTCAGGGCTGTAGACAGTAGTGGAAAACAAAAATTGAAACTTCCAGAGGGTAGCACAAGCTTTAACTAAAGACAAGTAATTATTTTTTAGGAGAAGTAGAACATTTAACTCATTAATGGAGTACTTTATGAAGTAATTTGGAGCCTCATAAATGTGCAGTTAAAGTAACTGGTGCACATTTAGAGTATATTCCATGCATAATGACTATGGATATTTGAATTTGGAATTGAAGCTGTCATTAAATAGGGTGTGGTTTTTCTGGTCCATGATGGCAGTACATGGCCAGAAAAGAGTGTTAGTTGTACAGGAACTATTCAGTGCAAAACAGTGCATACCATGGTTTTCAATCTACATACGATATAGATGTGACTGTAAAACTCTGGAATTAATATGTTTTATTTTTTCTTCATTAAACCAGATATTCTGATGCTGGATAATTTACTGGTGTTAAAAAAAATCAAATCATTTCATTCTCTGTACGCCTGACATCCTCCAGAGTAGCTTGGCTGTTATGGGAAAATTGTTCTTTTTTAAAAAATATAGTCTGACCCAGGAGGAGATGTTGATTACTGATTGCTACAGGAAACATTTAAAGATACTTTAGACTATTTCCAGTCATACTCAAGGGATCCCCCAATGCAAACTATCCCAAAACTTTGTTAAACATACAAGGAATTCTTTTCTCAAAAAAAAAAAAAAAGAAAAGAAAAGAAAAAGAAAAATACAGTGAAATTATTGGTTTTCTTAGTCTAGTTATTCTCAAATTTCGGACCTCAGGACCCCATTATACTCTTGAAAATTATTGAGGATTCCAAAGGGATTTGTTTGTGTGACTTATAACTTATATTTATTTATATGTAATGTAGGAAAAATTAAAATCGATAATTTAAAATGTATATTTAAATAACTAACACATATGCTAACAGATTCTTTCATAAAATATAACTGTATTTTTTAAAAGTAGAAACATTGTTTTGCATTTTTTCTATTGGTTTTAATGTTTGGCTTAAGAAAACATAGTTGGGTTTTCAGATCTGTTGTTGCATTCATTCTGCTGCATACTACATAATGTAGCCCCTGAAAAATGCCACTGTGAAAGCATGGAAGTAAAATAGCAAATAACCTCTTAGTATTTTTATAGAAAATAGTTTTGATTTTGTAGCCCCATGAAGGGTTATCCAAGAGTCTCAGAGGTCCCCAGACCACATTCAGAGAATAACTGTCCTAGTTTTTATGCATTTAATGCCTCTAAGGTCCACACTGTCCAATAAGGTGACTAAGAGTCATGTGTGGCTCTTTAAATGCAAATTGATTAAAATTAAATTGTTAAAAATTCAGTTCTTTTTTCTCATTAGTCACCTTTCAAGTGTCCAGTAGCCACATGTTGTTAGTAACTACTCTGTTGGACAGCACAAAGTTTGAACATTTCCACCATCACTGAAAGTTAAGTTGGATAGTACTGCTCAACTCTATTTTTCCTGTTTTTTCTTTGTTTTCTCTTTTTTTGTTCCCCACTTAGGAGGGAGTCTTAGCTATTGATTGTCCTCATGCTGAAATAAACAAGAGGGCAGATGTGAAATTCTAATTGTTCCCTGCCCCGAGGAACAACATCTAAACGGATTATGGGCAGGTAATACTTGCTGCATAGTAGGAAATGCAATGCTCAGAAATGGTACTAAGAGCTACCCTGTGTTGGGGACTGCTCACCACCCTTGGATTGACCTAAACTAGGAGGCACCCATGTTTAGTGCTGTTCAAGTTACTGTACTTAGGTTTCTTGGCAGTTACACTAAAGAGTTAATACTGATTATAGACTTTCATAAGTGGAAAGTCAGGGAAATGATTGTCCATAAGATTGCCATTTTTTCCCCACATTGAAGTAAAAAACAGACATTGGTTGTTTTCTCAGGAAAGGCTTAAAACATGAGCTCTTGCTAATATATTTGACACCACTTCCCTTCTTTGGATGCCTTGCTTCTGAAACTCTGATAATTTAGTTGTACAAACACATATTACTCTTCAAATGCTTCCAAAAATAATTTATGTTGGAAATATTTTCTTGTAATCTTATTTCTTTCATTATGTTGTACTGTCAGAAGGTATTGTGGTTGATTTTGTCTCTGGGTTCTCTATATCCCTGTTAGACTGTAAAACCTGACAGAGTAGGAACCTAGGACAGAGCTTGGCACATAGCAGCCCCTCTGCGCATTGCTTGACTGATAGACCTAGGCCTCTTACGGCAATAGCTAAAGGCTGGCCCCACTGTTTCTGACTTGTGGGCTCATCATTCATTTTGGTTTTCCTGGTCCTCCTTTCTACATACATAAATACTCAATTCAGGGTCTCTTGCTCACCCCTTCCCCACATGAATCTTAGATACTTTGAAAATTATTGAGAACCTGATAAGTAGTGATTTGGGATGTTTCAGAACATAAAGCTCTAACTTTTAGCTACATCCACTTGGATAATTCACTTGCATTATCTGAACCTAATTCCTTCTCTTTACTTGGATCTAAATCCAGCTGGAAAATGTTATCATCTCTTAATCTCTTTTGCATTATTATATTTTTCACACCCCATAATAATTTCCAAGTTTATCATGTTTGCTATTTTCACAGGAAAAAATCTTCAGACCTAAATAACTGTTTCTGATTGATTAATTAGCATGCATTTATATTTATAATTTATTTTCATGATATGTATGGTGTTATTACATCTATTAATGAAGATGTGCTACATCACAACAATGTGTTTTGTTTTCAAAGACTCAATACCAGAAGTAGAAGTAATCTGGAAAACAAGAAAGTAGGTATCATCAATTTAGAAAGAGGTAGAATAATGTTTAAAAATCACAGTATTTTAAAAAGATCTTTGTCTAGAAGAGAAGAGGGCAAGCTTCCTACAGCTTGGCCAGGCAAAACAGAAAGGTGTGAAAGTCATGACAGGATCTGCATGACACACCAGTGTGAGGTAGACAGCATATGGGATATCCTGGCTGTTGAAGAGGTTGTAACTTAGGTCTGTCAGCAGCTGTGGCAGCCAGAATGGTCTTTCTGAAGCCCAGGCTAAGCTATTTCTGGGTATGTGTCTTTTGGCTGGAAAATACCTTGGAATAACCCATTTTAATACCTACCCATGGTTGACAGGCAGGAATGCTTTAAAAGATTCTATCAGACTTTCCACTCAGGGATGAAACATTTGAAGTGCACTGTCTGGTTTAGGTAACACATTGGCAGCAACTATTTTATTAAAAAGAAAAATCCACCAATTAACAAGTGAACATGACAGATAGAGTGACAGAATTTCTCTGTGTTCAAAAGAGGTAGCTAAAGAAAAGGGAATACTGGGTATCTGAAGAGGAAAAATCACCCCTGGGGAAGAACAAAAGAGCCCTCTGAGAATGCAAAAGGCTCACAAATAGATCTATCAGATTCTTTTAGACTTTGATGAAAGACACAGGGCTTGATATTAGGATGACTCTGGGCCAAAACAATTCTTCACCTTAGATGAATTTTAAGCCCAACTAAAGAGAGAGATTACCACAAAAGGAAAAATGAGCCAAGATTTGGAGATCAGTGCAATAAAGAGTAATTTTGCTTGTTCCATAATTTGCTTAGGATAAGACTTGCCCATCTCCAAATCAGTTTGAAAACAACAAAAACCAGGCACTGAGACATTTTTGTATTGTACGTCCATATAGACGTACATGCTATTGAATGCCAATACATCTTAACAAGACCAGCATGGATGTTTATGTATTTGTTTTCAGAAGATTTGTCCCAAAATTTTAATGCAATTTAACAAATATTTACTGTGTGCTTTCTGTGTACAGCAATATGGAGGTGCTATGGGCTAGGCAGTAATAAAAGAGAAAGAACTTGCCTTCATAGTTCTAGTTAAGTAGGGCAGCTATGATATAGAGGCAATGTGCATGTATTTATGTGGGCAACATTTTTATACCTGGAGCTGTACATTTTTATAATCAGTAGACTCCTAAACATACAATTCATGAAATATAAGTACTGCAAATTAATGATTTAGTCTCTCTTACCACCTTAATATTTCAGAAAACATACCATATTATTAAGCATTTTTTTGATGATTACCTACTTTTAATTAAAACAGTGATGAAAAGAGTTATTGTTTTGGGTTTTAGGGATTTTTTTACACTTTTTCTGTGATGAATAGAGAAATTTTATAATAACATTGATTTCCTGAGCACCCAACATGTGGTAGGAACTTCCAAAATAGCTCATTGATTCTTTTCTGCTAGTATTCACAACATTGTATATTCTCTACCAACTTTGAATAGTACTGGCCTGAGTGAGTAATGGAATATGGAAAAAGTGAAAGAGTGTGACTTCTGAGGCATGGTCAAAATAGCCATTGTAGCTTTTGCCCTGCTCTCTCTTGGACCACTGGCTCTAGAGAAAGCCAGTTGCTATTTTGTGAAAATCCTCAGACAGTCCACCAGAAAGGTCCACATGGTAGTAACTAATGCCTCTTGAGGACAGCTGGCATCAACTTACCAGCCATTTTAGTGCGCTATCTTGGAAATGGGTCCTCCAGCCCCAGTTGAACCTTCACGTTAGTGGTCCAGGCTAATATCTTGACTACAACCTGTTAAAAACAAGACAACTGGCCCCAAATGGAGTCACTTATTCTTAAGTCCTATGTCATGAAACTGAGACTTAATTACAGTTTTGGATGCCCCAGAAATAGAATCTTAAACCAGTCAATCAGGAATCACCTGATTAGCATTAGTTAGGTCATCTGCCTGAAAGACCACTGCAATCCCCTAAAGGAAAGCAACCTTGCTCTAACCAACCTGATTTTTTGCAGGTATAACTTCCTGTGCCTGCTCCCTTCTGCCTATAAGCTGTCAGGAGAACTGTCCCAAGTCATTCTTTATTTTGATTATCTTTGGAATTGACTCTGGATCTTGGGAAGGTAGTATCCTATATATCCTTTTCGGGGACGAGTCTTGCATCTAAATGTTGTTTAATACTGCCCGGAATATTTACTGTTTGTCTCAGCTGAAAATTTGACAAGATATCTGTAAGGTTTTTTGTTTTTGTTTTTGTTTTTAGTAGCTGTATGGTCAGAAGTTGTCTAAATTGGAAGCTAGTATTTAGAACCTGACATGAACATTTTTTAGGCCTTCTTCTCCAAGCTAAAATGAAACTGTGTACCCAGAGGGAAAGAGAAACATTCTGAAGCCTTTGTGGAAGGATTTACTGAAACATTCCAATGATCCACAGCTCTAAATCTATAACATAGGAATCTTTTGATTTCTGTATTAGTTGAAGATCTTCTCCCTGATATGAAGATTCAAATTGAGGATAATGTAGCTGGATGAGTGTGTCAGTCTCTTGACATCATTAAGGTTGCCACCTAATTTTTTGTGGAATTAGAAACAACTGTACCTCTCTTACAAATGGAGTCTTTACAGAAACAGAAATGTGGCCCTAGAAACAATTCATAGCCCACCTATCCTTTTTTACTGATCCTCAAATCTCCCCTATTCATCTCAAAAAGCTCCTTTCTATCTGGTAGATTGAATGTTCCCCAATTTGAATCAATTTTTGCTCAAATGAACTCTAAAAATTGTTACTATTTTATCTTTTAACAAAACTTGTAAGAGAAACTGTGCCAGAACCATGCAGCTAATCAATTCCAGAATTCCTGCCCCAGAGAAATTGTATAAGGAGAAAGGTTTATTGTTGTTTTAAGTGCCTAATTTGGGGGTAATTTTTATGCAGCAGTAGATAACTTTAACCATTCTTTTACATCCCAAAACCAAAGTAAGCTTTGATTTCTACCTCAAGTGAAACACTGGTTGCTTTAGAATATCTGCTTTTTTCTCTATGCATTCAAATCAGGCAGAAGTATGGTGCTGCAAATATTCAGTCTTTTCCTTTGGCTCAGCAGTGGCAAATGGACCTTCTTGACAACTATTTCAACCTTTTTAGTTGGCTAGCAAAAGTGTTACTGTCAACTGTAATATTTTTTCCCAAATACTACTTTCAAAGGGCTGATGGTTAAACTAACATTAATTCGTTATAAAACTCATACACTTATCTCTTACATAGTTAAGCTTCTTAGACTCAATGAAATACATTTTCTTTTTATCCATTCTTTGCTCAAAACATATGCATGATAAAATAATACATATCCTTGATTATTAAAAAATGAAAGTTTTGAAAGTGTATATCTGACCATAATAAAAACATCAAAAACAATTTAACACTGACTTTAAACAAATAGGCTGCCAGGTATTCCTCCAGAAAAGATGGGTTTATTTGGGATCTGCAGAGAATTATAAGTTGAGGTCTGCAACCATGGTGAGCCACATGAGAGTTCCCCCATGGCAAGTGAAAAGAATACTTTTAATTTATTTTATTTTATTTTATTTTTGGCTGTGTTGGGTCTTCATTTCTGTGCGAGGGCCTTCTCTAGTTGCAGCAAGCAGGGGCCACTCTTCATCGCGGTGCGCGGGCCTCTCACTATCGCGGCCTCCCTTGTTGTGGAGCACAGGCTCCAGACCCGCAGGCTCAGTTGTTGTGGCTCACTGGCCTAGTTGTTCTGCGGCATGTGGGATCTTCCCAGACCAGGGCTCGAACCCATGTCCCCTGCATTGGCAGGCAGATTCTCAACCACTGTGCCACCAGGGAAGCCCAAGAATACTTCTATAAAGTGGAAAAGGAAGTTGGGAGAGCTGTAGGAAACAAAGAGCCCATGGCTTTTCATTGGCTGTGTCCTTGTTAGGAAAGAAGAGGAGTCTTTCTTTTTCCTGTTGGTTTATGTGATAGTCACACCACGTGAGAGCTCTCCCTTCTGGTCTCTCAACTGTATTTAATTGAGGTTTCTGTTTATTAATTTTTTACATTAGCCACACATAAATGTACTTTTAATATGGCAGAATATATTGTGTTTGAAAAAAATATGTGAACATATTTTATTTTCAAAGGGTCTGTGCTGCCTTCTGTAAAGAATGTTTTCTGTATTCCAAATGTCATAATACAACTGAGATGAACCACACCATTTTTATATTCTTATAAGTTTATCCTAATATGACCTTCCAAAGCTTGACTACTTCCAATCAAATCTCCTACTTTATGCAACATGTCTGTAAGCCAAAATATAAATTTATATTCAACCTATAAGTATATTAATTCTTTCAAATTCAAATATTGGTCACTTACTATTTCTTATGTATAAAATATCTAATTAATTATTACTTTATAATCGTTGAAAACATTTTTTTATATGTAGTTTTATCTTACACATCTCTGTTGTATGTTCCCAAAGGCTGAGGAGATTTTGAAATTTTACTCTCTACTCTGAGCTGATTTAAGTGCTTGGAAATGGCAAGGTATTTTTAATTTACATTAAGCCTAATTAATTTTTAATATTTTCTTCCCCTCAATATATTTTAATAAATTCAGTACATTTTATTTTGTATAAACATCAGTTACGATTTCAACAATAATAAAAGTATATTATATGAAGCAGTATTAAAGATTTGACAAACAAAATTAATCTACTGCACAAATATATTTTACTAGTTTGTGGCTGCAAGTGCTAAGTCAAATAAAAAACTAAGGCAGTTACGTGCAGATTTTGCCAAGAAGCCCCCTTAGAATATTCATTTGTTGAAGATAGCATTACTTTTATATTCAAATTTTCCAGATATTTGCCTAATAACTTCACTTTAGTTTGCATGTGTAGATATGGACTTATCCCTAATGTTGGATGGTAAAAACATAATTAAGTGTCACTGAAGCTAATGAACTGACAGTGTAATGCTCTATTATTCTAAAAAAGGTCCAGTTATACACATTGTGCTCCAAAACAAAATATATCTTGCAGTTCAAATTGCCATATGCTCAGAATTTTACCACAGGTGAGCTCAGTAAGACCAGCTGCTGTTGCTCTAAATAATGATATCATGTAACAAGAGAAGATTTCTTTTGAAAATGAATATACATCACTCTTTCAGATTAGAAACAAAGACATTTGAAATAAAATGACTACAGGAAGAAGTCCACTGTTAACATTTTATTAACACTGTTTCAATATGTATTGATACTTATCTAAGTTTAGAAAAGCAGTCGCTCTCTGGCTTTTGTTTATTGGTTGGTTGCTGTAGCTTTCAAAAATTACTTTTACTTTTTTTAAATTTATTTTTTAAAAAAACTTTACTGGAGTATAATTGCTTCACAATGCTCTGTTAGTTTCTGCTTTATAACAAAGTGAATCAGCTATAGGTAAACATACATTCCCATATCGCCTCCCACTTGTGTCTTCCTCCCACCCTCCCTATCCCACCCCTCTAGGTGGTCACAAAGCACTGAGCTGATCTCCCTGTGCTATGCGGCTGCTTCGCACTAGCTATCTATTTTATATTTGGTAGTATATATAAGTCCACGCCATGCTCTCACTTCGTCCCAGCTTACACTTTCCCTTCCCCATGTCTTCAAGTACATTTTCTACGTCTGCGTCTTTATTCCTGTCCTGCCCCTAGGTTCTTCAGAACCCTTTTTTTTTTTTTTAGATTCCATATATATGTGTTAGCATACAGTATTTGTTCTTCTCTTTCTGACTTACTTCACTCTGTATGACAGACTCTAGGTCCATCCACCTCACTACAAATAACTCAATGTCATTTCTTTTTATGGCTGAGTAATATTCCATTGTATATATGTGCCACATCTTCTTTATCCATTCATCTATCGATGGACACTTAGGTTGCTTCCATGTACTGGCGATTGTAAATAGAGCTGCAGTGAACATTGTGGTACATGACTCTTTTTGAATTATGGTTTTCTCAGGGTATATGCTCAGAAGTGGGATTGCTGGGTCATATGGTAGTTCTATTTTTAGTTTTTAAGGAACCTCCATACTGTTCTCCATAGTGGCTGTATCAATATACATTCCCACCAACAGTGTAAGAGAGTTCCCTTTTCTCCACATCCTCTCCAGCATTTATTGTTTGTATATTTTTTGATGATGGTCAGTCTGACTGGTGTGAGGTGATACCTCATGTAGTTTTGATTTGCATTTCTCTAATGATTAGTGATGTTGAACATTCCTTCATGTGTTTATTGGCAATCTGTATATGTTCTTTGGAGAAGTGTCTATTTAGGTCTTCTGCCCAGTTTTGGATTGGGGTGTTTGTTTTGTTGATATTGAGCTGCATGAGCTGCTTGTAAATTTTGGAGATAAATCCTTTGTCAGTTGCTTCATTGGCAAATATTTTCTCCCATTCTGAGGGTTGTCTTTTCATCTTGTGTATGGTTTCCTTTGCTGTGCAAGAGCTTTTAAGTTTCATTAGGTCCCATTGTTTATTGTTGTTTTTATTTCCATTCCTCTAGGAGGTGGGTCAAAAGGATCTTGCTGTGATTTATGTCATAGAGTGTTCTACCTACGTTTTGCTCTAAGAGGTTTATAGTGTCTGGCATGACATTTAGGTCTTTGATCCATTTTGAGTTTATTTTAGTGTATGGTGTTAGGGAGTGCTCTAATTTTATTCTTTTACATGTAGCTGTCCAGTTTTTCCAGCACAACTCATTGAAGAGGCTGTCTTGTCTCCATTGTATATTCTTGCCTCCTTTATCAAAAATAAGGTACCATATGTGCTTTCTATCCTGTTCCACTGATCTATATTTCTGTTTTTGTGCCAGTACCATACTGTCTTTATTACTGTAGCTTTGTACTATAGTCTAAAGTCTGGGAGCCTGATTCCTCCAGCTCCATTTTTCCTTCTCAAGATTGCTTTGGCTATTCAGGGTCTTTTGTGTTTCTATTCAAATTGTGACATTTTGTTCTATTTCTGTGAAAAATGCCATTGGTAGTTTGATAGGAATCACAATGAATCTGTAGATTGATTTGGGTAGTATAGTCATTATCATAATGTTGATTCTTCCAATCCACGAACATGGTATATCTCTCCATCTGTTTGTATCATCTTTAATTTCTTTCATCAGTGTCTTATAGTTCTTTGCATATAGGTCTTTTGTCCCTGTAGGTAGGTTTATTCCTAGGTATTTTATTCTTTTTGTTGCAGTGGTAAATGAGAGTGTTTCCCTAATTGCTCTTTCAGATTTTTCATCATTAGTGTATAGGAATGCCAGAGATTTCTGTGCATTAATTTTGTATCCTGCTACTTTACCAAATTCACTGATTACCTCTAGTAGTTTTCTGGTAGCATCTTTAGTATTCTGTATGTATATTATCATGTCATCTGCAAACACTGGCAGCTTTACTTCTTCTTTTCCAATTTGTATTCCTTTTATTTCTTTTTCTTCTCTGATTGCTGTGGCTAAAACTTCCAAAACTATGTTGAATAATAGTGGTGAGAGGAGACAACCTTGTCTTGTTCCTGATCTTAAAGGAAATGGTTTCAGTTTTTCACCATTGAGAATGATGTTGGCTGTGGGTTTATCATATATGGCCTTTATTATGTTGAGGTAAGTGCCCTCTATGCATACTTTCTGGAGGGTTTTTATCATACATGGATATTGAATTTTGTCAAAAGCTTTTTCTGCATCTATTGAGATGATCATATGGTTTTTCTCCTTCAATTTGTTAATATGGTGTATCACATTGATTGATTTACATATATTGAAGAATCCTTGCATTCCTGAGATAAACCCCACTTGATCATGGTGTATGATCCTTTTAATGTGCTGTTGGATTCTGTTTCCTGGTATTTTATTGAGGATTTTTGCATCTATGTTCATCAGTGATATTGGCCTGTATTTTTCTTTCTTTGTGACATCTTTGTCTGGTTTTGGTATCAGGGTGATGGTGGCCTCCTATAATGAGTTTAGGAGTGTTCCTCCCTCTGCTCTATTTTGGAAGAGTTTGAGAAGGATAGGTGTTAGCTCTTCTCTAAATGATTGATAGTATTCGCCTGTGAAGCCATCTGGTCCTGGGCTTTTTTTTGTTCAAAGATTTTTAATTACAGTTTCAATTTCAGTGCTTTTGATTGGTCTGTTCATATTTTGTATTTCTTCCTGGTTCAGTCTTGGAAGGTTGTGCTTTTCTAAGAATTTGTTCATTTGTTCCAGGTTGTCCATTTTATTGGCATAGAGTTGCTTATATTAATCTCTCTTGACCCTCTGTATTTCTTCAGTATCAGTTGTTACTTCTCCTTTTCTTTTATAATTCTGTGGATTTGAGTCTTCTCCCTTTTTTCTTAATGAGTCTGGCTAATGGTTTAACTATTTTGTTTATTTTCTCTATGAACGAGCTTTTAGTTTTATTGATCTTTGCTATTGTTTCCTTCATTTCTTTTTCATTTATTTTTTATCTGATCTTTATGATTTCTTTCCTTCTGCTAACTCTGGGTTTTTTTTGTTGTTGTTGTTCTTCTTTGTCTAATTGCTTTAGCTGTAAGGTTAGGTTGTTTATTTGAGATGTTTATTGTTTCTTGAGGTAGGGTTGTATTGCTCTAAACTTCCCTCTTAGAACTGATTTTGCTGCATCCCATAGGTTTTGGGTCATCGTGTTTTCATTGTCATTTGTTTCTAGGTATTTTTTGATTTCCTTTTTGATTTCTTCAGTGATCTCTTGTTAGTTAAGAGCATATTGTTTAGCCTCCATGTGTTTGTATTTTTACACTTTTCTTCCTGTAGTTGATATCTAGTATCATAGCGTTGTGGTTGGTAAAGGTACTTGATACAAATTCAGTTTTCTTAAATTAACCAAGGATTGATTTGTGACCCAAGATATGATCTATCCTGGAGAATATTCCATGAGCACTTGAGAAGAAAGTGTATTCTGTTGTTTTTGGATGGAATGTCCTATAAATATCAGTTAAGTCCATCTTGTTTAATGTATCATTTAAAGCTTGTGTTTTCTTATTTATTTTCATATTGGATGATCTGTCCATTGGTGAAAGTGGGGTGTTAGTCTTTCCCTAGTGTTAGTCTGTTACTGTCAATTTCCCCTTTTATGGCTGTTAGCATTTGCTTTATGTACAGGGGTGCTCCTGTGTTGGGTGCAAAAATATTTATAATTGTTATATCTATTCTTGGATTTATCACTTGATCATTATATAGTGTCCTTCTTTGTCTCTTTTAATAGTCTTTATTTTAAAGTCTATTTTGTCTGATATGTGAATTGCTACTCCAGTTTTCTTTTGAGTTCCATGGAATATCTTCTTCCATCCCCACTTTCAGCCCATATGTGTCACTAGGTCTGAAGTGGTTCTCTTGTAGATCGCATATATACAGGTCTTGTTTTTGTGTCCATTCAGTCAGTTTATATCATTTGGTTGGTGTGCTTAAACCATTTACATTTAAGGTAATTATCATTATGTACGTTCCTGTTACCATTTTCTTAATTGTTGTGGGTTTGTTATTGTAGATCTTTTCCTTCTCTTGTGTTTCCTGCATAGAGAAGTTCCTTTAGCATTTGCTGTAAAGCTGGTTTGGTGGTGCTTAATTCACTTAGCTTTTTCTTGTCTCTAAAGGTTTTAATTTCCCTGGTGAATCTGAATGAGATCCTTGGTGGGTAATCTTGGTTGTAGATTTTTCCCTGTCATCACTTTAAATATGTCCTGCCACACCCTTCTGGCTTGCAGCGTTTTTGCTGAAAGATCAGCTGTTAACCTTACGGGGATTCCATTGTATGTTTTTTGTTCTTTTTTCCTTGCTGCTTTTAATATTTTTTATTTGTATTTAATTTTTGATAGTGTGATTAATATGTGTCTTGGTGTGTTTCTCCTTGGATTTATCCTGTATGGGAATCTCTGTGCTTCCTGGACTTGATTAACTATTTCCTTTCCCATATTACGGAAGTTTTTAACTTTAACTGCATTCCAACTGCTTTTAATGTTGTCCCAAATGTCTCTGAGACTGTCCTCAACTCTTTTCATTCTTTTTTTCTTTATTCTGCTCTGCAGTAGTTATTTCCACTATTTTATCTTCCAGGTGACTTATCCATTCTTCTGACTCAGTTATTCTGCTACTGATTCCTTCCAGAGATTTTAAAATTTCATTTATTGTGTTGTCCATCATTGTTTGTTTGCTCTTTAGTTCTTCTAGGTCCTTGTTAAACGTTTCTTGTATTTTCTCCATTCTATTTAAGATTTTGTATCATCTTTACTATCATTACTCTGAATTCTTTTTCAGGTAGACTGCTTCTTTTGTCTTCATTTTTTTGGTCTGTTGGGTTTTTACCTTGTTCCTTCATCTGCTGTGTGTTTCTCTGTCTTCTCATTTTGCTGACCTTACTGTGTTTGGGGTCTCCTTTTCACAGGCTGCAGGTTCGTAGTTTCTGTTTTGTTGTTGTCTTCTCCCAGTGGCTAAGGTTGGGTCAGTGGGTTTTGTAGGCATCCTGGTGGAGGGGACTGATGCCTGTGTTCCAGTGGATGAGTCTGGATCTTATCTTTCTGGTAGGCAGGACCATGTCCGTTGGTGTGTTCTGTGGTGTCTGTGACCTTATTATTATTTTTAGGTAGACTCTCTTCTACTGGGGGGTGTTGTGTTCCTGTCTTGCTAGTTATTCCACATGTAAATGTATTTCTGATGTATTTGTAGGGAGGAAGGTGATCTCCACATCTTATTCATTTGCATCTTGCTACTTTTATTTTTAGTGAAATATATATTACATAATATATGAGTGTTTGTGTATATAATACATATATGATTTAAAAATAATAGTAACACTGCTGACTGAAGTTACAAGTATATCCGTGGAGTAGAAAAGAAATCGTTTCCAGTATATATGGGGATTTAGTATATGATAAAGTTAGCCACTCAAATCACAGGGAGAAAATTTGACTTTGTAATAAATGGTATGGGGCAACTGGATAACCATTTTGAATAAAAGGTAAATTTCATGCTTCATGCTATGCACAAGAATAAATTCCAAACTTATTAGGGATCTAAATGTTAAAAATATTAATCTGTACAGCTACTAGAAAACATGGATGAATGCTTTTTTATGTATGACTCAAATCTAAAGATTTTGATAATAAGTGATAAATTTAATGACATGAAAAATACAGGGCAAAGCAACTATAACAAAACCATTATAAACAAAAGCAAAAGGTACCTGATAAACTGAGAGAAAATATTTATAACATATGGCACAGAAAGAAGACTAATATCACTAACATATAATATATAAAGAACTCTAAAGCTTATGGAAAAAAAGATCAAAAATCACAGAGGAAAATGAGCAAAACACATGAAAATTCAATTCAATGAAAGATATAAAAGTAACTGATGACATGACAAAATTTCCCAACTTGTTAACAATTAGAGAAATACATGTCAAGCAATACTGAAATAACTTTTCTTGCCAACAAAATACTTGGAAAATTTAAAACTATGACCATACATTTTTGGAGGGAAATAAACTTTTATAATTTGCTTATTAGAATATGAAACAGCACAATCCTACTGAAGTGAAATTTGACAATTGCTGAGAATCCTTACCTCTGACAGAGCAATTCTGCTTATAAGAATCTACCATGATAATAAATCTCCCATAATCTGAAAAAAAAATTGTTCAATGAAAGGTTATTTATTTCAGCATTTTGAAGTATCTTAAATAATTGGAACAACCTAAATGCTCATATATTGGATAGTGTTTTAATAAACTATGACATATCTACAGAATGGATTACTATGCAACTGTAATAAAGAATGAGGAAGATTTTTATGAATTGAAATGGAGTGATTTCCAGGATATAATGCTAAGTTGAAAAAAGTAAGGGTTTATATAGAATGTACATTTTTTATATTAAAAAGGATATAAATATTGAACAGAAAACTCATTTATTACAAATATAATAATGTAATACAAATATATATTATATACACTGAAGGGATTGGTGAAGAAAAGAACAAAGCTAAGAAATATTGAAAAATAGTATTTTGACTGTAAACTATAAGGCTAAAGACAAAAATAACTATAAAAATATTATGGTCTAGTTATTAAATTTATTTTTCATAGAAGTATGGGCTAGCAGTTGTAAAACTACTTTCTTTGTATATTAGGATTTAAGAAATATGTAAGCATAGATAATGAGAACCATGCTTCTACTGTCACAGAAAAAGTAACAAATAAGAAAATGGGGAGTCTGGAATGAACCCTGTTTGTTGGATTGTAATTGGAGATATTCATAGAAATGCAAGCTCAGTCAGTCTGTCTGTCTGTCTCTCTATCTATCTACTGGTGGATTGAGAGATAAATGTAGATGTGTATATGTGCATGTGTTAATATAAAGTTCTGTCCACTGAGGGGTTCTAAAAGGCATGAAAACTCATTAGCAGTAAACATGCATAGTGCCCAATGCTGTTCTCAAATAAAAGAAGCAGGAATCTGTAGAGAAAATTCTTGACTCGAGAGCAGAGTCAGAGGAACATAAGATGAGATTAAAATGTTTTATAGTGCCAGGAAGTAACTATGTGTTCCAAAAATGATGAAGGCATGTTTAAAGGACACAGGAGCCAATATGAAGGAGCTAAAAATGACCAAAGCTAAGACAATTTTAGTAACAAAATAAATGATAGAGTTGAAATGGAACCCATATAATAAGATAATTATAAGTCACATTGATATTAACAAGTTAAGTCAATCAACCAATAAATTGTGGCATAGGGACAACTTTTCCCTATAATAAAATTCCAATTAATAAATGTAGAAATAATTAAAAATATAAAACAATAATTAGGCAAACATCACAGTAATAATTGTAGCATGCAAAATCCATTGCTGCATGATAAAACTAGTTGGCAAAAATATGATGAGAAACAAGACATTTATATAGTGTCATTGAAACTTCTCATGATTTCATTATTAGATGTAAAGAAAATAATAACTTTATAGGTAAATCTTGCAGACAACACCTTAACCAAGTAATCAAATTTGACAATAGCCATAATAGAACATATCAGTATCATGTATTTATGCACTGAGAAGGGTGCATTACCTCTAGAGTTCTTGCCAAAATGAACAGTCCCTATCTAATCACAAGAAAACATTATTCAAATCAAAACTGAGAGATATTTTACTAAATAACTGACCAGTCAAGGCCATGAAAGAAAAAGGAAGATTAAAAATCTTTTCTAAGGGAGGTACTACATATCTATTTACTCTCTAAATCTTAATGTTTTATTGCTATTTTAACCTCTTCTGTCCTCTATATCCTTGTTGGTTAATGCCTCATTTTTAACACATGATTACCACTTTTGTAGTTTCAAGAGAAAGTTGGGGCTCATAATTTAATGCTTTATCAAGGACATCTTAAAGTGAATCTAGCATTTAACATTTACTGCTGTATATAGAGGTGAAGAATACAATGGTTTCTAGAACAATTTGGTGTCAATGCCTTGATTTTTGCCAAGGCATCCTCATCATTGCTTTTGTACTATCAATATAATACAATAAGAAAGGTACAAAAATGTGAGAAAATAGTAAGATAGTTCTTTAAAATGGTCTCAAATATCCCAGTATCCTCAGAAATTACTTTAAGAAAAACTGTTCTAAAGGATATGTTTTCAGACAAAAATATTAAAATAACTTTTAGAGGATGTACTCAAAGAGAGAAAAATTAAGAAAGAAGATCTGACATGCAAGAATGAAACCTGAGCAAATAATAATGATAACAGTGTAAATGAATAAAAATAAAGTTTAAGGTATTAAACAAATGAGAATACAGTTCTGTTTACCCTTAAAAAGGACTCCATTGTAATCTCTTTTCTACCCTCATAGTCATAGCCCTGACCTAGGATTTTATCCCATTTCACCTGGAGTATTATTGTGATAGACTCTTTCTTTGTTTTTCTTCCTTCTTTATTCAGTGATTCACCTCCTGATTATATGTTGCAATAATTCTTTATTTTCTACCCTCCATTTCATTTGATATTATATTTGGGAACTCTTGTTAGAATTTCTGCTGGAATTTTAGGCTCTGAGTTCCATGTTCTTTCCTTCTCTTTCATGCATCTATGTCTTTTCCTGATTGCTCTAATGTCTAGAAGTGTTCTTTTACTTCCCTTTCCTACTAAAAAATTTGAACTAAATGTTAATAAAAACATCATCATTAAAGTTCATGGAATGATGCTAAAGCAATACTAAGAAGAAAAATGTATAGCATTAAACACTTATATTAAGCAAGAAAAAAAATAATTTAAATTATTTAAACTTCTTCCTTTAGAATTAGAAAAAGAAGACTAAAAGTAAACTCAAAATAAACCAAATGGAGGAAATAAAATGATGGGAGTAAAAGTCAATGAAAGAAATGGACAAACAGAAAATTAGTAAAAGTAAAAGCTTTCTTTTAAAAGATTATTAAAATTAGTAAAATTCTAGCTAGACTAATCAAAAAAAAAGATCAAAATTATCATTATTAGAAATGAAAGGAGGATTTCATCATACATTCTTCATATAGTGAAAGAATAAGAGAATTCTTTGAACATAATAATGTTAATGAATTTCAGTATTAAGAGAATAATGACAAAAATATAAAATTTCCATATATATGTAGAAAATCACTTAATAAAATCAACATTATTTTATGACTAAAATCGCTCAGTAAATTAAAAACAGAAGCTGATTAAGAACTTCTTCAAAAACCTGTAACTAATACTTAGTGGTAAAAAACTGAGTAATTTCTCTGTAAGTTAGGAAATTAAGCAAGTATGATTTTTCTTTCCATTTCTATTCAACCTTCCATGCAGTTAATGTCCTAATAAGTTTAATAGGCAAGAAAATAAAATAAAATGAATACATATTGAAAATGTATACATATTAAAACTTTGAGGACATGATCTTTAGCATAGAAAATCCTAATGAATCTACAAAAAAACTACTTAGAACTAGCAAGTGAATTTATCAAGTTTGCATGATAAATATCAATACACAAAAAATCAAGTGCATTTCTATATATTATTGCACTATGATAAATTCCTACTTATATATATACAATGTACTAATAATGAGCAATTGAATTATGAAACTTAAAAATATTATTTACAATAGCATGAAATAGGGAAAAATTTAGCACAATATGTACAAGACCTTTTGCAGAAGAATACAAAACATTGCTAGAGGAAATAAAGAATATCAATATATTGAGAGAAATACATTGATCATGGATTGGAAGACTAAATGTTACTAAGATGTTGGTTCTCCTTAAATTGATCCATAGATCAATTTTTTTAAGGGAAATTGACAAGGTGATCATAAAGCATAGGTGGCAATGCAAGTAATGTCAAATAGCCAAAAATATTTGGAAAAAGAATAAAGTTAGAGGTTTAAACCACAGGATTTCAAGACTTACTATAAGGCTAAAATAATTAACACATTTGGCAGTACTATAAGTATAGACATATAGAATAATGGAACAGAAAAAAAGAGTTAAGAAGCAGATCTCCACGTATATTCTCAATTGATTTTTGACAAAGTTACCAAAGGAATTAAATATGGAAAGGGTAGTCTCCTTAGAAATTGTGCCAGGATAACTGCATACCGATATGTGAAAAACAAGCCTCAACTCATATTTCACGCCATAAATGAAAATTAACTTAAAGTGGAGTATACATTTAAGCTTAAAGCCAACATTTAAATCTCATAAGAGATAATATATGTGACTTTATGAGAAGCAAAGATTTTATAAACAAGACACCAAAAACACTAATTATAAAAAGAAAGTTACATTGCACTTTATCAAGCTAAAAAATGTTTTCTGTTTGAAAGACACCCTTAGTATGAAAAATGAATATGTATTTCACATTTCATATTTTCATACACTATACTTATATGATTAATATTCATTATACATTTAATATTCATTATATATTTAATATTCATTATATATTTATATTAATTTTCTATTTAATATTTATTATACACATCATATATATCAAAGCATTTCTATTCAAATATAATGAGAATTCTTGTAACTCAATAAGAAGACACATGATTCAATTAAAAATGGATAAAGTTTGTACATACAGTTCATAAAAAAGATATAAAAATGGACATTAAACACATAAAAGGTGAATAACCTCATTATTCTTTGGAGAAATGTAAATTAAAACTAAAATACGATACTTCTATACACTCATTAGATTCCCTAAAATTAAAAAGAACTGGTGATAGCAAGTGTTGGTAAGGCTGTAGAGCAACTGGGACTCATACATATTTTCTAAAAATATTTTGGTAATTACTTATATAATTTGATGTGAACTTACCATGACTCAACAATTCCACTCCTAAGAGAAATAAATATCTAAGACATATTAAAGTATTCATCAAGAAAATGTCTTGCAAAATAGGTTCTCTTCTTTCCTTGCTAGTGGCATTGGTTTTGTTTTCCATGCTGTGACTAATTGTTTTCATTTTTACATTTTGGAAGGAACATGCAACATGTTCAATTAGTCATCTTGAACTAGAATTACTACCTGGTAACCATACTTTCATTGACTATATAACTTAAATGTTTTTATTTCAATTTACATTCTCCTCTGCATTATTTAAATGGCTATATGTCATCACATTTTATCAATGTACCTGCCATAATGACTTCACTAATACCTTTCCATCTTTCCTGTCATCAAATCCCTGATATAGAATGCACATTAAGCATTTTTAACATTAAATCCTGCAACTCTAGGAAATTCTGAGAAACAATTTTTTAACCATACATATGCATTTGCTTCATGTTATTTATCTGAACTTCATTCAGAGTCCTAAAATTTAGACAAATTGGTTCTAGATTATATACAGAATTCACTTTCTAGTGCCAGAAATACTTGATACACTATGCTTGAAACAGACATTAGTCTAAGCTATAATAAAAATTATTAAAACAAACATGGTCAATAAAGGAAATAGCTGAATTCAATGCTTCAATGCATCTGCTTTGAAGTTCCACTTCATATGATGCTGGCTAATTTTCACCACAACCCTTTCTCATACTGACTTCCAAGAATATTAGAGTAACAATTGGAAAAACATATTTAAAGGATGATAAAGTCTTTTAAAAATCAACTTTAAGAGTAAGATGAACAAAAACTATAATGCAAGTAAAAAGTAAATGAGATTTTCTTGATTCATGAAACAGAATTGAGACCATGACAGTCTTCCATATAAAAATCCTCAAAAGCTTATCAGTTATGACTTTCGTGATAAATTTTGATTATTTTTTCTGGGTTTTCATGAATCATAATAGACAAAATCTGGAACTTTAACTCTTTTCTTGCCAGTCAGTTTTTTTAAATTTTCTTTGTTTCCAGTTGTTGTAAGCCAAATACAACAGTACAAAAATTCGTTGAAAATTTCAAGATAATGATGTTCTAATAACAGTCCTCTAAAGTAATACAAGACCTTGGATTCAGAAATGATAACCTTTGAAAGGTGAGTTATTTGAGAAAATTTAGAAACAACTTCACATGAAAACACCTCAGGTGTGTAAATTAGAATTAAAAAGGTTTGTGTAGCCAAGGACTGATTGATGTCCAAATTAATCAACATTAATATGACCTAAAAATCTTCAAAGCCTTCATCCAAACAGAGGCTGAAAAAGTTAAGTAGGTGCTTTGTCCTTAGGCCTTGTCTTTTTTCTCATTACTCTACCCATATGTGATTTTATCTAGTCTCATGACTTTAACTGTCACTCCTTTACAGATGACTTTCATCTCAGTCCCTAGGTAGAATCTTTGGACCTATGTTTCCAATTGCACAATTTGACAGCAACATTCTTTGTTCAAACAGTACTTCAGATCCAACAAACTTGTTCTTTCCCAAGTGTCTTTACATCAATCAACTGTTCTATTCTTTTAATCATTCAGATTATAAAAAACAATTTAAGTTATCTTTCACTTCTCCGACTTCTTCACATTCACTCTGTAAAAAATATTCTGTTTTCCTACACAATAGTTCCTGTACTCACACTTTTTCATCACTGTGGCCTTTGCCCCAACCCACTTCTACTTGGAATATATGTAATATCCTCTTAATTTGCCTGCCTTCTTTCTTCCCTCCCTCCTCCCTATTTCTGTATTTTGCCACTAATCTCTTTGTCACAATTAACCAGAGATTTTAGTCTTAAAACATAAGTGTTAAGATCTTTCTATCCTCAAAAATCTTTAATGTCTTCTGTATTAATGGCCATGGTCATTTATCAGAAATGTTTACAAAACAGTATTTCTCAGTACTCATGTGACCTTGGCTGTTTCCCATCAGAACCAGTCTCTTTCTTTAGCCACTTGAATCTAGTATGTATTACAGCTTTGACCCATCGGACAAGGTAGACTTGATGCTGCACTACTTCCTGGAGAGGCCCTTAACTGGCCTGCAATTTTATACTTTTTGAGTCTTGAAAATAAGTTGCTTTGTAAAAAGTGTAAATTGCCATGCTTTGTGAAGCCCAAGGCATGTGAGGAGACCTTGAATGAAGGATACCATGAGAAAGAGAAATACCATCAAGGCTCCAGACATATGAGTGAAGAACCTGCAGTTTAAGCTGCTCCATCTGGTCCCATGTTGATCAGATATGAACAAACAAGCCAAGTCCTTCCCAAATTCCTGCCTCATTAAATTGTGTACAGAATAAAATGGTTGTGTTGAATTTTGTTGTAGTTTATTTCACAGCAATAGCTAACCAAAACATAAGATTAAACCATAGCAAATAATTAAAATATTTTAATATTTTTGCTATGATCTGGACCAATCATGATTTCCAGCCATGTTTCTCTACTGTACTGAACTTATCCCAATTGTGCACACAAATATTAGTGTACTTGTTATTTCTTCCTTCTACTATGAACTCATGTACTATATATCCTTTAGAAAGGCTGTTACCTTGAACTAAAACTCTTTGTAGTGACAAGACCTCCAAAGCTTAATCATTCTTTAAGCTACAACTAAAATTTATCACCAAGTTCGTGTAGTGTTACTGGGTCCCTGTAGGTTATTTTCTTATATGGTTTTCTCTCCCTCCCCCATATTTGTTAGGTAGGCTAGGTTATGCAGAGGTAACAATAACGTGCTAAATGTTAGTGGGCAGAAAATAACTCACTCATACCACAGCCCAGGGGACTGTTAGTGAGTGGATTTGCACCCCGGTGGTTGGTGATTTAATCTATCATTTCTTTAACGTCCATCTAGCAGGCTCATTGTATCTAGTAGTTTTTAAATCTTTCACTGGATTTTCTGCATCTGTCCTGTAAATGAGCAAAGAAAAAGCAACCAGAGGATTTCATGAGCAGTTTAGAAACCATGTCAGTAGGTGATGTACAGCACTTTTACCTACATTCCTGTGGTTATTTAGAATAAGTCACATAGTTTCATTTCAATGCAAGGTGAGCTGCAATTATATAATAAGCAACTTATACATGTCCTCTTAAGGTGCTATGTAGGAATTTCTTGAGGAAAAATATGCCTTGGTAAAGAGTTGATGGGCCATAGCATATGCTTGTATTTAATTTGATCACGTAGGTCCAGATTGCTCTTCAGAATGGCTGCCCAGGTTCCGTGAGCAGCAAATCATAATAATTCCTTTAGTTTTTCATCCTGCCAATATTAGATATTTCCCAGTGTTTTACTTTAACAAATCAAATAGGTATAAAATGATATCCCATTGTTAATTATTTAACAGTCATTAACTTGATAATAATTTTGAATTTATTTTCATATACTATTAGCTTTTTTAAAAAAGGAATCCTCTTCTGTACTTGCCTTTTTATAATATCCTTTTTTTGCACAGTGAATGCTGTATTTCCCCTTTGATTGGCAATATGTACAGTAATTTCTCCTATCATTGTCTCTCTATAATTTTGATAGTGGTGTTTTAATGGAACAGAAATAATTAATTATGATTTGATGAAATTTAACTATTTTTAATGATGTGTATATTTGAGTTTGCTAAAAAATTTTGATCCAGTACTTTCTTGCATTTTTCTATAAACACTATTATTTTAAATGTGTCTATTTTTAATAATTTGTATATTTGAAAATTTATTTAAAAATCCAGATTCTAGATATTTCTTGCATTTTTCTATAAGCACTATAATTTTATCTTTCACATTAGGTCTTTGGTCAATCTACAGGTCACTCTGGAATGTGGTATTAGATAAGGGTTTCGTTTTATCTCCATGTAATGAGTCAGCTTTCCAAATGCAATACCTTGAGCAGTCTATACATTCATCATTGGATTGTTGGTTCATTTTAATCATATATTAAGGTTCATTCTTTCAGGTCTCTATTTGTCTAATTAGATAACTTTCTGTTTGTGCACCATTACTATACAATGTTTATTATTATGGCTTTGTAGTATGTTTTAATGTGTGATAACACAATTCCTCCTGTTACTCTTCTTTTTAAATTTTCTTAAGTTTAAGTTAGCTCTTTGTGGATCTTTATTTTTAAAATAAATTTTATAATAAGTTTTCTTTAAATCCGTAAAAATATCAAACTGCAATATTGAATGGGATTGCATTCAATGAAAGGCATATCTTGGGTACTTGGACCTCTTTGTATTTTTTTCATGATCTTTCATGTCCTTTTAGAGTTTTAAGGTCTTTTAACATCCCTATAGCTGATATTATAAAAACTTTTTTCTACTTGTTATTTATGGTATAAAGAGATACTATAAAATTATATTAGTTGATTTTATTTCTAACAACCCTGCAGAATTATTTTGTCGGTAATAAAAAAATTGTTGAACAAAGATTTCTATAAAGACTTTCAAGTCATTTGTTAATTTAATGAGTCATTTTATTTTCCAATATTTAGATATTTATATATTTTCTTCTGTAATATTGGTGCTCAGGGATAATGGTACTATGCTAAACAGTAGTGATGATTCTGGGCATCTTATATTTGCTATGCTTTTATTTAGTAAATACTTGTAAGTTAACATTCTTTCTATTTTTAATTTTTAAGACTTTTCATCATAAATATGTGTTGGAGCATATAAAATACTTTTTCCACTACTATTGAGGTAGCCATATGATTTTCACTTTTAACTTATTAATGTGGTAAATTGTCATTAGATTTATTCTGATGTTAAGATGTCCTTGCTTTTAAATGTAAAGGTACTTGATTCTAAAGTAATATTTTCTTAGAACACTGTTGGATTTAGTCAGCTAATATTTAAATTTTTAATGTAATATTTTATTTATTTAATCAATAATTAAATAATATTAATTTAAATTTATTTATGATTTTTGAATTACAGTTCAAAGGTAAAATGGGTCTATAATGTTCTTTTCTTTGCATTGTACTTACCTGGTATTAGTATTACGATTATTCTAGCCTCATAAAATGAGCTTGGTTTCTTTAACTCTTTCTTCTATTTTCTCTATAATTTTAATTCTTATCAGAGTCTTTCAAAACAGGCATTATCATTCTCAATTTATAGTTGATAAAGTTGAGGATCAAAAGTTTTATAATTTTCCCAAAGACCCGTGGTAGAGCCAAAATTACAGAGATCTGTATGACCTGAAAGTCTAATGAGCTTTCCTGTAATTTCCTATGACTTGTAGATATTCAGTAAATATTTGTGGAAATATATTCAAAGTCAGAAAGAAGTTTTTGAAAGAAGACAGAAAAGAATTTTCAGATATCTAAGAAGGTAGTTCCAGAGAGTACCCAAGATAAGAAGGGGATTTATTGGGACTCCAGGAAACAACAAAAGATCAAGAACCGCAAAGCCTTAATTTTAGGAGAGTTGTCCCTGGTCAGGAGTCAGGTTGTCCATGTCTGTATCCTGACTGTGTCACTTGCAGCTTGGCTGATGTTGATTTCTGCATTAGTTTGACCCATAGAAAATTGCTGATATTTGAATTTTTTTAAATTACAAAATAATATCATATGGCTCAACCTAATATTTAATCATCTGTTTTCCTCACTTTTCTCATCTGTACTAGTATATAAATAACATGCATGTCCTACTTTTTAAGGAGAATTAAAAAGCAATGCAGGTAGATTCTAAGAGCAGTGCTTGAAGTACAATAAGAACTTGAGGAATAGTAAAATAATGATCATTTCTTACTTGTAAAAGTGTATATCCAAAAATATCACCTTTGTGTTAAATTTTTGTGTGTCATATGGGATTATAATTTTCAGAAAATGATGTTGGATGGAGATAGTGTAGTGAATGTAATTCAGCAATCAACATTCAGTTTCCAGGAAGGAATGACATTTTCTTGCAAAATTCTGGGATTTGAAGATAGATCATATTTTAAAATTCCCACCTTTATATAGTGAGTTTTCCTACCCACAATGTATATTGTTTTAATCATCTAACTCATCATTACTAGTCTAAAGAGACAAAGCATTAATTATAGTTGTGCCACGGTGCCAGCTTTGCATGCTATAAGACCATTTCTGTATTTTATAACTGAAAGTGTTTATTTTCTAATTTAGGAGATTAGTGTTTTGCAGTCAGGATGCAGGAATGACAAGGCAATCACAGTCCAAACACAATGAGATGGCTGCAGAGGAGATTTATAGCAAAGTCTGGCAAACACAGCAACAGGCAAAATCCCAGCGCTGGATATTTTGTTGACACTGTAGAACCAGATTATAATCATTATAATTAAGATAGAAGAAATGTCCTAGTCCCATCAAAATGTAGGATAAAAAGTATTTATCCTTAGCAACAACTGGAATCCAAATTAATACTCACCTGCACTGTACCTCAATGGAATAGAATGGCCGTGTACATAAATATTTTTCACAGATCATTTTCCTCAGCTTTACACAGAAACACTGTTTCTCTATTATGATTTATTCAACATTAGCTAACACAAACTTCTAATAAAAATTCAAACTTTCTATAGACCCGTTTTGTTTTCTGATTTTTCAGAATCTACAAACCCCTGTTTTCAAAACCTATAAATTAACTTTAATATTTAGATATGTATAATATCCATTCAGGATTTACTTTTGTCTAAGAATAAATGACAACCATAGAAGCACAAAGTTAGAGTCAGAGCCTGATTCAGACATGCATTAAGGTATAGAAATGTCCCTTGCCTCTTTTCAGAGAACTTACCCTTTCTGCCGAGGAGAACAACTCAAGAAGTGGAGTAGGTGGCCACTTGCATGGTGGTCTGCAAAACAGTTTTAAAACGTTTTGCCAATTGGACAAAAACAGTGTTTCAATGAAAGAAGTCTCCCCTTCTGGATAAAACATTTTCTCCAGAAGGCATCTGTTAAAATCAGAAATGAATTCTTCGGAAGGAAAACTGCACTGAACAGAAGGCATTGAGATATTTGTTAAACTGATGCACATCGCCCCGCAGATTGCGCGGATCCACAGGAGCGAAGGAGAGGATACTACACAATGAAGTTTTTACCTGAATAATTTACCAGGCATTATAAGCTCAAAATGAAATTCTAAAGTATAGGATGTTCCCATTTAAAACACACAGAAAGGAGTTATCTAGGTTTGTTCAGAGGGGTTTTGTCCTGAGATACATGCCTTCTCTTGGAACTCCTTCCTGGATGGACTATATGTCTTTGTTGGTAAGGTTAAATACAGGACAGAGCCGAGTCTAAACACACAACACATTGAACTAGAGGTGGAAATGAGGAGAAGTGACCTCATTTGTATACCTTCTAGAGCATTAGATACTTTTCATTTCCAATAGCTAATTATTAAATATAATATTAATAGTATAATACCAGCAAGATAACCAATAAACATAACTATGATACCTGCTTTTGCCTCTATTTTTTAAACATTGTTTGGAAAATACAAGCCAAGAGAAATAGAAGAAAAACAAAATAAAAGTTATGATCTTGTTTCTGCATGTTAGCAATCTACTGTATGACTGCTAACATAACAGAAATAACAAATCTGTAGAATAATTATTTTTGTTGTGCAGACCATGTCTATACAGTCCTTGAGAATATACAAATACATCTTGAGACATGCAAAATTGATCTGAGTTTTAACTCTCCAAGTAGTCCAATTATTTCCATGAAAAATCATTAGATTAGTATCTAGATATTATTAAACCATTCTTCATTTGACCATATTGAAATTCAAATGAGGAACAAGATGTTGATCTTAAATTGTATAAAATTGTTAAGTAGTATTGTTTACACAATTCTAAATCAGTATAATCAGAATGAATGTGGCCATATTCCCTCACAGTAGCATCTTCAGAGGACAGAATTCATTTTTGGTAGTCCTATTAGCCAAAATAAAAACAAATTCAAAAAATTTTCATTGCCTTACATTGAATGAGTACAGTTTCAGCTTATTCAATGATAAAACCATAACTGTTTGAATTATGGCATAGTGCACTGTAGAAAATATCTTGCTTTTAAATATGCATTTTGCTCACTATCAGTTGCTATCATTTCAAAGTTAAAGATGACAAAAGAATCGTTATGTTTTCTATTAGAAATGTAAATAGAGATATTCAGTCAGAACATTGTCATTATTTTTGTCCTCTCAAAAATAGAATGCAGTAATAGCTTGTTTTTAAAATGGAGAGATTAAAACACAAATCTGTATTTTTTCCTGAACAATTCAAAAGGAAATGAGCATCTTAATGAGTAACTTGGACAATACAAGTTATCTTTTTAAGCTATCTGGGTCTACTAAGACAAGAGAGGTATTGCTAGTAATATGAGGATAAGATAAAATCATACTTTTTAATGCTATATATTTATTGAACATCTATTTTAGATCAGATTATCTTTACCTGTCTATCCCAAGAGCATACTTGCAAATATCTATTTTCTCCTTCCCTGTCTGTTTGCACTTTCTGTCTCTCTCTCTTTCCTTCCTGTACTCCCTTTCTCTTTGCAATATTAATATATAACAAGATGATATGAGAACATTTGTAGAAATTTATTTTATTTTATTTTTTTGGAGCAAATGTTGTGTTATTTGGGTTGTTTTAGTTTACAAGGTATGGAAGAACATGCAAACTTTTTTGTTAAATTGAAGTATAGTTGATTTACAATATTGTGTTAGTTTCAGGTGTACAGAAAAGTGATTTCAGTTATATATATATATATATATTTATTTCAGATTATTTTCCATTATAGGTTATTATAAGATATTGAATATAGTTCCCTGTGCTATACAGTAAATCCTTGTTGTTTATGGAACACACATACTTTTTTTTTTTTTTTTTTTTTGCGGTACGCGGGCCTCTCACTGTTGTGGCCTCTCTCATTGCGGAGCACAGGCCCCGGACACGCAGGCCCAGGGGCCATGGCTCACGGGCCCAGCCACACCACGGCATGTGGGATCTTCCCAGACCGGGGCACGAACCCGTGTCCCCTGTATCGGCAGGCGGACTCTCAACCACTGCGCCACCAGGGAAGCCCACACATACTTAAAAAAAAAATTAATTGGAGTATAGTTGATTTACAATGTTGTGTTAGTTTCAGGTGTACAGCACAGTGAATCAGTTATACATATACATGTATCTACTCTTTGTTAGATTTTTTTCCCATACAGGCCATTACAGAGTATTGAATAGAGTTCCCTGTGCTATACAGTAGGTCCTTATTAGTTATCTATCAATATTTTACATGAAGTAGTGTGTAGAATATATTTTCAATGCAATCTTTCAGCTATTATAAAAATAGGATGAATATTTCATTGATTTTTATCTACTACTAGAAGGTTGGTACATATTCACATCTGTGAAACTGTTGCCAGTGCCTATTGGTCACTCACTCTATCATCTGCTAAATTTTTTAACCTATACAATATCTTTAAGTTCCACATGAATTCTGTGGGGTACATCTTCTTAGTGCTATTTTATTATTTAAATAATGAAACGAAGCATCTTAGTGCCTAAGTTACTTGCTCAAGATTCCACAGTAAGGAAAGGCATAAATAGAAGTATTACATATCTTCTGATTCCAATTATGTTGTTGGCTTTCCCCTCTCCTCCTCAAATAGCAGATAGACTAATAATGACCTATGGGTTTAATTTTGTTATGTTCTCTTCTTAGAATTTACCTAAGCAGAATTGGTATGATTGAAGTGTTTTGTTTTGTACAGCATTTTGTATCCTGTGACATATGGTATATAGGTAGATATAAGTATACATGTAAGTTACATTTGTAAATATAGATATATACATGTTGTATATAACACAATTCATTCATTCATTTATTCTTCCTTTTATGATTATAACCCTCCTATCAAATTTTTATATTATCTTCAAATGCCAAAACCTCTTTGAAACTTTAATTTACTCAATTCCAAAGATCTCTCCATTATTTGATAACATTAATGATAATGATAATAACACATATAAAAATTAAATGTTAATAGTATAGGATATTTGTGGAGGCCTTATTAATGCCAGTCACCATTCCATGTGCTTCACAAGTAAAACCTCATTTAAACCACAAAACTCTATGGTGTAATTACTGCTACTATCTCACTGATAAGGAAACAAAGTCACAGGAAAGTTCATTAATTTGTTCAGAGTCACAGCTAATAGTTATGGCACTAGAACTCTAAACACACTCCCCCTAACCAACAGTCTGTACATGTGATTTGATAATACTTTACATTTATTTGACTTATAACATTTTGCCTTGCGTTATAATATTTTGTGTAAGCTCTTTATTCTGCATAATCCTTGTATTTAATTTTTACTGAGTATTAATCTCACACCAGGAACTGCTTTAAGTGCCAAGAATACAGAAATGAGAAAGACAGAAAGGGTAAATGGAAGAGACAGAATTTCAGTAATTAAAACAACTAAATAGACAAAATGATTTAAAATACTGTTAACAGTTATAAGCACAACAAACATTTGTGTTAGAGAAGATGTCTTAAAGGGCCAAATTAGATTAAATGGTCACAGAAGGCCTCTCTAAACAGAAAACATGTGAGGTGAGATGAGCCCTAAGTGAAAGAAGTTGCCAGATTTCTGGCAAATATTAGAGGTCAGAGTGTTCCAGGGAGCAGGAACAGCAGATTAAAAGGACCCTAAGACTTTCCATGTGAGAGAAATAAAAAGAAGATAATGTTAATAGATTCGAGATTAATTTAATTACAAGATTAATTCTGAGAAGAAGATTAATTCTTCTTCTGAGAAGAAGGCAAGACCAGATTATTGGTGCTCTTTAGGTCATAGGATGGTGATAGGATTTTATTTTAAATATAATACAAAATAATTGGCAAAATTAAGGCAAAGAAGTGACATAACCCAAATTGTTTCCCCATTCCCCTTTTTTAAAAAGAACACTCTTACTGCTGTGTGGAGAATAAACTGTAAAACAGTAAAACCCATTAGAAAGCTATTGCAGATTTTTATATGACTGCTGTGAATAGAGAAATGGATAGAGAGTGAAATAGATGAATGTACCTTGGAGATAGAAAAAAAAAAAGAGTCGATAGTCTTTTAAAGCAGAAACAATTTATTATTCACTATTATATGCCCAACAGTGTCCTGAATATAGTAGGCATTCTTTCATATTTTGATATATTGAGTGTACTTAAATAGCAGTTCTAGTAGCTAAACTATTTCAAAGTTCTATTTTATGTGTAAAATTATAATAGCAATTTTAGAGGTATAATGTTGATGTTTATTCATTGAAAGAGTTGCTTTGAAAATCTTTCTATAAAATTGAAATAACTCTTGCCTGCTTTTTCTCCATTATCTGAAAGGGAAATATATAGCAGTAAATTCATATATTATAAAAGAAGAAATGTCTCAGACTTCCATCTATTATCTATCTCTTATTTTAAGTAATTATAAAAAGAAGAACGAGGAAATAATAAAAACTAGATATCAATCAAATGAAATTGAAAGCAAGAAAACAAAAGAAAAAAATGAGTGGAATAAAAAATGTCTGGGTCTTTAAAAATATCAATAAAATTAATAACCTTCTAGCAAGACTGACAAAGAAAGGAAAGACACAAATGTGTACCAACATCAGGCATGAACATAGGATATCATTACAGACTCTGCAGACATGAAAAGATTAATGAGGGAATAATGAAAACAACTCTATACACAGAATTTGTCAATTTAGATGAAACAGACAAATTCCTCTAGAAGCACACGCTATCAATGTTGTACACAACATAAAAAAAATACTTTGAAGAGCACTAGAACTATTAAAGAAATTACAGTCATAATTAAAATCTCCTTAAAAAGAACTCTCCAGGTTGAGATAGTTTCAGTGGGTAATTGTATGAAAATTTAAAGAAGAATTAACATCAATTCTCCACAATCTCTTCCAGAAAATCCAAGAGAAGGGAACAATTTCCAACTTATTTTTATGAGGCCAGTATTACCCTGATATCAAAACCAGACAACAGCAGTACAAAAAAGAAAACTAAAGACCATTTTTCCTGAATAACCCATATGTAAAAACCCTCAACAAAATATTAACAAATTGAATTCAGTAATATATTATTATATTTTATATAGTATTATAAAAAATGCCAATATACCACAACCAAATAGGGTTTATTCCAGGGATGAAAGACTGGCTCAATACTCAAAAATCAATGTAATCTACCATGTTAACAGGCTAAGGAAGGAAAACCTTATGGTTATATCAGTCCATGTAGAAAAAGCATTTGATAAAATTCACCATCTGTTTGCTATAAAAATTCTCAGAAATCCAGAAGTGTAGGGAAACATACACAGCTTGATAAAGAATATCTACAAAAAACCTCCTGAACTCTGTTCTTGTCTCTCAGTACTACAAGACTTCCAACATTTTTGTTTTGCTCTCTTAAGGTTTTCTGTTTGGCGTCTTAGCTTTGTGTATCGGATAGTTTCAGAATTCAGTACAAACCTTGTTATGGAAAACCAGATGAACATTGGGCTTAGGTGTTCTCTTCTCCTTTCCACCTCAATCTGGACACTTCAAGTCTCTCATTTTTGTCTCCTTAGCCCTGTGACACTGCCAAAGCTCTGCCGTTTTCTCTGCCTCTTAGTATAATCCCTCTTCCTGGGCTCATTGCCCAGATCCTCAGACTCTTGCCTCATGCCCAGAATTGGTGAATGAGAGGACAAAATATGTGGCTACAGATTTTTACTCACCTCTTCATGGCTTCCTCTTCCTTAGGATTCTGTCTTCCCAAATTCTGACAGCCTCAGAGGCACTCCCATATAATCAGATTCACTTATTTTTTTTATCATATTCATGTTTTCTAATTGTTGTCTAGTCCCCCTCCCCCTAGTGCTCTCAATCTCTCTCTGTTTCCAACAAAATTGTCAGAAGTCTTGTGGTACTGGGAGGACAAGAATAAAATTCAGTAAGATTTTTGTAGATATTCTTTATCAAATTGAAATAGTTCCCATACACACCTAGATCTTTGGCTTGCTGCTGGCTACTTTATCTTAGCTGGAGTGGAAGTCTTAAAGCAGAGGTTTCTGAAAGTGTAGAGGATCATCTAGAAGTGACATTGAGAAGTGAAGAAGACACTGATCCTATTATCAGATCCTGAAGAATGCAAAATGTTGGAGAATGAGTAGCCTCCAAGAGAGTGTCACAAAGGGAAGCTGAGTGTCAGTTTATGCAATGAGAAAGAAGGAACCGTGAGCAGTCATCCTAGAGAATTCTATAAAATGGAACCCCAACACAAAGGTAAAGCACATTTAAAAGACCAGAGAACTATACCCAATATTTTGTAATAACCTATACAGGAAAAAATCTGAAAAATTATCTATCTATCTATCTATCTAGCATCTACATAGAAAACAAACTTATGGTTACCAAAGGGGAAAGGGGAGGGGATAAATTAGGAGTTTGGGATGAACATATACAGACTACTATATATAAAATACATAACCAAGAAGGATCTACTGTATATAGCACAGAGAACTATACTCAATATTGTGTAATAACCTATAAGGCAAAAGAATCTGAAAAAGAATATATATACATGTATAACTGAATCAGTTTGCTGTACACCTGAAACTAACACAACATTATAAATCAACTATGCTTCAATTTAAAAAAAAAGGAAAAAAAAAAGGAAATAAAACACACTTAACTTTTTCTGCCCCACTGCTTTGTTTCATTAGACTTTTTGCTTCCATGGCTTTAGATTACCCTTAATGCAGTTCATGCCCTGGTAAATTAGACACAGGGGTTGGTTTTCTAGCTACGAATTAAACTATGTATTTCACAGTTTAGATCCAGTCATGTTCCCTATCAGAAGTTCTGAACACTCCTTATTCAAGAAAATTATGCTCAATGAAAAGAATTCATTGTTGAATTTGAAAAAAAAAAAGTCTAAGAACTATGTTGTTTATAGGTGAGAATGAATGACTTCCAATAGGGGTTTTTGCACTTTTAAAGAATAGTCTCCACTACTAAATATTAAGCCTACTTAAAACATGTATACATTTTAAAATAGTCTCAATAACACCACTGTTTTAAGAATTCAGGCTAATGCAAATCCCAGTATTATATTTGTGTGATCTCTTTACTTGAAGACTATAAAATGTATTCATTACATATGGATATATGCTAATTTTCATATGTATTGAATATATATTTTTGCTAATATAATGTACTACTTCAGATGTTTGTGTTTTTAAAAACTGTTTTCACACAATATACATCTTTTTAATTTAATTCAATTTATTTTTTAATTTTTTTGGCCATGCCACCTGGCATATGGGATCTTAGTTCCCTGACCAGGGGTGGAACCCACATCCCCTGCAGGAAGTGCAGAGTCTTAACCACTGGACCACCAGGGAAGTCCCCAGATGTTTGTGGTTTTAGGTTGGTAAAAGTACATTCCATTTCAGACTGGCTTACACAAATAAGAAATGTATTATTTTATACAACTTAAAGTAAAATATGGTACAGTTATGTCATTAAAGTCCCAAGTTCCTTCCATTTGTCCATTTTAGCAACCTCAATAGAAGTTCCATAAAAAGATGCCTCCCCCTGTGTTTACAATATTACTACCCCTCCCCCCAATCTAGGCATTTCATACTGAATCAGCACTGCTCAGAGGCAGTCATTTCCAATGTATCCTTTTTAAGAATGAGTAAACCTTTCCTTGGGACTTCCCTGGTGGTACAGTGTTAAAGAATCCTTCCAATGCAGGGGACATGGGTTCAATCCCTGCTCCAGGAAGATCCCACATGTTGTGGAGCAGCTAATCCTGTGCACCACAACTACTGAGCCTGCGCTCTAGAGCCCGTGAGACACAACTACTGAGCCTGTGAGCCACAACAACTGAAGCCCACCCCACTAGAGCCTGTGCTCTGCAACAAGAGAAGCCACCACAATGAGAAGCCTGCGCACCACAACGAAGAGTAGCTCCCACTTGCCGCAACTAGAGAAAGCCCACACGCAGCAACAAAGACCCAGTGCAGCCAAAAATAAATAAATTTAAAAATATAAATTTATTAAAAGAGAAAGAATGAATAAACCTTTCCTAGAATTACACTAACATGTCACTGTACAGATTTTATTCCTCACTCCTAGCCAATCCAATCACTGACAGGTAAAATAGAACTCCATGAGTGCTTCAGATCATTCAGAAATCTCTCAGGAGGTTAGGGATGGAACTGGTCACTTGGCAGCAAATGTTCAAAGGCAGTGAGTAGAAAAGTATGGATATCCTAATAAAGCTAGATTTCTGTTAGGGAGGATGAAAACAAGGGAGTAGATAGATGTTGCTTAATTACATTATGCTCAATAAATAACTATTGTTTAATATCATGTATTGTTCGAAGTACTTTACTTGCTATATCTTTTTTCATTTTCTTTACAACACCCTATGATTTACAGCTACCTTATTATTTTATAGATTAGAAAAGAGGTAAAATGTAGAAAATGAATTTTACAGGTAACTTGCTCTTTTGTCAAACCCTTTATAGTGAAACTGGGAAACTGATCTGTGCCTTCCCTCATATTACTGCTTCATTTTTTTTCTTCACTCTTCTGTACACTCTTCTTTTTGAAAAGAAATATTCTTCATTCACAGAAGCTTTTCAGTATTATTCCTATTCTACTGTAGATGCTTGAACTTTTTTTCTCATGATAATTTCTCAGCATTATTGGAAAAGAGAAAGCTAGCTACAATGATTTGGGCTAGGATTTGTGGAAACGATTTTCTCATTTACATCAGCTCTTCCCTGAAAACCTAAGTAGGTGGACTTAAATCAAAGAAATAAGGAAGGATAATTTACATTTTATAAACTTTCTTTTTAAAAATAATTTAATATGCTCTTATCAGAAAGCATTTTTCCTCAAACAGAAACTGGTTTCGGAAGATTATGATTTTATAAACTTCTCAGGTGTTTCTAACTTTAATGATTATATGAATTTGTGAGAAGTTGTATGTATAGTTACTTTGTCCAAAAGAATCATTTTAGAACACAGTTGGGTACTTCATTTACAAAGTAAAAAGCAAATAATTTTGAGATGTATGTAAACTATCCCTATTGTTTTATTCTGAAATCTCTAAATTTCTTTCTTTTGTTTCCAGAAAAAAATTTATTTCCTGTCAAATCAGGTCAAAAGCTTTGTTGTAAAAATGCCCTGATATTTTAGTTACAATTTTTTGTGTATGATTAGAACTTTAAGATCTGCTCTCTCAGCAGTTTTCAAATATTTGATATATTATTTTAGTATTTTTAACTATAGTCACCATGCTGTACATTACATCCTCATGACTTACTTATTTTTTAACTGGAAATTTATACCTTTTGACCCCTTTCACTCATTTCTCCCACTCCCCACCTTCCCACTTCCGGCAATCACCAACCTGTTCTCTGTATCTATGAACTCTGTGTTTTGTTATTTTGTTTTAGAGTCCATATATAAGTGAGATCATAGGGTATTTTTCTTTCTATGCCTGGCTTATTTTACTTAGAATAATGCCCTCAAGTTTCATCCATGTTGTTACAAATGGCAAAATTTCATTCTTTTCTTTATGGCCAAATAATATTCTGCTGTGTGTGTGTGTATGTGTGTGTGTGTGTACAAGCATACCTCTGAGTTATTGCTGGTTCAAACCACTGCAATAAAGCGAATATCACAATAAAGTGAATATCTCAATAAAGCAAATCACATGAATTTTTTGGTTTCCAAGTGCTTATAAAAGTTATGTTTACAATGTACTGTAGTCTATTAGCAGTGCAATAGCATTGTGTCTAAAAAACAATGTTCAGATCTTAATTAAAAAATACTTTATTGCTAAAAAATGCTAACCATCATCTGACACTGCAGTGTTGCTACAAATCTTCAATTTGTAGAAAATACATTATCTGTGAAGCACAATTTATTGCACAGTTTAAAGTATAATAAAACAAACCGTGCCTGTACCACACTATTCATTCATCCATCGGTAGACATTAAGTTGTTCCATATATTGGTTATTGTAAAAAGTGCTGCAATAAACATGGGGGATCACATATCTTTTTAAATTAGTGTTTTCATTTTCCTTGGATAAATAGTCAAAAGTGAAGTTGCTGGATCATATGGTAGTTCTATTTTTAATGATTTCAGCAACTTCCATCCTGTTTTGCACAGTGGCTCCATCAAGTTATATTCCCACCAACAGTGCACAAGGACTCCCTTTTCTCCACATCCTCACCAACACTTGTTATTTCTTGTCTTTTTATTTATTTATTTATTTATTTATTTATTTATTTATTTATTTATTTATTTATTTATTTATTTTTCTGCGGTATGCGGGCCTCTCACTGTTGTGGCCTCTCCCGTTGCGGAGCACAGGCTCCAGACGTGCAAGCTCAGTGGCCATGGCTCACGGGCCCAGCCGCTCCGCGGCATGTGGGATCTTCCCGGTCCGGGGCATGAACCCGCATCCTTTGCATCGGCAGGTGGACTCTCAACCACTGCGCCACCAGGGAATCCCTTTCTTGTCTTTTTGATGATAGCCATTCTGACAGGTGTGAGGTGATATCTCATTGTGGTTTTGATTTGCATTTCTCTGATGGTTAGTGATGTTGAGCATATTTTCATGTGCTTGTCAGCTGTCTGTATGACTTCTTCAGAAAAAAAATATGTCTATTCAGTTACTCTGCCCATTTTTTAAATTGAATTGTTTAGTTTTTTGCTATTGAGTTGTATGAGCTCTTTGTGTACTTTGGATATTAACCCCTTGTCAGCTGAATGATTGCAAATATTTTCTCCCACTCAGTAGTTTGCTTTTACATTTTGTTGATGGTTTCCTTTGCTGTGCAAAAGCTTTTTTTAGTTTGATATAGTCCCAACTTTCTTTTCTTTTTTATTTTTTTGCTTTTGTTGTGTTTGTTTTTGGTGTCAAATCCAAAATATCATTTCCAAGACTGATGTTAATGAGTTTTCTGCCTATGTTTTCTTCTGGAAATTTTATGGTGTCAGGTCAAACTTATTTCTTAGTTGGTATGAACATGTTTGCTTTTTTTTTGTTTTAGGTTTTTTTTGTTTTTTTTCCTTTTTACTTACATCATTTATTTCCCATAAAGTTATATTTAGAAACATTTTTTTTGGTTGTTCTCTCTTTCTTACTAGACTGTAAGATTAAGAAAGCCAGGAAGCCTGTGAATCTTGATCATCAGTGTATCCCAGGCACAAGGACTTAACACAAGTAAGTGTGAAATAAATGTTTACTAAAAGCTACAAAAATGTTGTCCTGTTGAACCACAAATATTTTGTATGCAGTGATGTACTTGCCAATTCTGTTATATCAACTGCCCTTATTTCTTTGTGTCTTGAAATAACTTCATTTATTTTCATGTCTTAAAATCATTTCTAAGAAGTTACACCATTGTTGGAAAAAATAAGTTTTAAAGTATAATATTTTTATTTGAGATTTTATTTTCAAAGCTTTCTTATTGCTGGGAAAGTAAACGTATTTTTAGTCAAGTTTTGAAGAGATTTATTTAACTGATTTAGGCAGGACCCTTTCCACAAATGATCTAAAACAATGCATCTAGTCTGCCTTTGGGTGAGATTGTTGGTGTGTCTTCAAGATGTTTGTTTATGTATGACGTGTGTGTGTGTGTGTGTGGTACAAGCAGGAAACATGTATAACCTTTCCATGTTGGTGTCAAGACAGATGAAGCGATCTTCCACCAAATACCTCCTGCTCAACTACCTCACAGCTGGTGTACTTACTGTTATTTTTTTTTAAATACCATGACTAAATTAGCTCTTTAAAATTTATAGACATAAATTATATATATATATATATATATATATATATATATTGTATTTAAGGTAAAAGGTAAGTTTTATTGACAACTCTTTCAAAATTTGAATCTATGGCAAATGATTAATATTCTACATTTATTAGTCTTCAAGTTGATTGCAAGTAACTCAAATAAATTTATTTAATGAAAAAGAAATGAATACATTCTGTGACAGATATCAACTCCAAATAATCTATCAAGGCCTGGCATCATATAATAGTCAGTGTAGCCAAACTGGCAGTAAAGCATTTTGGATGGAAACAAAATCAGTACCTTCTTATTATCCTGAAATTGCCTGAAATCCTACTGGAGTTAGCAGCAGCTAACTCCTCTTGGCTGAAGATGTTGGGAATGTAAAAATTGGTCACTGAATGGGTGTACATGCAGAAATGTTATGTGTAGTAAAGAAGAAAAGGGATTTGTGAGAAATAATTGTTACATAACAGTAAAAATACTTCATATACAAACATTTAAAACTATATTTTCCATTAGAAATAGAGGAAAAGGGGGTGGGATGAACTGGGAGATTGAGATTGACATACACACCCTACTATGTATAAAATAGATAACTAATGAGAACCTCCTGTATAGCACAGGGAACTCTACTCAGTGCTCCGTGGTGATCTAAATGGGAAGGAAATCCAAAAAAGAGGGGATATATGTATACATATAGCTGGTTCACTTCACTGTACAGCAGAAACTAACACAACATTGTAAAGTTACTATACTCCAATAATAATTAAGTGTTCCCCTGGTGACACAGTGGTTGAGAGTCCGCCTGCTGATGCAGGGGACACGGATTCGTGCCCCGGTCCGGGAGGATCCCACATGCCGTGTAGCGGCTGGGCCCGTGAGCCATGGCCACTGAGCCTGCGCATCCGGAGCCTGTGCTCCACAATGGGAGAGGCCACAACAGTGAGAGGCCCACATACCGCAAAAAAAAGAAAAAAAAAAAAAAGAAAAGAAAAAAAAATTAATTAAAGAAAAGAAAATAAACAGACCATTTTATACTGATTTAAAAAAAGAGAGAAAAAATGTGATGATGCCACTCACAATAAAAGATTCTCTCAAATTTCTTCAGACCTTGTTACTCTGACTGAGACAGAGTGTGTGCCTCTGGGGTGTGGAGGTGACATACTGTTAGAGTTGTGGCCGTGTTGAAGGATTGCTTGTTGGTGTGATTGGGTACAGCACTCACACTCCAGGAAAACATGAAAATTCCCAACGAGAGCAGACCTCAGGGGTAGAAAATCCTTACAAAATCAAACTCAAAGATATTGTTGCCTTCTTATTCTTATTACCTAACCGGGATGATTTTGTGTTATTCATTTGCAAAGGATGATAAAAATACTTCACCAAGATATCTTAAATGAATGCTAAATCATTGCCATCATATATAATTATTTCTAGACTCAAAATAACGAGTCATTTTGCTTACAATTGAAACTGCCTGCCTGTTACTGAAAAATAGACAAATAGCTGTTTGAGTTCTGGCATGCTGATTCTTGTTTAAACTGTTTTATTTTCAAAGCCTATCTTAAATTTAGACATAGGATCCTGTACCATATTTATGATGTATAAGACCATTACATCATTGATTAAAGAGAAAAATAATTATACTATGTTGTATCATTCAGTAAAGACATATTGGTGAAGAGAAGCACTGAGCTCCAAGGGCTCTGTGTTTCAGAACTGAAGCATTTCATCATTTTCCTTATAATTTATAAAACTAACTTCATTCTACTTCCCAAGGATGGAGCTGATCAGCTGGTCTTATAGTCTTGTAATTGATCTGCTTGATTAATTTGAAATTCATCTAATTTTATTATAATGAGAATCTGCTGCTTCAGGAGGAAGCCACATAAATCATTTAAATCTTGTTGAATCTGTATAATTAATTTCATTCTTCATCAGAATTCAAGCTTCAGGGATGCTCATGCAGTTATTCCTTACCAGTTCTTCAACAGTCTTATGAAAGGTAGCCTTTCAAATGCCAGCCTATGAGAAGGACTGAGAACAGGGCTTGGCTAGTTTTTTCACACTCTGTGCTGAAGCACATAACTTCATACTTCCTGAAAGAAAACTAAGACCAAGCGATTGAACCAGAAATTACATATTTAATCTGGTCTGTTCAAGCTGGGACTAATCACCTGTAAGGATACAAAGTTTTTTTTTCTTAGAATTCCCAGTTGCTAAAGAGAGGGAGATAGACAAAAAAACAAACAAACAAAAAAAATTATGGTATTAACATTTATCACAATCAATTATATACAAATGATATTGTTTAGTTTATACTATTTTACTGTTTTATTTTCATAATATATTCTTTTATATTATGTTACATATGTTTGAAATTTTTACTTATTATGCTACTTAAATTATTCATATGTTTTTTTACCCATCACGTTTATTAAGCCTTATTCTAGACCAGTGGTTCTTAAATTTCACCAAGGATCAAAATAACTTTGAGGGCTTGAGACAGCACACACTGATTACTAATCTCTTCCCTAGAGGTTCTGATTTAGTAGACCTGGGGTGGCACCCACAAATTTGCATTCATAACAAGTTCCAGGTGATATTAATGTTGCTGGTCAAGATAGCCACTGGTCTAGGCATTGTGGGTGATCATTGTAGCAGTGATCAAAAACATAGTCCTTGTCCTCATGGATATTATGTTTCTTTGGGAGATATAGACACCAGATAACTAAACAAACAAGGAAGATACTGATGGGCATTGCTGTGGTCTGAATATTTGTGTCCCTCTCAAATTCACGTGTTCAAATCCTAATACCCAATGTGATGCTAACAGTAGATGGGCCCTTTGAGAGGTGAGTATGTCTTGAGGGCTCTGCCCTCATGAATAAGATTAACACCCTTATAAGAGAGGCCTGAGTGGGCTCCCTTGCCTCTTCTATGGGAAATCTGTGGCCAAAAAGAAGTGGGCTCTCGCCCGACCATGCTGGCACCCTGATCTCAGACTTCCAATCTCCAGAATTGTAATACATTTCTGTTTTTTATAAACTGCTCAGTTTGTGGTATTTTGTTATAAAAGCCAAAACAGTAAGAAGTCATGAATATTGTGAAAGAAACCATGGTCATAGAAATTAAGCAGAGTGGTAGTTAAAGATTCTATTAACCAGCGTGTCCAGAGAGAGTCTCTCTGACTAGGTAGTGGTCATCTTGAGGCCTGAAAGCTAAGAGGCCAGCCATGGTGTAGGCCAGGCGTGTTAAAAACTGTACAAAGAGGTTTGACGTGATTTTGACTCGGGACCTAATCCTGGCTCTGCCATGCATTCGTTGTGTTACCTTGAGTATAATTTCCCTTTTCCACATCTGCAAAAGGAGTGAAAATACCTAGTGCATAGACTTTTCATGAGGATCTAATAGTCTATTCTAGTGTTTGCCAGGATACTCAATACATCTTTCCCCTGCTCCTACTATATATAACATGTCATGGAAATATTCATACCTATTATTAAAATTTCAAACGTGTAGAATTTGGTGATGATTTTAAATTTAAATTCTGTATCATCTGTTATCCTGGTCAGGAAGAAACACAACTTGGGTCCATTTTGGCTAGCTTGTATTATCATTATTTTACATTTGTCACAGTAGTAACTTCAAATTTGGTTACAGTTTTTGAACTAAACCCACAGAAAAATAACTTACATGGGAGCTTGTGTATATATTAAGTAGACTATACTTTTTTTTTGACATGTTGTTAGTGCAACTGAGGAATTCTTACTTTTTAATGTTAAATAACTTAAATTTAAATAGACCCAAGGAACTAATGGCTCTGTCCAGGGCAGTGTGATACTCAATAAGCTCAGCGTGTAGATGAAATCACAATAACTGTTCTTAGAGTGCTAAGAAAAACATAATTTATGTCTGAATATATACTTCTTTTCGAGCTTCAGGTAAAGATCCCCAGGAAGAATGTCTAGGTAAATTGCTTTCAAATTATGAAATTGACTGTGTGTGTGTGTGTGTGTGTGTGTGTGTTTGTGTTTTGTTTTGTTTTTACATCTTTATTGGAGTATAATTGCTTTACAATGGTGTGTTAGTTTCTGCTTTATAACAAAGTGTATCAGTTATACATATACATATGTTCCCATATCTCTTCCCTCTTGCGTCTGCCGCCCTCCCACCCTCCCTATCCCACCCCTCTAGGTGGTCACAAAGCACTGAGCTGATCTCCCTGTGCGGCTGCTTCCCACTACCTGTCTATTTTATGTTTGGTAGTGTATATATGTCCATGCCACTCTCTCGCTTTGTCACAGCTTACCCTTCTCCTTCCCATATCCTCAAGTCTATTCTCTAGTGGGTTTGTAAGCAGACTATACTTTTAATACAATATCTACCAATTTATAGGTGTTGATATAAGTGTGTTTTCCTCCACAATAAAATGCTATACAAAATTTAATGATCTGGAAAAAATCCTTAATTAATAATACTAAGAAACTCAAAACCCCTACTCAATGTCCATTAATTTTTTCATGCCCAGATATTTGCTGACATTCTAGAATACAATTTTCTATTAGTCCTGATAGACATTTATCATTGACTTTTGAGTAGATGCACAGCACTGAACTAGGCCTTATGTGAGATATAATACAAATCTGGGTAAAACAGGATAACTTTGTTCCATGAGCTTACAGTTTAGTTGAGGTGGACTAAAGCAATTGTGCTGATAGTTGGATTAAAGAGGAGAATATGAAACCATTTTTAAGAGAGATAAAAACAAATATCTATCAGAATAAAAAGGAGGGTTATCCATAGGCAGCAATGGACAAAGGGCAAAAAAACAGCTTCCTGAAAGAAGTTACATATTAGCTGCAGCTGCAGGATAGGTAGGGCCAGATACAGAAGGAGTGGGTAATCATCCATTAAGGAATTCCACTGCAAGATTAAAAGGTTGAAATGAATAGGGTATGACCAGTGAATACTAAGTACATGAAATCTAGCAGTGGAAATAAGATTGCCAAGTCAGTTGTAGATGTGTAGAGAAGTGAATGTTTAGTTGTGGAGTTCACTCAAAGGAACACACAATGAGGTAGTCATTGAAGTTTTGTCAGCAGGTGGATAACATTTTTCAATGACAATAGTTTTCAGCTGGTGTTAATTGTAATCAGAGCTGTATGGAGAAGGAAAGAGTAAGAATCTCTTCAACTTCCAATTACTTGCCAGTGAGAATTTAAACGTGACCCTTAATAGTGCTGAGCCTTTTTTTAGCTAATTAATAATTAGCAAAATAGAAAACAGTGTGTTAGGCAGGTGAGCTCATGAGTATTATGAAAAATTCAATTTCAGCGTGAAACTTTGTGTTGTATGTGTTTTGCAATGAATCAACAACCTAAATAAGACTCACGATGCCATACTTTGATTAAATGCCAGTACTACATCTTGCTAATTATTTCAGTATAGGGTTCATTAAGCAATAATACATTGAACTGATGTCTTCAGAATGCAGTTACATCTTTCTGAGTTCTAAGAATAATGAGATTGTCACTTAAGTATATGTGGATTTTTTTGGAACTGGAGTTCATTAAAACAAATGCATTTCCAAAATAATAAATAACTTTCAAAATGAGAGTTCAATTTGCTTTAGAAATCCATGCATGAGAGTATTCTGAAAGGTGATAAATACATTGAGTTTGAGATATAAGATACATACATGGGACATGAAAAAATAAAAGTAGAAAACCTAAGCGTGGCAAAGGGTAAGTGAATACAGAGGTCATTTGATGCATGTGGTCATGTTATACTTCTTAACAAAGCTTTAAGTGTTTTTTAAATGGAATCCAGAATTTAGGATTATAAGATCAGACTTATCTCACTGAAATAATTAAATTCATTCTTTGGAATGAAATTGTATATTATATGAACATCATATAAAATAATAAGTATATATACATAAAAAAACATGTCTGAGTGAGGTTTAACAAGTATCAACTCTTATTCATTACAATACTGATGAAAATTTTATGATACATGAGTGAATAGTTTTGTTATGTCCTCATGATGAGTCTTTATCATTGTCTGTTGGTTTTGTAGTGTTTGATATGCTTTTTATTTTCTGTTAGTCCATGTTTCTTATTGATCTTTGCAATACATTCATTTACTGGTCATTTCACTTAGAATATATTGATCAAGAGTATTCCTTTGAAGAAGTACTTCAAAGATCACCTGATAACAACTAATTTTTTGATATTAATGTTTATATTTCTAAGCCTAACTTTCTCATCTTTAAAAATTTTTAAATGTCATACAAATATATACACATGCTTTCAACAATGAATCATACATTCCATGTTTAGGTATATTCATTTTTCCCTATATCTATTTCCACCTCTCTCCTTACTGTTTCGCCATATCAGCAATCCATTTACCTTAGCAACTCACCTCCAGATACACCTCTATAAACCATGTTAATGTACTATGCATACTACTCTATTAACTCCATGTTTATATAAATATATATAATTGATATTATATATGACATACATTATATATACAACACTAATACACAAATGTATGCATACACACACACACACATAGGTTTTTAGCCATTAATCTACCAAATTTAAATTATATGTTTCTACATCTTACTTTTCTCAACAAAGACTCATGAAAACTCTACCAAGTCAACTTGAGTATTAAACTAACTTTTCTTAATGGCTGCAGAATATTTTATAGTGTGTGCCTACCAAGATATGTTCATATGTTCCCTTATTATTTACTTCTAGGTTTATCCTCCTAGGATAGCAATGTGCATGAATACATTTGTTAAATCTTTACAAAGTGATTTTACTTCCATGGGATAGAATTGAAGGGATGTCATTATTTACTGACTACACTGCCTTTGAGTGTTGTTTCATAGTTTTAATTGGCCGTTTGTGCTAATCTATGAATTGCTTATCTATAACCTTTGTCCATTCTCTACTGGACTGGTTTTGTTTTATTTTTAATTTGAAAAATTTCTTTGCAAATTGTGGCTATTAATACCTCAGCTATCTCCTGAGTAAAAGTCAAATTTAATGTCTCTTAGTTTAGCTTATGGGGTTGATGTCACAAAAGATTTAATACTTATCATGCCAGAAGTTTTATTTCTTTTATAACTTGAGGTTTGAAGTCTAGTGACAATCATGTTCTCTTTTCTTAGGACATACGGATATGTAGATGTTCATATTTTCTATTTTTGCCTTTCCCTTTAAAACCTATATGGAATTTATTTTGTAAATAGTAAACATGGGGATAGGTATGATGAGTGCAGTTCTAAATTGGGTTATTACAGTAGGCCTCCCTGAGAAAGTGACATAGAGATAAGCCTTAGAGGAAGTGAGGGAGCAAGCCATGTTCATAACTGGAAAAAAGGTAACACAGAGAAAACAGTTGGTAAATGGCCATAAGGTGAGAAACTACCAGAGGTATCCCAGTGAAGCTTAAACAGAGTGAATAGAAGATGAAATCAGGAGGATAATGAAGGAAAAGAGGGCCACATCATCTAAGATCATTAAAGCATATTGGGTTCCATGTCTCGGTTATGGGAAGAATGATATGATTAGTGAGATTATAGTAGAAAACTTCCTAATATGGGAAAGGAAATAGTCAATCAAGTCCAGGGAGCACAGAGAATCCCATACAGGATAAATTCAAACAGAAACATGACAAGACACATATTAATCAAATTATCAAAAATTAAATGAAAAGAAAAAATATCAAAATCACCAAGGAAAGGTAACAAATAACATACAAGGGAATCCCCATCAGGTTACCAGATGATCTTTCAGCAGAAACTCTGCAAGCCAGAAGGGTGTGGCAGGACATATTTAAAGTGATGAAAGGGAAAAACCTACAACCAAGATTACTCTACCCAGCAAGGATCTCATTCAGATTTGATGAAGAAGTTAAAACCGTTACAGAGAAGCAAAAGTTAAGAGAATCCAGCACCACCAAACCAGTTTTACAACCAACTCTAAAGGAACTTCTCTAAGCAGGAAACACAAGAGAGGGAAAATAACTATAATAACAAACCCACAACAATTAAGAAAATGCTAAAAGGAACATACATATCGATAATTACCTTATATGTAAACAGATTAAATGCTCCAACTAAAAGACATAGACTGAGTGAATGGATACAAAAAAAGACCCATATATACGCAGTCTACAAGAGACCCACTTCAGACCTAGGGACGCATACAGACTGAAAGTGAGGGGATGGAAAAAGATATTCCATGCAAATGGAAATCAAAAGAAAGCTGGAGTAGCAATTCTCGTATCAGACAAAATAGATTTTAAAATAAAGAATATTACAAAGGACAGAGAAGGACACTACATAATGATCAAGGAATCAATCCAGGAAGAAGATATAACAATTGTAAATATTTATGCAACCAACATAGGAGCACCTCATTACATAAGGCAACTGCTAACAGCCATAAAAGGGGAAATCAACAGTAACACAATCATAGTAGGGGACTTTAACACCCCACTTTCACCAATGGACAGATCATCCAAAATGAAAATAAAGAAACACAAGCTTTAAATGACACATTAAACAAGATGGACATAACTGATATTCATTGGACATTCCATCCAACAAAAACAGAATACACTTTCTTCTCAAGTGCACATAGAATATTCTCCAGGATAGATCATATCTTGGGTCTAAAATCAGGCCTTGGTAAATTTAAGAAAATTGAAATCGTATCAAGTATGTTTTCTGACCACAATGCTATGACACTAGATATCGATTACAGGAAAAAATCTGTAAAAAATACAAACACATGGAGGCTAAACAATACACTACTTACTAAGCAAAAGATTACTGAGGAAATAAAAAAATACCTAAAAGCAAATGACAATGAAAATATGATGACCCTAAACCTATTGGATGCAGCAAAAGCACTTCTAAGAGGGAAGTTTATAACAATACACCCCTACCTAAATAAACAAGAAACATCTCAAATAAACAACCCAACCTTACACCTAAAGCAATTAGAGAAAGAAGAACAAAAACCCCCAAAGTTAGCAGAAGGAAAGAAATCATAAAGATCAGATCAGAAATAAATGAAAAAGACATGAAAGAAACAATAGCAAAGATCAATAAAACTAAAAGCTGGTTCTTTGAGAAGATAAACAAAATTGACAAACCATTAGCCAGACTCATCAAGAAAAAAAGGGAGAAGAATCAAATCAATAGAATTAGAAATGAAAAAGGAGAAGTAACAACTGACACAGCAGAAATACAAAGGATCATGAGAGATTAACACAAGCAACTATGCCAATAAAATGGACCACGTGGAAGAAATGGACAAATTGTTAGAAAAGCATAACCTTCCGAAACTGAACCTGGAAGAAACAGAAAATATAAACAGACCGGTCACAAGCAGTGAATTTGAAATTGTGATTAAAATTCTTTCAACAAACCAAAGCCCAGGACCAGATGGCTTCACAGGAGAATTCTGTCAAACATTTAGAGAAGAGCTAACACTTATCCTTCTCAAACTCTTCCAAAATATAGCAGAGGGAGGAAAATCCCAAATTCATATTATGAGGTCACCATAACCCTGATACCAAAACCAGACAAAGATGTCACAAAGGAAGAAAACTACAGGCCAATATCACTGATGAACATAGATGCAAAAATCCTCAACAAAATACAAGCAAACAAAATCCAACAGCACATTAAAAGGATCATACACCGTGATGAAGTAGGGATTATCCCAGGAATGCAAGGATTCCTCAATATATGCAACACAATCAATGTGATAAAGCATATTAACAAACTGAAGGATAAAAGCCATTTGATCATCTCAATAGATGCAGAAAAATCTTTCAACAAAATTCAGCACTGATTTATGACAAAAACCTACCAGAAAGTAGGCATAGAGGGAACTTACCTCAACATAATAAAGGCCTTATATTACAAACCCACAGCCAACATCATTCTCAATGGTGAAAAACTGAAACCATCTCCTCGAAAATCAGGAACAAGACAAGCTTGCCTACTCTCACCACTATTATTCAACATAGTTTTGGAAGTTTTAGCCACAACAATCAGAGAAGGATAAGAAATAAAAGGAATCCAAATTGGAAAAGAAGAAGTAAAGCTGTCACTATTTGCAGATGACAAAATACTATACATAGAGAATCCTAAAGGTGCTACCAGAAAACTACTAGAGCTAATCAGTAAATTTGGTAAAGTAGCAGGATACAAAATTAATGCCCAAAAATCTCTTGCATTCCTATACACTAATGTGAAAAATATGAAAGAGAAATTAAGAAAACACTCCCATTTACCACTGCAACAAAAAGAATAAAATTCCTAGGAATAAACCTACCTAAGGAGACAAAAGACATGCATGCAGAAAACCATAACACACTGATGAACGGAATTTAAAAAAAGGTGATACAAACATATGGAGAGATATACCATGTTCTTGGATTGGAAGAAACAGCATCGTGAAAACGACTATACTACCCAAAGCAATCTACAGATTCAATGCAATCCCTGTCCAAATAATGGCATTTTTCACAGAACTTGAACAAAATATTTCACAATTTGTACAGAAACACAAAAGACCCCGAAAAGACAAAGCAATCTTGAGAAAGAAAAACGGAGCTGGAGGAATCAGGCTTCCTGATTTCTGACTATACTACAAAGCTACAGTAATCAAAGCAGTATGGTACTAGCACAAAAACAGAAATATAGATCAATGGAACAGGATAGAAAGCCTAGAGATAAACCCACGCATATAAGGTCACCTTATCTTTGATAAAGGAGGCAAGAATATACAATGGAGAAAAGACAGCCTCTTCAATAAGTGGTGCTGGGAAAACTGCACAGCTACATGTAAAAGAATGAAATTAGAACACTCCCTAACACCATACACAAAAATAAACTCAAACGGATTAAAGACCTAAATGTAAGGCTAGACACTATCAAACTCTTAGAGGAAAACATAGGCAGAACACTCTATAACATAAATCACGGCAAGATTCTTTTGAACCCACCTCTTAGAGAAATGGAAAAAAAAGACAAAAATAAACAATTGGACCTAATGAAACTTAAAAGCTTTTGCACAGCAATGGAAACCATACACAATATGAAAAGACAGCCCTCAGAATGGGAGAAAATATTTGCAAATGAAACAACTGACAAAGGATTAATCTCCAAACTTTACAAGCAGTTCATGCAGCTCAATATCAAAAAAAAAAAAAAAAACATTCAAAGATAGGCAGAAGACCTAAATAGACATTTCTCCAAAGAAAATACACAGATTGTCAAGAAGCATATGAAAGGATGCTCAACATCACTAATCATTAGAGAAATGCAAATCAAAACTGCAATGAGGTATCACTTCACATGAGTCAGAATGGCCATCATCAAAAAATCTACAAACAATAAATGCTGGATAGGGTGTGGAGAAAAGGGAACACTCTTGCACTGTTGGTGGGAACGTAAACTGATACAGCCACTATGGAGAACAGTATAGAGGTTCTTTAAAAAACTGAAAATAGAACTACCATATGACACAGCAATCCCACTACTGGGCATATACCCTGAGAAACCAGAATTCAAAAAGAGTCATGTACCACAATGTTCATTGCAGCTGTATTTACAATAGCCAGGACATGGAAGCACCCTAAATGTCCATCTACAGGTGAATGGATAAAGAAGATGTGGCACATATTTACAATGGAATATTACTCAGCCATAAAAAGAAACAAAATTGAGTTATTTGTAGTGAGGTGGATGGACCTATAATCTGTCATACAGAGTGAAGTAAGTCAGAAAGAGAAAAACAAATACCATATGCTAACACATGTTTATGGAATCTTAAAAAAACCCACAAGTTTCCGATGAACCTAGGGGCAGGATAGGAATAAAGAAATGATGTAGAGAATGACTTGAGGACACTGGGATGGGGAAGAGTAAGCTGGAAGGAAGTGAGAGAGCGGCATGGACATATATGCACTACGAAATGTAAAATAGCTAGTGGGAAGCAGCCACATAGCACAGGGAGATCAGCTCGGCGCTTTGTGACCACCTAGAGGGGTGGGATAGTGAGAGCTGGAGGAAGAACAAAGAGGGAGGGGATATGAGGATATATGTATACGTATAGCTGATTTACTTTGTTATACAGCAAAAACTAACACACCATTGTAAAACAATTATTCTCCAATAGGATATTAAAAAAATTGTTTAACCATAACAGTGGAGAATACATCATAAACAATTTTAAAAGAACACTTACACATGTTCACTTTGTAGCTTATAATTTTGTAGTGTTGAAGTAAGGTACTTATTATATTATAAATTTAGTATTCTAGTTTTCTATGCAAGATTTTTTTGCTCAATTTTTGGCATCTAATTTATTAAACAGACTGGAATATATTTTTCTATCTGATGGAAGATGAAAGTGTTCAGTTTCCCAATGTTTTACTATTCTTTGGCCCTTATCAAGTGATGAAAGTGTCTTCATAAGGTGTGTTGACACATGACAAACTGACCCTCACTGTTGTTTTAATTTCTTAAAGCTATTTGGGGGTTAAGATCTTTAAGGTCATTTAACCCAATTCTAAGAAGCTCAACTGCAATGCAAGTGGAAATTTTACTAACTTCGTATACTAAAAGGATAAAATGACAATTTTAAATTTAGACTTTTCATCCAAGAACATGATCTACCTTTTCGTTTGTTCAGAAAATGTGTTGCATCTCTTAATATCATTCTTCATATAGGTCCTATATCTTCTGTGTTAAATTAATGCCCGAGTGTTTTAACTTTTGGTTGTTATTTTAATTGAATGTTTTCCTTTGCCATAGTTAGTATTTTTTCCTAAAATAGTGCAGAACAAAAATTTTTTTAACACTTATCTTGGAGCCAGATACTTTATCAAATTATCTTATTAATTTTAAGGTTATCATAGTGTCTTCTCACTTAAGATATTTACTTTTTATTTTTAAATTAAGTGTATTCATTTTCTATTTGCATTTTATGTAGAATTTTTCTTAGTATGCGTCTTCAGTTTTATCACATGGTCTGTTGATATTGTGTATGGCAAAAATATTCCTTTTTAAAATAAACTAAAAACTGACAGCTGGACAGAATTGCTTTGAAGATTTGAGAAATATAGCTATTAGTCAAACATCTAAATAGTGGCAAATTTCTTTTAAATGACCCAAATGAAAAGCAATATGTGTTGCTATCAAAGACACACACAGCTGCATGATTACAATGGAGTTTAAGGAGGAAACAACCACAGCAAACAAGTGCAGAGTCAATACATCAGCTTTGCTGGCCATCATGAGTAATATACACTTCAGAGGGCAATTCATATTTTGCAGTCATGAATAAGTGTAAGGGCTTTAAGTCCAGTTATTTCTGGTTGCAAAATGAAGAAGAACAAGGGGAGAGATGATTTGTGCCAAATTTTTAAGACTCATACTTGGATTTAAAATGCAAAGTTATAGGCAGTGTAAGCAAAAATCCTATTTCAGGTGTGTGTGTGAGTGTGTGTGTGTGTGTGTGAGAGAGAGAGAGAGAGAGAGACAGAGAGACTATATCTATAACTCTGAAAAAATCTTTCAAAATGAAGCAAAGAGCCCAGAGAATTAGATTCACCCCCAAGTGATGTTCAGAGTCAAGGTTGTTTTACTTGTATTAGGAAGCAGTTTACCCCATGCCGTTTTTGAGAAGGTGTTCTTTCAAAGGCTCAGTGATATAGTCCTGAGCAGCAACGGCAAGAGGTAGAATTGATTTTCTGTCTTCAGTTTGGCAGACATGGCTATTGAAACTGCATGAAACTAAACGGTCATGGATTATATGATCCAAAGGACCAAGTGGTGTCTTTTTTACCTTCCTAAGGTAGTAGGATGTATGAGTTTTTTCAGTTTGGTATTTGGAGACGAAAATTTGAAGTATGGGCAGAGTCTAATTATTGCAATATAAAAGATTTAATTTTATAAATTGTCAGATGAGTATAATTTGTATATTTAACATTAAAAGAATGATCTGTACTTGTTTCATTTTTTTTTCATTCAGAAAATATCTCCCAAGAGAATTCTTTATCATGTTTTGTCAAAATGTTCACTATTTCAGAATTGGAACCAATAGGCACTACCACATTGCAATACCTTTTAAAATTCACTTATTCATACAGTACTAATAGAGAACCTAACTATGCCAAGTGCAGACCAGATCCTTGGGCTATGTCAAGGAACCAGATCAGAATTCTTGCCCTTAAGAAGCTTACTATGTCTCCTCAGTTACTATGTAAAATATTAAACTATACACTTGATAGTATTTTGCAAAATAAGTGCTAAAAAGACCAGGGAAATGCTATGGGAGAGTAGGTGCAATGTTACATATGATGATTGAAATGATAGTACTTAAGCAAAGACTTGAAGGAGGTGAGGGAATTAGCATCTGGATATCGGGGAGCAGAGTGGTACAAGCAGAGTCAGTAAATGCAAAGGCCTGAAGATGGGAACATGCTTGGCAGGTACCAGGAAATGTAAGATAAGGCTGGAACACAGAACCCTTAAGAGAGTAGTAGGAAATGCTATCAGATGGAAGGGAAGGAAATGTCAGGGCCTTGAAATGGCTCTTATTCTGACTGAATTATGGAGTAAGGGTGAGTTGTATGCAGAGGAATATCTTAATCTGATATACATTTTTTTAAAGTATCACTATAGCTGTTCTCTTGAAGATAGACTACAATGGGGACCAGAGTTGTGAGAAGTGTTGGGATTAATGGATATATTTTGAATATAGAGTCCCCAGTATTTTCTGATAGAAAGGGTACAAAGTGTGAGATAGAGACTCCAAGGTTGACTCAGATTTGGCCTCAGCAAGTGAAAGAATGAATTTGCCAATAACTGAGATGAGAAAGACTGTAGGTGGCTCAGGTCTGGGGGAGCAAATGAGGAATTCAGTTTTATACAAGCTTTTGACATTTACTGTTTTCAACTGGAAGTGTTTTTATATCTAACTATGTATATAATCATATGTGTATATTACATGTGTATTCACTATTTATATATTTAACATACTTGTATATGTAACATAGTTTTCCCTCAAGGAACAACTATATAGGTACAGAGATAAATTTGGAAACTGTAATCAAAATAGAGTGTAAATAAATAATTAGTATCTAGAATGGTGATAATAGTTCAATATAAATTCTATGAACTACTCTAATTTTATTTAACCTTGGTCATAGTATCCAAATTCCCTGATACTCGTCTACCTCATTTGTAAAGCTGCCATGATAATACTTGTTCTCTTTGGTTTAATTCCAAAAGTGAACATGTTAAAATATCAAGGCTGATATCAGCAGATAATTCTAATGAAAAAGAATTGAAAACAGAATAAAATTAACATTCAATTTTTCACAATTAAACTCTCAGATAACTGGAGTCTTAAATTTTATTACAGGAAAAATATTACTATACAATTTTACTGTCAGTTAATCAGCCATATTACTGTGAACAGTACAGCGATGGCACATATAGCTTAAAATAGGATGGATTCAAGGAAAAGTTTTCTATACCTTCCTGCTCTCCTGCTGGTCCAGGATTAGAACCATAATCTGAGATGTATTATCAGTGATGTTGATCACAGCAATCTGTATTGCAGTTGTCAAGTAGCCTGTGAATTTCCGTGAGAAGTGAGTTACTTTAAATGAATTTGTTGACCATCTTTGACTTATGATCCGAGTTCTGTAAATGCTTGCTGAATAAAATAATCGAGGTATTATTCCGTCCCCCTGTGAGCTCACATTTGAACTAGAACAGCATTTAAAATTAAAGATCAAATGTAAATATAAATGTTTTGCAATAGAAATGGATGTCCATAAAAGAGTTTCTCTACAAAGCTTACAAAAATCACCACTGTGTTCACTATTATTTATCTTAAACACAAATTCTAAAACAATAAGGTATAAAAATAGGTAATGCATTCAGATTATCATTCAGTAAGTAAAAGTGCATATCTAGAAACCAATAAAATGTAAAACTGTCAAAATTAAGACATCTGGTAAAGTGGCTAGATATAAGCCAAACTGTAGACATCAAAAGCTCTTTTTTACAGTAATATTCAATTTGGAGTTTATTTATTTATTTATTTTTTCTTTTTGCGGTATGCGGGCCTCTCACTGTTGTGGCCTCTCCCGTTGCGGAGCACAGGCTCCGGATGCGCAGGCCCAGTGGCCATGGCTCACGGGCCCAGCCGCTCCGCGGCATATGGGATCCTCCCAGACCGGGGCACGAACCCGTATCCCCTGCATCGGCAGGCGGACTCTCAACCACTGCGCCACCAGGGAGGCCCTGGAGTTTATTTTATAGTCTTTATTTTGGACAACAAATTATTTCACTGACTAACTGTAATGTACATAGTTTAATATGAAATATAAGTTCAAGAAAATGTTGAGCCTACATTTGTAATTATACAATGATTATGTCCTCTATAGTTACTGAATTTGAGTTGCAACTTAGATATAATCTTTCATGGTGGATAAAATGAAAATGGAAATATGATCACTTGGAGATGTCTTGTGTGCAAGAGATAACAAAATAAACCCCAAGCAAAACACAGCCCACACCTAACAAGCACACAATTACAGTGCCAAAAGAGCAAAACTTCCTTAGCAATGAGAGAGCAAGACAAATTCCAATAGCACATGCAGGGAAAGTTTGCATGAGTTTATTTCTTATAGTCTACCTCACTTAAAAAAATGCAAAAAATCAAATCAGTGAAAACAAACAATGAGAAGGCTACAGATCTACCTTGAAATTACAAAACTTTCTGATGGTCTCATTTGATCCAATAATAAAATTTAGCATATAAATAAAACCTGTCTAACATTTCTCTACAGATTTTCTTCACAATGATTATTTCCTCTTTATAGAACTTTTAAAACGGCATAGGTTATATTTTAAGATGAGCAATAAAAAATTGAAATTTATGAAAAAATACCTTCACAGTATCAAAAAGTGCTATCAGTTCATCCATTTAAATATTAGTTACCCTCAATGTGTATTACATTTTACTGGGCATTGAAAATAAACTATAGAATGGAGATCTTGCTTCAGAGCTTACCATATTTTGCTTGGTGTTGGGAGTTGGGTGCATTGAAAAGCAAGTAGGCAATTAGTATAATGGATGTTAATTGCTATGATGATAGAAGTATAGTGTGCCTTCAGAGCACTTAGGCAGTACCACTTAATGGAATGGAATTTATAACATAGTGTATTCATTTCCTATTGAGCCTGTAACAAATTGTCACAAGTTTGGTGGCTTGAAACAACTTACTCACTTCTGCTCTGGAGTTAATAAGTCTGAAATAGGCTTCCAGGCCTGCCTGCCTGGCTTGAGCAGTGAATTTGTATCATTCATTTTCTAGCATGTAGAGGCTGCTTATATTCCTTGACTCATGGCCCCTTCCTCTGTGTCTGTCACTCTCTGTAGTTACATCTTTCTCTTTATTCTTAGGACCTTTGTGATTACATTGGGCATGCCTGACAGCCAATGATATTCTCCTCACCTCAATATTTTTTTAACTTAATTATCAGTCTCTTTTACCATGTGAAGCAACACATTCACAGGTTCTAGGAATTGACATCTTTGGGGGTCATTCTTGCGCACCCAGGAATGAACCTATTTTATATATAAGTTTAATAAAAAATTGTGTTTATTTTATGTTTAACAAGAAAAAGTATTATTCAATAAATGATTCTGTGATAGTTGATTATCTGTTTGGAAATAAATTGAACATTTAGGTGTTCATCTCACAAATTAATATCAGAAGGAATTCCATGTTGGAATTTTCTGTCTCCAGTGGATTCCACTGAAATAGACCATAATGGGAATGACTCCCCCTAGAGTTTTATAGTATCACCTTACACAACTGACCACCGCAGCACTTTCTTAGGGTAACAGTGGAAATTACAAAATTCTTCAGAGAAGGAATTGGCAATACATATCAAGATCATTCAATTATGCATACTCTGCTGGTAACTTAACTTTGTTTTTAAGCACATAGTATATTTTTCTTCATAAGAAACCCTTTATGTACAATAATAACCAACCTAATGTCACATTTAGTGGAGGAGTTTATGAACAGTCAAAAACTTCCAACAGTCAAAAACTTTCAACACTAGTAGCTTAAGTACTGAAATATTTTACACCCATTTGATGTAATAATAAAGTGATTAAAATTATCTTACAACAAGTTTTTTATTGATAATAGAAAATATTTAAATGATAAGGATAGAAACTTCATATATTGGAGACTGTTTAATTGTAGTTATCTCCCATACATACTTATTTCCTTTGTCTACCAGTACCCTAGCAAAATGCAATAAAAATAGATTAATTTACTACGACAAAGAAAAGGGTGGAATGGATAAGCATGCAATAAAATTTCAATAAATGGAACACAGAAAGGAAGTAGAAGTGTGACTAACTCAGAAAGGAATGCAACTCAAGGGTATGACTTTTGAACTTTCTTGTTTCTTTGCATGGTTTCATTTATTTAAAATCTCCAGTGGCACTTTCAGTTCCCAAGTTTATGACACAAAATTTAGGAAAGGGAAGAGGGAGTCATAATATCTGACCTCCTGTGAGTTCTACAGTAGGAGGCATGGCTCTGCCATACCTAACACCAATCTGAGGCAGCCAAAGAAAACAGAGCTACAATCTATGTGTCAAGCAATTTTCTATTTTCTCCCTTGGCTACTATCTTTGCTTACCCAAGGATGCACTTCTGCTTGTTAGAATCTGATAATTTAACTCTTAAAAGAAATTGTTATTTTTCATTTTTTTAACATCTTTATTGGAGTATAATTGCTTTACAATGGTGTGTTAGTTTCTGCTTTATAACAAAGTGAATCAGCTATACATATAAATATATCCCCATATCTCCTCCCTCTTGCGTCTCCCTCCCACCCTCCTTATCCCATTCCTCTAGATGGTCACAAAGCACCGAGCTGATCTCCCTGTGCTATGTGGCTGCTTCCCACTAGCTATATATTTTTACATTTTAGTGTATATATGTCCATGCCACTCTCTCACTTTGTCCCAGTTTATCCTTCCCCTCCCCGTATCCTCAAGTCCATTCTCTAGTAAGTCTGTGTCTTTATTCCCGTATTGCCCCTAGGTTCTTCATGACCATGTTTTTGTTGTTTTAGATTTCATATATGTGTGTTAGCATACAGTATTTGTTTTTCTCTTTCTGATTTACTTCACTCTGTATGACAGACTCTAGGTCCATCCACCTCACTACAAATAACTCAATTCCATTTCTTTTAATGGCTGAGTAAGATTCCATTCTATATATGTGCCACATCTTCTTTATCCATTCATCTGTCGATGGACACATAGGTTGCTTCCATGTCTTGTCTATTGTAAATAAAGCTGTAATGAACATTTTGGTACATGACCCTTTTGAATTATGGTTTTCTCAGGGTACACGCCAGTAGTGAGATTGCTGGGTCATCTGGTAGTTCTATTTTTAGTTTTTTAAGGAACCTCCATACTGTTCTCCATAGTGGCTGTATCAATGAACATTGCCACCAACAGTGCAAAGGGTACCCTTTTCTCCACACCCTCTCCAGCATTTATTGTTTGTAGATTTTTTGATGGTAGCCACTCTGACCAGAGTGAGATGATATCTCATTGTAGTTTTGATTTACATTTCTCTAATGATTAATATTGTTGAGTATTCCTTCATGTGTTTGTTGGCAATCTGTATATCTTCTTTGGAAAAATGTCTATTTAGGTCTTCTGCCCATTTGTAGATAGGGGTGTTTTTTTTAATATATATATATTGAGCTGTATGAGCTGCTTGTAAATTTTGGAGATTAATCTTTTGTCAGTTGCTTCATTTGCAAATATTTTCTCCCATACTGAGGGTTGTCTTTTTGTCTTGTTTATTGTTTCCTATGCTGTGCAAAAGCTTTTAAGTTTCATTAGGTCCCATTTGATTATTTTTGTTTTTATTTCCATTTCTCTAGGAGGTGGGTCCAAAAGGATCTTGCTGTGATTTATGTCATAGAGTGTTCTGCCTATGTTTTCCTCTAAGAGTTTGATAGTGTCTGGCCTTACATTTAGGTCTTTAATCCATTTTGAGCTTATTTTTGTGTATGGTGTTAGGGAGTGTTCTAATTTCATTCTTTTACATGTAGCTGTGCAGTTTTCCCAGCACCACTTATTGAAGAGGCTGTCTTTTCTCCACTGTATATTCTTGCCTCCTTTATCAAAGATAAGGTGACCATATGTGCATGGGTTTATCTCAGGGCTTTCTATCCTGTTCCTGTATTGATTACTGTAGCTTTGTAGCATAGTCTGAAGTCAGGGAGCCTGATTCCTCCAGCTCAGTTTTTCTTTCTCAATATTGCTTTGGCTCTTTGCGGGGGCTTTGGTATTTCCATACAAATTATGAAATTTTTTGTTCTAGTTCTGTGAAAAATGCCTGTGGTAGTTTGATAGGTATTGCATTGAATCTGTAGATTGCTTTGGGTAGTATAGTCATTTTCAGTGTTGATTTTTCCAATCCAAGAACATGATATAGCTCTCCATCTATTTGTATTATCTTTAATTTCTTTCATCAGTGTCTTATAGTATTTCTGCATACAGGTCTTTTCCCTCCTAAGGTAGGTTTATTCCTAGATATTTTATTCTTTTTCTTGCAATGGTAAATGGGAGTGTTTTCTTAATTTCACTTTCAGATTTTTCATCATTAGTGTATAGGAGTGAAAGAGATTTCTGTATCCTGCTAATTAATTTAATTTTGTATCCTGCTACTTTACCAAATTCACTGATTAGCTCTAGTACTTTTCTGGTAGCATATTTAGGATTCTCTATGTATACTATCATGTCATCTGCAAACAGTGACAGCTTTACTTCTTCTTTTCTGATTTGGATTCCTTTTATTTCTTTTTCTCCTCTTATTGCTATGACTCAAACTTCCAAAACTATGTTGACTAAGAGTGGTGAGAGTGGGCAACCTTGTCTTGTTCCTGATCTTAGTGGAAATGATTTCAGTTTTTCACCATTGAGGATGATGTTGGCTGTAGGTTTGTCATATATGACCTTTTTTATGTTGAGGAAAGTTCCCTCTATGCCTACTTTCTGGAGGGTTTTTATCATAAATGTGTGTTGAAAGCTTCCTCTGCATCTATTGAGATGATAGTATGGTTTTTATCCTTCAATTTTTAATATGGTGTATCACATTGCTTGATTTGCATATATTGAAGAATCCTTGCATTCCTGGGATAAACCCCACTTCATCATGGTGTATGATCCTTTTAATGTGCTATTGGATTCTGTTTGCTAGTATTTTGTTGAGGATTTTTGCATCTATATTCATCAGTGATATTTTCCTGTAGTTTTCTTTCTTTGTGACATCTTTGTCTGCTTATGGTATCAGGGTGATGGTGGCCTCGTAGAATGAGTTTGTGGGTGTTCCTCCCTCTACTATATTTTGGAAGAGTTTGAGAAGGATAAGTGTTAGCTCTTCTCTAAATATTTGATAGAATTTGCATGTGAAGCCCTCTGGTCCTCGGCTTTGGTTTGTTGGAATATTTTTAATTACAGTTTCAATTTCAGTGCTTGTGATTGGTCTGTTTATATTTTCTGTTTCTTTCTGGCTCAGTCTTGGAAGGGTGTGCTTTTCTAAGAATGCGTCCATTTCTTCCAGGTTGTCCATTTTATTGGCATAGAGTTGCTTGTAGTAATCTCTCATAATCATTTGTATTTCTGCAGTGTCAGTTGTTACTTCTCCTTTTTCATTTCTAATCCTATTGATTTGAGTCTTCTCCTTTTTTTTCTTGATGAGTCTGGCTAATGGTTTATTAATTTTGTTTACCTTCTCAAAAAACAGTTTTTAGTTTTATTGATCTTTGTTCTCGTTTCCTTATTTTTTTTTTCATTTATTTCTGAGCTGATCTTTATGATTTCTTTCCTTCTGCTAACTTTGGGGTTTTTTGGTTCTTCTTTCTCTAATTGCTTTAGGTGTAAGTTTGGGTTGTTTATTTGAGACGTTTCTTGTTTCTTAAGGTAGGATTGTACTGCTGTAAACTTCCCTCTTGGACTGCTTTTGCTGCATCCCATAGGTTTTGGGTCATCGTGTTTTCATTGTCATTTGTTTCAAGGTATTTTTTGATTTCCTCTTTGACTTCTTCAGTGATCTCTTTGTTATTTAATAGTGTATTGTTTAGCCTCCATGTGTTTGTATTTTTTACAGATTTTTTCCTGTAATTGATATCTAGCCTCATACCATTGTGGTCAGAAAAGACACTTGATACAATTTCAATTTTCTTAAATTTACCAAGGCTTGATTTGTGAGCCAAGATATGATCTATCCTGGAGAATGTTCCATGAGCACTTGAGAAGAAAGTGTATTCTGTTGTTTTTGGATGGAATGTCCTATAAATATCAATTAAGCCCATCTTGTTTAATATAACATTTAAAGCTTGTGTTTCCTTATTTATTTTCATTTTGGATGATCTGTCCATTGGTGAAAGTGTGGTATTAAAGTCCCTTACTATGATTTTGTTACTGTAGATTTCCCCTTTTATGGCTGTTAGTATTTGCCTTATGTATTGAGGTGCTCCTAAGTTGCATGCACAAATATTTACAATTTTTATATCTTCTTCTTGGATTGATGCCTTGATCATTATGTAGTGTCCTTCCTTGTCTGTTGTAATAGTCTTTGTTTTAAAGTTTATTTTGTCTGATATGGGAAATGGTACTCCAGCTTTCTTTTGATTTCCATTTGCATGGAATATCTTTTTCCATCCCCTCACTTTCAGTCTCTATGTGTGCGTAAGTCTGAGGTGGGTCTCTTATAGACAGCATATATATGGGTCTTGTTTTTGTATCCATTCAGCCAGCCTATGTCTTTTGGTTGGAGCATTTAATCCATTTACATTTAAGGCAGTTATCGATATGTATGTTCCTTTTACCTTTTTCTTAATTGTTTTGGGTTTGTTATTGTAAGTCTTTTCCTTCTCTTGTGTTTCCTGCTAAATGTGTTTAGCATTTGCTGTAAAGCTGGTTTGGTGCTGCTAAATTGTCTTAGCTTTTGCTTGTCTGTAAGGGTTTTAATTTCTCCGTCAAAACTGAAAGAGATCCCTGCTGGGTATAGTAATCTTGATTGTAGGTTTTTCTCCTTCATCTCTTTAAATATGTCCTGCCACTCCCTTCCAGCTTGCAGAGTTTGTTCTGAAAGGTCAGCTGTGAACCTTATGGGGATTCCCTTGTGTGTTATTTGTTGTTTTTCCCTTGTTGTTTTTAATATATTTTCTTTTTATTTAATTTTTTATAGTTTGATTAATATGTGTCTTGGCGTGTTTCTCCTTGGGTTTATCCTGTATGGGACTCTCTGTGCTTCCTGGACTTGACTGATTATTTCCTTTCCCATATTAGGGAAATTTTCAACTATAATCTCTTCAAATATTTTCTCAGTCCCCTTTCTTTTTCTTATCTTCTTCTGGGACCCCTATAATTCTAATGTGGGGGCCTTTAACATTGTCCCAGAAGTCTCTGAGATTGTTCTCAATTCTTTTCATTCTTCTTTCTTTATTCTGCTTTGCAGTAGTTATTTCCATTATTTTATCTTCCAGGTCACTTATCCGTTCTTCTGCCTCAGTTATTCTGCTATTGATGTCTTCTAGAGAATTTTTAATTTCACTTATTTTGTTCATCACTCTTTGTTTACTCTTTAGTTCTTCTAGGTCCTTGTTAAATGTCTCTTGTATTTTCTCCATTTTATTTCTAAGATTTTGCATCATCTTTACTATCATTATTCTGAATTTTTTTAAAATGCTTTTTTATTGTTTGTGTTGTATGCATTATGTTTTGTGGACCTGTGAATTTTTAATATTCTATGTTTCCAAAATTTTAAAGTATATAGCTTTTATATAAGTCTTCACAGAATTCCTATTAGAAATAATGCAATTTTGTGGATACTGTTAACTATATAGGCCAAGTACAATTTACCCTCTGAATATTTACCTGTAAAACATAGAATTTATTGGATATCTATCGGCAGGAGTATAATACAACATCAGGAAATAGGTATTAAATGTTATGTGTAATAGGAACATTCCTATGTTTATTTGATATTATCACAGAAAAGTAATTCTTTTTATTTTTATTCAGTAAGTTATGTTCTAAACATAATGTTGATAACTCACTATTTAGTGAAATCCTCTGAATAAAATTAGTGAGAGTGGGAATCTTTGTCTTGTTTCTGAACTTAGAGGAAATACTTTCAGCTTTTCACTCTTAAGTAGGTTTTATTTGTGGGCTTGTCATACATGGCCTTCATTATGTTGAGAGATGTTCCCTCTATACACATTTTGAGAGTTTTTATCATAAGTAGATGTTAAGTTTTACCAAGTGCATTTTCTGCATCTATGTTAATGATTTTATTTTTTATTTTGTTGATGTAATATATCACATTGATTTGTGGATGTTGAACCATCCTTCCATCCCTGGATAAATCCCACTTGATTGTGGTGTATGATCCTTTTAACGTAGTGTTGGATTCAGTTTGTTAATATTTTGTTGAAGGCTTTTGCATCTTTATTCATCAGATTTATTGACCTAGAATTTTCTTTATGATGTCCTCATCTGGCTTTGGTATCAGGCTAATTCTAGCCTCATAATATAAGTGTGGAAATGTTCCCTCTTCTATTTTTGAAAGAGTTTGAGAAGAATTGGTATTCTTTTTTAAATGCTGGGTACAATTCACCAGTGAAGACATCTGGTCCTGTACTTTTTTTTGTTGAGAGGTTTTTGATTACTGATTACCTTATTTTCTTAAAAATGTAGTACTACAAGTCTATAAGCTATTTTCAGCAACTCACATTATATATTAATCCTGTACATCCAGAAAAAATGCAGACTGCTGCTCAGAAGCACAAGCCAGAACCATACAGATGGATGTGTGAGATTGACAAAGTTGTGAAGGAGGCTGAAGTAGCATCAAATATTATATTGTTAAAAAATCAATAGGACAAAGCTAAAACAAATATTGTTCAGCAATATCACACGGGAATAATCCCATGGGAATAATCCACTGTGGATCACAGAATTTTGGCATTTACTTTATGCTTTCTCTAGTGATATTTTAGAACATTTTATTCAATTAATATTTAATATTTTCTTTTGAATTTTGGCATGTCACTTGCTATTTTCTTGACTTAACACAGAGACAGAAGTAACCAAGACAGAAGCCAGTCTTTATAACCTAATCTTGAAAATAAACATATATCACTTCCATTGTATGCAGCTGATCACATGGACAAATCCTGGTACAGTGTAAGGAGGAACTACAGGAGAGTGTGAATGCCGGAAAGGGGAAAATTTGGGGGGACATTTTGGAATCTGGCTATTAAGTACTAAAACCACTTAGTACAGATTCACTGTAAAAGTCAAATATGGTTATTGTTATTACTACATAAAAAAATGTATGGCTTTATATTCTTTGGCCAGATCATTTAAGTGAGGGACAGAGGTTTAGTTTCACTTGTGGTCACAAAGTTAATAAGTGTTAACTAATGATAAAGTTTAGCATTTTCAATTCAAAGCTCATGATTTTGCTACTGAACACAAAAACAAAAAACAAACTTTCCTCTCCAGTTTGTGGCTGAATATGTACGTACTTATGTATATACTTGTCTAATATTGAGCTCCTGATCTCCCTGATCCAAACCTATTCATCCACTTATCTGTTCTAAATTAATAGCAATTTCATATTTACTTTATTGAGCCAAAACTTCGAGTCATTCTTTCTCTTACACCCCACATACCATTTATAAACACTTCTGAGCTGGACTTTCCAATCACTTCTCTTTACCTCTTTCATTGGTCTAAACTCCTTGTGGTCCAATATACCATCACTTCACTCAGATCATTGCAGTAGCTCACTTCAGTGTGTTCTCTGTGCACTAGCCCAAAAGATTATTAAATGTTAAATCATCCCATTTCCTGACTAAAATATTTCCCATGACTTCAGGTCATTCCCAGTTAAAGCAAAGACTCTTCAAGGCCCTACACATAAATTTTACATTTCTGATGACTCTCTTATGTTTCTTATTCATTGTATCTCCTATTTCTGTCCATTCAGGCCAGGCTTACCTCACTTGTTTGGACTCCTGTCAATTTATCAAACACTCAAGGCCTTTTCACTTGCCTTTCCCTCTGCCTGGTATTCCCTTATCTGAAATTCATTCCTTCCATCAGATTTTTATTCAAATACAAATTCTCAGTGATACCTCTCCCAACCACCCTGTTTATATTGCTTACCCTTTCCCTCCCCAGAACTCTTTCCATCTTCCCTACTGTACCTTTTCCTCAGTAATTAGCAGCCTCTGGTCCATTATACTATCTGTCTGTTTTTTCTGTAGTCTCCTAATCATAACTTGGCTACACTTGAACATAAACTCTATGAGGCCAGGATTTTTATGTTTTGAGTTTTATGTTCTATGTTTTGAAGCAGTTAAGAATTTCTTGGTATTCTTATTAGAAATGATACCAATTAGAAATGATACCAATGTCAGTAATCTTATTGTTACTTTGGTAGACATTCTGGAAGGGAGGAGTGAAGCAAAACAAATACACTTGACTCAATTTATTGCATGGGGTCACAGTAAACTTTAATCATTTGAGCATGCTTCATTCTACATCAAAGAATTTCTGAGATACAGCAGTGAAAACTAGGCAGTAGAGGTCTATCACTTCTATTTTTTTAAGCTAGTTACCTAACCCATGGTATTTTATTATATATATATTTTTTTCTTGCATTCTCTTTTATTTTTTTCCACATCTTTATTGGAATATAATTGCTTCACAATGTTGTGTCAGTTTCTGCTGTACAACAAAGTGAAACAGCCATATGTATACATATATCCCCTTATCCCCTCCCTCTTGAGCCTCCCTCCCACCCTCCCTATACCATCCCTCTAGGTCATCACAAAGCATCAAGCTGATCACCCTGTTCTATGCAGCAGCTTCCCACTAGCCATTCATTTTACATTTGATAGTGTATATATGTCAATGTTACTCTCAACTTCATCCCAGCTTCCTCTTCCCTCCAGTGTCCTCAAGTCCATTCTCTACGTCTGCATCTTTATTCCTGCCCTGCCACTAGGTTCATCAGTATGGCTTTTTTAGTTTCTATATATATGTATTAGAATAAGGTATTTGTTTTTCTCTTTCTGACTTACTTCACTCTGTATGGGAGACTCTAGGTCCATCCACCTCACTACAAATAAGTCAATTTCATTCCTTTTTATGGCTGAGTAATATTCCGTGGTATATATGTGCCATATCTTCTTTATCCATTCATCTGTTGATGGACATTTAGGTTGCTTCCATGTCTTAGCAATTGTAGAAAGAGCTGCAGTGAACATTGTGGCACATGTATCTTTTTGAATTATGGTTTTCTCAGGGTGTATGCCCAGTAGTGGGATTGCTGGGTCATATGATAGTTCTATTTTTAGTTTTTTAAGGAACCTCCATACTGTTCTCCATAGTGGCTGTATCTACTTACATTCCCACCAATAGTGCAGGAGGGTTCCCTTTTCTCCACACCCGCTTCAGCATTTATTTTTCGTAGATTTTTTGATGATGGCCATTCTGACCAGTGCGAGGTGATACCACATTGTGGTTTTGATTTGCATTTATCTAATTATTAGTGATGTTGAGCATCTTTTCATGTATTTGTTGACCATCTGTATGTCTTCTTTGCAGAAGTGCCTATTTAGGTCCTCTACAAATTTTTGGATTTGGTTGTTTGTTTTTTTAATATTGAGCTTCATGAGCTGCTTGTATATTTTGGAGATTAATCCTTTGTCAGTTGCTTCATTTGCAAATATTTTCTCTCATTCTGAGGGTTGTCTTTCTGACATGTTTATGGTTTCCTTTGCTGTGCAAAAGCTTTTAAATTTCATTAGGTGCCATTTGTTTATTTTTGGTTTTATATCAATTTCTCTTGGAGGTGGGTCCAAAAGGATCTTGCTGTGATTTATGTCATAGAATGTTCTGCCTATGTTTTCTTCTAAAATAATAAAATACCTAGGAATAAACCTACCTAAGGAGGCAAAAGACCTGTACTCAGAAAACTATAAAACACTGATGAAAGAAATCAAAGATGACATAAACAGATGGACAGATATACCATGCTCCTGGATTGGAAGAACCAATATTGTAAAAATGACTATACTACCCAAAGCAATCTACAGGTTCAGTGCAATCCCTATCAAATTACCAATGGCATTTTTCACAGAACTAGAAGAAGAAATTTTACAATTTGTATGGAAACACAAGAGACCCCAAATAGCCAGAGCAATCTTGAGAAAGAAAAATGCAGCTGGAGGATTCAGGCTCCCTGACTTCAGATTATACTACAAAGCTACAGTAATCATGACAGTATGGTACTGGTACAAAAACAGAAATACAGATCAATGTAAAAGGATAGAAAGCCCAGAGTAATCCCAAGCACATATAGTCACATTATCTTTGACGAAGGAGGCAAGAATATACTTTAGTAAGTGGTGTTGGGAACACTGGACAACTACATGTAAAAGAATGAAATTAGAACACTCCCTAACACCATACACAAAAATAAACTGAAAATAGATTAAAGACCTAAACGTAAGACCAGACACTGTATTATATTTTAATATATTTTATCTCCTAGTAATGTGCCAATGTTAATTTCCCTTTTTAAAAAAATTTATTGTGGAAACACAACATGAGATCTACCCTCTTAAAATTTTTCAAGTGTACAATGTGTTATTGTTGACTATAGGTACAATGTTGAACAGCAGATCTCTAGAGCTGATTCATCTTGCTTGACTAAAACTTGTTCTATGTTTAGTAACTCTCCTTTCCCCCTCTCCCCATTCTAGATACCTCATATAATAGGAATCATGGAGAATTTGTCTTACTGTAACTGGCTTATTTCAATTAGCATAATGTACCATCATATTTTTTAACTTTTTATTTCATATTGGAGTATAGTTGATTAACAATGTTGTTAGTTTCAGGTGTACAGCAAAGTGATTCAGTTATACATAAACATATATCTATTCTTTTTCCAATTCTTTTCCCATTTAGGTTGTTACATAATATTGAGCAGAGTTCCCTGTGCTATACAGTAAGTCCTTGTTGGTTATCCATTTTAAATATAGCAGTGAAGGGTGGGAGTTGGGAGGCATAGTTATGGAGTTTGGGATTGATATTATATCATTTCTATTTTAAGGCAAAAAGAAACATTTCTATTTTGAAGTTGAAAAACTATGGTAGGAAAAAAAAGATGAATGCAACATGCAATGGCCACATCTGAAAAGTTGATACATTACCACCAACATTGAAAATACTAAAATCATTCCCACTGGACTTCAGTTATTGACTCCAACAAAATTAATGTACTGTCTGCAATCATTACGGTGGTTAAAAAAATTAAAAATAAATCTAGTGTCAACTGTCAAAAGAAATTTCAAAGCAGATTGGATTCCTGAGATGATAAAAACAAGGAGTCAATATTCTATTGATTTTTTGGGGGGGTGAGGGAGGAAAGGAAGGATGAAAGAATAAAAATGAAGGTACTCATTAAATAGACTAATAATACATTGAAAAACTATTTAAATTCTAGTTTTTAGATTCAATATCCGATACTGAAATCATAAATAAATATGAAATGGACAGGTGCCCACATTTCTTAGCACCATGGTTATTTACACTTAAAATAAATCAGGTAATTGATGATGAAATTAAATTCATCTTATAATCACTTATTGGTTAATTGAGACTCTTCATCCCTTGCTAGAAATATTTCAGGGAAAGAGAAAGGAGGAAATATTGTAGAAAGGCAGTTTTTGGAATACCTGCTATGTTTCATGTTCTTATAGATAATAACATACTTAAAAAGCTATATTTGAGGGGTTTTGTGCTATCAGTTTTAATGATGAAATGGGGTTGAAATCATTTATGTAAACTGCCTAAACCTAGTAAGTAGCAGTTAGAATTTGATAAATTATGTTGAATTCCCAAAACTATTATACTGCATTATCTTCCACATTAAGATTAAAAAGAAACAGGAATGATGTGACTAATAAAAGATGAATTTCCAAACTATACAAACAGCTTAAACAGCTGAATATCAAAACCCAACAACCCAATTCAAAAATGGACAGAAAACCTAAGTAGATATTTCTCCAAAGAAGATATACAGATGGCCAAAAGGCACATGAAAATATGCTCAGCTTCTTAATTATTAGGGAAATGCAAATCAAAACTACAATGAGGTGTCACCTCACACAGGTCAGAATGGCCAACATCAAAAAGTCTACAAATAATAAATGCTGGAGAGGGTGTGGACTAAGGGGAACCCTCCTACACTGTTGGTGGGGATGTAAATTGGTAAAACCACTATGGAGAACAGTAAAGAGGTTCCCTAAAAAGCTAAAAATAGTTGCCACATGATGCAGCAATTTCACTCCTGTGCCATATTCCCAGAGAAAACTAATTAGAAAAGAAGATACATGTACCCCAATGTTCATAGCAGCACTATTTACAATAGCCAAGACATGGAAGCATCCTAAATGTCCATTGACAGATGGATAAAGATGTGATATATATACACATTGGAAAATTATTCAGCCATAAGAAAGAATGAAGTAATGCCATTTGCAGCAACATGGATGGACCTATATATTATCATACTAAATGAAGTAAGTCAGAGAAAGACAAATATCATATGACATGGCTTATATGTAGAGTCTTTAAAAATAATGCAAATGAACTTATTTACAAAACAGAAATAGACTCACAAACAGAAAATAAACTGTGGTTACCAAAGACGAAAAGGGGGGAGGTGTAGGGATAAATTAAGTTTGGGGTTAACAGGTACACACTACTTCATATAAAATAGACAAAATCAAGGACCTACTGTATAGCACAGGGAACTATATTCAGTATGTTATAATAACTTGTAATGGAAAAGAATCTGAAAAAAATATATAACTGAATCACTTTGCTGTACCTCTGAAACACTGTAAATCAACTACATTTCAGTTAAAATATATAAACAAAAAAAGAAGCAGGAATTGCATATTTGATTCTTTCTACTGTTTGTATCCACATCAATCTGTAGATTGGGTGAGATGCATGAAACCAAAATTCGTAATTTCTGTAAGAAAAAGGTAGGAATTCATTTTTCACTTTCATTTTCCTAAAATGTTTACAGTGAAGTCTAGTATATGCTATATATTAAATATCTAAATAGATGTAAATCATAATCATATGCTTAATGATCCATAATTATCAACCAAGACATTAAATGTAATCAAGTATAATTGAATTAAAAAATGCATGAATGTTAAATGCTTTTCTCAGTTATATGAAACCTATAATCTTAACACATGTGACTTCTGTGAATTTAACACTTTATTCAAGGGTGAAATATGCATTGAAAAAGCAAACTTGAAATTTAGATGAGGTAAAGATCTTGTTCTTCCCATTTTATTAAAACTCCTGAGAGAAACAACAACAAAAATAATAACCTAAATTTTAATCCTTTTATGTATAAGAAACTATAAAACACAATAAATGGGTTAAAGTTATATAACATAGTGCTCTTTCAAATCAATATGAAAAACAAAAATAAAAGACAATTGAGGGAAATTGAGTAAATATGAGTAAATTCAACCTCAAATCATTGTCACTGAAATTTAAAACTGAAATGTTCAAATATTGAATTTTTAAATTCTAATAATTAGTAAAAAAAATACAGTGAGAAAGAACTTCTCATTTCATGTTGGTGTAAGAAAAGTCAGGTACTTCCAGGAAGGATATTTAACATGTATATCACTTGCCTCCTTTGTGTTTAATTCTTTTGCCTGGATAATTTGACTTCTACAAACGTATCTTTAATCTTCATTGTGAATAATATCGAAGTCTAATCTTGAATGTAAACAAATCCTTTTGTACAAGATTTTCATTAGTGTTAATGTTTGAAGGGGAACATGGCTTATTAAACCCCAATATGTAGAAATATAAGGCATGGTTACAAAGAATTATTGTGGCAGGCTTAAAAAAATAAGCCAGATACAAAATGTTTTATGACTTTATATTAAAAGTTATGCCTAGAAAATAGCTAGATTAAATATGTTAACATTATTTTAACCATCATGACATTTTGGGGGGTCAGATTATCCTTATTTTCCTTTTATATTGTATATGTTCAACATAGGACAAATTATTTTTATAATCAAAAGTCTATCTAAAAATGATTTTATAATCTTGTCCTCACTCTTCTTTCAGCAAGCATGCCTTCATCTTTTTCTTCTGTTAATTGGGAGTAGGTAGGAAACCTCAAGTATCTTGTAATCTTCCTTGCTGCTCATCCCCAGTATTCAGTCAGTTACCAACATAGTTTGAATCAAGCTCAAATACCTCTTTAATCTATGTTCCCTGCTTTCTTTTTTTTTTTTTTTGCTGTTATATATATTTTTTAAAATTAATTAATTAATTAATTAATATATTTTTGGCTGCGTTGGATCTTCACTGCTGCACGTTAGCTTTCTCTAGTTGTGGTGAGTGGGGGCTACTCTTCATTGTGGTGCGTTGCCTTCTCATTGTGGTGTTTTCTCTTGTTGCGGAGTACGGGCTCTAGGTGCACAGGCTCAGTAGTTCTGGCACACGGACTTAATTGCTCTGCGGCATGTGGGATCTTCCTGGACCAGGGATCGAACCCGTGTCCCCTGAACTGGCAGGCAGATTCTTAACCACTGAGCCACCAGGGAAGTCCCCTATGTTCCCTACTTTCTATTCCCACTGCCATTGCTCTGGTTCAGTGCATTCAGTTTTTCATGGGAATGTTAAAATAGCCTCCAACTGGTTTCCTTGGTTACAATCCAGCTCCACCTCCTGGTTTTCCCTCAATTCCTCTTCCAAGCTGCTGCCAGAAGGATATTTCTACAACACAGTCTTAGTCATGCCATTGTCCGGACTTTAAAAACTGACAACATTCCACATTTTGACTAGATTAAACACTTTACCATGTCATTCAGACTTTCACCAATCAGGCTTCAGTTTACCTCTACTGATTTCTTCTAAGCCTAACCTCAGCATACATACACATGTATGCATGCACACACAAGCACACATCATAGACCTTATAGAGGGTCCAGCTATACTAATGGCCATTTTCAAACACTCCATGCACTTTCATTTGTTTTTTCTTGACATGTTCTTCTAAGTCTTGCAAAAATCTTATTTTTCAAAGCACAGTTTAAAAATTGCCTATTCTATACTACACAAAAATATTAAGTACATTTTTCAATGCTCCCAGAGTATTTTCTATACAGCTATTTCACACTGCATAATAAACTGCTCTTTGCTCATCCTTACCACTCATAGCTACCTATACAATTAGTACCTACAAGGAAGAGACTTTATCTTATTCATCTTTGTATCTTCATGTCCTGAACAGTATATAACATATAGTGAGTGAAATCTGATAAAACAACAATTTGTGAGTCCACTCTGAATAAAGTAGTGCCATTTGGCAACAACTCATTTATAAAACTTCTATGAAAAATTCTTTTTTAATTAATTAATTATTTTTAAACAACTTTATTGGAGTATAATTGCTTTACAATGGTGTGTTATTTCTGCTTTATAACAAAGTTAATCTGTTATACGTACACATTTGTTCCAATATCTCTTCCCTCTTGTGTCTCCCTCCCTCCCACCCCTCTAAGTGGTCACAAACCACCGAGCTGATATCCCTGTGTTATATGGCTGCTTTCCACTAACTATTTTACATTTAGTAGTGTATATATATGTCCATGTCACTCTCTCACTTTGTCACAGCTTACCCTTCCCCCTCCCCATATCCTCAAGTCCATTCTCTAGTAGGTCTGTGTCTTTATTCCCGTCTTGCCCCTAGGTTCTTCATGACCTTTTTTTTTAGATTCCATATATATGTGTTAGCATACGGTATTTGTCTTTCTCTTTCTGACTTACTTCACTCTGTATGACACACTCTAGGTCCATCCACCTCACTACAAATAACTCAATTTCATTTCTTTTTATGGCTGAGTAATATTCCATTGTATATAGGTGCCACATCTTCTTTATCCATTCATCTGTTGATGGACACTTAGGTTGTTTCCATGTCCTGGCTATTGTAAGTAGAGCTCCAGTGAACATTGTGGTACGTGAATCTTTTTGAATTATGGTTTTCTCAGGGTATATGCCCAGTAGTGGGATTGCTGGGTCGTATGGTAGTTCTATTTTTAGTTGTTTAAGGAATCTCCATACTATTCTCCAGAGTGGCTGTATCAATTTACATTCCCACCAACAGTGCAAGAGTGTTCCCTTTTCTCCACACCCTCTCCAGCATTTATTGTTTCTAGATTTTTTGAAGATGGCCATTCTGACCAGTATGAGATGATATCTCATTGTAGTTTTGATTTGCATTTCTCTAATGATTAATGGTGTTGAGCATTCTTTCATGTGTTTTTTGGCAATCTGTATATCTTCTTTGGAGAAATGTCTATTTAGGTCTTCTGCCCAGTTTTGGATTGGGGTGTTTGTTTTTTTGATATTGAGCTGCATGAGCTGCTTGTAAATTTTGGAGATGAATCCTTTGTCAGTTGCTTCATTAGCAAATATATTCTCCCATTCTGAGGGTTGTCTTCTTGTCTTGTTTATGGTTTCCTTTGCTGTGCAAAAGCTTTTCAGTTTCATTAGGTCTCATTTGTTTATTTTTGTTTTTATTTCCATTTCTCTAGGAGATGGATCAAAAAGGATCTTGCTGTGATTTATGTCATAGAGTGTTCTGCCTATGTTTTCCTCTAAGAGTTTGATGGTGTCTGCCTTTACATTTAGGTCTTTAATCCATTTTGAGTTTATTTTTGTGTATGGTGTTAGAGAGTGTTCTAATTTCATTCTTTTACAAGTAGCTGTCCAGTTTTCCCAGCACCACTTGCTGAAGAGGTTGTCTTTTCTCCATTGTTTATCTTTCCTCCTTTATCAAAGATGAGGTGACCATATGTGTGTGGGTTTTCCTCAGGGCTTTCTATCCTGTTCCATTGATCTATATTTCTGTTTTTGTGACAGTACCATACTGTCTTGATTACTGTAGCTTTGGGGTTTATTCCAGGAATGCAAGGATTCTTCAATATATCCAAATCAATCAATGTGATACACCATATTAACAAATTGAAGGAGAAAAACCATATGATCATCTCAATCGATGCAGAGAAAGCTTTAGACAAAATTCAACACCATTTATATAAAAACCCTCCAGAAAGTAGGCATAGAGGGAACTTTCCTCAACATAATAAAGGCCATATATGACAAACCTACAGCCAACATCATCCTCAATGGTGAAAAACTGAAAGCATTTCCTCTAAGATCAGGAAGAAGACAAGGTTGCCCACTCTCAGCACTGTTATTCAGCATAGTTTTGGGAGTTTTAGCCACAGCAATCAGAGAAGAAAGGAAAGGAATCCAAATTTGAAAAGAAGTAAAGCTGTCACTGTTTGCAGATGACATGATACTATACATAGAGAATCCTAAAGATGTTACCAGAAAACTACTAGAGCTAATTAATGAATTTGGTAAAGTAGCAGGATACAAAATTAATGCACAGAAATCTCTGGCATTCTTATACACTAATGATGAAAAATCTGAAAGTGAAATTAAGAAAACACTCCCATTTACCATTGCAACAAAAGGAATAAAATATCTAGGAATTAACCTACCTAAGGAGACAAAAGTCCTGTATGCAGAAAATTATAAGATACTGATGAAAGAAATTAGAGATGATACAAATAGATGGAGAGATATACCATGTTATTGGATTGGAAGAATCAACATTGTGAAAATGACTCTACTACCCAAAGCAATCTACAGATTCAATGCAATCCCTATCAAACTACCACTGGCATGTTTCACAGAACTAGAACAAAAAATTACACAATTTGTATGGAAACACAAAAGAGACCCTGAATAGCCAAAGCAATCTTGAGAATGAAAAACTGAGCTGGAGGAATCAGGCTCCCTGACTTCAGACTATACTACAAAGATAAATTCTTTATTTGGACTGAATATTGCCATACATGTTATATAGATTGCTTTTTAAATTTTTTATGTATTTTATTACTTACTGCTCTTACTCTCATTCACTACTTGACACCCTGCCATCTGACTTTTAGTCCCACAATTTGATGGGCAATACTCTCCTTAAGGTGTCCATTCACATTGCCAAATCCAGTGATCCCACTTACCTCATTTTGATTAATTTCTATTATTTTTTGGTCATTTTTTCCTTACATGAACATGCTTCAGCATTTGTGTCTCTTAAGCACTTACTCAATTTTGAACCTGTACCTCCCTTTGGGGATTCCTTACCCCTCACATACTTGCATTTTTCTAATACTCTGGCCATTAATTCTCTGCTTGTTTGAGGATTCCATTTTTCCTTTCAGTCCTTAAAATATTGGTTATTACTTGAGCTTCTATTTTGTGTACTCATTATCCCTTGGCTTCAATGTAGCCCCCTTCTAATTAGTCTTCAGCATTCCAGGTCAACAATTTTTTTATAAAATATAAACTTGATAGAGAACTGAACCAATTGACAAACCCTTATTGTAACCATAAATTTGTTTATGTAAACACTTTTCTTATGAAATGTATTGTTCTTCTACAACAAAAGAAGATATGTAAGTGATAAACAGTAGGTACATCAGCACTTAAGATTTAACCCAGTAGTCACAGTTTAGGAATTACATTAACCACAATACGTAGTGCATTGCCCCCAACACATCTGATACCTTTCTTCACTTTTTTCCTTTGACTCGACAGCATCTAAAATGCTCTGGATTTTACTCTTTCCTTTTTTCATCTTTTTTTTGTTAATCTCCTACAACTATAATTTCCATGAAGGCAGGAATCTTTTTCTGTTCTCACCTATTTTATTCACTGTCATACCTAAGATTCTAGAGTGGTCCCTGGCACATGGTAGGTATTCAATTCACCTCTTTTGAACAAGTAAATGTATGAATGTAACACCTTATACCTCAATTCTTGAAACTATGAAGCTTTTTTCGTCTCCCTGTGCCTTAGTCTGTTAACAATATTTCACAAAATTGAATTAACCCAGAGCAGAATTTTTTACTGCTATTAAGGAATACAGTCTCTAGGGAAATTCATTAAAGCTAAGACTCTGCTCGCTCATTTCACTTTCCTCATTCCTTAAGGAAATCATGAGCCCCACTAGCCTAGATCTGATACTCCTTCTGCTTGGCTAACCCATCCTCCACCTCCTGATGTTGCCTGGTACTGCTCCTCTATTTTCATTTCTTCCACTACCCTGGGTATTCAAGTCAGCACTGCATGCCTCTTTCTCTGTCGGGCTGGACTCAAAGATAATGAAATCCTCCATCCCTGTACTAACAGTGTTACTATTTTTGGAGTGTGAAAGGGCAAATCATATTTCCCTCGATAATAATTACTGGTCAGGGAAGTTCAAGGAGGTAGCATAAACAATCAAAGGGGGTTAGGTTTTTGGGTGATGAAATGGCAGAGAATGACAGAAATAACCTTACCTTTTAATCATTTTCTTGATTCATATAATTGAATACTATAGCAATTTAAATTTAAGACTTTATATGTTGCAAAAATAATGAAACATACAAACACATCTAAAAGATAACAAATGGTCTGATATTTATAACATTGCCTTAAGTAGGAAACAACAGTAAAAAGTGCTCTCAACAGCAGTAAATGAGACACAGAAACAAGAAAAAATCTCACTCCTACATTACTCAGGAAACATTAGAAAGACAAACACAAACACCAGAATGGAGGTAAAAATCGACTACTACCAATGACTGGAACTTTTGAAAGAGGAGTACAAATGATGAAGAATTCCATCCACTATAGGACTACAAGGTGAACTATTTTAAACACTCAATCATGATAGTAAAATTCAGATGCCAGCTAAGATACTCTTCTTCAGTGTCCAAATAAATCACCTTAAATCATATTGTGTGTTGATGGGTGTCTGGAGATCTTCCAGTCATGCTGGAGATTGTATAGGGAGGACAGAGAAGGGTGCAGGTTTCTTTGAGTCACTTCTAGGTTTAAATGTCTGCTTCTATAAAACTGAATCACTGAGTCCATCACTTAATCCCCCCAGCCGTGTACAATTCTGCTGATGATAGCTCCAGAGGAGACATGAATCTTGCCTTTAATTTCCCTTGGCAAACATAACTCATCCAAGGTGTTTGTGTGTGTGTGTGTGTGTGTGTGAGCATGGCAGAATTTTCTTGAGTTTTGGGGTAGTGTGGATTTATCCATTATTAGATTGCTTGATTTTCTTTCTTCCTGTAAATACTCCCTTCATGTATTTCCTTCCTCTATAATTTTCTGAATACTTATCCCTCTGAAGATCCCTGAAACTAGATTCTACAGTCTTCATTTCACAATTTAACTTCCTACTCCTACATGCTATGGCTGCTCACGTCTGTGTATCCTTGAATTCATCAGTGGGCTATACTAATAACCATCAATCACAAGACACAATAACTATTAAAGATTTTGAAATATCCCACTCTCCATTCACCAATATGCCAGAGAGAAGGTGAATAAATACAGATTTTTTGTATTATCAATCTTAATAATTACAACGTTCCCCATAGATGGCAGAAGTAACTACATATGTTTAGCTTTTTTGTTTTTAACATCTTTATTGGAGCATAATTGCTTTACAATGGTGTGTTAGTTTCTGCTTTATAACAAAGTGAATCAGCTATACATATACATATATCCCCAGATCTTCTACCTCTTGCATCTCCCTCCCACCCTCCCAAACTCACCTCTCTAGGTGGTCACAAAGAACCAAGCTGATCTCCATGTGCTATATGGCTGCTTCCCACTAGCTATCTATTTTATATTTGGTAGTATATATAAGTCCATGCCACTCTTTCACTTTGTCACAGATTACCCTTCCCCCTCCCTGTGTCCTCAAGTGCATTCTCTACATCTGCAACTTTACTCTGCTCCCACCTGTAGGTCCTTCAGAACCTTTTTTTTTTTTTAAGATTCCATATATATGTGTTAGCACACAGTGTTTGTTTTTCTCTTTCTGACTTATTTCACTCTGTATGACACACTCTAGGTCCATCCACCTCACTACAAATAACTCAATTTCATTTCTTTTTATGGCTGAGTAATATGACATTGTATATATGTGCCACATCTTCTTTATCCATTCATATGTCAGTGGACAATTAGGTTGCTTCCATGTCCTGGCTATTGTGAATAGAGCTGCAATGAACACTGTGGTCCATGACTCTTTTTGAATTATGGTTTTCTCAGGGTATATACCCAGAAGTGGGATTGCTGGGAAGTATGGTAGTTCTATTTTTAGTTTTTTAAGGAACCTCCATACTGTTCTCCATAGTGGCTGTATCAATTTACATTCCCACCAACAGTGCAAGAGGGTTCCATTTTCTCCAAACGCTTTCCAGGATTTATTGTTTCTAGATTTTTTGATGATGGCCATTCTGACCAGTGTGAAGTGATACCTCATTGAAGTTTTGATTTGCATTTCTTTAATGATTAGTGACACTGAGCATCCTTGCATGTGTTTGTTGGCAATCTGTATATCTTCTTTGCAGAAATGTATATTTAGGTCTTCTTCTGCCCATTTTTGGATTGGGTTGTTTGTTTATTTGATATTGAGTTGCATGAGCTGCTTGAAAATTTTGGAGATTAATCCTTCATCAGTTGCTTCATTTGTAAATATATTCTCCTATTCTGAAGGTTGTCTTCTTGTCTTGTTTATGGTTTCCTTTGTTGTGCAAAAACTTTTAAGTTTCATTAGGTCCCATTTGTTCATTTTTGTTTTTATTTCCATTTCTCTAGGAGGTGGGTCCAAAAGGATCTTGCTGTGATTTATGTCATAGATTGTTCTGCCTATGTTTTCCTCTAAGAGTTTTATAGTATCTGAACTTACATTTAGGTCTTTAATCCATTTTGAGTTTATTATTGTGTATGGTGTTAAGGAGTGTTCTAAATTCATTCTTTTACAAGTAGCTGTCCAGTTTTCCCAGCACCACTTGCTGAAGAGGTTGTCTTTTCTTCATTGTACATCTGGCCTCCTTTATCAAAGATAAGGTGACCATATGTGCATGGGTTTATCTTTGAGCTTTCTGTCCTGTTCCACTGATCTATATTTCTGTTTCTGTGCCAGTACCATAATGTCTTGATTACTGTAGTTTTGTAATATAGTCTGAAATCTGGGAGTCTGATTCCTCCAGGTTCGTTTTTCTTTCTCAATATTGCTTTGGCTATTTGGGGTCTTTTGTGTTCCATACAGATTGTGGAAATTTTGTTCTAGTTCTGTGAAAAATTCCATTGGTAGACTGATAGGGATTGCACTGAATCTGTAGATTGCTTTGAGTACTATAGTCATTTTCACAATGTTGTTTCTTCCAATCCAAGAACATGGTATATCTCTCCATCTGTTTGTATCATCTTTAATTTGTTTCATCAGTGTCTTATTGTTCTCTGCATACATGTCTTTTGTCTCTGTAGGTAGGTTTATTCCTAGGTATTTTATTCTTTTTGTTGCAGTGGTAAATGGGAGTGTTTCCTTAATTTCTCTTTCAGAATCTTCACCATGAGTGTGTAGGAATGCAAGAGGTTTTTGTGCATTAATTTTGTATCCTGCTAATTTACCAAATTCACTGATTAGCTCTGGTAGTTTTCTGGTACCATCTTTAGGATTCTCTATGTATAGTATCTTGTCATCTACAAACAGTGACAGCTTTAGTTTTTCTTTTCCAATTTGGATTCCTTTTATTTCTTTTCCTTCTCTGATTGCTGTGGCTAAAACTTCCAAAACTATGTTGAATAATAGTAGTGAGAGTGGACAACCTTGTTTTGTTCCTGATCTTAGAGGAAATGGTTTCAGTTTTTTACCACTGAGAACTATTTCGGTTCTGGGTTTGTCATATATGGCCTTTATTATGTTGAGGTAAGTTCCCTCTATGCCTACTTTATAGAGGATTTTTATCATAAATAGGTGTTGAATTTTGTCAGAAGCTTTTTCTACATCTATTGAGATGATCATATGGTTTTTCTCCTTCAATTTGTTAATATGGTGTATCACATTAATTGATTTGTATATATTGAAGAATCCTTGCATTCCTGGGATAAACCCCACTTCATCATAGTGGATGATCCTTTTAATGTGCTGTTGGATTCTGTTTGCTAGTATTTTGTTGAGGATTTTTGCATCTATGTTCATCAGTGATATTGGCCTGTAGTTTTATTTCTTTGTGACATCTTTGTCTGGTTTTGGTATCAGGGTGATGGTGGCTTTGTAGAATGAGTTTAGGAGTGTTCCTCTCTCTGCTATATTCTGGAAGAGTTTGAGAAGGATAGGTGTTAGCTCTTCTCTAAATGTTTGATAGAAATCGCCTGTGAAGCCTTCTGGTCCTGCGCTTTGGTTTGTTAGAAGATTTTTAATCACAGTCTCAATTTCAGTGCTTGTGATTAGTCTGTTTATATTTTCTATTTCTTTCTGGTTCAGTCTCAGAAGGTTGTGCTTTTCTAAGAATTTGTCCCCTTCTTCCAGGTTGTCCATTTTATTGGCATATAGTTGCTTGTAGTAATCTCATGACCCTCTGTATTTCTGCAACGTCAGTTGTTATTTCTCCTTTTTCATTTCTATTTCTATTGATTTCAATCTTCTCCCTTTTTTTCATGATGAGTCTGGCTAATGGTTTATCAATTTTGTTTATCTTCTGAAGAACCAGTTTTAGTTTTATTGATGTTTCAATTGTTTTCTTCATTTATTTTCATTTATTTCTGATCTCTTTTGTATGATTTCTTTCCTTCTGCTAACTTTGGGGTTGTTTTGTTCTTCTTTCTCTAATTGCTGTAGGTGTAATGTTAAATTGTTTTTTTGAGGTGTTTCTTGTTTCTTGAGGTAGGACTGTATTGCTATAAACTTCCCTCTTAGAACTGTTTTTGCTACATCCCATAGGTTTTGGGTCATCGTGTTTCCATTGTCATTTGTTTCTAGGTATTTTTTGATATCCTGTTTGATTTCTTCAGTGATCTCTCACTTATTTAGTAGTGTATTGTTTAGCATCCATGTGTTTGTATTTGTTACACTTTTTTTCCATAATTGGTATCTAGTCTTATAGCATTATGGTCCATAAAGATACTTGATATGACTTCAATTTTCTTAAATTTACCAAGGCTTGATTTGTTACCCAAGATATGGTCTATCCTGAGAATGTTCCATGAGCACTTGAGAAGAAAGTGTATTCTGTTGTTTTTGGATGGAATGTCCTATAAATATCAGTTAAGTTTGTCTTGTTTACTGTAGCATTTAAAGCTTGTGTTTCCTTATTTATTTTCATTTTGGATAATCTGTTCATTGGTGAAAGTGGGGTGTTAAAATCCCCTATGATAGTTGTGTTACTGTCGATTTCTCATTTTATGGATGTTAGCAGTTGCCTTATATATTGTGGTGTTCCTATGTTGGGTGCATAAATATTTACAATTGTTATAACTTTTTCTTGGATTGATCCCTTGATCATTATGTAGTGTCCTTCTTTGTCTCTTGTAATAGTCTGTTTTAATGTCTATTTTGTCTTATATGAGAATTGCTACTCCAGCTTTTTTTTGATTTCCATTTGCATGGAATATCTTTTTCCATCCCCCCACTTTCAGTTTGTACGTGTCCCTAAGTGTGAAGTTGTTCTCTGGTAGCCAGCATATATATGGGTCTTATTTTTGTATCCATGCAGCCAATCTATGACTTTTGGTTGGAGCATTTACTCCATTTACATTTAAGGTAATTTTTGATATGTATGTTCCTACTACCATTTTCTTAATTGTTTTTGGATTTTTATTGTAGGTCTTTTCCTTCTCTTGTGTTTCCTGCCTAGAGAAGTTCCTTTAGCATTTGTTGTAAAGGTGGTTTGGTGGTTCTGAATTCTCTTAGCTTTTGTTGTCTGTAAATGTTTCAATTTCTCAGTCAAATCTGAATGAGATCTTTGCTGGGTAGAGTAATCTTGGTTGTAGGTTTTTCCCTTTCCTCACTTTAAATATGTCCTTCCACTCCCTTCTGGCTTGCAGAGTATCTGCTGAAAGTTCAGCTGTTAACCTTATGGGGATTCCCTCGTATGTTGGTTGTTGTTTTTCCCTTGATGCTTTTAATGTTTTTTCTCTGTATTTAATTTTGATACTTTGATTAATATTTGTCTTGGCATGTTTCTTCTTTTATTCTCCTGTATTGGACTTTCTGCACTTCCTGGACTTGACTCTTTCCTTTCCCATATTAAGGGAGATTTCAACTGTAATTGCTTCAAATATTTTCTCACTCCCTTTCTTTTTCTCTTCTTCTTCTGGGACCCTTATAATTTGAATGTTGGTGTGTTTAATGTTGCCCCAGAGGTCTCTGAGACTGTCCTCAATTCTTTTCATTCTTTTTTCTTTATTCTGCCATACAGTATTTATTTCTACTATTTTATCTTCTAGATCACTTACCCGTTCTTCTGCCTCAGTTATTCTGCTATTGATTCCTTCTAGAGAATTTTTTATTTCATTTTTTGTGTTGTTCTTCATTGTTTGTTTTCTCTTTAGTTCTTCTATGTCCTTGTTAAATGTTTCTTGTATTTTTTCCATTGTATTTCCAAGATTTTGCAACCACTATTATCATTACTCTGATTTTTTTTTTCAGGTTGACTGCCTATTTCTTCTTCATTTATTTAGTTTGCTGCGTTTTTACCTTGCTTCTTCATCTGCTGTGTTTTTCTCTGTCTTCTCATTTTGCCTAACTTACTGTGTTTGGGGTCTCCTTTTCACAGGCTGCTGGTTCATAATTCTTACTGTTTTTGGTGTCTGCCCCCAGTGGCTAAGGTTGGTTCAATGGGTTGTGTAGGCTTCTTGGTGGAGCGTACTGGTGCCTGTGTTCTGTTGGATGAGGCTGGATCTTTTCTTTCTGGTGGGCAGGACTGCATCCAGTAATGTGTTTTGGGGTGTCTGTGACCTTATTATGGTTTTAGGCACCTCTCTTCTAACGGTGGGGTTGTGTTCCTGTCTTACTAGTTGTTTGGCATAGGGTGTCCAGTACTGTATCTTGCTGGTCATTTAGTGGAGCTGACTCAGCGTTTAGATGGAGATCTCTGGGAGAGCTTTCACTGTTTGATAATACATGGAGCCAGGAGGTCTCTGCTGGACCAATGTCCTGAACTTGGGTCTCACACATCAGATGCACAGGCTTGACACCTGGCTCGAGCACCAAGACCCTGTCAGTGACATGGCTCAGAGAAAAATGGAGAAAAAAAGAAAGAAAGAAAAAATAAATAAAATTAAGTTAGTAAAATAAAAATAATTATTAAAAATAAAAAAATTAAAAGTTAGTAAAAAAAAAGAAGAGAAAAAGAAAGAAAAAAAAGAGAGAAAGAACAAAGAGAGCAACCAAACCAAAAAACAAATCTACTGGTGATAACAAGTGCTAAAAACTACTTAAAAAACAAAATGGACAGAGAGAACACTAGGACAAATGGTAAAAGCAAAACTATACAGTCAAAATCACACAAAGAAGCATACACATACACACTCACAAAATGAGAAAAAGCAATATATATATATATATTTTTTTTTTTAAAAAAAGGACGAGAGCAACCCAATAAATAAACAAACCTACCAAAGATAATAAACTCTAAATACTAACTAAGATAAACATAAATCCAGGAACAAATTAAATGCAGAAAGCAACCCCCAAATCTACAGTTGCTCCCAATGTCCACCACCTCAATTTTGGTGTGATTCGTTGTCTATTCATGTATTCCAGAGATGCAGGATATATCAAGTTGACTGTAGAGATTTAATCCATTGCTCCTGAGGCTGTTGGGAAAAATGTCCCTTTCTCTTCATTGTTCGCACAGCTTCTGAGGTTCAGCTTTGGATTTGGCCCCGCCTCTGCGTGTAGGTCGCCTGAGGGCGTTTGTCCTTTGCTCAGACAGGACGGGGTTAAAGGAGCAGCTGATTCGGGGGCTCTGGCTCACTCTAGCCATGGGGAAGGTGTGGTACAGAATGAGGGGCAAGCCTGCGGCAGCAGAGGCAGGCATAATGTTGCAAAAGCCTGATATGCACTGTGTGTTCTTTCAGGGAAGTTTTCCCTGGACCATGGGAGGGACCCTGGCAGTGGCGGGCTGCACAGGCTCCTGGGAGGGAAGGTGTGGATAGTAACCTGTGCTTGCACACAGGATTCTTGGTGGCTGCAGCAGCAGCCTTAGCGTCTCATGCCTGTCTCTGGTGTCCGCGTTGATAGCTGTGGCTCGTTCCCATCTCTGGATCTAGTTTAGGCAGTGCTCTGAATCCCCTCTCCTTGAGCACCCTGAAACAACGGTCTCTGACCTCTTCAGCAGCTCCAGACATTTCCCGGACTCCCTCCCGGCTAGCTGTGGCGCACTAGCCCCCTTGAGGCTGTGTTCACGCAGCCAACCCCAGTCCTCTCCCTGGATCTGACCTCCGAAGCCCAAGCCTCAGCTCCCAGCCCCCACCCACCCCAGGGGGTGAGCAGACAAGCTTCTCAGGCTGGTGAGTGCTGTTTGGCACTGATCCTCTGTGCAGGAATCTCTCCACTTTGCCCTTTGCACCCCTGTTGCTGTTCTCTCCTCCGTGGCTCCGAAGCTTCCTCCCTGCCACCCCTCATCTCCTCCACTGAAGGGGCTTCCTGGTGTGTGGAAACTTTTCTTCCTTTACAGCTCCCTCACCGAGGTGCAGGTCCCATCCCTATTCTTTTGTCTCTGTTTTTTTTTTTTTTCTTTTGCCCTACCCAGGTTTGTGGGGAGTTTCTTGCCTTTTGGGAAGTCTGAGGTCTTCTGCCAGCATTCAGTAGGTGTTCTGTAGGAGTTGTTCCACATGTAGATGTATTTCTGATGTATTTGTGTGGAGGAAGGTGATTTCCATGTCTTACTCCTCTACCGTCTTGAAGATCTCTATATGTTTAGGTCTTGATTAACACTTTCCTTTTTTATAGTAGGCCTTATATTTAACAGGTACAGTCCTATTAGTAATGATGATGAGAGGAATTATCAGGCACCTCCTATCGGCCAGCCACTGCTAAGTATACTATATTCATAAGTACAACTACTATGAGCATTTTGCAAATATGAAAATCTTGCTGATTAAGAAATGTGGAGATGATCACTTTTTAGATTTCTGATCACACAGCGTTTTAAAACAAAACCCTTAATGTTCTTAATCTTTTTGTTTTAACCACGTTCACTGTACACTGAGCATTTAATTGCTAAAACTCTAGATTTGTGGACATCTCTCATTCAGTAAAGATGAAGTTTAACTCTGTCTCTGCTCAGTCTGGGTAAAAGATGGAAGTAGAATTTAACTCATATTTTTCTTTTCTGAAAATATCACCATGTATTTCTGTTCTACCTACTGTTCTCTTGTGTTATTTCTGGGCCTCCAGGTCTTTAAATCGTTAGGCTATAGGCTTAAGGTAGGAAGAGCTATGATTTAGAACAGTGCTGTGAGAGAAGGAAAATAAAGGAAAACTTTCATTGAACCAATAAATAGTCTGCAAGACATTCAACCAAAGGTCAATCAGTATTTTATTTTTTGACCTAAGTCACAAGAGCTAAAGATTCTTGGTCCTTAATATACATTAGCTCTCATGTGTTTCCTTTATCCTCTAGTGATGTTCATTTTGCTTGCTATAGTCTCAGTCAAGGATCATGTATAGCTCTTGCTAAAGAAAAAAAAAAAGAAAGCAAGCTTGCTAAACACGGAAGGTGGTAGCAAACTGACAGAGTCATTTTTTTTTCTTGACTGCAGTTTCATATTTTACTCATTTTGCAAGCAGCATTACTTCAACTATTTTGGTCCTGCAGTTCATTGATATATAGTAATCAACATTGACCTGAACACAGCTTATTTTATCTTTTTCTTTTTTTTTTTTTTTTTACTTTTACCCAGACTTACCCAATTTGAACATTTTCTATGCTGTCTACATTAAAGAACTTTATTTGATTTTATACATATGTGCTTAAAATTATTAGGTAAAGTCAGGTTGTATTTTTATTGATTTTCATTTTTAATATTTCATATATCATGATAGATTAAAAAGAATATGAGAATTCCAGGCACAAAAATGAGGCCCTGGGTCAGGTTTACCACTGTATAGCTGTGTTTCTATGGGCAAACAATTTCCTGACTCAGTCAATTTCCATTTCTAAAATGTGATTAATTATAACTCCATCAAAAGTTTGTTCTGACCAATGGGATGAAAAAAGTGAAAGTGCTTTGTTACAAATATTAAAGTGCCTGGTAAATATTATATTTGTAAAGTTTTACATTTACATTTTATAGAATATAATGCATATTTTATAGTTATTTAACTTTTAAAATAAGAATATGTGCAAATTCCACAAAAGTTCAAGATATAGATCTCTCTGAAGCATATGACCAAGGCTATGTTACTATTTAATATGTAATTTAAAAATCTATCTATAATTTCATATTCTTCCTTTTTTGATCATTTACAATTGCATCTCTGACTTTAATTATCATGTTTTTGCTCCCATTAGGCAAGAAAATAACTTATGACTTACTGCCATAGATACTTAGTTGAAACTTATATGTGGCTTATTTATTTCAATATTTTGACAGTCATTTACCGAGAGGGAAACAAAGGTGGTATAATTTGCAACTGCTTCTTTAGGTAAATTGGAAGGCTTCAGAATTTACAAGAAAAGCAGCAATACAGAAAAAGATTTCTAAATCTATCCCATCTAGTGGCTTATGATTCAAGGTGTTCAGATACTTATAGCTTGATCTGTGTATGTCTGGTAAAGGGGCTGACTTCCTTTCAGGGGACTTGGCCATCAACACCGTTCTGATTCTACTAAGAAATAGGCACCTGATCCATCATCTTTCCGACCTCTTCACCAAGAGCAGGCTTTGACTATCACTATTTCTCCTAGTTCTTGGCATCTAATTTTATCTCATAACTTAATTCTGGATTTCATTGCAATGATCCATGGTTTTAAATCTTGCCATCCTAAGCAACTAATGGCAGTCTCCTTTTGATTTGGGTGCTAAGAATAAGATAAAACTTAAAATCCAATAAAAGTTCATTCTCTGGCTTTATCGTTATCTAAATTGCTTATACTAAAGAGAGAGGTGTTTCAAAAATGATTTGGATATTATCAAATTACCAGATATGAAAAAAGGAGAATGGATCAGAAAGGAGATAAGACAAGCTAACCCATTTAATATGTATCTCCCACTCTGCAGGGAAAATAGTTATCAGACAAAAGGGACTCTTATTAGCATTTTTGGTTTAAAAAATAGTTTTATTTTTGCTTTCTATTTTAACAGCAAAAATGTAAACCCTTACATGTAAACTTTATAAACACAAATTCTTTGTTTACAATATAAAGTGGTGAGAGTTGGAACCCTGAAACTCAATCTACCTTTCTGAGATGCTCCAAAGACCATGTAGGTATCAAAGAAAAACAGTTTGAAAATCAAGGAGTTAGGAAAATACCTAGGAGTCAAGATACATAAGTCATGCCCTCATAGTACTGAAAGTACTTAAAGCCAAAGGATTAACTGTGAAACCAACCAAATGATATCCAGTAACCAATGAGGCTGAAATGGTGACTAGAGCAGTGTCTGGCACTTGGGAAGTGCTCTACAAATGTCTAGTGAAGACCAACTGCTAGGAGTTGACACACACTTGTATTCAGCATCAAATGAAAGCAGATATTTTGTTAACATCTTTTATGCAGAGATTTACAAGACTTTATATTAGGACATTTATAGGGAGTGCATAATTCCATAGGGAAAAAATTATTAATTTTCTTATTTTAAACTATTTTTAAATACATAGATTCCTAGGAAGCTGCAAAGACAGGATAGAGAGGTCCCTTGTACCGTTCACCCAGTATCCACTAAAGGTTACAGCCTACGTAAATACAGAGCAATGTAAATACTAGTAAATTTGGTACAGTGTATATATAGTTCTGTGTTTGTGTATATATATATATAAATGCCGTTTTATCATGTAGTGATTTGTGTAACCACCACAGCAATCAAGATACAGAACAATTTAATCATCACAAAGATCTACTGGTATCAACATTTTACGAGTTTGTGTAAAGTGTTGAAATGTTGTATCCCTTTGATTCTCTTTACCCTGCACTTCCAATAATATAATGGTTTTTGCTTTGACCATCAAACATAATTAAAAACAATAGAGTGAAAATTCATTGTATTTACCCTTATATTTGCTATTCCCATTTTTCTTCTGACTTGACATTCCAAGACTTCTTATTTTATCATGTTCTTTCTGCTTAAAGAACTTCATTTAGCCATTCCTTTAGAGTTGTTTGATGACAAACGAAGTTTTCCTTCATTTGAGAACATCTTTATTTGATCTTCGATCCTCAAGGATAATTTTTTCAGATATGAAATTCAAGGTTGCCGCAACTTTTCTTTCAGCACTTAAAATGCTGTGAAACTTCTATCTGACTTCCATAGTTCATGATGAAAAATCCACTGCAACTCAAAAAGTTTTCCCCTTGGTAAATTGTTGCTTCTATCTGGCTGCTTTCAAGGATTTGTTTTGTCTCTACTTTTCTGAAGTTTGATTATAATGTCTTGACACAGATTCCTTCAGATTTATCCTGTTAGTGTTGGCTCAGCATTTTGAATATGTACATTTATGTCACTTGCGAAATTTAGACAATTTTATGCATTGTTTCTTTGAATGCTTGTGCAGTAATACCTTCTTTCTCCTCTCCTTCTGGGTCTCTGATGGCATGAATGGTGGATCTTTTATTTTTCAGCAGGTTTATGAGGGTCTTTTTTTAATGCAATCTATTTCTGTTCAGTAATTTCTATTGTTCCATTTTCAAGACCACTCATTCTTTATGTCTTTAAACAATGTCTCTTTACCAGTTTTAACACTCACTTTTAGAATTTTACTAGTTTTAAATCTACTATTGCCTGTTTTTATTATTCTAATATACTGCTATTTTTACCTGACTTTAGATAATACCACCCGACTCCCTGTTATGTAAAATGAGGAAATAATCACCCCTCAACTTCAACTTTTCTCTGTCCATTCTTTATGCCTTCTCACTGCTCTTGGCTATACCTTCCTTTTACATTATCAAGGTTCATAATATTTTAAATCTTGTACATTGCATGCTTTCTTTTTTATTATAAGTATTTCAATGTATTTTTATTGAGGTGTAGTTGACATATATTAGTTTCAGGATATGACATAATGATTTGATATTTAAATATATTGCAAAATGATCACCAAAATAAATCTAGTTAAAATCTGTCACTATATATACTTACAATTTTTTCTTCTCATAACTTTTAAAATGTACTCCTATCAACTTTCAAATATACAATTCAGTGTTATTAACTATAGCCACCATGTTGTACATTACTTGCTCATGACATATTTTATAACTGGAAGTTGTTACATTTTGACCTCTTTGACCCATTTTTCCATCCCCCACCCCCACCTCTGGAAACCACCATTCTATTCCCTGTATTTATGAGCTTAGTTTCTTCCTTTGTGTTTTTTAATATTTCACATAAAAGTGAGATCATACAATACTTGTATTTCTGTCTGACTTATTTTACTTAATTAATAGTGCTTTTGAGGTCCATCCATGTTGTCACTAATGTCAAGATTTCATTCTTTATTATGGCTGAACAATACTCTATTCATACGTACATAAATACCACCTATATATGCCAAATATATATACTATATATATATATATATATATATATATATATATATATATATATATATATATCACATTTTCTTTATCCATTCATCCATTGATGGAAACTTAGGTTGTTTCCATATCTTGACTATTGTAAATAATGCTGTGATTAACATGCAGAGGGCACATATCTTTTTGAGTTAGTATTTTCATTTTTTTTTTTTTTACAAATATTTAGAAGTAGAATAGCTGGATCATACAGTAGTTCTAATATAACTTTTTGAGGAACCTCCATACTGTTTTCCATAGTGGCTGTACCAATTTACATTCCCACCAACAGTGCACATATTCCATTTTTTCTACATCTTCACCAACACTTTTTATTTCTTGTCTTTTTGATGATAACCATTCTGACAGGTGAGAGGTGGTATCTCATTGTGTTTTATTTTTAATAAATTTATTTATTCATTTCTTTATTTATTTTTGTCTGCGTTGGGTCTTCGTTGCAGTGCATGGGCTTTCTCTAGTTGTGGCGAGAGGAGATCACTCTTCGCTGCGGTGTGTGGGCTTCTCATTGAGGTTGCTTATCTTTGTTGCAGAGCACAGGCTCTAGGTGTGTGGGCTTCAGTAGTTGTGGCATGTAGGCTCAGTAATTGTGGCTCATAGGCTTTAGAGCACAGGCTCAGTAGCTGTGGTGCATGGGCTTAGTTGCTCCACGGCATGTGAGATCTTCCCAGACAGGGCTCAAACCCATGTCCCCTGCATTGGCAGGCAGATTCTTAACCACTGCACCATGAGGGAAGTCCCTCATTGTGGTTTTGATTTGCATTTCCCTGATTAGTGATGTTGAACACTTTTTCCATGTACCTGCTGGTGCTCTGTACGAATTCTTTGAAAAAATGTCTATTCAGATTTTCTGCTCATTTTTAAAATGAGATTGGTTATTTTTATTATTTCATTTTATAAGATACTGATATATTTTGGATATTAGCCCCTTATCAGATATACAATTAGCAAACATTTTTCTCCCATTTGGTAGGTTGTCTTTTCATTTTCTTAATTATTTCCTTTGCTGTGAAGGTGTAGTCCTACTTGTTTATTTTTGCTTTTGATTTTGGTGTCAAATTCAGAAAAACTATCACCACAACCTATGTCAAAGAGCTTACTATGTTTTCTCCTAGAAGTTTTATGGTTTCAGATCTTACATTTAAGTATTTAATCCATTTTGAGTTAATTTTTGTGCATGGTGTAAGATAGTGACCCAGTTTCATTCTTTTCCATATGGCTATCCAGTTATCCCAACACCATTTATTGAGGAGATTCTTTAACCTGTTGTATATTCTTCACTACTTAAAAAAAAATAGACCATATAAGAATAGGCTTATTTCTGGGCTCTGTATTCTGTTTCCTTGATCTGTGTGTCTCTTTTTATGCCAATACCATACTGTTTTAATTACTGTGGCTTTGTAATACAGTCTAAAAACAAGGAGCATGATACCTCCAGCTTTATTCTTCTTTTTCAGGATTGCTTTGGCTATTTGGGGTCTTTTATAATTCTATACAAATTTTAGGATTGTTTGTTCTATTTGTCAAAAATGCCACTGAGATTAATAAGCATTGCACTGAATCTGTAGATTCCTTGGGGTAGTGTGGGTAGTTTAACAAGATTAATTCTTCCAATTCATGAGCACAGAATCCATTTATTTTTCTCTTTAACTTCTTTCATTAATGTCTTGAAGTTTTCAACATACAGATCATTCACCAGCTTGATTAAATTTATTCCAAGGTATTTTCTGTTTGATACAATTGTAAATGGGATTATTATCTTAAATTCTGTTCCTGATAGTTCATTGTTACTGTATATAAGTGCAACAGATTTCTGCATATTGATTTTTGTATGATGCAGCTTTAGTGAATTTGATTATAACAGTTTTTTTTAATAGAATCTTTAGAATTTTCTATGTATGTAGTGCCATCTGGAAACAAAGACAACTTTGCTTCTTCCTTTTCAACTTGGATGTCTTTTTTCTCTTTGCTGATTTCTGTGGCTGGAACTTCCAATAATATGTCAAATAAAAGTGGCAAGAGTAGGCGTCCTTGTTTTGTTCCTCTCTTAGACAAGGATGCCTTAGCTTTCGGCTTTTCAACACTGAGTATGATGTTAGCTGTGGGCTTGTCATTTGACCTTTTACAGTATGAGGTACATCCCCTCTATATTCACTTTATTGACTGTTTTTACTACAAATGAATATTGAATTTTGTCAAACTTTTTCTAAGTCTATTGCAATGATCATATGGTTTTTATCTTTAATTTTGTTAATATAGTGTATCACATTGATCTGCAGATATTGAACCATCCTTGTATCACTGGGAGAAATCTCACTTGATCATGGAGTATGATTCTTTTAATGTATTGTTGAATTTAGTATGCTAATATTGTGAGGATTTTTGGATCTATTCTCCTCAGGAATATTGGACTGTAACTTTTCTTGTGACATCCTTGTCTGGTTTTGGTATCAGGGTAATGCTGTCCTCTTAAAATGAGTTTGGAAGAGTTCCATACTCTTCTATTTTTTGGAAGAGTTTGAGAAGAATTGGTAGTGATTCTTTAAATCTTTGATAGAATTCACCGGTGAAGCCATCTTGTTCTTGGACTTATGTATGTTGGTAGGTTTTTGATTACTGATTCAATCTCCTTACTACTAAACGGTCTGTTCAGATTTATTTCATCATCATTCAGTCTTGATAGGTGAAGTGTTTCTAGGAATCTTCCCATTTCATGTAGGTTGTCCAATTTGTTGGCATATAGCTGTTCATAATAGTCTCTTATGTATGATACTTTATTTTCATCTGGTATCAATTGTAGTACCTCCTTTCACTTAGAATTTTGAGTCCTGTCTATCTCTTTTGGTTGGTGAGTTTAGCTAAAGGTTTGTCACTTCTGTTTATCTTTTCAAAGAACCAGCTCTTAGTTTCCTTTATCTTTAAAATTTTTTTTGTCTCTGTTACATTTATTTCTTCTCTGATATCTGTTATTTCCTTTCTTCTACTAACTTTAGTCTTTATTTGTTCTTCCAGCTCACTGGAGTGTGAAGTTATGTTGGCTTGGACTTTACTTGCTTATTGAAGTAGACATTTATCAGTATAAACTTCCCTCTTGGAACTGTTTCTGCTCCATCCCACAAATTTTGGTTTGTTATATTTCCATTTTCATTTGTTTCAAGGTTTTGGTTTCTTCTGTGACCTATTTTGTTGTTGTTGTTGTTCAGTAGCACATTGTTTAATGTCCAGATATTTGTAAATTTTCCAGTTTTCTTTATGTAATTTCCACTTTCATACCATTGTTTTCAGAAAAGATGATGATATAATTTCAGTCCTCTTAAATTAAGATTTGTTTTTTGGCTAATATGTGATCTATCTTGAAAAATGTTCTGGCAATTGAAGAAAGTGTATTATGTTGCTTTTGATTAGAATGTTCTGTAAATATGTTAGATCCATCTGTTCTGACATATCTGTTAAGACCAATATTTCCTACTGACCTTGGGTCTGGATGATCTATCCATTGATGTAAGAGGGATATTAAAGTCCCCTAGGGCTTCCCTGGTGGCGCAGTGGTTGGGAGTCTGCCTGCCGGTGCAGGGGACATGGGTTCGTGCCCTGGTTTGGGAGAATCCCACATGCCGCGGAGCGGCTGGCCCCGTGAGCTATGGCCACTGAGCCTGCACGTCCAGAGCCTGTGCTCCACAACAGGAGAGGCCACAACAGTGAGAGGCCCATGTACAGCAAAAATAAATAAATAAATAAAGTCCCCTACTACTATTGTATTGCTGTCTACTTCTCCTTTTAGGCCTGTTAATATTTCCTTTATATATTTACATGCTCCTATGTTGGATGCATAAATACTTAGAAAGTTGATATCTTATTGGATTGACCCTTTTATCATGAGATGCCCATCTTTGTCTCTTACTACAGTCTTTGGCTTTAAGTCAATTTTGTCTAATATAAGTATGATGATCCCAAGGTTTTTTTTTTTTTTTTTTTTTTTTTTTTGCGATATGCGGGCCTCTCACTGTTGTGGCCTCTCCTGTTGCGGAGCACAGGCTCTGGACATGCAGGCTTAGCAGCCATTGGCTCATGGGCCCAGCTGCTTCCCGGCATGTGGGATCTTCCTGGACTTGGGCATGAACCCATGTCCCCTGCATTGGCAGGCGGACTCTCAACCACTGCGCCACCAGGGAAGCCCCCAACATTTTATTTCCATTTGCATGCAATATATTTTTCCATCCTATCACTTTCAGTCTATGTGTGTCCCTAAAGCTTATGTGATCCTCTGATAGGCAGCATATAGTTGGGTCTTGTTTTTTTTGTTGTTGTTGTTATTGTTGTTTTTTTGTTGTTTTAATGCATTCAGCCACTCTGTCTTTTGATTGGAGAATTTAGTCCATTCATGTTTAAAGTGAGTGTTATTAGGTATGTGCTTGTTACCATTTGTTAATTGCTTTCTGGATGGTTTTGTAATTCCTTTTTCTTCTTTCCTTGCTCTCTTCCTTTGTGGTTTGATGACTTTATTCAGTGGTATGTTTTCATTCCTTATTCTCTCTTCTGTGTATTTAGAATAGTTTTTTGCTTTGTGGTTACCATGAGGCTTCCATAGAATATCTTATATTTATAATGGTCTATTTTAAGTTGATAACAACTTACATTTGATCTCATTGTAAAGATAAACATGATTACTCTCCTTCCTCACATTTTGTTTCTGATGTCACATTTTACATTGTTTAATCTTGTGTATCACTTAACTAATTATTGTAGTTATAGTTCTTTTTACTACTTTTGTCTTTTTACCTTTATACTAGCTTTATAAGTGATTAATCCACTAACTTTACTATATATTTACATTTACCAGCAGGATTTATTCTTTCATATGTGTACGTGTTACTAATTACTGCCTTTTTCTTTTCATCTTGTAGATGTCCCTTTTACATTTTTGTAAAGCTTGTTTAGTGGTAATGAACTCCTTTAGCTTTTACTTGTATGGAAAACTCTTTATTTCTCCACTTCTGGGTTATATCATTGCTAGGTAAAGAATTCTTGGTGGTTGTTTTCTTTCAGTGCTTTGAGTATATTATGTCACTGCCTTATGGACTGCAAGGGTTTTGCTGAGAAATCTGCTCATAGTCTTATGGAGATTACCTTGTGTGTAACTAGTTGTTTTTCTCTTGCTGATTTTAATACTCTCTCCTTTTCTTTGTAATTAAAACATCAAAAGTTAATGTCTTGGTGTGGTCTCTTTGAGTTCCTCTTATTTGGATGTCGGTTTCCTTGCCCAGTTTAGGGAAGTTTTCAGCCATGATTTCTTCAGATAAGATTTCTGCCCCTTTATCTCTCTCCCCTCCTTCTACATAGTTCCTTAAGCTACTTTTTTTTCTGTTTTGATTGGCTGTGTTTCACTGCTCTTTGGGTTGACTGATCCTTTCCTCTGTTTCATCTTGTCTGCTCTTAAGCCCCTCTAGTATATTTTTCAGTTTAGTTATTGTATTCTGTACCTCTGTGAGTTCTATCTAGTACTTTCTTATGTTTTCTATCTCTTTGTTAAAGTTCTCACTGTGTTCATCCATTTTCCTTCCCCATTTGATGAGCACTGTCTTGACCATTACTTTTTACTCTTTATCAGGTAAATTATTTTTGTTTCATAACACTCTTTTTTCCCTGAGGTTAATCTTGTATAACTAGTAACATATTCTTCTGTTTCTTTATTTAGTTCAACACTCTGTGTTGGTGTCTATACTGTAGATGAAATAGTCATCTCTCCCAGTCTTGAAGGAATGACCTCATGTAGGAGGTGAACCTTGTCTTCAACCCTTCCTCAGCTCTTGGTTTTCTCTCAAACCTTAGTGCTAGTCCAAACAGCCTATTATATTTGTAATAGCTCCCAAGAGTTGAGGTTATGCCAAGACCAGTAATTTGTCCCAAAGGGGAGGATCTCAGCACCTAGATTTAAGATGACTGGAAGCCAGACATTTAGACATCAGCTTTTAAAAGTAAGCAAATGCATACTGTTGGACAACAAGCATAAGCCCTGCTGGCCAACCGAGCCAGGTGATCTAGAAGTATCCCCTAACAGTAGAAGGAAAAATCAGGTTGCAAGACAGGGGTGTGAGCTCCTTTCTGGGTGACACCCATTAATTTAGCCCCAAGAGACCAGGAATACAGCTTCCAGCCAGGATTCAAGAAGTGTCACCTAGGCAGAAGCAGCAAAAATTGGGGCACCAGACATGTGTAAAACTCCCTTCCAGGAGATTTTGATGCTCTGGAGTACGGCAAAGGGAAAGTGCAAATATAGGGCCTGCAAGTCTCTATCCCTGGAGAGTGTTCCAGCAGGCTCCTAGGTGTGCGTGCCCCTCAGGCTGACACTTTAACATAAGCAGTTCAACCTCTTTCAGTTAGAGTCTGGGCACAACCAGCTGCGTCTGGTGAGCTGTGTGAGCAAGCCTTTTAGAGTGGTTTTTCAGATTACCACAGTCTTGTGTATCTTGGACAGGAGCCCCCTTGGTTTTTTCCAAGTTATATTTTTAGGAGCTCATCTCTCAACTGTATGTTTTAAAAGTTGGAACATCAAATGTTGGGTTCAAATCCTCAGCTTCTCAGGGAGGGGCTCTGGGTTTGAGTTCTCTCCCAGTTGTGGGTCACTGTACTAGGGGTGAGGTTTATGGTGAGATTTTGTCCCAGACTCTCCAGCCAGCTTTGATGGGTTTTTATTCTTTGCCTGATGTCTAGTCATCACTCAGCCAGGCTTTAATTTAAGAGGAAAATTTTCCATATGTAGCTGTAGACTGAGTGTGTCCATGGGAGGACGTGAGTCCAGGATGTTTCTACACTGCCATCTTGAACTGGAATTTATATTTCTCTGTGTCATAAACAATGCCCAGCCAAAATTTTAGCATAAAATGGCTTAAATTTCCAAACAGTAACAAATCCTCAGTGGAGTTATCTCACATACAGGCTTTAAAGAAACCCACAGATAGAAGTTTAAGGAAGATAAGGTTCACAGTAAAACAAACAAAAGCCACATGGGAATATAATCCACCTTGACAGAGTCCAGAGAAATAACCAACTGCACAATCATGCACAAGAGATTGTATTTCTATTATTGTATAATACTATAGAATTCACTTGTAAATTACATTTCATAGTTTAATAAAATAAAATGAGTTTAAATATAAAATAGCAACTCAAATAGCCAAGCATATTGGAAAAAGAAGCAATTTCCAGAACTAAAAATATAATTAGAAAATAACCTCAATGGCAGATCATGATAGTCAAACTGCAGAAAATCAAAAGTAAAAAGATCTTTAAAACAGTCAAAAAGAAAAGACTAATTTTCACTCTTCATAGTCAAACAATAGATTTCTTAATGGCAATGATAGAAACCAGGTCATATTTACCATTCAACTAGAGGGGAAAAAACGTGTAAAGTTAGAACTATATATCAAGGAAGCTATTTTAATATTGTAGTCAGAATAAGGCTGTTTTTAGATTAACTGAATAAATTCTCAATACAGGATCTTCTACATAATGTTAGGAAGAAATATTATTGCATGTGGAATTTCTTTGATGCAAGGAAAAAAATAGCAAAGTTTTAGCAATTACATGGCCAATCCAAATATTGACTTTATAAAATCAAAATATAATGATGTTCAATTGATGGCTTTGTAAACAACAAAAAAAAAAAAAGAAAGAAAGAACTAGAATATTGGACAGTTTGAGCTTATACATCCCACATGCCTAGAAAAATAACTTTCATTGTTGAAAGAATGAAGGGAGCCATTAAAGAAATCAAGTCATTCTAATGTGTTTGAATAGTTCAGGAGAATGATATATTGCTTAAGGCTAACAAACCAATAAAAGTCTTTATTGCAAGAATCTGAACAGTCCAAAGTTAGATTTTTTTGTAGAAAGTCTGCATATTATAGACCTGATACTTCAACTTTCTATCCTTCCCATTGGCGTCTGAAATTGTCTTGCTTTCCTTACATGCTTCAGCTCTTCCCTCTTTTGCCTCCCTCATCTCTCCTTTAAGATACTCTAGAGCATGTCTTTGTAATATTGTCTGTCCCTTTGGAATTATACTTGAACAGCTGTTTGTGCTGAGAACAACACATTGCAATTTTGATTAAGTGTATCTCAAGATATTTTTTTACAAGCAGTGAAGTGTTTTTAATAGTAGAGTTTGTGTATAAGGGAAAGTTAAAATCGTTTTCTCACCATTCTATGTAAATATTTGGTCATGCATCATCTAACATCACAGGGGGGAAATGTGATATAATGGAAAAACACAAAAGCAGAAGAATTTATTTCTAATTTCTGTACTAATTTGCTCTGTGATGTTCTCAATTCACGTAACCTCTCTGGAAATAATACTTGTTCTTTTACCTTGAGGACAAACAAGAGATAATATCTATTAAATTGCTCTGAAACAGTTCAAAGTGCTACTATTACAAGGAGCAGGTCACTTATCAAAGAAAAAAACACAGCTAAATCCTGCAGTCACTTCACTTATTTTTTGTCATGCCCTAGGGAATTATTCAATCAAATGTTGAGCTATAGACTTTAGAATCCTTTGAGCCCTAAAATGATCAATACTTGATTTGCTTCTCTTTCTATTTGTCCCATGTAGCTTTGATATGTGTACAAGGTTAAGAGGAAAAAATCAGAGTTTGAATGTGTTTTCTACATAAGGTCTGATGTTAACTACAATGTATGTGCAGAACATTCAATACAGAACATTCTAATTACTTATATATATATATTGTTTTTTTTTTTTTTTTTTTTTTTTTTTTTTTTTTTGCTGTACGCGGGCCTCTCACTGCTGTGGCCTCTCCCGCTGCGGAGCACAGGCTCCGGACGCACAGGCTCAGCGGCCATGGCTCACGGGCCCAGCCGCTCCGCGGCATATGGGATCCTCCCAGACCGGGGCACGAACCCGTATCCCCCGCATCGGCAGGCGGACTCTCAACCACTGCGCCACCAGGGAGGCCCTATACCGTGCTCTGATCCATTTTTAAGGTCTCTGAAAAAAACATTAAGATATTGTCAAAACATCTTGAGAGGCTAAATTTTTTTACCTCATTAGCCTCAGCTGGATACAAAGGCTCGGAGGAAGTGGCCTCAGGAAGGTTCAGTCAAGGTATTTCTCTCTCTACTGCATTCCCTTCCTCCACCTGTTCCATCCCACACTCTGCAAGTAGTACAGCAGCAACCCTGGTTGAATCAGACTTGTTACCCATTCTAGTTCCAGCTTCCCAAACCTTCCCTACCCCACTCTATGTGAAAGATTTAGTAAAGTCCAGGAACGTGTATTGAGCTAAGGGATAAGCTCTCCGTTGCGTTTGATACTTAGGAAATTAGATTGGTCATTATCACTGTTTTCCCAAATGTAGGTGTGGCAGTGGGAGGAGAGTAGGGCCTCTCCTGCTTGTGAGAAGATGCTTTTGGCAACACTTCTCCTACCCTCCCCCTACCTCCTCAGAACATCAGGCAAGGGCCAGCCTGGCTAAAGAGTGCCTGGAACAGATATGTCAGCTCTGCTTTTGCTTTACTTTCCTTTGCTATGAAAATACTAAGATAGGCAGAGCTACAGTTTTGATATGGGCCTATTGTATGCAGGTAAAGCCAGTCTCTTGATCTACGCAGTGCTTTAAACATTTGCCAAAATTAGGCTGGGCCTAAGCCCGTGGGGGTCAGGGGTGGGAGAGCTTTAAGCCCCTGAGGTATAACTGACTCATCAGTAAACTGGGCCAGAGTGGAGGGCAAAGCCATTTTATTAAGACAGCATTCATTTGCATGGGTGTTCCTTCTTCCTGTCTCCTTGAGGAAACTAGTTTAAATGGTAGGTGTTTGTTTAAGAGTTAAGATACTAGACAATCTGGATAGTCCAAAGAATATGATCCTAGTGTTCTTGACAGCTGCCTCAGACTGTGTTCACTGTAGAGAGTTCTTTATGAGTAGAACCAAATCATTTAAATTTCACCTTCTCTCTGTGCATTGTAAACACAGGGTAAATGGACTAGTCGCTTTTCCTATGTTCCTGTCAAAACTACACTGAGCAACTTTGCTGGTTGCTTGTGAAGCTTGATATGCACCACTGAGTTGAGAAGAATTGGGCTCAAGGGAAGTGCGTGCTGATTGAGTGGAATTCCCTTTTTACTTCCTAATCCTTACAGACTTACAACGAACTTTGCCCCTTAAAAGTCATCTGTACCTGCTTCTTTCTTACCATGCTAATTTTTTTCCCCTTCAACTGTAGGCACAGTATTTGTTTGATAGAATGCTTTGTTTGTTTCCTCATCCTTCAATGAGGAGAGATCACCCCAAAACAGTGTTTGCCAGTAGAGCGTGTGCGTGTGTGTGCGAGCGTGCGCATGAGCACACGTGCTCTTGTGTGTTGCTCTCCTCGTTCTGATTGCCAACCACTCATGTATATTTGAAATACAAATTGATAGGCACAGCTCCAGTTCAAATTTTCAATCCCGTTAGCGAAATCTATCTTCAGTAAGGACTGATGTAAAGATTTTTCTCTACATCCATACACAATGACTTCCTTCCCAGAATACAATAGACCCACCTCTGTTAGCTGTTAGAATTTTCCCATCCAGGGACTTCCCTAGTGGCTCAGTGGTTAAGAATACTCCTGCCAATGCAGGGGGCATGGGTTCAAGCCCTGGTTGGGGAAGATCCCACATGCCACGGAGCAAGCAAGCCTGCGAGCCACAACTACTGAGCCCACTTGCCACAACTACTGAAGACCTCGTGCCTAGAGCCCATGCTCTGCAACGAGAGAAGCCACCACAATGAGAAGCCCGCACACGCATCAAAGAACAGCCTCCGCTCACTGCAACTAGAGAAAGCCCGAGCTCAGCAATGGAGACCAAATGCAGCCTAAATCAATCAATCAATATATTTTTAAAAAAATTTCCCATCCAGTTTTTGCTTCTGAAGTTTAAGGAATATTTGGAGGTGAGACTTCTGGAGGAAGTCAGGGAACAGTGGATAAGAATAGTATGCAAATAACCTCACATTAAACTAAATTCATAATATATGTAAAACTGCTAATTTTCTTGTGGATTGTTGATCACAAAACTTAATAGTATTCAAGTAGTTGGGGAATGGAATGGGAGGACTAAATATATTTTTACCTTCTTAGGGTGAAATGAAGCATAATACCAGTCATTTTCGTAAACTCTGCTACAGTTTAGACATTCGTTATAAGTAAAAGGTTTTAGTTTGTGTCATTTAAAAACTTTTATGTCTTCATACAAATTTCTCTTGAAATTTGGAAAATATCTGTCCAGGGCTGCTATTCCAACTATTTGAATTACAACTAGATTCTTGGAATCCTTCTTTAGTCATTTTGGATTTAATTCCTATCCTTCATCCTGATTTATATCATGTCATAATTTGACCTGTTTTATGTTTAGAGCTTCTTATAATTCTCTTCTCTGAAAAAAAACCTAATGTCCCATCTATGACTAGGGAACAAATAATTACAATCTCAATGCCAGGTATATACAGCATCGAGCCAATATATTCCATTCTTATGGACACATCTATCAATACACCTTCTAGTTTCAAGCTCATAATTCCCCTGTGGATTCTGTAGGAGAATAAACCTCTCAGGCAGGTGTTAGACCACTAGCTAGCAGAGGTAAATGCATGACTAAGTAGTTCTTTCATTTCACTAAAAATTGAGGACTGGGCTTCCCTGGTGGCGCAGTGGTTGAGAGTCCGCCTGCCGATGCAGGGGACATGGGTTCGTGCCCCGGTCCGGGAAGATCCCACATGCCATGGAGTGGCTGGGCCCGTGAGCCATGGCCGCTGAGCCTGCACGTCCGGAGCCTGTGCTCTGCAACGGAAGAGGCCACAACAGTGGGAGGCCCGCGTACCACAAAAAAAAAAAAAAAAAAAAAATTGAGAACTAAGGCTTTGCCTTGATTTTATTCTTTTCCTACTACTTGATCCTTCATTTTCTGGATATGGCCAAAGAAGAGGTAGAATGGAAGAAAAGAAATGAAATTTAATATCTGGGAACCAAAGTAAAGAATATAGCAAAGCAGACTGGAACTGAGAAACGAGGCCTAGGGGTTAAAACACCTGAGAACTATGTGGATTTCTGATTACAAAATCCCCAACTAGTTTATATTTTCTGAAATTCTGTAGTTTCCACCCTCCAAATGAAAGCACTTCTTTCCTTACAGCACCTTCTCCAGAAAACTCCTGAATCTCTATGCTCAGATCCATGCATTTTATAGCAACTTGCTGGTTTCAACCTGGAGTATCTCTAATTTATGCATATTGATTCTTAATTCTTATTCCTCCTATCCATGCACCTAAAGTAAAATAAACCTTTATAGAACCTAGAAAATGTCAGATAAACCTCATTTCCTCAGGTTCAAGGTGATTATAAATGGCACATTAGGTGTTGATTTTTCATAATTCTTTTTGTTATGAATCTATTATGAGCCCCATGGTATAAGCTGACAGACTGGTTCACAGTCTCTTCCTTATAACAAAAAGACACACAATATAAAGCATACTTAGAATTTTATTTTGTCATCTACTTTCTCCTTCCTGAGTTTCTCCTACTAAATTCTCCATTTTCCTTATTACCTTTCAATGCCACCCACTGTGGACTAATAAAGAAGTAAAACACCAGGTTTAGTCCATCCTAAACACTTGTTTTTGATCTAGCATGCTCTTGCACCTCATTGGCTGAGATGGTGTTATCTAAAGCTTAGCCCTGGGAAGCAGCTGCTCATATTCTTATTCTTAATTTTAACTGTCGTCTTTTCCTGATATGACATCAAAACTCTTCCAGAATTTACTCTCTTAGGATCCACATTTGTCAGAAGGAAAGAAATAAGTCAGGGCTCTGTAACTTATAGATAGAATTCTAAGACCTAAGCCTTTAGTTAATTTCTTGCTTCTGCAATACATCTCTTATACTCTTGATCACCTAGGGTCCTGTGAGCTGATCTCGCTTCATTTGGTCCTAGGTGGACTTGAATCGATGCAGATTTGGCAGTTTCCTTTTAAATGTGATTTTAGGGATCCTTGGAAAACTCTAATCAGAGATGTCTGCCACTTCTCAGTAAAATAATCAAACAAACACTCCAACATTCTAGGGTAAGGATATGACCTATATTAAAATAAAAGCTAGGCATTATTAACTTGCATATTCCTGAGAATAAATTTATCATATCCTTTGTGAACAAAATGGTAGAGAGTGAATTGAGACCTCATAGCCTGTATAGAGAAGATTGCTGAAAAAGTTGTAGAAGACACATGTAATCAATTTTTATCATTTTGTCTAAAATCAGCACTAGTTAGTTCATATGATAACACCAGATTTTCAGTCACAGAAGGTATTAGGGGAACAGGTTAGATATGAAGGCTCCCTATAACTGAAGTTTTCCTCAGAGTTTTAGTCATTTTTACTCAAATATTCTGGGAATTTCATCTCTTTGCAAGAAAATTTCTGCAACTAAAATCATGGTTTTTTTTTGCTACCCCAGAATAACTTCTTTATGTGCTATATTAGTTTCTTATTGCTGCTGTAACAAATGACCAAACTTAGTGGCTTAAAAAACACATATTTATTATCTTACATTTCTGGAGACCAGAAGTCCAAAATGAGTCTTATGATGCTAAAAGCAAAGTAGTGGAGGGCTGGTTCCCTCTGGAGGGTTGCAGAAAAATCTGTTTCCTTGTCTTTTCTAGCTTCTGGAAATACCTGCATTTTTTTTTTGTTTTTGGCTTATGATCCCTTTCTTGAATCACATTCCTCTTCCTCTTCTGTAGTCAAAATCACCCTCTGCCTCTGTCTTGTAGGGATATTCGTGATTACATTTAAGGTCCATTTAGATAATACAGAACAATCTCTCCATCTCCAGATCCTGAATTGAATCATAACTGCAAAGTCCGTGTCTGCCATGTAAAGTAACATTCAGAGGTTCCAGGAAGTAGGACCTTGATATCTTTGGGGGACATTATTCAGGCTACCATATATGCTATTAGTAATTATGTTTTAAAATTTGTATTTCAATAGTAACTACATTAGCAAGTGTTTATTAGCTGTTAGTCTGGAGATATTACCACTCAAGTGTATTTATTTGGTTAAATATTAGCTGAGCTGGAAAAATTATCATGCATTCATATGCAAACTCCACAGATCTTCCATCATCATGTAGATTTGACTGTATTTAAAATTTTCAGTACATAAGAGAAAGCTTTCAGGAAGAAAAACTTACCCAACCCAAAATTTGATTTGAGTTGCTATAGATGAAAGTTATTATTTTTATCATCTTGAAATTTTAAAAAGCTAGATGTTTTTTAGTCTCTTTTGCATTTGTATGGAAATATACCCAAAATGTAAATACAAAAAAAGTAGTTTATATATGTGCTAGAGAACAAATTGAAAGGACAATACCTTTTCAGAATGACAATCTCATAAAACTGGTTGAGAAGCCTTCAGGAAAAATAAAGAAATATTTAATTTGAGTCCTCCAAAGGTCATCTTTGTGTATTTGTAGGTTATTGATACTTGATTTGAGGTTTCAGAAGGTTGGAAAAATATTTGAAAAGGAAGAATTTTGACAACGAGTCAATGTATCTTTTAGTGCTTTTGAGAAAGGACTGGAATCAGTAGCCACCTTGGTGAATGACACTGCAGGAAGTCTATTTCTATTATAGCAAATGTTAAACTACATTTTTGAAAAAAAAAATAAAAATCTAGGTCTCCTAAGGAACAGCTACTTATGCTTTTGACACAGTAACCAAAGTAGGTCCCAGCTAGTATAAAATCTCTATAGCCATCAGTGTCTTGGAAAAGTAGATAGAAGGAAACTGTTTAAAGTAAGATCACTGCTACTGTTGGAAAAGGAAGCAAAGAAATTTGGTAAAGGTAAATTCAGATATCAGTTTAACCTGGAATTCCAAGGTAACCACAGGCAATGTGTGATTCCCAGTTCAGCAGGTATGCTTAGGGTTAGATTAACACTTCTATACTGATATAGCTACCCTGATAATCTAACACAGAAATGGGCTGGGAATAATGGTCTCTATTTCTAGATGGACTCAGGACGTGTTTGTGTGGAATCTGGAATTTCAAAAAAAATTAAAGCCAAAAATATATTTGTATTCATAAGCAGAGAAGATTATATATGTTATTTTTATCAATATGTTCATGGATTAGAGGAAGAAAAATCCCCAAGGGAAGGCAGTGTTTATACTAGCAGGTTTTAGGAAGCAGTATTATTGGCTATAGCAGATCTGGTCACTATCCTTAAACATTTCCTTGCACACTGATCGAACTTCTAACTTTGAGCACAAACTCTGATTTGCCTGAGAATTTTCTCTCCACTCCAGAGCTTTCTCCCCAAGCTCAGTCAGCCCAGAGTGCAGAGAATTAGTGATGCCTGGAGCAGCTTTCAAGCAACTGTCCCTCAGTGGGATAACCTGAATCCTGTGTTCTACACAGGCTCCCAGAATTTCTCTATTGGACTGAGCTCCCTGCCCATAGAGGTAACTTGTTTGTTAATCCATTCTTTAGTATCTACCTTCCTCTCCCTTCCCTGTCTCATTTCCTGGCTCCTACCCTGGGTGTTTCCAGCGACCACTTCCCAAATAAACTACTTGCATTTGGATATTTGTCACAGGGTCACCTTCTGGGGGAACCCAAGCTAAGATAATTGTTCTTGAAACTGAATGTAGGAAGCAGATTCTCAGGATGGAATTCTGGAATGGCATCACTTCACTCCCTAGCCAGAAGGCTGTAAGAACACCACATTGTGATAAGCCCTGTCATGATGTTCTACCAAAATTAAAATGCTGACACTTGTGGCTACTAGTAAATGAGGTGCACTAACTTATTCAGTATGTCTGGCATTTGAGGGAGAAGAGGACAATGGTGAATATTAGGACTGAACCATTTTGGTTGTTAAATGTCACTGAAGCCTGGATGGAAGGAATTGACTATTTAGGGCATGGTGTAAAAGCCAGAAGGCCTTGATGACCACGTTGAAAGAAAATTTCTTCCCTTGTGTCAGAGGACAGACTGAACTAGAAACCACAATCAGTCTCTCACTTAAGGTGGCGCCTCCCATCCCTTATATTTTGATCCCTCTGAACCAGAGTCCTAGTTGCTGGAGCAGAAGTGTTGCCTCTATTATGTAGCACAGCAAGGATCTCACTAATTTTAATTGTATTTTGCCTACTCTTTTCGGATACATTGTGGCAGTAGATAAGCAGAAAAAAGAGTTGTCACATAAACCCTCCAAAGTCCTTTTTTTTTTTTTTTTTTTTTTCAAGAAATTGTGTTTAGCCACTACCTTGAATAATCAATGACAGGATAGAGTAAAGGTAATGTAGGGCATGAGTGGAACTAAATGCTGCATGTGCCTTTATTATTTTCATATACACTGGCCTGTCTTCCAAATGTCAACCCCTGCAATTGGTTTGCCTCAGGGTTTTTTCTGACCTGGGAGCCTCATCCATAAACTACAGGTCAGGCCACAAGGGGATATTTACAATACTGCCTGCCCCTTCACCCATGAGCTACCCTCAACAAAAGACTTGTACAAGTTGGTAGATAAATATTATAGCACCTATCAATCCCCCTTAGGTAGGAAAATTCTGACATACATGTTCTCTATCTTGATTTCTAGAATTTGAGTGGAACTGAGAATCAGTTGCCCATGATGGTAACCAGCTTGGTAATTTTAATGGGCAAATATGGGATTCATTACTACAATACATTGGTTTCCTATTGCTTCTGTAACAGATTACCATGAATGTAGTGGCTTGAAACAACACAAATATGTTATCTTACAGTTCTGGACATCTGAAGTCTGAAATGGATTTTGTGGAGCTAAGCTCAAGGTGCCAACGGGGTTACCTTCCCAATGTAGGCTCTAGGAGAAAATCCATTCCCTTGCTTTTTCTAGTTTCTAGAGACTACCTCTATTCCTTGGCTCATGGAACTTTCTAACAATCACTCCAACATCCTTTACTTTTTATGTCAAGTTTTATAAACGGAACTCAGCTTGTTAAAAACAATTACATCATTATGAGGATCGGTATTTTTTTAACTTATTAGGCTTGTCTTCCAGTACTGCTTTTGGCTCTCATTTTATGGCTATTTGGCAAAAGACCCAGTTTTTCACTTTAAATAAAATCAGTGAGTTTATACTGTCCTTGTTTCAGCCATCACTCTTTTGACAGATCGTTTAAATAATGTATATACACTTGAGAAATTAAGGTAAATTTGTTCCACACTAGTGGCTTTGTTGGCATTATACGTTAAATAACACAGTGGCTGGGTGGAGAGTTATAAAATTGTCTGGAACTCCTTAAAGCAAAAGAAAAGTATGGCTTTTGGGCTTCCCTGGTGGCGCAGTGGTTGAGAGTTTGCCTGCTAATTCAGGGGACATGGGTTTGAGCCCTGGTCTGGGAGGATCCCACATGCCACGGAGCAACTAGGCCTGTGAGCCACAACTACTGAGCCTGCACGTCTGGAGCCTGTGCTCCACAACAAGAGAGGTCGCAATAGTGAGAGGCCCACGCACCGCGATGATGAGTGGCCCCCACTTGCCACAACTAGAGAAAGCCCTCACACAGAAACGAAGACCCAACACAGCAAAAATAAATTAAGTAATTAATAAACTCCTACTCCCAACATCTTCTAAAAACAACAAAAAAAGAAAAGTATGGCTTCTTAACATATGTAGCCAAGATGAAATAGGACTTTTAAAATTCAGAAGTAATCCTCTAAATTTATGGATTCTACCTCTTATTTATCAAGTGGTAGGGACATGTGAAGATGTGTGTACTTGCTATTCAGGTAACTTACATTTCTTTCTATAGTTATAGTAAGAGTAAAATTTCTCTCTGAGGATGACAACTCAAAGTTGTTGGTGTGGCAGCATCACGATAGAGAGCACCAACGGTTCTGCTTTGGGTAAGATGAAGTTGAGTCTTTTGTAATCAGTTATTTTGTGAGAATAAATATGAAGATCTATATGCACATGTATGACTTTCCATTTCCATTACTTTCCCACATTCTAAAGTTCACCTGTAAAGTTGGCAGTATGTGGAATTTTACTGCCATAACTCCTAACCAATGGAAGAACAGACCTGGGCCTAAGTATGTCTGTCCATTTTGTACTATTACCATGAGCATTAGGTATGAGCATTGGAGATTGGGGAGCTCATGTATGGAGCAAAGGCTTAAAGTTGGAAGAAAAGTGATGAAACAGGAGGGAACAATTCACTCTAGGGGTATCACTTCTTCCTGTGGTTGAGGAACCTGGTTGAGGCAATCATGGTGACTGGAAAGCACACTGGAGTGAGAATTGGGGCCTGTCCTTTCAGAGAAAATCACTTTAATCCTCTGGTTCTTAGTCCCTTAATCCATAAATGATGAATTTGTACCATATAATTGGTCATTTTTCTCTCAGTTCTAAGAATGCATTTTCCCTTGTAAGGGCAAATACAAATGAAGAGGCATAATTCTTCCTGTTAAGAATAAAGAAAAAGACCTTCCTTCCATTTTCTTAGAGCATTTACCTTAGAAAACTTCTAAGTTCTTTCCTAGGTTTTAGAAATGTATGAAAATCTTTTTAGAAGCTAAATAGGTCTCTGGCTAGTTCTAGGACTCAGAAGTCTCTTTCTCAGCGGCCTGGGAACCAGTTTTTTGAAATCATCAAGGCTGTTCACACCCCCATCTCCCCTACCTCCAAGTCTCTATGGGAGGATAGGAGCCTAACTTTTGTAGCCCCCTTGCTCCAAGTGAAAAACTAATTTTTGTCATAAGGATACGAAATTTTTTTTTTGTCTTTTTTTCCCTTTGGTTGAAGCCAATTAACACAGATGGTCACCTCAATTACAAAGGGAATGTGGGATGAACTGTGTGAGAACTGGTGCTGTGAAATTCTTACTTGAGGACTAGTTTTGTATCTTGAACATACATGTAATAAGTAGTGTCTTTTTGGATCTATAAAAAGGTATGCCGGACTCCCGAGCAGAGCAAGGCTTTCTGTCTTTGCAGTCTTTTAGTGGATTGCCTGTGCTGGGCATCACATTCAGGTTTTGATGCTTATTCAATAACAAAACCTCTTTTTATTTTACCTTTGTGGAATTTTCAGGGTCATAAGATATTGTTTTTAACTATATTTCCCCAACAACCTGGATATATCCTCTAATCATTAAAAAAAATATGACAAAGTTACACTGCCTTTTGTAAAGAATTTTGAAAGTTGTCATGTAAAATATATAAAGAATCATATATTTAGACTTTCTTAAAATTCATTTTATTCAAGTATAGTTGATCTACATGTTGTGTTAATTGCTGTTGTACAGCAAAGTGACTCAGTTATACATATATATATATTCGTTTTCATATTCTTTTCCATTATGGCTTATCACAGGATATTGAATGTAGTTCCCTGTGCCATACAGTAGGACCTCGTTGCTTATCCATTCTGTATATAATTGTTTGCATCTGTTAATCCTAAACTCCCAATCCATCCCTCCTCTACTCCCTCTCCCCTTTGGCAACCACAAGTCTGTCCTCTGTGTCTGTGAGTCTGTTTCATAGATAAGTTCATTTTTGTCTTATTTTAGATTCCACATATAAGTAATATCATATGGTATTTATCTTTCTCCGTCTGATGTACTTCCTTAGTATGGTAATCTCTAGGTCCATCCATGTTGCTGCAATATCCTTTAAATATTGAACTCAGGACAAAGGAGTCAAAACTCACATTTACCAGAATCTTCGGTGTTGCCTTCTCGCTTCCCAGGAAAGGAGTCTAGGTCCTCAGTTTTGCTCTTGGCCCCACTCTTACAGCCCAAAACTCATTTTACAAGGTAGAAACAATACATGTAACTTGTTCTCTGAAAAGTGAATCATTGGTTTCTTAATCCTTTCTTCTTGGTCCATGTAATATAGACCCTCAGTTTGCAATGTCACATTTAGAGGGAAGAAGCATTTACAATGTTTTATATATTAATACCACGATTATTTTTATTTCATGATTGGCTTAAATTTTCATCATTTTGTATTGTGTAACTGCCCTTCTCATACAGATTATGAGGGAAGCAAAGTTTAGAAGACAAGGGATAGTCCAAGACTAAGAGCAAGTTTTAAAATGAAGAACTCCTGAGTAACGCTGTTAGTCATGAAAACTCCATTTTGAAAATAACTCCATAGCACAAGAGGTAATTATGAATATGGCAGTCAAGTAATTATCTCAACTTGTCAAAAGTAACAAACGTAGAAAAGGAGGCAATATCATTAAATAATGATAAGTTTGTTAGGAGCACTTCATAATGAGGTATTATTTCTGAAACTCTTTGAAGTGATTTTAAATTTTTGATATTTTCCAGAAGATGAGGGATATTGTCCAAGATAAATCATTTTTATAGTCATGTGTGAAATGATGATTTATTAATCATACCTGAAATAACATAACCCCCTCATAGTTTGGGTCACCTTAATGGATACCTTGGTTTCTGCTGAATAAATTTGTGAGAACCACAGATGCTACAGTTACTTTAGCTGTGTTTCTTCAGTTCAGTTTGCTTTTTAAATCCACAAAATTATTTCAGCTGGTAGCGGCAACCATACTGTCTCTATAATTAGAATGTTATTAGTCTTAAAAGGCAGATCTGGAGGGAGCATGTTTTCTCCTGTAACTTCAGGCACACCGGCCCTGACAAATTTCCTCTGAGCTTTTTCTCCAGAGACTTAGAATCTGTGTCTTTTTTAAAGATTTAAATTAGTCACAGGGCACCAACAGCAGTTGCATTGCAAGATTTTTGCTTATTCTCAGTCTTTAACTAATTGCCCCATTTAAATGGCAGCCAACTTTAAAAAAAATCAGTGGTTGCTTTGCTCAGATGTTGGTTGCATTGTAAAAAATCCACTCTGTAGAACACTTTGCCATTTGACAAAGGATAATATTCTTTAACCACTTTTTTAAAAACTCTAATTGTACAGTCTGCCAAGTCCTGTGTTGCTTGATCTCCAACTAATATTATTTAATCTTCTGTAATCAGTTTAATGTTGAAAGAAACAAAACAGCTGCCTTGCAGGATTTCTAAATGCCAAGTATTCATGTCTCACTGTCAATAACACATTATTTGCTTTGAATGGAAGTGAAATTCAAGACAACTGAGGCCTCAGCTGCTGAGGAAGCAGAGGAAGCATCAGGTGATAGGAACTAGCTTGCTCAGTAAAATTGCTGCACGCTGAGGAGTCCAATCATCAGGAACTCACTGAAAATCCTGCTTCAGTGGACTGAACATTGCTGTTTAGTGACTCATTTCAGATGAAACAGAATTTCTAAAAGACGATGGCTTGTGGATTTTCACAAGCTCACATTTTCATTGTACTAGCTGTCTAATCCTATAACACTGATTGGTATCTCAGAGGTAGTTTAAAAACATGTCTGCAAATTCTTTGACCTTCCATCAAAAGGCATGAACAATGTCCCTTCCCCTTAAAACTGGATGAACCCTTTTTGATAACTTCAGCAAACAGAATACAGTGGAAGTTATGCAGTGTGCCTTCCAAGAACAGGTGAGATAAGGTTATAAATGAAGAGCCTGCTGGTCCCTCTTGGGACACTTGCTCTGGGATCCTTGGGCTACCACATGGAAAGTCCTGCTACCCTGAAGCTTCAAAGAGTAGTAAGACCATCCAGAGATAGGAGAGGTACTAGAGAGGCCCCAGAAGTACAGTTGTTTCTTGGTATCCACGGATTGGTTCCAGCAGCCCCAGTGGAAACCAAAATCTATGGACATTTAAGTCCCTTACATGAAATGGTGGATATACAGGGCCTACTGTACTTGCTGCCAGCACTTTGATCTTCCCAGATCAGGTGCTGGAAATGAGTGGGAAAGTTTTCAGCATGTCCCCAACTTCAGCCACCTTTGGATGGCAATTGTATGAGCCATCCTGAGTGAGAAGTGCCTAGCTGAGCCCTGTCACCCACAGACTCAGGAACAAAACAAATGATTGTTACTGTTTTAAGCCATTGAGAAGGAGTGCATTTTTATATAACAAGAGATACCTGGGAATGTTTCATTAGAGTATACTTTTCAGATTTATAGGCTAAAAATAAATAGTTGCCTAAACATATTTATTTCTCTTTCAGGGGTTCTGTCGCATTACATGAAAACATTTCCTCACATGATTTCTCTGGCTATTTATTTTATATAGCTTCAGATATTATGTTAAGTCCAAACTGAATCATAAATTCAACATAACATAAGTTATGATATAAAAGATTCTTAAACTGATAAGTATAAAACAGATAAAATGCAATTTGGCAGGTGTTTTGCTGATCTTTTTCTCCCATGTTGAATGTGAGATATGCTAAATCTTCACTTTTCCTTAGAAAATATGGATTTTTTATGAATTTTAAGGTTTTTTTTAATGTAGCTAATACTCTCCATGATGTTAGAAGAATAGGGACTTGTTCACGCTTAGACTTATTCTTTCCACAGATTAGATGTATTATATTAATCTCTTAAAGTTCCTAAGATTTGAAAGATATTTTATAAACATTAGGGGAACAGATAAGAGGGCTCTGAAATATTTGTTTTATAAAAAATTATTTAAGAAAGGAAATCACGTAAGACCATTACAGCAATTTTGATAAATCATTGTAAACATTATCACCTTAACACACTCACTTTCATTTTTGTAGACTATCTTCTAATATGCACACGTGTGATTTTTTTTTTTTTTTTTTTTTTTTTTTGCGGGGCTCTCACTGTTGTGGCCTCTCCCATTGTGGAGCACAGGCTCCGGACGCGCAGGCTCGGCAGCCATGGCTCACGGGCTCAGCCGCTCCACGGCATGTAGGATCTTCCCGGACCGGGGCACGAACCCGTGTCCCTTGCATCGGCAGGCAGCCTCTCAACCACTGCGCCACCAGGGAAGCCCACGTGTGAATTTTTAATTTAAGTATTACTCTACAATTTATATTTTAGAAAATAGAAATATACATTACCAAATATAATTATGTATTTTTTCAGCTTGGACTACTATTCAAAGTAACATCCTAAGAAAGACTAAGTAGGAGGTCTCCTTGCTTCCCAGAGTGAAGTAAACACATGACCTTCATAGAGCAGGAGTTTAAGTCCTTGGAATCTGTATTTGTAGCCTTTTTCCTAAATCCATGTTTGTCTTCCCCCATTTTTTTCTTTAGAAAAATTTTAGCTCATACACCTCAATGAGGTTAAAAATACCAATTGATGATAATTAATAATCACCAAATGCCAGGCACTGTGATAGAACCCCCTACTAACCACAGGCATCAGCCTTAAAACTATCTTTGGAGGGAAACACTTTTTCTTATACTATGTCTACATATCAGGCAACCAAAACTCAGAGTTTCAGTGATATATTTGAGGTTTCTCTACTGTTAAGTTATAGAGCGGCTATTTGATACAACCTCTGACATCAGAACACAGATTATTAACTCTTAGTTTACTATACTTCACAAAATATAAGCAGACTTTATAGAATTGTTAGAATGAATAAATGGATATTTTAAGAAGGTATGTATTTTTAATGAATACCTCTTAAAAATAATTATCTAACATTGCCTATGTTGATCTTATTAACACAATCGAATTATATTAGATGGGAAAATCAGTTGACTCATTATCTAAATGTCAATAGATTAAAACCCAAGGTTTAGCAATGTTGTAATATGGACATTTCAGTTCAAATGAATTCTAGTATAATTAAAGGATCTTTCTTATGAAAACATAACAAAAGTTTGTAGACAATTAAATCATGAAGGAGAGTTATTGAATTAAAATTGGAGAATATTCTAATTATTGTTCCTCTTAGAAGACATGATAGACATATGATACATCACATAAAGTAAATGGAAAATATTTCCTATATGTTGGTGTTTGGGGAAAATTTGTATTTTTCATGTTTCTTTTATATAAAATAAAATGCCATTAACTACAAAGCAGTAAGAACAAGATGCAACTTACTGTAGTCTTTGGGGTAAGTCCCATTCCATTTCCTCACTTTCCTAATTGAGAATATGTGATTAATCTATCATAAGAACACACTGAATTTAAAACATCTCATGGTCTGTTTCATTCTGCTGTAAGACTCTACCATGTTAGAAGCTATAAGTGTGATCAGTTTACTTATTAATAACTCTGTGCTCTTTATACTTTCACCTGTCTAGGTAGGATGTAAAGATGGTTAAAGATTGTTTACTTCCAACAACTTAATTGTAAACTCAAACTATGTTGCTTTCTCTGCCAAGATGATAAATACTGAGTAGTTCATGAATGATTAAGGAAGGTCCAGTGATCTTTTGAAAGAAGATAGAACAGCAAAAATCTATGTTTCTTTTCACTTATTGACAGCAACATGAAGCATGAATTTGAAAAAAAAAAAAGAAGAAAATCAGGCCTTGAACTTGAGAACCTGGTAGGTGGTAAAAAGGAGATACATAACTGACCTTATACAGAAACAATTTTGCCTTAAAAGTATTTTAAATTCATTCCAGGGTTTTTTTCACTTTGATTCATTTATAGTGGTTTTGTGAGGGTTGATCATACTGGATAATGCCCTCGATGGTTTTAAAATTCCTTATATATAAACATTGGCCACTGTGACCCTTACTATCAACTTAATTGGCAAGAACCACTGAAAGATGACATTAGTGCTGCTTTACCACACTATATTAGATACGGTGTGCTCTTCTCCAAAATGTCATGTTTAAATGATCCCTTTTTATCCATTGCAGACTGTAAATGTGTTATTGGTAACAGTCTATTAATTTCAAAGCCACTGAAGTCAACAAGAACTATAGAAGAACAGCTTTAGGGGTGACAGCCCAGGTTGCTGGAATAAGCAATCTGAATATCCAGAGCACTAAGTAGATTGGTTTTCTATTACAGCAATAGGCAGCATTCATCTCCCAGGTTTTCCTTTGGGAACAATAACTTGACACATGACTCCACAACATCAATTGTAACTTCTCCAGATAAGTTTCTGATGGGTAAGAGGAATTCCTACTCTTGCTTAAATTTCAGGCCTTCTGATAAAGATATTTTTTATTTGTAGATTGGGTATTGCCCAATTTCTGTAAACAGGAGCAAAACATAAACAATGGATAAAATAGATATGCAAAAGTACTGAATTGTGACAGGGCAGAAAGTCTCTAGAAGAAAATAGAAAAATAGAAGGATGATTTAACTCCAGACTAGAGGAAACAGGAGTATGTGCAACAAGGTAATGGAGAGAGAAAGAAATTTTTAAAAAGTGAATTAAATCAGAAAAAATCTGCGTCTATCAGATTCATGTCATCTGGCCATTGGGTCAAAGTAAATGAGAATAATGACTTTGTCATATCTAAGATCTGTCAAGTGAGCATTTTCAGCATCAATCTGAGAACTCTACCCGTATCAGCAGAGGACAAGGGGCTTAGGGAAAATTCTTAGTTAAAAATTCTTAGTTAAAAGTCTAACAATGGCTAAACTCTGAGACAGAGGAGACCCTCACTTTGCAATACTGCTGTCTGTACTGTGCCAACCTCTATGCAATCTGCATTCACTGATTTTCTACACTTTTAATAGAAAAAGACATTATCTAGTTTGAATAGTTGACAGAATGAATAATGTACTAAAATTGAGATGCTAAAGGAGTACGTTTGTATGAATTACCTGGGGAGCTTGATAATATTTCAGATTTCCAGGCTTTACCCCCAGAGATTCTGATCAGTGGGTCTGGAGGGGTGTATTGGGTAACTCTTAGGAACCAGTTCACTTATCCTCTTAACTCCACATCAAGAACTGTGAAGGGTCTGATATCTTACCTTACTTGCAAGCTGACAAACCCACCTGCCAGTTTCATGGATATTGGCATAAGGGACAAGACTCCTGGGTCAGAGACTAAGAACTTTGTTATTCTAGGCACAGAAAGCAGTGTAATCATCAGCATATCTTCAGCAGTTCCCTTTGCCCCCAAGTCCCACAGCCTGATGCATTTGGGCTCAGATATTCATCTGCACGTGCACTGGGCTGTGTTATGGGAGAGGGGTGATAAGTTCAGGATATCTTTATCTTATCAAAACTGGAGATCTTTGGGCTTCCCTGGTGGTGCAGTGGTTGAAAGTCCGCCTGCCGATGCAGGGGACACAGGTTCATGCCCCGGTCAGGGAAGATCCCACATGCCGCGGAGCAGCTGGGCCTGTGAGCCATGGCCGCTGAGCCTGCGCGTCTGGAGTCTGTGCTCTGCAATGGGAGAGGCCACAACAGTGAGAGGCCTGCGTACCACAAAAAAAAAAAAAAAAAAAAAAAAAAAAAACCTGGAGATCTTTATCAAAACCAAACTCTGGGAAGTTTCTTTCTAAAGAGTCCTCTGACTCCCAGTCACTTATTTTTGACCAGAATCTCTTGAAAGCATGAAAACTGATACATACATTCATTTTAAATTAGAAGTAAGTAAGCATGATTTTGAGTACCATTCCCTAGGCCTTGTGCTTTTTGCCATCAAGGCAAACCTAAGTACATACCTTTAACTCATAATTATGGTTATTTTTGTAACCGTCTATCACAAAAATATCCTCTTACTCCTGTTTTTGATTTTCTTTTCTCATGTGACATCTTTTTTCATCATGACCACTCTATCCAGCAGTGGAAACAAAAACAAGAAAAAGTACATGACTAAAGAATGTATTTTTATTCATTTACAAACTACATGAGAAACCTCATTTCTGTTTTGTCACATTTCATCTTTGGCCAGAGGAGTTCCACCAACCTAGAATTAGCTCTGGTTCACATGGCCATTTCTTTAAAAAAACAAAGACAATATCTAGCAGTACAGGCTTGCTACTATTAATGATACTCTAGATTTTATTTTTCTTATCCATATTTCTGTTCATATAGCTTTTCTACCTAAAATTCCCTAAATAATTACATTCACATATTCTCCGGTACACTTCACCAATGCTATGCTCTCTGTAAAAATTTTCCATTTTTCAAGATAAATTATTTCACCCTATACCCCTCTCCTGAGGCCTTGGTTTACCTTTCTATGTCACTTAGCACACCTACCTTGGGTAACTGAACATATGCCTGTCCTTTCTCTGCAACAGCTAGAGCTTCAGGGTCATAGATCAAGTATTATTCGTGACGTGTTCTTCCTAATGTCAAACATGGTTTACTTCATTGTGTCATCTAGTCTTTGAAGATCACCTAAATAGCCAACCCAACATCCTGGCACTCTCCATTCAGTTACCAAAATTATTGTGAGATAATCTCTCACTACCTGTCTATATATTATCTCTATTTTCTGACACACCTAACTCCAGTGACAGAGGGTCTCTATTTACTCTCAAACAAAACAACAGCCAAAAAAAAAACCACCTCATAACTTTCAAAACCATCTACCTAACATCACACACATCCTTATATGAAATTAATGCATTTATTATAAATTATTTGTATCAATCCACTAAACAATTCTTAAAATGACTTCTACTTATAGAATCAATGATTCCAAAAATTATCTGTTGCATTCTTCTGACTTTAGTTAGGTAATATGTCATTAACAGCCCTTTATGAACAGTGAAGAATCAAATACCTAATGATTAAAAATTAACAGAATTAGGTGGGGAGGTAACTAGTACCTGAATTGGTTAACTTTGTGGGCAGTGCATAATGTTATTTATATTTTAAGATAAAAAATTGTATTAATTACAAATCATTCTCCACTTGGTATCTTTTTTTTTTTTTTTTTTTTTTTTTTTGCGGTACGTGGGCCTCTCACTGTTGAGGCCTGTCCTGTTGCGGAGCACAGACTCCGGACGCGCAGGCTCAGCAGCCATGGCTCACAAGCTTAGCCGCTCCGCGGCATGTGGGATCTTCCCGGACCTGGGCACGAACCCGTGTCCCCTGCATTGGCAGGCGGACTCTCAACCACTGCACCACCAAGGAAACCCTCCACTTGGTATCTTTTTATTGGTTCAGACTTTTTATTCTTTACAGTATCCAAGTTAGTGTTAACCATATATTTGTTTATTTTGTTAAGGAAAATATGTTCATGCTGCACAAGTCATTTCTGGAACACTATTTTCTTCAGTAATTTTTTTTTTTTATTAAGAGCTAGTTTCATTAGATTTCTTGAAAAATGAACTGTGGACCGTCAGAAAAGTTATTTATCTGCATGGAGTTCCCAGTAATAATTCCCACATTAGAAGAACGTAAATCAAATTTAACATCAGCTTAATTTTCTTGCATTTGACTTGTCTAGTAAATATTTTTCCGTGTTCTCCTCAAATTTTCTCCACAGTAAATCTACACCAAAAATGCTTTGTATGTTTTTTTTATATTTTTGTACTTTTATGTATTTTATATTCTTTTTTTTCTTTTTTGTATTCTTTTTTTTTTTTTTTTTTTTGCGGTATGTGGGCCTCTCACTATCGTGGCCTCTCCCGTTGCGGAGCACAGGCTCCAAACACGCAGGCTCAGCGGCCATGGCTCACGGGCCCAGCTGCTCCGTGGTATGTGGGATCTTCCCGGACCAGGGCAAGAACCCGTGTCCCCTGCATCAGCAGGCGGACTCTCAACCACTGTGCCACCAGGGAAGCCCTCTTTTTTGTATTCTTACAGTGACAAGAAAATTCTAGATCAAAATAATTTATATTTTTGGAAGAAAGACAATCATTTCCTTGGAAGTAAGGGGCTCCAATTTTAGTCTTATTTTCAATTCTATGTGTATAAACAAAATCAAATATTTTCACAGCTCATGAAGACCTGGGGAAAGTTTTATTTTGAGGGATTAAAATTTAAGTCTAAACATTTTATCAAGGAGACTAGGTCTTCAATTTTAAAAGTAGTGGTGCAAAAACAAATACAAAACAAAAATGAAATAAGATCATAATTATTTTCAAACTCTTTTTTAAGGAAGGAGTTCTGCCTGACATGGTAAGTGGACTTTTAGGTGACAGGGAAATTGGCAAATATTGTTATCTGGTAAAAATTAGAATTCTAGCATGTAGATGGTTACTAATACTGACAAATATTGATTTGAAATATACAGACAAGGATAAAATTAGACCACAACTATGTCTTGAAGCAAACAGAAATAGTGTAGCTGATCCTTGTAGTAGGAATTTTGTCCTAAAAATCCATGTCTGTAGAGCTTAGTAATTATCAGGTAACTACAGAGAACAAACTCAAATATAATTCAAATGGTGGTATAGTGCAATCTGTATATTTTCCAAAGTCAGGCATCAAAACATTTATGAAAATGATTTTCAGTTACCAATGTATTTTTGAATTAGTATTAGCTGCCTACTTTCCTATATGTGACTGAAAATTTTTTTCTCTAGAGTAACACAATGTGCAGCAAATAACATCCATTTAAATAAGTATTGAGAATTCAGTCTCTGTGTTCATGGAGAGAATCAGTACAGTATGGAAGCTCAAAGATGATGACTGATGACAAATTCAGACATTTTGCTATAACATGATTCTGGGTTAAATGCCTATAGGCAGTGGTTTGGACAATAAAGAGAAATAATTGTTAATTTTAAAACATTTTACACTAGGTCATTAATAATGATGAGTTCAATGTCATTTTTAAAGATATCTTATTTTTGAAATTATGGTAAATGCAATCAGCATATGCTTTCAAACATAATCTCTTCCTCTTCCTATCTCTTTCTGTTGTAGATTTCATTATATCCACCTACAAAAAAGGTTCAGGCAGTATTGAAATCTATGCCTTTTAGTACAAATTCTCTCTATTTGCCTCATTGACCTTCCATGTATTGCATATCTAATCTCACTTAAAAGCATTCTAACACTTTCTTGCTTTCTTGCTATAACTATCGCCTTTCCTCTCTCTCATTATTTTTCATTGTTTTTTAATTTTACTGCTGTATTATTTTGATGTTCCTCTGAAATGAAATTTAGAATGAAAAACTTCTGAGAATCTCAGTACTGTGATAACTAAGCAGATACCCTCTGTCACATGTATGACTATTTTGGTATTTATGCATAATGTAGGTAATGCAAAGCTGTTAGCAAATTTTATGCTCATTTTCCCATAACATAGTGTTGATTTCTAATCACTTTTTGTAGCTTCTCTTCATTTTTCATCCAATACTGTTGAAAAATATAAACTCTGCAATAAAGAAAATAAGGCATAGTTTCCTAACACTGGACATGGTGCGTATTTTTCAGAGGGAAAGCTTTAATTCAGCTGATATTTTACAGTATGTATCATCTGAATTGTAAACATCTCTCACATAAATATAAAACTGCCTAATAAGGTGAGACAGCTTCCACTGGTGCATCCAAGGAAACTCTCCCTCTTTCTTCCCTACCAAGGTCATCAATATGGTCCCTTTGAAACAACTGCTGACACTAGAGATGACTCTTCCTGCCTTCAGCTTTTTGTTCTTCTTTCTCTTTTTCTGATCTGGCAATTGCTGCTGCTGCTTGCTGAAGCAATTCAGTCTGCCTCTCATTTCTCCACCTCCTCCTTCCAGGCTTTGATTACTACATAGTTAAAACATGGGATAATGGTGATATTGCTGGAAAAAGACTTGAAGTTGCTACTATGTCTCTGTAGAATATCAAATTTTAATTATGTTCTTCATATACAAGTATGTGTCATTTACAAGTGTCACAAAACTTTACTAATAATAAATAGCAAAGATACTTTTTTTTACAAACATTACGTATCTGAGAGACTCAAGGTCATCCCTAATTCAGTACCTCCCTCACTTGTTTTCCAATATGCTCTTTGAGTAGAGGGAAGTAGTTTGTGTGCTATGAACAGAGAGTAAGTCTGAGGTACTCTAAACTTTATGTAGTGAACATGAATATTTCTGATGGTAAGAAATCCTGTCTTTTGGAGAACAACTACTGCCCTCCCACACCTATTCCATGATAACTTTAGACCGTGTGGTTTTGTTAGAGCAACTTCCATATCCCTATCTTTAACATAAGCCACTCCTGGTCCTGTGAGCCCATGTAAGCTCATGGCACATGATCCAAGCCTAATTATCAGGATTTCCAACTCTGCCACAGTGATAATTTCAGGGATAGGTTGGGAAACTTATGTGAACTTGTCAGAGTCTTCCCCAGGACTTTGACAGAACTATAAAGATTGTTTAAAGTAGGCCAGTCTGAAAATGTGACTTGCAGAGAAGGTGAAGCCAACAACTGGGAGGAGAGAGTGGGTGACCCCAGTCCCAGGTTCTTTGAGTGCATCTCTTCCTTCTGTCCTTCCAGCCTGAGCGTGGTAGTCGAGGCTCACTGCAGTAGCTATTCAGTCCCTTTCGTCCCTGAAACCAGTTTGATTTCTCAGGCTCTTCCATCACCTGCGTAATACCTAGTCTTTTTGTTTTAAATACTAAAAAGTTTTTCTTTTCTTATTTTCCTATTTGGACACTAACAGATACACTTTTTGGAAACTATATCTTTTTCTCTAAATAAAGCTTACAAAGAAGTCTAAAAGATAGAACAAATGTAGAGGCATTAATAGAGCTGTTTCAGTGACGTAATTTTAATAAAACTGATTCGATTTCTTTCTAGTTCTCTGCCTTCCCAAATCCCTAGAGCACTACTTAATACAACTAAAAATACACTGCTGTATTCTTTTCAGTTGAGAATATCTAGATACATTATTAACATATAGATGTCTTGTTTGAGTCGTATGTGTTCTTTGTGTGTTTTGGATGTTAACCCATTACTGGATATATCATTTGTGATTAAAAAATAGGCAGAGGAGAGGAATAGACATTTTTCCAAAGAAGACATACGGGTGGCCCACTGACACAGGAAAAGACGCTCAACATCACTAATCATCAGGAAAATACAAATCAGAACCGTGAGATATCACCTCATGCCTGTTAGAATGGCTATTATCAAAAAGGTGGGATCAGCCATAAAACAAAAAATGAAATTGAGTTATTTGTAATGAGGTGGATAGACCTAGAGTCTGTCATACAGAGTGAAGTAAGTCAGAAAGAGAAAAACAAATACCATATGATAACACATATATATGGAATCTTAAAAAAAAAGAAAAGGTTATGAAGAACCTAGGGGCAAGACAGGAATAAAGATGCAGACGTAGAGAATGGACTTGAGGACAAGGGGAGGGGGCAGGGTAATCTGGAATGAAGTGAGAGTGTGGCATGGACTTATATATACACTACCAAATGTAAAATAGATAGCTAGTGGGAAGCAGCTGCATAGCACAGGGAGATCAGCTCAGTGCTTTGTGACCACCTAGAGGGGTGGGATAGGGAGGGTGGGAGGGAGACGTAAGAGGGAGGAGATATGAGGATATATGTATATGTATAGCTGATTCACTTTGTTATAAAGCAGAAACTAACACACCATTGTAAAGCAATTATACTCCAATAAAGATGTTAATAAAATAAAATCCTGTAAAAAAAAAAGGCAAAAAATAACAAGTTTTGACAAGAATGTGAAGAAAAGGGAACCCTCCTGCACTATTGGTGGGAATTCAAGATGATGCAGCCACTATAGAAAACAGTATAGAGATGCCTCAAATTAAGAATAGAACTACCATATGATCCAGCTATCGCAGTTCTGGGTATTTATCCAAAGAAAACAAAAACTCTAATTCAAAAAGACACATGTACCCTTATGTTCATCACGGTATTATTTACAATAGCCAAGATTTGCAAACAACATACATACCCACCAAGGGATGGTTGGATGAAGATGTGATGTATATATACAATGGAATACTATTCAGCCATAAAAATGAAATCTTGCCATTTGCAACAACATGGATGTAACCTGAGGGTAACATGCTAAGTGAAATAAGACAGAGAAAGAGAAATACCATATGATTTCTCTCTTATGTGGAATATAAAGACAACAACAACAACAAACCAAACAGAAACAAACATGTAGATATAGAGAACAGAATAGTGGTTACCAGAGGGGAAGGGCTATGGTGGGAGAGGGTGAAAGGGGTGTGGTGACAAATGGAAACTAAACTTTTGGTGATGAGCATGCTTTAGGGTACACAGAAGTAGAAATATAATGTTATACACATGAAGTTTGTCATAATCCAATGTTACCTCAATAAAAAATAAATCTAAAATAAAGTTAAAAATTTTAAGTAAAAAATATACATGTAGATGTCTTATAGCAAAAATAGAAAAACCTTAGAAATATTCTGGATATACTTCATCATATAGAGGATGAGGAAGTCTCTATTTAATTGTGATAAATATCTTTGAATACACTTCTTTCATACCTACTAATTGCTCTAGAAATTTAGTCCAGCCTTAAATTTATAATTTGATTACACATCTTTTCCTAATACTGTCCTTTACTGGAGACTTTACCTTTTCTATGTCTTTCCAACATTTAAGAATTTTCAATTCTGAGACATACTTATGGACAATTCTACCACTCACCTTCCAAAACCCATTCCTATTTTACTGCCACTGTATACCTCTCTCTCTCTTTCTCTCTCTTTCATCTCACACACAAACATGAAGACATATTTCAGCATTGCATGTGAATAAACTGTAAAACTTTTAGATGATTCAGTTTTGTCTTTGTTCTGAACTCTTACCAACTAATTCTGACCATAATGGAACCTGACCTATAAGCATCAAATCCACATCTCTATCCTCTGCACCAAGTTGTAAATGTGGTATTTTAAAGAAGGCTTATATCTGAGGAAGTACATTATAGGATGGAAAGATTGAATCCGATAATATATGTAAAGACAATATTAAGTAGGAAATGCTGAAACAATTACACAGGATTAAGAGATTGCTCCAAGCAACAATTTGCAATATCAAACATCCTTTCTAGTCTAGACCTGCCAGGGGTAGCCTGCATCCCTCCACAGTAAATCATCTTCCTTGAGGAGAGACAGTAATTCACTCAACAATTATTTATTTAACAGCTGTTCTTTTCCCGGTCAATGTATCAAAAACTTGGGAGCACGGGGATGGCAGGTAGGGAACATATCTTCAAGTACCTTGTGTTTTCATGTAAAGACAGGAATATAAATGACTACAATGTGAAGTAATATAGCTACAGTGAAAGACTGGATAAGGTACTGATGAAGTGAAGACAATTTGGATGTAAGATTGCATGAAGAGGCTGTGCAGAGTAGCATTCAAGTTCAGATTCTCAAGTAATTCCGTGTTACTGATGCAAAGAGGGAAGAGTGTGGTTGGAACTGAGGCCCTGACATGGGCATCCAGCCAGTTTCCCAAAGATACATGAATTATTTTTAGTAAAAAAGTGGCAGACACATTGCATTAATCAATACACAGTACATGGTTTATATAAATGGACAGAGATGGTGTGTTCTACTGTAGTGACAGAGGCCCTGGGAACAGACAGAGTCAGGGTTGTTCACCTTTATAAACCTTCATTTTGAATATACTTACAGTTCTCATTGATATTGTAAGGTACATCAGGGATAATGTGTGTTAAGCACTTAGCAAAGTATTTGTCACATTAGAGGCACCAGAGAAGTCGAAGTTATTTGCAGTAGCCTGAGTATTAATGAAAGCAGTGGTGGTGGCTGTGTTGGCAGAGTTATAATAGATGGTCTCTTGGAATTACTTTATTAGCCAAACCATGTCATCATTCTATGCCTGCCTGATACTAGAAGGAAAACTAAACTTAGGAAATTCAAAATATATTTTTTCTGGTGCCTGGAAAATTAAAGAATGATAATAAATATTTCCCTGTTGTAGAAAATGAGTGTAATTTTTAAAAGGCATGCAAAAGTCCTAGTTCTCTTTACTTTGTACATCTGGGACTTAATTTTAAAGTCCATCATAACCTATTGGTGTGGCAGGGTCAAATTTGTCCTTCTACACCCATCCCTAGCCATATCTAGACTGTGTCTTCTACTGATTAAGATAAATGTAAATAATGCCCTTAAGCTGTCCAGACCTATTTTTTTCACACAAGGACACAGAGACTGAAATAGCTGGGCCTTGAGTTCTGGTTTTAGTGAAATGTGGCTACTCTTGAGGCTAAGGAATGGCTCTAACTAAAAGTTTAGGCACTGCCTCTTAGAGGAAGAAGCAGTTTTTTCAGGAATCAAAAGTCTCCTTGATAATTCTTGGAGCAAAAAAACAGAACTGCAAACACAGCTCTGATGTAGCTCTGATGTAACAGGGACCAATTCTTCTCTGGTCCTTGGTGAAATATGCATTTATTAGCAAACAGGAACTCTTGAGAAATATCTATTTTATCCATTTACACAAAACAAATTTACAGTTGGGCCTACCCTAGGGTTGTCCTTATATGAAGAGCCAGTAGAAGTGGCTAAAAATTGTAGACAGTACCCCTCATCCTGACTCTTTAATAGTAAAATATTATCTGCAAGTTTTATCAATAATTAATCAGTAATATTTTAATTGCAATTCATTGTTATGTACCTTAATTTTACTTCAAAGTACCTTATTTAAAGGGACTTATGTCAATTTTATGAACTGTATTACCTTTTTCCATAGAGGATTTTTGAACTATATATCTTGAGATATTTTATATAGGTGTATAAATGATCAGTAAAACAAACTGATCTGAATCATATTCTTTGTATTTTAAAAAGTTTCTATTATTGAATCCAACCTTAAATTTGAATATTTAGACAAGAGAGTATTTAATGATATGGGGAAATGTGCATAATCATTTTGCTCAAAATACACTGCTAAATTTTTTTTAAAAGGCTGAAAGTAGTTTCCAAAATGTAAGTCAACTTTTATTGTATTTTTAAAAATTAATTTTAGTCTAAAATAAGTATATCAAATGTATGTATTTAAGGAAAAATGATAGATCTAGTATGTACCAATTTTCTTAGGTTTAATTATACAAGTTTAGATACATACATTCTCTCTCTCTCCCTCTCTCTGGTTTTTGTGTGTGAAGATTATTTCTGCTGTAAAAATGAGAGACATTAGGGCAATGGCAATGTTTACTTATTGGTCCAAATTGCTTTGTGGTAGTAAGGCAGCCAGGCAATGAACAAGAAATTCATCTGAAAGGAATATTTTCATTCACTGATTCTCTTTTCTGGATTTCAGATAATTGCCCCATACCATCCAACATTAAACAGTAACAATAATATCAATATTTAACGACTTAAAGCTTTTATCACATGATGAATTCCATTTCTGACTACTGCTTGGAATAATTCTACAGTTTAGTCCTCCAAAGACATTTTCATGGGAAATTACCTGTTTTGTTGATTACCAAACAAACTTTTCATGGTATCTTTCACTAGTTTGAGGAAACAGTAGTGGTGGTGAAGGGACGGATGTTGGAGTATATTTTATCGTCAGTAACTTTAGAGAAATCATGCAAATACAACGAGGAGAAACAGTAGAAAAATGTCTTAGAAACATCTAAAAAGTGATCGCTATTGACTATATTTCTAGGCATAACATGTTAAAAATGGGACTTTAAATATAGAAATCAGGAAGAATTAGTGAAAAGATGTTATCCATCATAATGAAATTGCAAGGTACTGGAAATAGTGCAATAGAGTTTGATAGAAAGTAGTGATAAATGTCATGGAACTGTCACTGAAGGGGTTGTGGAGCAAACATTTTAGAGAAATTTAGAGTTCTGTGACTAAATTCTTCACTAAATTGCAAACAAAATTGTCTTGGCTAAATGAACTATACTGTTCATTTACAACAAACTTGTATGTAACCATTAGACAATACAGTATTTAAGGATATGGGGAAATGTCCATAAACATTTTGTGTAAAATACATTGTTAAATTTTAAAAAGTTGAAAATAGTGTCTAAAATGTAAGTTCTTTTTACAATGCAGATACATTCATAAGGAAAAGTCTATAGAAATAATTCAAAATTTTAGCATTTATTAACAGGATGTCTTATTGATTGGTAGAATAATAGATTATTATATTTTTACTTCTGTATATTTTCTAAGTTGTCTACAGTAAATACATATTGCTTTGGAAATAAATTAGTGTTTTAAATGTTTGTATTTAAAATAGTCCTCTCACGTTTTAAACACATGCATGTAACTGGAACATGACATTCTTTACCTATGCATCCTAACACAATGCTTACTGCTTACCATATAAGAGGATTCCTTAATATTTGTTGAAAAAATGGAAATATATTTGGAAAAGGAACTGCTATTTTTTCTGAAAAGGAATACGTACTTGGAGAATGTGAAACACAATTACCAGCCTAATGGTTCCTGGAATGCTCTCTTACTTGGGCGTATACACAATGGCTTTATTTTTTATTAACTGGAGATATTGAATTTGAATCCTGACCTTAGGTTAATTTTCAACATTATTAATGTCATTGGGTATGTTCTGCTACTTACTGTTTCTTGATTTCAGGGTTTCAGTTCATTATCTCCATCTCCAAGTTAGACAAGGATCCCATAAAAGAGTTTAACTTAGAATTCCAACCTAGTATAACACAAACATAGAAGAGATTTTCATGACGATGGAATTGGTTATTTTGTGTAGTTTGGCAATGAAATCTGTTGGTTAAGAGATTCCCATTTTATATGCATTCCTGTAATGCCAATTAGATACTCTTCTGATTTTTCAGTTTCTACTTTATTATGCATCTTTGATATCCCCTTCAGGGCCTCCTCACTTTCTTCTACTTTTCAAAGTTGTGTTATTTTACATACAATCTCTTTTACTGTGATTCTTCCTTTTGTGTCAGTATTTTCAGCCTTTCTCAGCCGTTGGTGCAGCAAACGTGATCAATCTCAGTGGCCCATTCTCCTTGTTCTGGGGCATTCTTTCTCTTGTCTTTAAGCTCTCTTTTCTATGGTGTTTTGGTGCTGTCACTACTTAACTGAAAGTAAGAGTTTAATTCACTAAACACCAGCTGGCATGATTGTATATGATTGTAGAGATAAAACATGTCTCTAGCTCCTTTCTTCATTCTTTCCTTCTCTTTTTCAGACCACAAATACTTAATTTCAGTTGTTAGAGACCCAAACTCTGAAGCCAAACTGCCTGTGTTTAAATCCAAACTCTGCCTTTAGTTAACTGTGTGAACTTGGACAAATTCCTTAACTTCTCTGAGTCGCAATTTCCTCATATGTAAAATGAGAAAGATTCCAGTAGTCTTGGTAGGCAAAATAATGGCCCTCTGGAGATACCCATGTCCATAAGTATGCTACATTACATAGCAAATGGGATTTTGAAGATATAGTTGAGAATCTTGAGATGGAGAAAGGATCCTTAAAAGTGAAATAGGCAAAGAGTCAGAATAGGAGATGTGATGAGAGCAGAGAGCCAGCGTGATTCAGCAGATGATAAAGACAGGACTGGCTACTGATGGCTTTGAAGATGGAGGAATTGAGGTATAAACCAAAAATGTGGGTGTCTTCTAGCAGCTGGGTAAGACAAGATAACAGATACTCCTCTCAAGCCTCTGGGAGGAACACCTTGATTTATTTAACCCAGTGAGACCAACCCATTTTAAGAATTATAAAATAATTTATGTTCTTTTAAGCTGCCATGTTTATGATGATTTGTTATAGCAGCAAAAGGATATAGTAGGGCTTCTAGGAGAATTTTGTAATATTTGTAAAGCAATTAGGACACTCTTTTTTTTTTTTTTTTTTTGCTGTACGCGGGCCTCTCACTGTTGTGGCCTCTCCCGTTGCGGAGCATAGGCTCCGGACGCACAGGCTCAGTGGCCATGGCTCACGGGCCCAGTCGCTCCATGTCATGTGGGGTCTTCCCGGACCGGGGCACGAACCCGTGTCCCCTGCATCGGCAGGCGGACTCTGGACAACTGCACCACCAGGGAAGCCCGCAGGACACTCTTATAATAATCACTGTATATACTTTTGAAAAATATGTACCTAAGGAAAGAAGTATTGAATGCCTTCTAGAAACACTTAGCATGCAGTTATATAGAAAATATATGTAAAGAATTGTCCCTATTCTTCAGATGTAATATACCTTAAAGGAGACTACAAAAACACATACTTTAAAGATACTTATATTAGAGCTGCTGACGGATTTGACTGGGTAATAATGAAGCAACAGGGCTATGAAATAAGTGCTCTGTGTAGTTGCTTTAATGATGTACTCTAGTACTCAGATATAATGCTGTGAACATAATGCTCGCCTCTGAATGTCTAAATTCTGAGAAAAAAAAAAGCCTTCTCTAAAACTGCTTTCAGTTCAGATGACAGAACTTCAGTTCAGAAACACCCAATTTATTAATAGTTTTAGGGAAAAAAACTTCAAAAGTATTAGCATACACAGGGGCGCTTGAAGAGCAGAAGGCCTTGACTTGTGCAAGAGAAGCAGAAACTGCACTTTCGAAACTAAGATAAACACCGATCCTCTCAGAAGATTCTGTATTGGGAACCCGATGCAGCTGGCCCACTTAGGACTGACTTTTCTGATGTTTTTCTTCAGTGAAGAGGTTGCAGCTGTCGCTATAATGGCAGCAGCTGGCGTCCACGCTGGCACTCGGATAGCAGTGCTCTGAGACTCCCTGTCTGCTACTTGGGCTGATTCAGTACTTTGGTGACTCCAATTACTAGACCTTTGCATGCCTGACTCTTGGGAGAGGAGCTGTTCTCTTCCCTGACCTACTTGAATGACAGTCCAGAAACATAGTCATGAAATATGTCTCATGCTAAGAGAGACATTAAAAGTATTTCCACCCCTCCCCTATGGAATAGGACAAATTTAAATGCTGGAGGTGGGGCTGCATTCTCTTTTGAAAGATGATCAAGTGGATTATCCCTATTTTATCAGTAGAATGCATGGTCTTTTCCAGGCCATCAATAATTTGGGGTAACTGGAAAACCTGTGGGATGGTCGTCATATGTTTTGTAGAAACATCTGTCTATAAACTATTAGTACAGTTTGATTTTCAGATAATAAAAGAGAAACATCTACAGTTCTCCAGTATTGAAACTAAAGAAAACTAAAAAAAAAAAAAAAAAAAAAAAAATACTTCTACTTTAAAGAAAACCTTTGCATATCACTAACTTAGGACCTTAATGTATACTGAGCACTGTGTTCTACATGCAGTCTTTTAAACCTCATAATTCTGTGATATATATGTTGATTCAATCAGGTACTTCATAGATGAAAACAAGATATACAAGATAAGTAGTTCAGTATACAGAGTCCAGATTTGTCTTACCCCCAATCCTGTGCTTATAGTAACTCAACACTTCTGCCTTCAACAGCATTTTCTGGGGACTGTATGATGACCCGCAAAATATAGGGCAAATTTTTCACATATGTATCAAACACACACACACATGTATAATCCTATGAGTTTGGCATTTCAGATTTTCTCTGTGGCCTTATCTGTTACATCTCTGGATATTGAACTTGACTGTACACAGCTGCTTTACTAAATATTAAAAACCCACAGGAGGGCTTCCCTGGTGGCGCAGTGGTTGAGAGTCCGCCTGCCGATGCAGGGGACATGGGTTCGCGCCCCGGTCTGGGAAGATCCCACATGCCATGGAGCGCCTGAGCCCGTGAGCCATGGCCACTGAGCCTGTGCGTCCACAGCCTGTGCTCCGCAGCGGCAGAGGCCACAACAGTGAGAGGCCCGCGTACCAAAAACAAACAAACAAACAAAAAAACCCAAAAAAAAACCCCACAGGAAGCACAGAGAAGCTTGCACCATAGGCCTGGCAGTGCCTTTATCAGAAGGCCATAGCACTAAATCAATGTAACCAAAATGTACTTTCATCCCAATGTGCTCCAGTCCTAGAAGTTACCTGAAAGATGCAACACGTTTATCTTCCAGGCAAGATTCCTGGTGGGTTATTCCTCTGTTCTCCAAATCAGTCTGATTTTCTTCCACCAGGGGGTGCCAGAGCAACAACAACAGTACTGCGATTCCTAAGGAAAAATGTTCTCCTAATTATGACTCATTTATAGAGATGGGTGGTGGCACCTATTGGAACAATTCCTGATAAACCAAAGCTTCACGAGAGTCCACTGTATTAATTTTAATTTAAGGAAGGATAAGATCATTTATGTATACAGAGGACTCTGAAACCTTATTTTATCTATTTATTAGAATATTCCTCCTGCCAAAAATACATGAGCTGTTACCAAGAGGTAATTTATTTCATTTTCTGTCTACTACTTTTCTTTTTAATGGAAATGGGTCTTAGAAGAAAAGCAGAAAGACCTGCTAAAAAGATGAGACAAGTAGTAAAAATTAGCTACATAACAATAGCAATAGTGGCATTTGGGTAAAGAAAGCACTTTTTTTTTAACTTGAAAACTTCTTACAACTCTACAAAGTAAATATTACCTCTAGTTTTATTGCTACAAAATCTTTTAAAAGTGCAAGTTCCCATTCCAAGCATCTCATTGCATCCCTCAGAATAATCACTAAGATTTTTTGTATGTTTTTATTCCCATGCTTGTGTATATGTATGTGTACCATGTGTCATATATATTAAACAATATACATGGCATATATACTTTAACAATGGACTCATAGTGTGTATAGTTGTCAGTTTCCTTTTTTTTATTCACTTCATATATCAGAACATTTTCCCACATTAGGACATAAATATCTAGTTCATTTCTACAAGTCTAAATTACTGAGCTAGCAGAAATACATAAAGTTATATAATAATGATTTTTTTTAAATCATTGCAAAAGCAAGTTCAAAGTAAATTCTGTACTAATTTAATCCTAGTATTAAGTTGGCATGCAGTAGTTCACTTGAATAAACAACTGGATATTTCTTCATTCTTTGGGGGGGAAAAAAAAACCCTGCATACTCTATACCCGTCTGCAACAATGGCAGTACACATGACCTCATACAAACTATCAGTCTAGCAGTAGAAACAGCAGCTTATTTCATTTAGTCTGGCATTTCACAGACTTACTTAAACATACCACTTTTTTTTTTTTTTTTGCGATACACGGGCCTCTCACTGTTGTGGTCTCTCCCATTGCGGAGCACAGGCTCCGGACATGCAGGCTCAGCGGCCATGGCTCACGGTCCCAGCTGCTCCGCGGCATGTGGGATCTTCCCGGACCGGGGCAAGAACACGTGTCCCCTGCATTAGCAGGCGGACTCTCAACCACTGCACCACCAAGGAAGCCCTAAACATACCACTTTTAAAATAGATACCAGTACAAACATATATCTTGGCAGACACAGATGGTTATATCCCATTCTAGGTCACTTCTATTTTACCTTGGTCCTAGAGCAGTGTTTTTCAAATTCTGACCTGCATAGTAATCACTTAAGGATCTTGTTGAATTATTGAGTCCGGTTCAGTAGGTTTGGAGGGGAGCTTGAGATTCTGCATTTTTAATTAGCTCCTGGATTATGTTAGCCTGCTGTGAATAGCTTCAACCAGTAAGAACTTAGATTAGAAGACAGGATGTAATTCACATAGAATGAAGTTTTAATCACAGGAAATGGCAGGAAGTGGAAATTAGAATGGCATTTTACTCATAAAAGGAGTTTTCCCCATTTATTTTGTAGTGATTTGTTTGTTGGCACTTTACATTTGAGTGAATTTTTAATGCTATCTTTGAACATGGGTTAGGAAAGATATCTAAGGGAAGTAGCATGCTTAATATTTTATGTGAGATATTATTTTACAGCAGTATATTAGCCAGATTTGGTAGTAAACAAGAGAAATGAACTAAGAAAGAAATACTGTTGTTGTTTTGTTCCCCCTGCCAAGTACCACTGCCCCTGCCTGATACGTATGGAGCTGCATGGCAGCCTTTTTAAAGTGGGTAAGCTGTTTGACATACATAACAGATGGGGTCATAACTTCCCAATTCCATAAACATGGCCTCCACTCCTGGAGGCAGTAATGCTTTCTCAATGCGTTTATAGGAGGTGCATTGCCGGCATTTTACAAGTTATTGAAGCTCAGGGCAGCAATAACTTGTAGTTTTCAACATAGTTTCAATGTGCTTTTAGGGATGAGGTACACTAGATAAGAAATAACTTAGTAAATTATTCTTTATTCCTGTCAGTTGCTCCAGGAGTGTGAGGCCCTGGCATTTGAGTGGGAATCTTCAGTTGTTCTGGCATCATTATTTTCATATTTTGTCCTTTGTAGGGTCAGTGAGGTTTTCAGTTACCTCTGGTAAACCTCCTCCCTTGCCCCATGCTCTTCAAGATTGACAGCAGCACGCTACTCTCTAAAATCCAGTTAGCCTCAGTGGAGACACAGCATCCCCAAAGACAGGAAAAATAGGACTCCAGGAGAACATAGAGAAAATATATTTCAGGAGGGAAATTTATATTTTAAGGTCTTTCTAGGAGCGTTATCTTCATCCACTGAACAAGCGTGTATGTAAAATATCTAGCAAATGCAATAGGCAGAAGGTACATGTTAATTTTTGTGTCTTCATCATTCCAATTTCTAAAACTCGATTTCAGAAAACAATGAAACAGTGATAAGAAAATAATTACTGCTATCCAGGCACTCAAAATCTAGTGAGGAAAAGAGAAAAGTAAAAACTTGGAATATATTAATACATTATAGCAAACACGTGTGTGTGTGTGTGTATGTGTATATATATATATATATATATATATATATATATATGGTGACAGAGAAAATACCTACTTCAGTTTGAAATGTATCTGTTGATGGGAGAAGTGAATGCATAGGGTAGCAAAGATATTCTTACTGATTATTATTATTATCATCTGAAGATTGAGTTCTGAAAATTCATCACACCACCACTACTCCTTCCTATTTCCCACATAAATACTATTCTGTGTTCCATAGACATAGATGTTACATTTTTGTCTATTTTCTATAATAGTTGATGCACTTTTACCCTTTATTACAGTGTTATACATGATTGATATCATGTATTAGATTTAAGGTCATTGACCAGAAAACTAGAGTTTGCTTATTTACCACTATAGCCTTGTCCCCACCATTTACCTTCCACCTTCAATCCTAAATAGACATTAACGGGCACTATAAATGCTCACAGTTAAATATGGTGTTATTTCTGGTTTTATATATTGTGATCAAACACATGAAGAAATGGCTACAGAGAACAGACCTGTGATATTATGCATCAGTTTCCTATTTGCAAGCTTCAATCAGTTTAATGGGGATAGCACTTCTCTCTATAGCACTTTATAGAATTTTGGAGGTTAGCGGATTGAGATGAAAACTATTTTTCATTGGCTCACAGTAATTATTGCTTCTCCTTCTCTGGAGAATCCAGACTAACACAGTAAATATATGGTAAAACTTATAAAGAGATGATAAAGGCCGTGGGTAGTCAAGTTTGGGGAGAATCTGAAAAGTTGAGTTTTGGACATGTTGAATTAGAGATGTCTGTTAAACAGACTAGTGGAGATATCACAGAGGCATGTATATTTTTGCAGAGTCTGGCCTGGAGATAGACATAAAGCTGTGCAATTACTTTTATATTTATAGTAAAGAGGATAGAAGATTGAGGTACTTCAATCTTAGAAAGCAGGGATGAAGAAGAGAGATCAGAAAAGATGACTGAGAAGAAAGTTGGGTAGGAGGTATGTCAAGAGAATGTGAAGTCCTGGAAACAAGATGAAAAAAAATTATCAAGAAAATGGTAGTAATCACCTGTGTTGAATGCTGATTACTGGTCAAATGAGATATGTAATGAGAGAGATAAACATCGAATTTCACAGCATGAGTTTGTTGATGGCATTAACAAGAGTTTTAATCATATAATGAGGCCAAAAGCCTAATTAGAGTTTGGTTAAAAGAGAAAAGAGGGGAAAAGGAGAGAGGGAGAATGTATGCTACAGCTGCCATAACAAAGCGTCACAGACTGGTTGGCTTAAATAACAGAAATTTATTTTTTTAGTTCGGGAACCTAAATATCCAAGCTCCAGGTGTTAGCAGGGTTGGCTTCACTCTTAGGCCTCTTTGCTTGCTGGTAGATGGCCATCCTCTCCCTTTGCCTTCTGGTCTTCCTTCCCTATGTCTGTCTCTGTCCTAATTTCCTCCTCTTATGAGGACCTCAGTCCTATTGGAATAGGGTCAACACTAACCACCTCATTTTAACTTAATTACATTTTAAAAGACTCTATCTTCAAATAAAGCCACATTCTGAGATACTGAGGATTATAACTTCAACATGAATTTTGGAGGGAAATGATTCAGCCTATAATGCTCCACTCTTTGGCCCTTCAAACCTCATATCCTCATATCCAAAATACATTCATCCTATCCCAGCAGCCCCAGAAGTCTAAACCTATTTCAGCATCAATGTTAAGTCCAAAATCTCATCTAAATCAGTATGGTTGAGAATCAAGGTATGATTCATTCTGAGACAAAGTTCCTCTCTAGCTGTGAACCTGTGAAAGCAGACAAGTTATCTGTTCCAAAAACACAATGGTGGGACAGGCTTAGGATAGGTACTCCTATTCTGAAAGGGAGAAATTGGAAAGAAGAAGAGGATCACAAGTCCTAAGCAAGTCTGAAAACTAGCAGGGGAAATTCCATTAGATTTTAATGCTTGAGAATAATTCTCCTTGGTTCAGTGCTCTGTCCTCTGGGTGGTGCCACTAGGGTGGTGGCTGTACTTCATGTGGCCACCAGTGTGGTGGCCCCATCTCCTAACTGTAACTTACTTAATCTTTAAAGACCCTAAATATCCCATCTTTAGTTACAGTAGCATGGTGAGGTACAGTGATTAGGGAGGGCAGACACACCTCAGCCTACAATAGATACTACAGACAATTCTGAGGATTAATTTTCAAAGGTCAGCAAGAATATATGACAGTATCTTGTGGAGAAAGGTGAGTGAAGTAACATGATGTAATGACAATAAGATAAAGATCCAGTAGAGGGATGTTTTGACGTTGTAGAAGAGGGGGGAAATTGCTAGAATAATGTCCTTAAGTATACAAGAGAGAATGGAAACAAGTATAAAATTGGAGGGCTTGGCTTTAGATGGGAACACAAATTTAGGGGACAGGCGCAGATGTCATTAGGTGGGTTGATGTGAGATGGAATATGTAGAAGTTCTCATCTCTTGTTTTCTTCTTTTTGATTTTTTTTAACATCTTAATTGGAGTAGAATTGCTTAACAATTGTGTGTTAGTTTCTGCTGTATAACAAAGTGAATCCGCTATACTTATACATATATCCTCATATCTCCTCCCTCTTGCGTCTCCCTCCCACCCTCCCTACCCCACCCCTCTAGGTGGTCGCAAAGCACCGAGCTGATCTCCCTGTGCTATGTGGCTGCTTCCCACTAGCTATCTATTTTACATTTGGTAGTATATATATGTCAATGCCACTCTCTTTCAACAAGTAAAGGGGAAGGTCATAAGCTCTAAGTGAGCCTGGCAAAGCAGAGAGAAAAAAAATGTAATAGTCATTTAGGATAACTTTGTCATAAATCTATAGTGGGAAGAGTCATTCTGATTTTAAGCTTATTTTTCTAGTCACTTTTGGTAAGAACAAAAACTGGGAATGATGAGCGTTGTTTTTTTTTTCCAGTTTTTAGGTTTTTCTTATACAGTATGGTAAAGGAAGAAAGGGGCAAGTGAGACTAGGATATTTGCAAGGGAGTGATTTTAATAATTAAGCATATAGTTTAAGCTGTGTAAGAGTAGGGGAAAGACAAAAAGGAGACAAAAGATAGTGAAATAAAATAGAGGTCTTTGTAGTGTCAAGAGATTGTTGGAGTCCATGTTCTACAGGAAGTAGTCTGAGAATAGAGGACGTGATCATCAATGAGAGTCACCTTTTGGAAGAAGTGATCACAATAAGCACTTACCACTTAACAGCAATTGAATTATATGCCTCCTTAATTTGTAGCTGTTGTTTTTAATGTGGCTTAATGAAGAGTTAGAAACATTTGAAGAGTTCATTCTATATTCCATATAATTATGCTTTCTATGCTGCCTTAGAAATTACCACAAACTTAGTGACTTAAAACAGCAGTTGTTTATTATGAAACAATTTCTGTACATCAGAAGTCTGGGGACTGCATAGCTAAGTTCTGTACTCAAAGTCTATCTGAAATCATGGTATTGAAGACTATAATCATGGTATTGGCCGGCTGCATTCTCAACTAGGCAAAAATCTACTCCCAGACTCTCTCAGGTTGTTGACTGATGTCACTTCATTGTGGAAGATTTCTTGGCAGTTTTTTTTTTTTTGGTTCATTTTTCAAAGCCAGCAATAGAGTCTCAGACTTCTATACCATCTTTTAAATGACTTACCTAATTAGATGAGGGCCACGAGAATAATTCCCTTTAGATTAAACTCATTAGGGTATTTAATTGCATGCAAAATCTTTTCCTTTTCCCATTTTCTGTTGATTAGGAGCAAATTACAGGCTCTGCTTGCACTCAAAGTAAGGAAATTGTAAAAGAGTGTGATTCATGACTGAGGTGGTGGTGGTTACTTTAGGCTATATCCACCACAATAATGAATATGTTGAACTACACATTATTTAATTAAAGATGCTTTTTCAAGAGTTTTGCTTTCATCCATGGAGGATTAATTGCAATGAGAATCACCCTGTTACTATAAAATACTAGAAAACCCAGGGGAGTGGAGGAAATAACTGTTTTCAGACATTGGATCAGGCAGCACAGGTCTATGCTTCATGAGAGAAGAGAATGAACAATATGATCCCTAGGATTTCCATCAGACTACCTAGGAAGGTTCCATCCATGCCTCAGAAAAAAGCAAGGGGAACCCAAGCATAACCCAACTGAATTGGGAAGACGTTGTTTGTAGAGACTATAATTTTCAGGGAGGAATACCAGAAATGGAGGAGATTGATGATTGATAGAGCAGGACAGAAGAGGAGAAAAGAAAGGAGAGTATGCCATGGAGACCTGCAGAAGGATCCCCTCAAGTGTTTGGCTAAGTATTGACCAACCTTCCAAGGAAGTCAGGGATGGGACTACTAGAAAGTGATACCAAGATAATTCATGGAGATCACATAGGGCTGAGAACTGGAATTCTCATCAGCTAGAATACAAATACTTCTTAATACATAGGACATCATGTAGAGTGGTCAAAACGGTCACCTCTTGGTTACTAGGCTAAACTAATCCCAGAGTAAAACCTGCTTTGAAACTGTCCAAACTGAAATCAAGCAACTAAAGGAAGAAAGTAGAAAGTGAAAGAATATAAACTAATTGTGTGCTAGAACAAAGTTCAATTATCTTTATAAAACACAAACAAACAAACAAGAAAATCCAGCATTCTACATAGTATGACTCACAATTACTAGCATACAGTCAAGATTACTAGGTATATAAATAAGTAGAAAAATATGAACCATTAACAGGAGACAAATCCATCATTAGAAACAGACACAGAAAAATCAAAGATGGCATTAGTATACATGAATATGAAAAGAGCAATTATAAATCTAAATATTCCAAGGATTTAAAGTAAAACATGGACATGAAGGAATATGATCTTTCCTGTTCCCTTCCTTTACCCAACGACATTCTCCTACCAATTTTTCTTTACCTCTAGACCTAATTTATCTCAGTGGCAACAATTGATTCTACTGTAGAGTTTTCCATAACACTCTTTGAAACATCATGGCCTAGTTCAGAGGCAATCATATCGGCCAGCCAAATGAACTCAGTTATGGATCTAGTGGTATAATCACACTGAGACAAGCTTATTTCACATGACAGTCTACAGGACAATATTTGCTTCTTAAAAAACTTAATAGTATGCAAAATAAAAATTGAAAGTTATAGAATAAAAAACTAGAGAGATAACTCAAAGAAGTGGTGGACAATCCAACTGTAAAAAGGGAGTTGTGTGACAATTAGGAAAATGTGAATATGGACTATGTATTGGATGATATTAAGAGATTAATTTAAAAACTTTATGTAGGGCTTCCCTGGTGGCGCAGTGGTAGAGAGTCCGCCTGCTGATGCAGGGGACACGGGTTCGTGCCCCAGTCTGGGAAGATCCCACATGCCGTGGAGCGGCTGGGCCCATGAGCCATGGCCGCTGAGCCTGCGCGTCCGGAGCCTGTGCTCTGCAACGGGAGAGGCCACAACAGTGAGAGGCCCGCGCACCACACACACACACACAAAAAAACTTTATGTATTTATTTTACCTCTAAAATGTTTTTTTTTTTTTTGCTTTGTAACAAATTTAATCAGTTATACATATACATATGTTTCCATATCCCCTCCCTTTTGCGTCTCCCTCCCACCCTCCCTATCCCACCCCTCCAGGTGGTCACAAAGCACCGAGCTGATCTCCCTGTGCTATGCGGCTGCTTCCCACTAGCTATCTACCTTACGTTTGGTAGTGTATATATGTCCATGCCACTCTTTCACTTTGTCACAGCTTACCCTTCCCCCTCCCCATATCCTCAAGTCCATTCTCTAGTAGGTCTGTGTCTTTATTCCTGTCTTACCCCTATGTTCTTCATGACATTTTTTTTTCTTAAATTCCATATATATGTGTTAGCATACAGTATGTGTCTTTCTCTTTCTGACTTACTTCACTCTGTATGACAGACTCTAGGTCTATCCACCTCATTACAAATAGCTCAATTTCATTTCTTTTTATGGCTGAGTAATATTCCATTGTATATATGTGCCACATCTTCTTTATCCATTCATCCGATGATGGACACTTAGGTTGTTTCCATCTCCGGGCTATTGTAAATAGGGCTGCTATGAACATTTTGGTACATGTCTCTTTTTGAATTATGGTTTCCTCAGGGTATATGCCCAGTAGTGGGATTGCTGGGTCATATGGGAGTTCTATTTGTAGTTTTTTAAGGAACCTCCATACCGTTCTCCATAGCGGCTGTACCAATTCACATCCCCACCAGCAGTGCAAGAGTGTTCCCTTTTCTCCACACCCTCTCCAGCATTTATTGTTTCTAGATTTTTTGATGATGGCCATTCTGACTGGTGTGAGATGGTATCTCATTGTAGTTTTGATTTGCATTTCTCTAATGAGTAAAGATGTTGAGCATCCTTTCATGTGTTTGTTGGCAGTCTGTATATCTTCTGTGGAGAAATGTCTATTTAGGTCTTCTGCCCATTTTTGGATTGGGTTGTTTGTTTTTTTGCTATTGAGCTGCATGAGCTGCTTATAAATTTGGGAGATTAATCCTTTGTCAGTTGCTTCATTTGCAAATATTTTCTCCCATTCTGAGGGTTGTCTTTTGGTCTTGTTTATGGTTTCCTTTGCTGTGCAAAAGCTTTGAAGTTTCATTAGGTCCCATGTGTTTATTTTTGTCTTTATTTCCATTTCTCTAGGAGGTGGGTCCAAAAGGATCTTGCTGTGATTTATGTCATAGAGTGTTCTGCCTATGTTTTCCTCTAAGAGTTTGATAGTGTCTGGCCTTACATTTAGGTCTTTAATCCATTTTGAGCTTATTTTTGTGTATGGTGTTAGGGAGTGATCTAATATCATACTTTTACATGTCCCTATCCAGTTTTCCCAGCACCACTTATTGAAGAGACTGTCCTTTCTCCACTGTACATTCCTGCCTCCTTTATCAAAGATAAGGTGACCATATGTGCGTGGGTTTATCTCTGGGCTTTCTATCCTGTTCCATTGATCTATCTTTCTGTTTTTGTGCCAGTGCCATACTGTCTTGATTACTGTAGCTTTGTAGTATAGTCTGAAGTCAGGGAGCCTGATTCCTCCACCTCCATTTTTCGTTCTCAAGATTGCTTTGGCTATTCGGGGTCTTTTGTGTTTCCATACAAATTGTGAAATTTTTTGCTCTAGTTTTGTGTAAAATGCCAGTGGTAGTTTGATAGGGATTGCATTGAATCTGTAGATTGCTTTGGGTAGTAGAGTCATTTTCACAATGTTGATTCTTCCAATCCAAGAACATGGTACATCTCTCCATCTATTTGTACCATGTTTAATTTCTTTCATCAGTGTCTTATAATTTTCTGCATACAGGTCTTTTGTCTCCTTAGGTAGGTTTATTCCTAGATATTTTATTCTTTTTGTTGCAATGGTAAATGGGAGTGTTTCCTTGATTTCACTTTCAGATTTTTCATCATTAGTATATAGGAATGCCAGAGATTTCTGTGCATTAATTTTGTATCCTGCTACTTTACCAAATTCATTGATTAGCTCTAGTAGTTTTCTGGTAGCATCTTTAGGATTCTCTATGTAGAGTATCATGTCATCTGCAAACAGTGACAGCTTTACTTCTTCTTTTCCAATTTGGATTCCTTTTATTTCCTTTTCTTCTCTGATTGCTGTGGCTAAAACTTCCAAAACTAGGTTGAATAAGAGTGGTGAGAGTGGGCAACCTTGTCTTGTTCCTGATCTTAGTGGAAATGGTTTCAGTTTTTCACCATTGAGGACGATGCTGGCTGTGGGTTTGTCATATATGGCCTTTATTATGTTGAGGAAAGTTCCCTCTATGCCTACTTTCTGCAGGGTTTTTATCATAAATGGGTGTTGAATTTTGTTGAAAGCTTTCTCTGCATCTATTGAGATGATCATATGGGTTTTCTCCTTCAATTTGTTAATATGGTGTATCACGTTGATTGATTTGCGTATATTGAAGAATCCTTGCATTCCTGGAATAAACCCCACTTGATCATGGTGTATGATCCTTTTAATGTGCTGTTGGATTCTGTTTGCTAGTATTTTGTTGAGGATTTTTGCATCTATGTTCATCAGTGATATTGGCCTGTAGTTTTCTTTCTTTGTGACATCCTTGTCTGGTTTTGGTATCAAGCTGATGGTGGCCTCGTAGAATGAGTTTGGGAGTGTTCCTCCCCCTGCTATATTTTGGAAGAGTTTCAGAAGGATAGGTGTTAGCTCTTCTCTAAATGCTTGATAGAATTCGCCTGTGAAGCCATCTGGTCCTGGGCTTTTGTTTGTTGGAAGATTTTTTATCACAGTTTCAATTTCAGTGCTTGTGATTGGTCTGTTCATATTTTCTATTTCTTCCTGGTTCAGTCTCGGCAGGTTGTGCATTTCTAAGAATTTGGCCATTTTTTCCAGGTTGTCCATTTTATTGGCATAGAGTTGCTTATAGTAATCTCTCATGATCTTTTGTATTTCTGCAGTATCAGTTGTTACTTCTCCTTTTTCATTTCTAATTCTATTGATTTGAGTCTTCTCCCTTTTTTTCTTGATGAGTCTGGCTAATGGTTTATCAATTTTGTTTATCTTCTCAAAGAACCAGCTTTTAGTTTTATTGATCTTTGCTATCGTTTCCTTCATTTCTTTTTCATTTATTTCTGATCTGATTTTTATGATTTCTTTCCTTCTGCTAACTTTGGGATGTTTTTGTTCTTCTTTCTCTAATTGCTTTAGGTGCAAGGTTAGGTTGTTTATTCGAGATGTTTCCTGTTTCTTAAGGTGGGATTGTATTGCTATAAACTTCCCTCTTAGAACTGCTTTTGCTGCATCCCATAGGTTTTGGGTCGTCGTGTCTCCATTGTCATTTGTTTCTAGGTATTTTTTAATTTCCTCTTTGATTTCTTCAGTGATCACTTCGTTATTAAGTAGTGTATTGTTTAGCCTCCATGTGTTTGTATTTTTTACAGCTCTTTTCCTGTAATTGATATCTAGTCTCATAGCATTGTGGTCGGAAAAGATACTTGATACAATTTCAATTTTCTTAAATTTACCAAGGCTTGATTTGTGACCCAAGATATGATCTATCCTGGAGAATGTTCCATGAGCACTTGAGAAAAATGTGTATTCTGTTGTTTTTGGATGGAATGTCCTATAAATATCAATTAAGTCCATCTTGTTTAAAGTATCATTTAAAGCTTGTGTTTCCTTATTTATTTTCATTTTGGATGATCTGTCCATTGGTGAAAGTGGGGTGTTAAAGTCCCCTACTATGATTGTGTTACTGTCGATTTCTCCTTTTATGGCTGTTAGTATTTGCCTTATGTATTGAGGTGCTCCTATGTTGGGTGCATAAATATTTACAACTGTTATATCTTCTTCTTGGATCGATCCCTTGATCATTAGGTAGAGTCCTTCTTTGTCTCTTCTAGTAGTCTTTATTTTAAAGTCTATTTTGTCTGATATGAGAATTGCTACTCCAGCTTTCTTTTGATTTCCATTTGCATGGAATATCTTTTTCCATCCCCTTACTTTCAGTCTGTATGTGTCTCTAGGTCTGAAGTGGGTCTCTTGTAGACAGCATATATATGGGTCTTGTTTTTGTATCCATTCAGCCAATCTGTGTCTTTTGGTGGGAGCATTTAGTCCATTTACATTTAAGGTAATTATCGATATGTATGTTCCTATTCCCATTTTCTTAATTGTTTTGGGTTCGTTATTGTAGGTCTTTTCCTTCTGTTGTGTTTCTTGCCTAGAGAAGTTCCTTTAGCATTTGTTGTAAAGCTGGTTTGGTGGTGCTGAACTCTCTCAGCTTTTGCTTGTCTGTAAACGTTTTAATTTCTCCATCAAATCTGAATGAGATCCTTGCTGGGTAGAGTAATCTCGGTTGCAGGTTTTTCTCCTTCATCACTTTAATTATGTCCTGCCACTCCCTTCTGGCTTGTAGAGTTTCTGCTGAGAGATCAGCTGTTATCCTGATGGGGATTCCCTTGTGTGTTATTTGTTGTTTTTGCCTTGCTGCTTTTAATAGGATTTCTTTGTGTTTAATTTTTGACAGTTTGATTAATATGTGTCTTGGCGTATTTCTCCTTGGATTTATTCTGTATGGGACTCTCTGTGCCTCCTGGACTTGATTAACTATTTCCTTTCCCATATTAGGGAAGTTTTCAACTATAATCTCTTCAAATATTTTCTCAGTCCCTTTCTTTTTCTCTTCTTCTTCTGGAACCCCTATAATTCGAATGTTGGTGCCTTTAATGTTGTCCCAGAGGTGTCTGAGACTGTCCTCTGTTCTTTTCATTCTTTTTTCTTTATTTTGCTCTGCAGCAGTTATTTCCACTATTTTATCTTCCACCTCACTTATCCGTTCTTCTGCCTCAGTTATTCTGCTATTGATCCCATCTAGAGTATTTTTATTTCATGTATTGTGTTTTTAATCGATGCTTGATTCATCTTTAGTTCTTCTAGGTCCTTGTTAACTGTTTCTTGCATTTTGTCTATTCTATTTCCAAGATTTTGGATCTGGGAAATAGAATCTTGGATCATCTTTACCATCATTATTCTGAATTCTTTTTCAGGTAGACTGCCTATTACCTCTTCATTTGTTAGATCTGGTGGGTTTTTATCTTGCTCCTTCTCCTGCTGTGTGTTTTTCTGTCTTCTCATTTTGCTTATGTTACTGTGTTTGGGGTCTCCTTTTTGCAGGCTGCAGGTTCGTAGTTCCCGTTGTTTTTGGTGTCTGTCCCCAGTGGCTAAGGTTGGTTTAGTGGGTTGTGTAGGCTTCCTGGTGGAGGGGACTAGTGCCTGTGTTCTGGTGGATGAGGCTGGATCTTGTCTTCCTGGTGGGCAGTTCCAGGTCTGGTGGTGTGTTTTGGGGTGTTTGCGGACTTTTTATGATTTTAGGCCACCTCTCTGCTAATGGGTGGCGTTGTGTTCCTGTCTTGCTAGTTGTTTGGCATAGGGTGTCCAGCACTGTAGCTTGCTGGTCGTTGAGTGAAGCTGGGTGCTGGTGTTGAGATGGAGATCTCTGGAAGATTTTCGCCGTTTGATATTATGTGGAGCTGGGAGGTCTCTTGTGGACCAGTGTCCTGAAGTTGGCTCTCCCACCTCAGAGGCACAGCACTGACTCCGGGCTCCTCAATTTGGGATGATGTGTTGTCTATTCATGTATTCCACAGATGCAGGGTACATCAAGTTGATTGTGGAGCTTTAATCCGCTGCTTCTGAGGCTGCTGGGAGAGGTTTCCCTTTCTCTTCTTTGTTCTCACAGCTCCTGGGTCTCAGCTTTGGATTTGGCCCCGCCTCTGCGTGTAGGTCGCCGCAGGGCGTCTGTTCTTTGCTCAGACAGGACAGGGTTAAAGGAGCAGCCTCTTCGGGGACTCTTGCTCACTCAGGCCGGGCGGGAGGGAGGGGCATGGAGTGCGGGGCGAGCCTGCAGCGGCAGAGGTCGGCGTGACGTTGCACCAGCCCGAGGCGCGCTGTGCGTTCTCCCAGGGAAGCCGCCCCTGGTTCCCGGGACCCCGGCAGTGGCGGGCTGCACAGGCTCCCGGAAGGGCGGTGTGGGCAGTGACCTGCGCTCGCACACAGGCTTCTTGGCGGCGGCAGCAGCAGCCCCAGCGTCCCACGCCCGTCACTGGGCTCCGCGCTTTCAGTCGCGACTCGCGCCCGTCTGTGGAGCCCCTTTAAGCAGCGCTCTTAATCCCCTCTCCTCGCGCACCAGGAAACCAAGAGGGAAGAAAAAGTCTCTTGCCTCTTCGGCAGCTCCAGAGTTTTCCCGGACTCCCTGCCGGCTAGCTGTGGCACATTAGCCCCCTTCACGCTGAGTTCTCGCCGCCAGCCCCAGTCCTCTCTCTGCGCTCTGACCGAAGCCCGAGCCTCAGCTTCCAGCGCTGCGCGCCCCGGCGGGCGAGCAGACAAGCCTCTCGGGCTGGTGAGTGCCGCTCGGCACCGATCCTCTGTGTGGGGATCTCTCCGCTTTGCCCTACCCAGGTATGTGGGGAGTTTCTTGCCTTTTGGGAGGTCTGGGGTCTTATGCCAGCGTTCAGTAGGTGTTCTGTAGGAGTTGTTCCACGTGTAGCTGTATTTCTGGTGTATCTGTGGGGAGGAAGGTGATCTCCGCGTCTTACTCTTCCGCCATCTTACCCGGAAGTCTAAAATGTTTTTAATGTGTACATTTTTTTGACCTTGCAATTCCAGCTCTAAGAACTGATCCTACAAGTACTTGCACAAGTCAACATAGATATACACATACGTACACATTTACATATACATTCACATAATCTTGGTACATCTGCTGCAATGAAATGCTATTCAGCTATTAACGGATAACAAGGTAGATTTGCATGTACTAATGTAGAAATATATGTTAAGTGAAAAAAAGTAAATTGCAGACAGAATATATAAGATGAAGATAATTTACTTTTTAAATATATGTGCATATTATATTATTGATTATATTATGTACAGGTCATTAAGCATAGAAATAAATCCAAGATTTGTGTGGTTTACGTTAGAGAGAGAAAAAAAAAAAAAGCCTTGTCAACAAGATACATACTTCACGTATTTACGGATGAAACAGCATGGTACCTTAGATTTACTGAGAGGATTCAGACATAAAGTGACAAGAAGTAAATGATACAAGAATAGTTATTAAATGTTGAATCCAGTTAATAGGTACCTGGGGTTCATTATATCACTTTCTACTTTGTGTATGTTTATAAATTTCCCAAACAAAACATTATAAAGGGGAATATTGGGATAGCATATTCTGTTTTCCTAAAGTTTTAATTATTTCACATCATCTCTAATTTTTCTTGAAGCTGTGATTCAAAAGGGCCTTGTAGTTTAAACCCTCTTGATAGCATCCTATTATTAAATAAATAATAAGCTCACAAGTATCGTAAGCACACCTTACCGTCTTAGAGAAAACTTTGCAAACTAGTGATAAATGCTTTAGCCTCTGTAGATAAGCCAGGCCAAAATCTCAGTAGCTAAACAGTGTAAGGTTTTTATTTTATATTTTTAGAGTTGACTCAAGTATTTTTAAAAAGAAAAAAATCTACATTATTGAAAGCCTTAATATTTTGCCCAAGTTTTTAAAATTTTCTCAATCTTATTTTGAAAGAAATATGCTGAGTGATAATACTTCCCTATTTCTAACAAGAAGGTCTTGTTCTTTTAGAATACAAATTCTTCTGACTTTTTTTTAAACACACAGTTTCATCTGTTATGTGAATCAACATCTAATGCAAGTTGGTGATGGTGATGGGAGACTCTACATAGTTATTAATATATTTAAATTCTTTTCCTTTCATCAGTCATGGAAGCACTGAGAGGTTGTGAAGGATCAGGGGGAAGTTTTAGAGGCCAGGTCTGCAAGTGGCATATCACTTCTGCCCACATTCTATTCACCACAAATCAGTCTTATGATCCAGGGAGGCTGGAACATTTAATTTCCTGTTTGCTAGAATCAACTATGAGATTTATGGAACCCCAAATATTCTCTTTGCCACAAGAAATATTTGGTTAATAAATACGTTCATATGTTTACACTTATAAACAATCCATTTAGCCTACTTTAAGCTATCAAGAGATAAACTGTCATAACAGAAGTACGAAAGGAAAGCTTAATTCATGAATTTGATTGGCAGTAAATGCTGTTGAGCCATAGGCCAGAATTAAAAGCCACCACTCATGTATTCATGAAAGAATTATTGAGTGCCTAACATAAGATACTACACTAGGCACTGGCAATGCCAATTCAGAGATCCTGCAACCTAGGATCACTTATTCTATGAGGGAAAATAAGAAAGAATGCAGGTAATCACAATAGCGTGTACTCTGAGAACAGGTGGAAGGAACACCTACTTAAATATTGGTGGGTCAAGGCAAATTCCACAATAAAAAGTGAGGTGTTATCTTTAAACTGAACCAGACTAACAAAAAATGAGGAGATAAAGGGGTTAGCCAGATGAAACTGAGGTTTTCATGTGTACCCCAACCCTAGGCTAAGGGAATGGCACATGTAAAGCCTTGAATGTTGGCAGAGTGTCTGAACATTTGATAAGCTATAAGGGCTCAATGTTTCTGGAGTTTAGTACATTGGAGAAAAGCAAAGAGATGAGGCTGGAGAGAAAGTAAAGCCAGCTGGTTAGTTGTTTATTAGGAGAAGGATGTAAATGAAGTGCAAATCTAAGTTATGGATAAGACTGGCTGTTTTCTAAAATTTTAATTCATTTCATAAAATCTCTAATTTTGTTAAAACTGTGTCTTGAGGGTCTTATAATTTAAAATTTTTTGATAGCATTCTGTTAAATATCATATTTTCCTTACATATCAGAACTTATTTTCTTAGAGAAAACTTAGATAGGATAGAGAGTTTACCAACAAGTTTCTAAAGATTAGGACTCTGTGCCTGTTCCTTACCAAAGGGAAATAAAATATAACATTTTTCAGTGAAAGTGATTCTACAAAAATCATTTCAGCTTCTCTGAAACAAGTAAATTCTGGTCTTTTACTAGTATTTTTCATTCAAACTTTTCTGTTGAGATTAAGAATTTGAAATTAATTTGATGCAAAGCAAACAATATAATTTTATAAGTAGTAATCTTTGTAATACTTTAGGTAATATAATGATTTTCTATTAGATTAAGAATTTTTTTATAATCCTCTTGGATTTTTACAGTCTTGTAATAATGCCATATCTACATTTACATTTCCTGTAATTTCTTGCCTGAACTGAAATCACATAACACACACACACCCCACATCTATACATAAATGTACATATATTGAGCTTTTTTATCTCAGATTTTAAAATATCACAGTATATTAAATATACTTTAAGTTGCTATTGATACTGCTTGATTTATAGATATTTGAGATTTACAAAAAGTAATGACAGTATAATTAGAAAATAGAAAATGCCATTTATAATATATAGTAAAAATGTTTAATTTTGTTAATGTTTAATTTTCATTTTACTTGAACATGATTATTACTGCTTATTGTGAAGTGCAAGCAGTCTTAAATACCCCCAAAATGTTTTCAGAAATTTAGTATCATCATGCAGTGGAGACATAAGTAGGTTATCCATCGAATGACGCTGAATATTTTTTTCTAGTAGAGTTTTCAAGACATTTGAGAAGATGTGAATGCCAAAACATGCCAGTGTCAATTTAGATGATATGTTACTGATAACTTTTAGGAAATATTTTTCATAGTGTATTAAAATTATGAAAATCAGATAAGCCAAAATTATACCTGACTTATATCTCTTGAGACATTTATAATAAAATATCTGCATGTAATATGTACATATAGTAAGTATAAATGCATATACAAACATATACTACATACATATATATATATATATATAGGGGGGCTATAGTTGCTTTTACAGTGTTGTGTTGGTTTCTGCTGTACAGCTAAGTGAATCAGCTATATGTATACATATATCCCCTATTTTTTGGATTTCCTTCCCATTTAGATCATCCCTGAGCATTAAGTAGAGATCCCTGTGCTATACAGCAGGTTTTCATTAGTTATCTATTTTATGCATATTAGTGTATATATGTCAATCCCAATCTCCCAATTCATCCCACCCCACTTTTCCCCCCTTGGTGTCCATACGTTTGTTCTCTACGTCTGTGTCTCTATTTCTGCCTTGCACAGGTTTTCTGTACCAGTTTTCTAGATGCCACATATATGCATTAATATATGATATTTATTATTTTCTTTCTTACTTCACTCTGTATGACAGTCTCTAGGTCCATCCACATCTCTAGAAATGACCCAATTTTGTTCCGTTTTATGGCTAATATTCCATTGTATATATGTACCACATTTTCCTTATCCATTCATCTGTTGGACATTTAGGTTGCTTCCATGACCTGGCTATTGTAAATAGGTCTACAGTGAACACTGGGGTACAATTCAAAAAGAATTATGGTTTTCTCAGGGTACATGACCAGAAGTGGGATTGCTGGGTCATAAGGTCATTTTTTTAAGGAATCTCCATACTTTTCTCCATAGTTGCTGTTATCAATTCACATCCCCACCAAAAGTGAAAGAGGGTTCCCTTTTCTCCACACCCTCTCCAGCATTTATTGTTTGTAGATTTTTTGATGGCCATTCTTACCAGTGTGAGGTGATACCTCATTGTAGTTTTGATTTGCATTTCTCTAATAATTAGTGATGTTGATCATCTTCTCATGTGCCTCTTGGCAATCTGTATGTCTTCTTTGGAGAAATGTCTATTTAGGTCTTCTGCCCACTTTTTGATTGGGTTATTTGTTTTTTTGATATTGAGCTGCATGAGCTGTTTGTATATTTTTGAGATTAATCCCTTTTCTGTTGCTTCATTTGCAAATATTTTCTCCCATTCTGATGGTTGTCTTTTCATCTTGTTTATAATTTCCTTTACTGTGCAAAAGCTTTTAAATTTCATTAAGTCCCAATTTTTTATTTTTGTTTTTATTTTCATTACTCTAGGAGGTGGGTCAAAAAAGATCTTGCACTGAATTATGTCAAAGAGTGTTCTTCCTATCTTTTCTTCTAAGAGATTAATGGGATCTGGTCTTTCATTTAGTTCTTTAATCCATTTTGAGTTTTCTTTTGTGTATGGTGTTAGGGAGTGTTCTAACTTCATTCCTTTACGTGTTGCTATCCAGTTTTCCCAGCACCAGTTATTGAAGCAACTGTCTTTTCTCCATTGTATATTCTTGCCTCCTTTGTCATAGATTAGGTAACCATAGGTGCATGGGTTTATCTCTGGGCTTTCTATCTTGTTCCATTGATCTATATTTCTGTTTTTGTGCCAGTACCATACTGTCTTGATTACTGTAGCTTTGTATATACTACATATATTTTTAACAAAGAGTAAAATATACATTACTGTTTTGTTACCAGTTTTTTAAAAACTTTAGTGGCATATCACAAACATATTTTCATGATAATCAATATTAATCTATAACTTCATTTTATTGACCAAATAGGTTTCTATTTTATGAGGACGACTAATCCTTTGACTAATGTTCACGTAATAACCAAGTGATGGTCAAGCATTATTCTCTTTCTCCAACCTCCATTCCAAAATTAACACATGAACACATTCAAATACAAGTTTTCAGTAGTTTCCCATTGCTTACTAAATTTAATTCAGACTTGAGATCTTGCCATTTAACAACAGAAAGGGCAGTTTATGTTACGTTTGTCTTATTATTTATAACTCAATTTCCTGCATGCTTAGTATGTGTTGGAACAAATAATTTTGTGTACTTTATTTTAATCCTCAAATCTATGGAAAATTTACTCTATGAAGTAACATACCTGTAGTAAAACCTAGACTTTTTAAATTGGAATTTTGTGTAATTGATTAAACAAGAATACTTGGTGCAGACCTTTGAGACTATATTCTGACAAAAGAAATATTCCACATCCACATGCATACTAAATATTGTACAAATTATATACCCTGGTTCAGATCTCAGTATCCAATTCTTTCTCACTTTGAAGAATTTCTAGCAATATTTTTATCAGTGAGATTAATAGAGTATTCTACACTTCCAAAACTCCTTTGTTGTGAGCCACAAAATCTGTGTTAAGATATCCACTTTCTACTTTCCCTTGATTACTGAACTCTTACTTACATCTGGAAATGGTTAAAATGATCTCAAAATACACATCCTATGTAGGCTCTATCTCCATCCAATATACTCTGGAATGTTTTAGTTTTATGTAACATTGCCTTGGCACATATAGTAAAAGTTGGCTTAGCCTAATTCTAAGGTATAGAGACAAAATTCACATCCTCCAAACACTGTCTGTGACTTTGACATGAGAATGCATAAATAAAAGTAAAGGCAAATGTAATTGCTGGTTATATGATTTACTTACATTATGGGTTGTTTTTTCTCCTTCTAGCCTAAATACATTCTGTCCTCATGAGTATCATTCTGCCAATCCATTCTCTGCTACAGTTAGAGTTTTGTGTGATAGGACAATGAGAGTAGAATTTTAAACTCTCCCTTGAGGGGATGAATTATTTCTTGTTTGGAATCTGAGTAGAAATCAGATTGCTTGTTTTGTTGTGCCATCTCATTTCTTGGCATTGAATTTTCCTTTGGCAGCAATATATATCAGGAATATAAGTTTTAACCTCTTCCTGTCTAATTTAATGAAAAGTACAGTCATTAAAACCGCTGTTTTGAAGATAAGTAAACTGATATTTACAACAATCAAATAATATTCTTTCTAAGGCAAAATGGCAAGTAAACAATGGATTGTAACCCAGGAATCCAATTCTAAGTCCAGTTCTTTTTCTGCTGCAAAAAAATATGACCCTGTCTAGCATCCACTTTCCATCATTGAGCACTGGGGACAAAACAGATCCTCCTTCTTAAAGACTTAATGTCAACTTAATTTCAGGGATTAATGTTTCTCCTATTCAGAATAAATTAACTAGGTCCTTGGCTTTAGGCTCAGAGATTTTTTTCTGATTTGCTTTCAAATATCATCCTCACTGTAGTGGTTAGACTAAGGATTCAGTTCTTGGGACAAAATCCCTGAGCCTTACCCCAGTTCTAGTAATAAAACTAGTATACTTATATTTATTAATCACCTTTTGCATTTAATATGCTGTGCTAGGATAATTATTATGCATCTAATTATAATATCTGACAAGACATAAAACAAAGGAGAAATAAAAATCGCTATTGATTTTAAATGCATAAACTGTCTCAATACTCTCTAGGTCCCCAAATTCCTTAATTTGAAACTGCTTTGCTGCTCTGCTCTTACCATTCATGCATTCATTTGATGAGCATGAATGGAGTACTTGGAATTCTGGCATTAAAAGTCAGAACACATTACACAGGAGATGGAAAAGTATCTCAGACTTACACCCTTCAAATACCCATATTCTACCTACTCATAAAAAATGTTACCCTAAAAGTGGCATTCCTCACCCTTGCCTGCCTGCCTTATATTTACTGGGACATAAGTGATTATCTAGTTTTTCTTCTCTGGAATGACATATTCTACAACTCTGAAACATTGTCTCACTGCTAAATCTCTGCTTTTTTAAAAAAGAGCCAGACTATCTTATATAAGTCTAACCTTTATGAATTTGATTTTTTGGCATGTGTTCCAGTACATGACTGTGTCACACCAATTTACTAGTACCTTTAAACCCAGTTCAAGTAGCAGAGATCAAAGAGTTGTCACCATTTTATTGGGTGGACCAAAGAGTGCCTTTGGTTTTTTAAGTAAAAATAAAAGACACAGTTTTCATTTTCACCAAGAACTTTATTGAACAACATATTCACTCGTTTGTTCCACTACCTGCTGCCATTTTTCAGGCAACTTTGTAATTCCATCTTCCCCAAATTTTTTTATCTTTTTGAGCAAAGAACTGTCCCAGGTGCCTTTTACAGTCTTCTAGGGAATTGAAATTTTTTCCATTAAGATAATTTTGTAGAGACCTAAATAAATGGAAATCTGAAGGTGCAATGTCTGGTGAATATGGCGGGTGAATCAGAAGTTCCCAGCCAAGCTGTAACAGTTTTTGCCTGGTCATCAAAGAAACATGTAGTCTTGAATTAGCCTGACAGAAGATTATGCATTTTCTGTTGACTAATTCTGGACTCTTTCATTGAGTGTTGCTTTCAGTTGGTCTAATTGGGAGCAGTACTTGTTGGAATTAATTGTTTGGTTTTCTGGAAGGAGCTCATAATAGAGAACTCCCTTCCAATCCTACCATATACACAATATCACCTTCTTTGGATGAATACCTGCCTTTGGTGTGGTTGCTGGTGGTTCATTTCACTTGCCCCATGATCTCCTCCATTCCACATTGTTGTACAGTATCCACTTTTCTTCACCCGTCACAATTTGTTTTAAAAACAGAACATTTTCATTACGTTTCAGTAGAGAATTGCATGCGGTAATATGGTCAAGAAGGTTTTTTTCACTTAACTGATGTGGAACCCAAACACCAAAGCGTTTCACATAACCAAGCTGGTGCAAATGATTTTCAACCCTTGATTTGGATATTTTGAGGATGCCGGCTATCTCCAGCCTGGTATAATGTTGATTGTTCTCAGTTATGGTTTCCATTTGATCACTATCAACTTCAACTGGTCGACCTGACTGTGGAGTGTCGTCCAGCGAGAAATCTCAAGCACAAACCACTTGACACGTTTGATCAGTCACAGCACCTTCCCCATACACTGCACAAATCTTTTTGTGTTTCATTTGCATTTTTAACTTTCTTGAAATAATAAAGCATAATATGCTGAAAATGTTGTTTTTTTCTTCCATCTTCAATATTTAAATGACTACACAAAAATTCACCAATTTTGATGCCCTTTTTTAAATGCATGCTGATATGACAGCTGTCACATACAATCTAACAAAATTGTTTTGAATGAAGTTAAAGACAACTAAGTGCTACTAGAGCCATCTTATGGAAAAAAAACAAACTAACTAACCTTTTGGCCCACCCAATAATATCAAACAGTTACCTACCATTTTAGTCAAACGAAAATGTCCAATATTGTTCTAAGGTATTTGTAGATCCCCCCAAAACCTATGGTGATTGGAAGCATCAACCTCTCTGATTAAGTTATATAAAATATTTTAGACTGAGGAACCATAGAGATTAAAGCCTTTAAATTAGGGCATGGCACAGCCTTTTATCTCTACAGTCACATAATATTTCCTGAGGTTCATTAAAAGGAGTCTTAGGACTTTGTCTATCCATGATCTTCATGTATACAAGGAAAAGAAAGGAAACCTCACATGCACATTAATATATATCCAGTGACCTCATTTCTATTCCCAGATTTTCTCCTGGTTCTCTGTGTCAAGTTTGTTAACCTCTTATGCCTCTTCTTCCATCTGTAAAATAGGATAATAATCACCACCTCCCACATCACAGAAAAGGCAGATTAATGAGGTGTCTAAGAAATATTTTAGCCATTTAGAAAATGTGTCAAGGAAAGGTACATTTTGTAAAAGCATTTTTTAAAAGTGGCATTTCCTATGGAATCATGGAAAGACTCCTTTACTGAAAATACAAATATAAAGTTTTTGAGAAAATGCTTAAGGTAAAGCTACTTTTTATAAGACTATCTTAACGTGTTTATATTTTATCTGAAATATAGTCATTGACATCGATAAGTTCAAAGTTTTAAAAACGGTTTCTGTTCTTTGAGTGTTAACAAAATCATTGAAAAGGAGACAATATTATCTGAATGAAGGCTTGAATGAATAAGTGAGTGAATAAAGAATGATGAGACAGATGGAGTAGTGTCTAAGAGCTAGTAGAAGAGTGGCTATTGTTACCTAAAATAACCAACCTGAATGATTCACCATGACGAGAGTGTGCTCTAGAAAAAAAGGGTTATATGGACACTGAAAATGTCTTCTATACTTAGAGTGCAAGCAGCTCTTCTGAGGGATCTTCTGAGGAGGGAGAGGCCATTTCATACTCCAAAGATGATTGCCAACCATTCATTACAATGTGAATATTGAGAAACTATAGCTTAGAAGAGATACCAGCCACTAAGGGTCCCAAAGAAGGCAGTCAAACCTCACCAGTGATTGTAGAGACTGCAACATTTGAAGTGAAGAGGCCCTGCGAAAATAGCTGATGTCCTGCAAGTCCAAAAAGCTAAAATGTATTTTCATTTTGGTGTTAAGTTTGCATACACCTTCTGGTGAATTCCTGGGAGATTTGGGATGTTTGTAGGTTATTTTTAACTATAAAATTATTAGTGGAAGATTGTTGTAGAATTGGAGTGGGGGAGTTGTATCATCGGTATGAGTAATGACAGTCTATAATTGATATATTAAAAGAAATGACCAAATAAAACCTATATATTGGATATTTAAGAGTTTGGACTATGAATTTAATATTTATTTGGAAAATATTTATGTAACTCTGATTGTGTTGGACATTGAGCTAGTTTTGTGGGAGCCCTCAATGAGTTTATAGTTTTAGGCCAGTTGAAAGCCAATAATGATAAGACCATGTGATCATTACCATATTAAATATACGTAAGCAGTGTTATGGAAGAGACAAAAGTTTGCCAAGAGACTTCAGAAAGTATGCAAAAGTTTAAAGACTCCTGTAAAATTTGGTATTTTTAGGTGGTAAGATACAAGAAACCACAGGACTGGGATTAAAGAGGCAGAATGAATTTATATCTTGATGAACCTTGTATATTTCCCCTGCTCAGTAATTGGGAGCCATTAAATGATCAGATTTGCATTTTTAGAGTGATCCTAAATTAAGAATTAAGACAAGAAATCTGTATTACTTGGTATTGCTGCTGTAATGTATTCTTCGTAATACATATACTATAATAAAGTATCAAATTTAGTGTCTTAAAACAACATAAATGTATTATCTTACATTTCTGGATGTCAGAAGTGCAATACCAGCTTCACTGGGCCAAAGTCAAGATGTTGGCACCTTCTGGAGGTGTTTGTGAAGTGACTCCATTTCCTTGTCTTTTCTAGGTTCTGGTGGCTGCCTATTTTGCTTGGTTTGTGTTCCCTTCCTCTGTCTTCCAAGTTCATCACTCTAATCTGCTCATATCACATTCTCCACCTCTCCCACTGCCATCTACTTATAGGGACATTTTTAGAGACACATTATATTTGTGGTATACCCAGATATTCCAAGATTATTTCTCCACCTCAAAATCCTTAAAATAATCATATTTGCAAAATCGATTTTGCTATATAAGGTAACAGGTTCCAGGGATTAGGACCTAGATATCTTTGGGGGCCATTATTCAGCCTACCCCAGAGCTTATGTTCAATTATAAGGAACCCCCTTCACATATCCCACTACAAACATGCATACACATGCACACACACACACACACACACACACAAACACCAAAAAACATGCAATAAAAAAAAAAAACCCACCAGGACAGGTAACTGCACTAAGTCACTGGTCATGATAGATTCGGTGAGTGAGTGGTTGTACAGAGTATGGAAAATGGAAAATTAGAGTTGAAATCTAGATGTATGCCTTGTGTACTAAAATGTATGATAGTGCAATTAATCAAAATGAGGAATTTTACTCAAATGGAATATATATGTTCATTAAAAAAAAAACGAAAAAACAAAAAACTAAAGTATAGCTAGGCATTCAGTCAAATTCTCTGTATGCTGGTCCTGGGGTCATTTGTCTTAAAACCACTTCCCCAACAAATGTATATATTGAATGATCACTCCCACCATGACAACTCCATTCCATACAAGTAATGATGGAGGAAATATTTCTAACTGCTCTGTCTCCATGGAATACAGTTCTACGTTCTAAAAAGAGTAGAGATTAATTTCAGATCAATGTATTTCAACTATGTGAATGTGCTCAATGTTATTACAAGTTTTGAACCATAAAATACTTAGGTTGTGGATTTTTACTGTTATATTTACGTTATGATACCCATTTAAAATTTTCATGTGCTGTGTCTTTATATTTCATATAAAGCAAGGCCCAAAGATGAATTACTACCATTTCAAAAAAATGCCTAATCATTTCACAGCAGAAAACCAATAATATCATATTTAATGTAATTTTTCCTCAACTCAGTCCTCTACAAACACCACTTTTTCATATATTTGTCTGGTAAAAATATCAGTTATAGCTTAAGTTTTTAAATAACAAGATACTAGAGTTTTGGGGTTTTGAAAAGTAATCATTTCAAAGGAGAAGCAATGTAAGATACAGTGTAAGTTTTTTTCTGGTAAATATAGAAATCAAATATTTCTTGTTTATTTTATGTGGTTTAACATGAATCATTTATAGATATATATCTCTTGTAACTCTATAATATTTTAATCTGCAAAGATTCTTTTGGATTTTCTTACAATCTTGTCTTAGAATTTTTATAGAGAATTATGATAAAGGAAAGAAAATAGTCATAATTTCAAATATACTAAAAACACGAATCCAAATGGGGAATACAGAAATGAAAAAGTCCATGTTTTTCTTTCCCCATAAAAATATTCCTATTTCTTACTTGTTTGATAATTCTGAACTAAAATCTATGTTGAATTATAAGGGTTAAAGAGTTCTACATAGCTAATTTTAACCATGTTTTATACACTCCAAATTAAGGCATGTGGCTCAAACCATGACTGACAATAGAGAAGAACTTTTGAAACCAGTAGCTACCGGGAATGAAATGGCACACATATATCTACTTTTTTGACAGAAATCTTTTAAGCTGTAATTTGGCCTCCTCAATAGTCTTAAACCTGTCAAAGAAAGGGTCATATGGAATTCATTAGCTTCTCTGAGTTTGACTCTTAGATATTTCATGTAAGTTGAATAATGCAACATTTGTCATTCTGTGTCTGTCTTTTTTCACTTAACATGGATAAACTTCCAGAACATTATGCTGTCACATAAGTGATGATTTCCTTCTTTTTTGAAGCTGAGTAACATTCTCTTGTATGTATATACCATATTTTCTTTATCCATTCACCCATCCATCGACATCCACTCTACATATCTTGACTATTTGAAAAATGTTTCATGAACATGGGAACACAAATATTTCTTTGAGATCCTGATTTCAATTCTTTTGGATAAATACACAGAAGTGGAATTGTTGGATTATATAGTTTATGGGGTGTTTTTCTTAGAGAAAACTTTTTACTGTTTTCTATAGCAGTTGCACCATTTTGCATTCCCACCAACAATGTATATAAGGGTTCCAATATTCCACATCCTTGATAACACTTGTTATCTTTTGTTGGTTACTTTTTAAAAAATAATAGTCATCCTAACAGGTATAGGTGATACCTCACTGTGGTTTTGATTTGCATTTCCCTGATGGTTAGTGATGTTGAGTAGATGTTGTTATATCTTTTGGCCATTTACATGTATTCTTTGGAAAAGTGTCTATTCTCAAGTCCTATGCTCAATTTTAATCAGGTTATTTCTTTTTATCTATTGATTTGTAGAAGTCACTTATATATTTTAGACATTAACTCTCTATCAAAAATATGGTTGGCAAATATTTTCTCATACTCCATAGGTTGCCTTTGCACTCTTTTAATTGTTTCCTTTTCCATGCAGGAGATTTTTAGTTTGATACAGTCCCACTTGTCCATTTTTTTTTTTTTTGGGGGGGTACGTGGGCCTCTCACTGTTGTGGCCTCTCCTGTTGCGGAGCACAGGCTCAGTGGCCATGGCTCACGTGCCCAGCCACTCTGTGGCATGTGGGATCTTCCCAGGCCGGGGCACGGACCCATGTCCCCTGCATCAGCAGGCGGACTCTCAACCACTGCGCCACCAGGGAAGCCCCCATTTTTGTTTTTGTTACCCATGCTTTTGGTGTCATATCCAATAAATCATAGCCAAGACTAATTTCATGAAGATTTTCTTCTATGTTTTCTTCTGGTAGTTTACAGTTTGAGGTATTACGTTTAAGACTTCAATACATTTTGAGTTGATTTTTGTATATAGCCTAAGTGTTGAATCTCCTTCTTTTGCAGGTGGATATCCAGTTTTCCCAACACCATTTGTTAAAGAGACTATCCAGTTACCATTGTGTATGGTAGGTTTTGTGAGTTTATTTCTGGGTTCCCTATTGTGTTCCATTTATCTCTATGTCTGTTTTTATACCATTACCATACTGTTTTAATTACTATAACTTTACAGGATATTTTGATGCCAGGAAGTGTTAGGCCTCCAGCTTTTGTTCTTCTTTTTCAGAATTGTTTTGTCTATTGTGCTCATTTATGATTTTACATAAATTTTATAATTTTTTTCTATTTCTGAAAAAATACCATTAAGATGTTGAGGGGGTTTACATTGAATTTGCACAATGGCTTGGGTGGTATGGACATTTTAACACTATTAGGTTTTCCAATCCATGAACACAGAATTCTTTTCATTTCTTTGAGTCTTAATTTCTTTCATCAGTGTGTTATTTTTTTTCAGTGTACAAGTTTTTCACCTCCTCAATAAGTTTATTTCCAAACATTTTATGGTTATTGATGATATTGAAAATGGGATTCTTTTCTTAATTTCCTTTTCAGGTGGTCAATTGTTACTGCTAGAAAAATTGATTTTTGTAAGTTGATTTTGAATCCTACAACTTTAATTAGTTTGTTAGTTCTAAATTTTTCTTCTAAATATTTTTAGGAGTTTTTACATATAAGATTGTGTCATCTTCAAACAGATAATTTTACTTCTTCCTTTTTGATTTGGATGCCATTCATTATGTTTTCTTGCTAATTTCTCTGACTAGAATTTCCAGTACTATATTGAATAAAAGTGTCAAGAATGGACAGCCTTGCCTAGTTCCTGATCTTTTAGTTTTTAGTCATTGAGTATGATGCTAGCTGTGGGCTTGTTATATATGGCTTTCGATTCCTAGTTTGTTGGAGTTTTATCATGAAAGGCTATTGTGTTTTATCAAATGCTTTTTCTGTAACTATTGAGATGACCATGTGATTTTTATCCTTTATTTTTTTAATGTGGTATCGCAAAGTAATTGAATTTTCATATGCTGGACCATCCTTGAATCCCAGTGATAAATCCCAACTTGGTCATGGTGTGTGCTCTTTTTTATGTGCTATTTAATTCAGTTTGCTGATATTTGGTTGAGAATTTTACATTTATATTTATCAGGGATATGAGCCTGTGGTTTATTTTTTTATTTGTAGTATCTCTGTCTCTTTGTCTTTTGGGGAGGTTAATCCACTTTTATATAAAGTAATTATTGATAAAAAATTTACTATTGCCATATTGTTAATTATCTTCTGTCTTCTACTTTTTTTCTCTCTCTCTCTCTCTTTTTGTATTTCATTGATTTTTTTAATTGATCTGCTTCAATTCTTTGCTCTTATTCTTTTGTGTATTTTCTTTATATACATTTATTTATTTATTTGGCTGTGCCAGGTCTTAATTGTGGTATGCAGGATCTTTGTTGTTGTGTGAGGGATCTTCTTTGTGGTATGTGGGATCTTTTCAGTTGCAGCATACAGGATCTTTAGTTGTGGCACACGAACACTTAGGTGTGGCATGTAGGATCTAGTTCCCTGACCAGGGATCGGACCTGGGCCCCCTGCATTGGGAGTGCAGAGTCTTAGCCACTGGAACACCAGGGAAGTCCCCTGTGTATTTTCTATATGTATTTTCTGTTATCATAGGTCTTGCTTAAACATAGCTATCACAGTGTGTTTTAAGCTGTAACAACTTAACATCAATAGCATACAAAAAGTATGCTAAGTAAGTAACCACACTGTTACTTATCCCCCCTTCATGTTTTTGATGTCATAATTTATATATTTTTATATGGTATATCTATTAACATACTTTTATAATTAGTTATTTTAATTTTTTGCCTTTTACCTTTTATATTAGAATTGAGTGATTTACCCTCCACCATTACAGTGTTTACAGTACAGTTACCCCTTAGTATCTACAGATGATTGGTTCTAAGACCCACTGCAAATATCAAAATCTGTGTATGCTCAAGTCCTATAGTTGACCCTCCATATCTGCAGTTCCACAACCACAGATTCAACTGACAATGGATTATGTAATACTATATGTATTTAATGAAAAAAAATCCATGTATCAGTGGACCTCTGTGGTTCAAATACATGTTGCTCAAGGATCAACTGTATTTTGTATTTATCTATGTATTTACCTTTATGAGTAAATTTTATACTTTCATATGCTTCTATATTGTTGTTTTGCTTATTTTTGTTTCAATTTGAAAACTTCCTTTAGCATTTCTTATAAATCAAGTCTGTGGCAATGAACTCCCTCAGCTTTTGTTTGTCTAAGAATGTCTTTATCTCTTCTTCATTTTTGAAGAACAGTTTTGCCCAGTATAGTATTCTTGGTTGGCAGGTTTTATTCTTCCTCTCAGCACTTTAAATTCATCAGCCTGCAAGGTTTCTGCTGAGAAATTGCTGATAGTCTTAATAGGAGTTCCCTTGTACATGACAAGTCACTTTTCCCTCGCTGCTTTTAAAACTATTGTTGCCTTTGACTTTTGACAACTTAATTATAGTATGTTTTGGATTTCTTTGGATTCATTTTATTTGAAATCTATTTGGTTTTCTGGATGTAAAATGTCCATTTTCCTCTTTAGATTTAGGAAGGTTTGGACATTATTATTTTGAATAATATTTCTGCCCCTTTCTCTTTCTTCTCCTTTTGGGACTCCATTGTGCATATATTGTCCACTTGATGGTGCCTCATAAGTCCCTTAAGCTTTCTTCAGTCTTTAATTCTCTTTTCTTTTTGTTCCTCTGACTGAATAATTTCCATTAATTGGTATTCAAGTTCCCTGATCCTTGCTTCTGCTTCATCTGGTCTGTTGTTGAACCTTTCTAGTGAATGTTAATTTCAGTGTTGTATTCTTTAGTTTCAGAATTTCTGTTCAGTACTTCTAAATATTTTCTTTTTCTTGAAACTCTCACTTTGTTCATTCATTGTTCTCCTGACTTCATTGCACATTTTTATGGCTGTTATTTTTCTGTCAGGTAAATCATTTATTTATGTTTCATTAGTGTTTGTTTCTAGAGATATATCTTATTTCTCTGCTTGGTACATATTTTCCTGTGTCTTCATTTTTCTTGGCTCTTTGTGTGGCTTTTCTCCTAGTCTTCACAAATGGGCCTTGTATAGAAGACCCTCTCCAATCAGCCTACTTAGAGATTCTGGGGCTTCTTAAAACTTTGTGCCCGTCCACACAACTGCTTTTATTCTTAGTAGCCACCAGGAGTCTAGAGTGTTCCAGGTCCCATCAGTACTTGGAGTCAGGCAGGATAGAAGTCAGTTCCTTTGGGCAGCCCCTGGAGATGTTGTAATATTGGATTTATGGTCCAATTCTTTCCCTTCCCACAGAGAACAGGTGATCTGAGGTTTTTCACTTACTGACTCTGCTTTGAGTAGGAGAACAGGCTATGGTGATGGGGCTTGCATGCTAGATCAAATTGCCATCTTTGTTCTCAGTCATCCTCAGGCATTGAGAGTATAGCACAATAAAACATAAGTAAAGAGGAAATATAGAAGCAACTCCCTTGGACAGCCTGGAAGCTCAAATTTTTCCATCCCCAGGGAGAAGCTGGAAGCTAGAGATTTTCTCACTATTGTATGACACTGTGCTCTGGTGGCAGAAAGAGAAAGGGTGTTTTCCGACTAGCTTTGATGTGGCTGGTTTCACGTTTGTCCAGGATGCAGGGGTCTCTCAACCAGTTTCTAAATTTCTCACAAAGGAAATTTGTCCATGTATTGTTAAATTGGTGTGTCCATGGAGAGAAAGAGAGTCTAGGAATTACTAGTTGAGGAGAGTAACATCTGCAATATGGCCAAACTGTGACTTTTGAGCAGACATGTTCAACTATCAAAAGTACTAATAAATTGTGCAGATTTGGGTTCAGTTACTATATTTGTGTAATCTCCCACAAATAAGACTTTAATGGCAAATGATCATACTGCTATCTCTTTGCTTATATATGAGCAAAAAAAGGTGGTAATAGAACTGCAATGTGAATAGTGCATAGGGATAGTGTTTTCCTTGTGGGCTTGGGAAGGTTAAATGCATGAATTTTAGACTGATTGATTTTGGAAGCTCAGGAATCTTGCCATGTTTTCTTCAGACTTACATTAGAAGTAATCAGCTAAATAAAATATTGCAAATGGTAAGCATCAATAAATAATAATTATTAATAAGTTTAGTATTGGTTAAAAAAAATTTCAAATACTTTTCCTCAGTAAAAATTTTGAGCTCTAGGAAGATCCGATTTCTCTTTACATCCATTATTCTCAGACCTAGAAGACACTTATACCTGGTGGATAATCAGTAGTTTGTTAAATAAATGAATGGTCAGAGGTGCATATAAAATCAACCGTCAATGTCCTCTATGTGTATAATTTGAATAACCAAAAAATAACCATTGTGACCTTTCAATCCTTACATGAGCACTCCTTACACTTTCAATTTTAACCAAATATATATTAACCTCCAAACATTTTGACAATAATTTGTGAGTAAAATACAAAATTACATAATCAAGTGACATCTGAATCTGAGGTTATAAAATTTTTATTTTAAGTTCTTTGGAATAAAAATTGAAAAAGAAATCAAACATGATGAATAACAAAAAAGTCATTTCACCATTTTTAATAAAAACAGAGTCTGTATTTATCCTATTGAAGAAAAACTGAATTGGATTTGAAAATGAAATTAAATGAGGAAAGCAGTTTATCTTTAAATTAAATTTAAATTGAACATAATAATATATTTTGCAGTATGGGTATCGAGATTTCTGTAATGAAATCCTGTTATGCACATACTACTGAAGAAACGGAATGCTGAAAAACTCCTGCCTGCTAAAAAGCACCATGTAGAACCACATCCAGTAAATATACCTATCAGTGTTCTTTATAGGATAAGCAGTCCATATTGTTCTGAGGGAAAAATATAAATTATTGTCTGTTAAAAATAACACAAAAGACCTCCACTGCTATATAATACTCTCTTGATATATTTTCAGTTCCTTTAAATATTAAGGTAATAACATGAAAACATTTCTAAACTTTTAACATCATACAAGAAAACAGAATATAGTTTTTAGTAGATTAATGGAGTATATTATAGTGGCTTTTTGACAGTATATTCTAAGTTGAAAAGAAAACATGTGTGTGCAGCTATGTTTTTAAATGAGTGGGAACACTTACCGTCTGGTAAAATTAAAATTCAGTTTATATGATATACTTTGGTTATGTGTAAATGATAAGCCAGCTGTTAGAAATAGGATCTGAAGAAAGCTAATCAATATGATATAACCAGATTGGTTAAAGCACTGATTTTAATAAAAACAATCTTTCCCTGAAGTCATTTAATTATATATGAGAATAAATGATTACTTCATATATTTTTAATTAAAGGGTACAATTTCCCAATGAAAACTTTGAGAAAATTATAAATAATAACCATACAAAAATAAAAGGTATTACTTTGGGATATCATCTCTCCCTTTGATAGAATCACTTGCATTACACCAGTGCTCTTACTGAGAACTAGAATAGTTGGTTGAAATACAGAAGAGTTCTGCTTCAGGGCACCAAAATCATGCCAAGTTAGGCAGAACTTCATGGGCAGACATCATGGAGAGAAGGGAAGACACCATGGAGAGAAGGGAACTTGTGAAAGGAGAGCCAATATTTTGAACTGTCACTTTCCTCTCTATGACATTTCATAGGACAAGTATCTACTGATTATTGGAAGTGGGCAAGAGGACCACTCTAAGGAAGACAGAAAGCAACAGAGCTTTTAACAATCTCATGAGGCTAGAGAAACAAAAATTGAAGTTGGTGACTGACCGTGCTGCTAGGGCTTGAGAATCCATGATCCCAGAGAGAAGGGAGATATTGAGAAGTGAGCATGAAACTCAATTACCTTCAAAGCATTTGCTGAATTCATAGCAGCATATGATATCAGTATAAGAAGCCAAGTTAAAAGGGGCTGAAAAGCAGAATATAATTTTCTACAGTATTCTGTTACTGTGGAGACAAAAATTTGAGTGTAGGGAATCAAAGTTGGAGAGGCCCTATGATACACTCCAGGCTGTAGGTTTTTTTTCCCTGGAAGGATGGGAGCAAACCAAAGACAGATGGAGCCCCAAAAAGACGGAAAACAACCATCAGGGAACTCATTATTGATTAGATTAAGATGGTCTGCTTCTACTTTTATAGCCTACCTAAGGATTAATGAACTTACTCTGGAAGAAGGTAATAGTATTCAGAGGCCTTACAATTTTCTATATACAATTTCTAGTATTCACTTAAAAATATACACAAAAATCTATATTAGAAACCACGCCCAAGCTCTGTAGCATATGACAAAAATAGCTTATCTTTTTTCATCCATCTGAGGCTTGATTGGGGCAAAGGTGCTTTAGTATGATGTTTGGATAGAACTACTCTACATCATGTGTGTTTATTCTGGAGTCCATGATAAAGAAGTTTTATCTACCCAAAGGGAGTTTTTCTTATGGGAGAGGTAGAAAGTTACCAGGGGAATAGGCAGAGACCCAGAATGCCTACTAAAGTCTAGGCTGAAATACTGTAAACCGTCACATCCACTGAGAATATATTAGCTAAAGAGAGTCATAGAGTAAGCCTACTCTCAGTGGGTGGGGAACTGTACTCCATATGGAGTGGGAGGAACTGTGAAGTCAAGTGACTAAGGGCACGGATTCAGGGAAGCAAAGAATTGTCAAAGCAATGCCATCTACCACAATCCAAAATTTTAGTGATTTTTCCCGTACCTACCATAATCAAAATTTGCTCAAACCCATCCTCAAATCCTCAAATGTCTCATCTAATCATTGTTATCATGAGTCAAGCCCAGAATGTTGTGGCTTATATCCAGTCTGGATGAGGTTTCTCAATCTGTAGAGCTAGTAACTAAAAAGGCGAGTTTTTTGTTTGTTTATTTGTCTTTTTGCTGTAAGTGGGTCTCTCACTGTTGTGGCCTCTCCCATTGCGGAGCACAGGCTCTGGACGTGCAGGCTCAACAGCCATGGCTCACGGGCCTAGCCGTTCCACTCTGCGGCATGTGGGATCCTCCCGGACTGGGACACGAACCCGTGTCCCCTGCATCGGCAGGTGGACTCTCAACCACTGCGCCACCAGGGAAACCCCAAAAGGCAAGTTTTTTTATGACTTAAACACTCCAGAAAATAGATTCTGAAATAAGGATAGGGTAACTGTAACAAACACTCTGATTTGAAAGAGAGAAGCAAGAGAAGCAGGTAGTAGTCATTGAACCCTAGCAATTCTTAAGCCTTTCTGGGAAAATATTTTCTTGTCCCATAACCTGGAGTTAAAGAATAGACCTTTTGCTCCCTGTGAGTTTCTCTGCAGTTTACTATTTTCCCAGAGCTTTTCTCTCCATCCACTATTTCTTTTCCTAGTCTACTTCTGAAGATATCGTGGGAGAAAATGCCTTACGTGGTAGGTTGCTGTATGTCAGTCTGCTGCCTGCCTGTAAAGAGGTGGGGCCCCAAAGGTCTCTTTATATGTCATATTCTTTTCTTAGGTAGTACCATTATAAAAAAAATTCCTGAGATTCAAGTTAACTCCATGTCCAGTTCTTGGCAAGTTGCCTTTCTCTCTAGATTTATTTGTGGATATTCTATTCGGGGCATATAATGATTATTTGTGACCATGCCTTTGTCTTTTTAGAAGCTGTTTATTTAGCTAAAATATTCTAAACACCATTTACATTTTCACAAAGGTACTAATAAAGAGATTTATAGCCACACACTTAATTTAGTACTCACTTGTTTACCCTGAAAACATCTTTCCATGATGGAGCCCTAGATCCCCCTTCCCTTTCCTGAATCTGTCAGTGCATTGATTTGGTGATAAACAGAGTAACCTTCCAATGCATCTTCTGGGCACAGTTTACTCTTTCTAAATTTCATTTGCAAATTGGATAGTTTATTTTTCCTTACCTCATCCATTTCTTATAGTTCTTTATGAAATGAAGCTAGCAACAACCAACTTATACATTCAACACTCTGCCTCAAAATCTTCTTACCCCATATGACAAGTTAACTAGGTATACTTCCTGCCTTCCAATTTATCACATGTGACAGCTACACCAAATATTTGACAGTACATAATAGACATCATTATATATACCAAACATCTATAACAATTTCTTTATAGCATACACTTTTCCAAATTCTAAGAATAGTTTCTTTATGGTTGCCTCCTATCCTAAAGTCACAGCCACATATTTTAGTGTTATTTTTTCCTTCCAGCTACATCTTATTCCTAGGTATTAATTTCTATCTTAGTCAACTATTGCTACAATAATACTGCTTAACTAATCACCTTAAGATTTCAGTGGCTTAAAACAACAGTTATTTCCCTCATTCATATGTTCATCAACTCTGATTCAGATGATCCTGGCTAGAGTGGGCTCTGATTGGTTTTAAGCTGGAGATATATAACCTTCACATGCCCTTCATTTTTTAGAATGAAGGCTTTTTCTTTCCATAATGGAATTCAGAAATTCCCAGAGGAGGGCTTCCCTGGTGGCGCAGTGGTTGAGAGTCTGCCTGCCAATGCAGGGGACACAGGTTCGTGCCCCGGTCTGGGAGGATCCCACGTGCCGCAGAGCGGCTGGGCCCGTGAGCCATGGTCACTGAGCCTGTGCATCCAGAGCCTGTGCTCCACAATGGGAAAGGCCACAACAGTGAGAGGCCCGTGTACCACAAAAAAAAAAGAAAGAAAAAGAAAAAGAAATTCCCAGAGGAACAAGTGGATGTGTGATGTTTCAAGGTCTAGGTTGAGAATCCACAGAGTCACTTCTGCTGACATTCTACTGGCCAAAGTAAAGCACATGGTCAAGCTCTAAATCAATGGAGTGAGGACACATAATCAACTTCTAGTAGAAGGAAGTTCAAAAGCACATGACAAAGTGCCTCATTGTTGGAACAATAAAGCAATCTCATAAATAAATAAATATATACAACCCTACCTACACCTTGCCACAACAAAAAGCAAAATAAAAAGGGCTAAGTGGACAGAGCATTAAACACAAACAGACCAACATATTAGAATTTGTCAGATAGTATAACAAAGAAAAAATGATGAAGTAAGTATGTTTATCATAAAACAAAAACCTAGGGGGCTTCCCTGGTGACGCAGTGGTTCAGAGTCCGCCTGCCAATGCAGGGGACACGGGTTCGTGCCCTGGTCCGGGAAGATCCCACATGCCATGGAGCAGCTGGGCCCGTGAGCCATGGCCGCTGAGCCTGCGTGTCAGGAGCCTGTGCTCTGCAACGGGAGAGGCCACAACAGTGAGAGACCCGCGTACCGCAAAAAAAAAAAAAAAAAAAAAAAAAAAGAATGGACACATTGTTGACAATAAAATGGTAGACATAATTCAAATTTAGTTATATTTATGATAAATATAACAATTAATTTAAAGGCAAAATTTACCAGAATTGATAAAATATAAATGTCATCATCACACCTTAATCCTGCAGGATTAAGGTTCTGTATTACTGCTTTTGCCTATAGCCTAAGTCCCTGACATGAGCAAAAATAAATCCCTTCTGGCACTCAACGAAAATAGCTAAGTATGAGTAGATAAGAGCACATTAATAAAACCTAATGGCAAAAAAAAAAAAACCAATAGAAATAGATGTGATAGATAATGGTATTGTCAGTTGTGTACTTTAAAATAATATATGTTCACAGATTAAAGATATTGAGGATTTTGTCACAGAACTAGAAAATGCATTCTAGGAATAAACAATAATTGGTAATTTTTATAATGTAACCAGGCATAGCTAGAAAGAAACTTAGTGAACTAGAATGTATTTGGAAGAATGTATTCATGAAGAAACAGATGGGACATGGTCAAAACAACATTTAAGGTTAATTGGAATCTAATAGGGTAGAGAGAGAAAATGAAGGGGAAAAAATAATTCACTGAAACTAAAAACTAAATAGACATTATTTAAAACTTAGTTATAACAGTATTATTTGTTAATATTCAAGTACTTGGAAACATGCCAAATATCCATTAAGGATAAAATACTTATATAAATTGTGTAATAAGCATTCTATAGAGTATTATGTGATAATAATAACTAACTACAGCTATATGCAACAACATGGATGGTGTTGCAGAACTATAGTATTAAAAGAAAACAAACAAAATACTATATATCTTATGATCCATGAAATGATATTTAAAAAGCAGGCAAAACCCTGTTATGATGATGAAATTTAAGGTCAGGATGGTCATTACTTTGGGAATAAGAAAATGTGCAGTGTTAGGGAAGGTTGTAACAAGGGCTTTTTTCTTTCTTTCTTTCTTTCTTTTTTTTTTTTTTTTTTGGTGCCAACAATGTTCCAGTTCTTTATATGGGTAGTGATTGCACAGCTATTCTTACTTTCAAAAATATTTTTAAATATTCTGATAATACTAAGGTTTTAATGCATAGAAATATGAAATTCATGAGTATTTAGTGTAAGCACTTGAACACTTAAAAGTACTTGACACATGAAGTGAAGAGGTACTCAAAAAACATTGGTTGCATTAGTGAAGGTAAACTATTGGCTACCAAAGAGACTTTAAATTCTGACAACACACTTAAAACTATAGTATAGAACCTCACACAGAGAGCTCATTTTTAAAAATTTTATAAGAATAATACTCTATTTCCAAAGAAAAGAGAGTCATTCAGGTCCCTTACATTAAAAAGTTTATTGTTAAATGCTAAGTGAGTCTCTTTCTTTAGAAGAAAAAAAGAATTCATTTGTCTCCTCCCTTTTCATCCTTATTGTAAATCAATAAATTTGCATGTTTGCTTTATAGACTCTAGTGTGCTTAAACAGACTAAGTGAATTGAAACTGGAACTGGAAGTTGGCTAGGATTCCATTCTCATCTGGGGATTAGCTACTCTCTTTGCATAGTGCCTGGCACTTTGGGAATGCTCAAAAACTCTTAGTGGTTATTTTTGGTACTATTGGTATTCATATGCCTTAGTTACATATTGTATATTGTCATTCCCACTGGGCCTCTTTTTCCTTGGAATATCTAATCCATTAATTTTAAGCACAAAACTTCTTCAGCCTTTCTGCCTTTTCCATTTTAAATATAGGAGGTGGAAAATTTGACTGTCTTACTGAAGGAGCATCACCTCTAGCATCCCTAGTACACATAGTCTTCTGTAATTTGTTGCTTCCTGGAATGCTAACCATCCTGTCTGTTGATGGCCGCCCTAACTCTTCTGCAAACTGAAACAGATTTATGCTTCGCTGACAGGTGACTGCAAATAGGAGATTTGCAGTTAGAGAGGGAATTTAGCTTTTGATTGGAAGTGTAGCTAATATTTCTAAGACAATTCTCAAGTGAACCAGATACTTTCAGAAATTGAAAGGTCTTTCTCTCCCTATGATTAAACTCCACAGGAGCCCAAATATCAGCATGTTAATTTTTTTCTTTTTTTTCTGACAAATGTATATATTAGAATTGCTATATGCCAGGCACTGTGTTAGGTGTTAAGGAGGTAAGAATCAAAGAATAATCTCTAATCACATAACGCTTATTTTCAAGTAAAGAGGACAGATATTAATTTTAAATGCACACACACAATTACCTCTATAATAAATGTAGGGCATTACAAAGTGTTAAAATCAGATTTAAGTAACTGGGGAAACCAAAGAAGGTATTCAGGAGGAAGTGAAGAAGCTAAGAAAACCTAGTTAGCTAGGAGAGAGAGGCGTGGGTGGAATTATTTTAGGTAAAAGGAAAATAACATGTGCATAGGTCTTGTGGCAGAAGAGAGTTAGAGGAACTGAAAAAGGCCATGGTTGCTGATGTGTAGAGAGCAAAGGGAAGCATGTTATGAATTTTGATTTGTGTACTAACAAAACTAAGCTTTTGAAGTCTTTGCAGTGTTTTAACTGTGAGAGGTGTGGTGAGGTAAATTTGAGAAAAAGTATCTGGCAACAGTTCAGTTTCTTGGAGAGTGTGGAGCTAGAAAAAAGGAAATTAGGGAAATATTTCAAATTTTAATGACATCAAATTAAGTTTGGTATACACAGTTCCACAGCAGGAGGTCCTATCATCGAGATAATGGTCAGATGGGCTCATATATGGAAGTTGTTATTTATTCTGAGTGTGCTTGGAAGTTACTGCTGAGTGTCAAGCCCAGGGGAGGTTTGATCACATTTGTATTTCCATATGATAATTACAGCTATAGTATGGAGTTCCAGAAACTTGGATGATTGCCTTTCCTACTTTTACTTTTGAAAGATCCTGTACTCCACTTATGATTGAATGAAATATTCTCCAGATTTATTATTGTATTCAGACATCTCATGGACCTGGAAAATATTCTATTTCTCTAAAAGTACTTTGCACATCACTAATATAGTCTATTTAAATATCAAAGAGAATCCTATATCTTGCTAATTAATTCATTATTTTTCTCATTTACTAACAGAAATTCATTCTGTGCTTAGTTTACACCAAGTACTGCTTTAGGTACTATGGATATAACAATGAACAACACTGTGCCACCTGAGCTTACATGACATTTATATTAAGAATGGTAAATAGATGTCAAGCAGCTACATAGGGATTTATCTAAATACATGCCATGAGAAAAAAACTGGATGTGAATCCAGCAAATAACAGGAAATAGTAAAACCAAGACTTGCTGTGCTCTGAGAGGGATGGGAAAGGGAAGGCTTCTCTCAGAAAGTTGCGTTTATGACCATACCTGAACAACTGTATTTATCCAGGGTAAGAAAGTTCCAAACAGAAAGAATAAACATGTATAAAGAGCCTAAGGCAGGGAAAAGATGGAATAGTCATAAAGCAAACAAACAAATATGATTACTTGTGGCCGAATCTGAAGCAGGAAAAGAAAGTTGAGGCTGATGATGTGAGCAGAGGACCATGTGCCTTATAGGCAATGTGAGGGATTTAGGTGACATAATTAACAATGGAAAGGCAGTGAGGTATTATAGAATTTTCCTAAATTTCAGTTTTAGAGATCTTTGGTTCAGTTTCAATCTTTGTCATTAATTGCTTGTGTAACCTTGAAATATTTATTAAACCTTCTAAGCCTCAGTTTCATCATCTGTGAAATCGAAATAATTATAGAATTGTTTGTATAGAATTATTAGGATTAGTTAGAAAATACATTTAAGTATTTAACTCTAAAAATTTTAACATATATTAAAGTCATAGCTAAATTTTATTGAAAAGTTTTATAAAGGGGTAGTATATAGATATGTTTGAAATTTTTATTGTAATATCCGATGTTTTACTCAGAATGCTAACAACTGACAATCTATTTTTTAGCTCTAATCGATAAACATATCCATTATGTGGATATGTTTACAAATCCACGTTTGTAAAATTCATACAAAATCAAGTTTGGAGTATAAATTCTTTTTTTACTTGGGATTGTGGATGGCATTGGATTAAATTAGAAAAAAAATACAAAATTATATTAATGCACATAAAAAGGGCAAGAACAGAATACTACTGGGGCAGTTACTATGGTAAATATTTCCCCAGTATGTTTTGTTTGGTTCTAAATTTTAAAACAATTTTTCTATATTAGAAATAAGTTGTAAACAATTTTGTCTATGTGACAAATCATTCCTGAAAAGTTAACCAGTTTCTTTCATTCTCTTAAAAGTTTTTTCTGACCTTTACTTAAATAGCTCTTTGGTAAACCAACCTATTTGTTTTTCCCAAATAATTGAACTTTTGTCATGTCTCTACTAGGACAGGTATCATGCCAGATGTACTTGTGAATTGTGTTCTCATTTATCACTTTCTTATAATTGGAGAAATGAATAAATTTTTGTTTTCTGTGACCAAATTGATGAAAAGCCTATAAAAAGAATTGACAAGGAATAGGGGTATTCAGTGGTCTGGAGGCTATCTTGCTGTGTTTAGATAGGTCCTGTGTTTTATTCCACCCTGCATCCAAATAGAACTGTTGCCTGGACAAAATGCTGGAGGAATTCATTAGTTTTACTTTTTAAAACATGGATGCACTAAGGGCTGTATGCACCTTTGATAGACAGAAATGTGTATGTGATATATCAGGATTATCACCAGCATTTCAAAATGCTCACATGGAATAAGTGCTGTATGTTTGTATATGTGTGTGAGTATGAGGAGGGGGTTGTGGTAGAGGTTGCAGAAATGGAAGTGAGATCCAGAAAAAAATTCATATGACATATTGTACTCATTATCACATCAGGTCTAATACTATGAACACTGTATTTTTAAAATCTTTTACTATAAAATTCAATATACATTTATGACTCAATATCTTATATATATTTATGTATTGTGTATATACAAATGCATATTCATATATATAATATTGATGAGCCTATAGTTGTATACAGATATATTTGTATGAATTTGCTTGTACCTTTGGTTGTTTTTCCCAGTTGTTTTAGAGATTGAGAATTTGACTAACCTGTGTTAACCACATGTCCTAATGCCCAGCCTATGGGTCAGAGGTATACTTTCGGTCTGTCTCCTTGTGCTTTCTCAATTCAGCCAAATGATAAGGGGGAGATGCAATTCTTTCAAGGAAAGCTAATTAGGTATTTTTATGACCGGTTAGATTAATGAACATACGCATTGCATACTATTATAAATATTAAAGTTCTCTCAATGAAAGAGTCTCGGATTTTCACTTAAATGATAAATTTTATCCTTATATTATTTCCTAATGAGATTTATCCTTATGTCTGTGATTAGTTTGTAGTCTAGAATTTGGAGAGGATATATTGTTCCTGGATGTAGGAATACTGGGAATGTAAAAGTAAATGCTGATATCATGAAAATATTGGATGAGAAACACATGTTATAAAATACCATATAAAATTTTCAATAATATCACATAAATGTTTAAGGTCATTCATGGAAGGTACTTGATAATCACCTCAATAAATGGCAATGTTAATCACAACTATAACAATAAAATACCTGATGTTTAAAGTGATAACGTTTAGCTACACCTTCTACTAGGTATTTGAGGGATAGATTACTGTTTGGAATCTCTAAAGCTTACTCTAGTTTACACTCAAAGATTCTAGGATTAAAAAAACAACCAGGTTACTTGAAGGGACATTTTTAAAAAAACAGAACTAAGTAGAAGTCAAAACTTGAAACCACTGTGAACTTGAGGCTTAGACTAAAGGATCCTACTAACCTAGTTTCCATTTTATAGGACCTGAATGTATCAACAGTTTATATCTTCATCTTTCTGCATATAAATAATGATTCATTTCTGTTTTTCCCCACCTAATGTGACATAGCATGAAAAAATTGGGAAGTGGTATTCTTGATTATTGATGATAACCTTTCAATGATACCTCCAATCATTCTGTGGTTTCTTAAGATGTTAGTTTCCTGTCATCCAATGCATCTAATATTAGATGCAATAAAATAAACTGAGGGCAATCTATAGAACAGAGAATATTTTTTGCATCAGAAAGATAATCTTGTGAACCAGTAAACAAGTCAGCCAGTTTATAAGGCCAAAATATAGGGAACATAAATGTTAAAGCTAGGCTGGTATAACAAAATGAATCAAGGAGGCTATTAGAAGGGCATGTTGAGTAAGAAGTAATAGTCACTTATCTAGAATGAAAGACCAGTCCAGAGTAAGGTCTTTGAACTCTAAACTCTTGTATTAATGTTCATTATTTTTGCAATTATCTAAATTCATCAAACTTGGGATGCCATCTTGAAGGGGCAAGTCTCTGCTGGATACCCTTGGTTTCACAAAATCTCATGGTCTTGGTGTACTCATTAGATAGCTCATATTCTCTATTATTACCCATTGTCTAGGAATATTGACTAAATCTTCTGTTGATCTGCAGATTAATTCCTTCTTTTCAGTTGTCCTAATTTCCCATCTTAGCTAGTATTAACTAGATCTTTCAGATGCTGGAATTTGTGCTTCAAAATCTCTAGGAGATGTTGGAAGCACTGAGCTTACTGAACCGTTCATCCTCAACTTTGGTGTTTAAAGCTCCTCCATGAGGAGAATTGTTTCCATTCTTACAACCAAAAAAGCTAGAAAAACTGAAAATCAGTGACTTTTTTTAGACCCATAAAAGAACTGAGGTCACAGGGAAATCACCACCCAAAACCTGGGAAACAGTCCACGCAGAGAGAGATAGATGAGACCTGTCTACGTAGAACAGAAGACTCTGGAACCATAAACTAGTTGGGATGTTTAAATAGTCATTTTGATGAATTTCTGGAGGCTAAGTTTGGAGCAGCTTGAGTCAAACACTCCTATGTTCCTAAGTTTTAGGGAACTCCTCATATCCATGAGCTTTACCTCCAGAAATCCCATCAGAATCTCACACTGAAAATCCAAGAAATAACCCTTCCTGTCTCTGGCAGGAGAGGACAAGTAATCCTTGTGAAGTACACTAAACTTTCTCCATAAAAAAGGTCCACTCTCTAGTGTTGGAACCTTATCCTAGCTGGGAGAAGGGAATACCCCCAGCTCAACCTCCTTTCCAGGCTTCTTGTCTCATCTCATGGAAAAAACAAAAACAGAAACAAAAAAACAACCAAAATCATAGTCAACCAACGACAGGGCTTAATGGAAACAGATTAAGAACAGTATAGCCAGGGAAGGTAGTAGAGGACTAGGAAAAAAAATAACCACAGCCATGTCACTAAAAAAAAAAAAGTGCAAATTTGATATCCCCAAGATACAGGCCCTGAGAAGCCATCTGACATTTTTTTTTTTTTTTGCTGTACGCGGGCCTCTCACTGCTGTGGCCTCTCCCGTTGCGGAGCACAGGCTCCGGACACACAGGCTCCGCGGCCATGGCTCGCGGGCCCAGCCGCTCCGCGGCATGTGGGATCTTCCGGGATCGGGGCACGAACCCGTGTCCCCTGCATCGGCAGGCGGACTCTCAACCACTGCGCCACCAGGGAAGCCCCCATCTGACATTTTTAAAATTATAGAGCGTTCTTTTTTCCTCACACAATACCAACAGGCCTCTAGTATAAAAACAGTGGGTTACAGCTGAAAGAGCCACAAGACTCAGACTTTTTTTTGAGGAGGAATAGTTAACACCCAAAGTTAAGGGACAAGAACAAGGACACTAGAAGAATTCAAGCCCCTGGAACCTATAGCTACAACAAGCTTTAAACATAGACCAGCTCCTAGCTAGATTACCATAAATCCTCAAACCAAATATCTGTTAACATCAGCCCTTATTACCTAATACAGCATGCTTGGGTTTCAACCAAAAAATAACAAGGCATGCCAAAGACAAGGAAAAGAAGAGTCGGAATAGATCATCAGAAACAGACTCACAAATTGGAATTATCAGAGAGGAGATCTACCGTAATCATGATTAAAGCGTTTAGAGCTCCAAGTGAAAAAGTAGATCAAATGTAAGAACTGATGGGTAATGTAGGCAGAGTGATAGAAACCCTAACAAAGTATCATAGGAACAGCTACAAATCAAAAACACTGTAACAGAAATAAAGAATGCCTTTGATTGGCTCTTTAGTAGATGGGTCACAACCAAGGAAAAAATCAGCAAATTTGGTAAAAGATAAGCAGAAACTTCTGAAACTGCATGCCAAGAGAAAAAACTACAAAAATCAGAACACAACATCCAAGCACTTTGGTATAATTTCAGAAGGGGCAACATACATGTAATTGGAATACTAGAAGGAGAAGAAAGAACAAAGCAGAAGAAATGTTCTGAACTTTCTAAAGCACTTCCAGGAAATTCTTTAATGAAGGAATCCTTCAAAAGCTTCCTAGAATTTCTTAGGGAAATTAGCAACTTATAGTTCAGTGATTTCCACCACCCCTTCTGATACCTTGTGCCTAAACACAGATCCACTGATATTTTTTCCCTTTTCCCCAGTTTTACTATTTGAAGTTATTCCAACAAAGAGTGACAATGTAGAATACAGTTATGCTCTATGTTTGATGAAGAAAGTAGCACTTTCCAGACTTAAAAATCTGTTTAAAATATCACTTTGCTATTTAGTGATTTTTTTGACATTTAAAATTGTGTAGGAACATGTTATATAGAAAAATGCAATTGAATAAATGGTTTCCAAATATAGCTGACCGTACAAGCTAGTATTAGTTGTAATGGCTGTGCTTCTAACTACAGAATTTAGTATGGCAAAATAAAGCAATATAGACACTGTTTCCTTATAAGTCCTTTATTTTTTATTGAGGTATAGTTGATGTACATTATTATGATTCAAAAAATTTTAAGGTTGTACTCTATTTATAGTTATTTAAAATATTGGTTATATTTCCTGAGTTGTACAATATATCCTTGTAGCTTATTTTATAGATGATAATTTGTACCTCTTAATTCCCTACCCCTATATTGCCCCTCCCCACCCCTCTTTCCCCACTGGTAACCACTAATTTGTTATCTGCATCTGTAAATCTGTTCTTTTTTGTTATAGTCATTAGTCTGTTGTAGTTTTTAGATTCCACATCTAAATGATATAATCTAGTATTTGTCTCTGTCTGACTTATTTTGCTTGGCATAACACCCTCCAAGTCCATCCATGTTATTGCAAATGGCAAAATTTTGTTGTTTTTTACATCTGAGTAATATTCCGTTTTATATATACACCACCCCTTTGTTATTCATTCGTGTTTATTGACATTTAGGTTGCTTCCATATCTTGGCAATTGTAAATAATGTTGCTGTGAACATTGGGGTGCATGTATCTTTATGAATTAGTGTTTTTGTTTCTTTCTGACGTACACTCAGGAGTGGAATTGCTAAATCATATGGTAGTTCTATTTTTTTTGGAAATCTTCACTGTTTTCCACAGTGGCTGCACCAATTTATATTCCCACCAACAGTGTACAAGGGTTCCTTTTTCTCCACATCGTCACCAACATTTGTCATCTGTGTTCTTTTTGATGATAGCCATTTTGACACGTGTGGGGCAATATCTCATTGTGGTTTTCAATCATCATTTCCCTGATGATTTAGTGATGTCGAGCATCTTTTCACATGCCTGTCAGCCACTGTATGCTCTCTTTGGGAAATGTCTATTCAGGTCTTCTGCCCTTTATCTAATTGGTTTGTTTGTTTTTTGATGTTTAGTTATATGAGTTGTCCATATATTTTGAATATTAACTCCTTATTTTTCATAGCATTTAAAAATATTTTCTCCCATTCAGTAAGTTGTCTTTTTGTTTTGCTGATGGTTTTCTTTGCTGTGTACAAGCTTTTAAGTTTAATTAGTTCCCATTTGTTTATTTTTGCTTTTATTTCCTTTGCTTTAGGAGACAGAGCCAAAAATCATTGCTATGATTTAAGTCAAAGACTGTTGCACAAGTTTTATGGTGTCATGTCTTATATTTAGGTCTTTAATCCATTTTGAGTTTATTTTTGTATATGCTGTTAGAGAATATTCTAATTTCATTATTTTACATGTATTTGTCCAGTTTTACCAATACCACATTGAAGAGATTTTCTTTTCTCCATTGTATATTCTTCCCTCCTTTGTCATAAATTAATTAACCATAAGTACCTGGGTTAATTTCTGGGCTCTCTATTCTATTTCTTTGATCTCCATTTCTGTTTTTGTGCCACTACCATACAGTTTTGATTACCTTACCTCTGTAGTCTGAAATCAAGGAACTTGATTCCACCAGCTCTGTTCTTCTTTCTTAAGATTATTTTGGCTATTTGAGGTTTTTTGTGTTTCCATATAAATTTAAAAATTATTTGTTCTAGTTCTGTGATATATACCTTTGGTCTTTTGATAAGGATTGCTTTGAATTTGTAGATTGCCTTGTGTAGTATGGCCATTTAAACACTATGAATTCTTCCAATCCAAGAGCACAGTATATCTTTCCATCTGTTTGTGTCTTCAATTTCTTTCATCAGGGTTTTATACTTTGTGAAGTACAGGTCTTTTGCCCACTTAGGTAGGCTTTTTCTTAGGTATTTTATTCTTTTTGATGCAATGGTAAATGGAACTGTTTCCTTAATTTCTCTTTCTGATAGTTTGTTGTTAGTGTATAGAAATGCAACAGATTTCTGTATATTAATTTTGTATCCTGCAAATATACCAAATTCATTCATGAGCTCTGGTAGTTTTCTGATGGTATCTTTAGGATTTTCTATGTATAGTATCATGTCATCTGTAAACAGTGACAGTTCTACTTCTTTCTTTCCAGTTTGGATTCTTTTATTTCTTTTTCTTCTCTGATTGCTGTGGCTAGGAGTTACAAAACTGTGTTGAATAAAGGTGGTGAGAGTGGGCATCCTTGTCTTGTTGCTGATTTAGAGGAAATGCTTGTAGCTTTTCACTGTTGAGTATGATATTAGCTGGGGGTGTGTCATACATGGCTTTATTATGTTGAGATATGTTCTCTCTATGCCCACTTTCTGGAGAGTTTTTATCATAAATGAATGTTGAATTTTGTCAAAAGCTATTTCTGCATCTATTGAGATGATCATATGCTGATCACATGGTTTTCATTCAATTTGTTAATGCATCACATTGATTGATTTGCAGATATTGAAAAATCCTTGAATCCTTGGAATAAATCTCATTTGATCATGGTGTATGATCCTTTTAATGTATTGTGGATTCATTTTGCTAGTATTTGGTTGAGGATTTTTGCATCTATGTTCATCAGTAATATTGGCCTGTAATTTTCTCTTTTTATGATATCTTTGTCTGGTTTTGGGATCAGGGTGATGCTGGCCTCATAGAATGAGTTCAAAAACACTTCTTCCTTTGCAATTTTTTGGAATAGTTTCAGAAGGACAGGTGTTAACTCTTCCCTAAATGTTTGGTAGAAGCAAACCTGTGAAGCCATCTGGTCCTGAATTTTTGTTTTTTTGGAGTTTTAAAATTACTGATTCAATTTCAGTACTGGTAATTTATCTGTTCATATTTCCTCTTTCTTCCTGATTCAGTCTTGGGAGATTATACATTTCTAAGAATTTGTCCTTTTCTTTTAGGTTGTCCATTTTATTGGAGTATAGTTGTTTGTAGTAGTCTCTATAATCTTTTGTATTTCTGTGGTATTGATTGTAACTTTTGAATTTTCATTTCTGATTTTATTGATTTGGGCCCTCTCCCTATTTTCTTGATGAGTCTGGCTAAAGGTTTATCCATTTTGTTTATCTTTTCAGAGAACCAGCTTTTACTTTCATTGATCTTTTTAATTTTTTTAGACTCTTTCATTGCTACTCGGATCTTTGTGATTTCTTTCCTTCCACTAACTTTGGGTTTTATTTGTTTCTCTTTCTCTAGTTCCCTATTTAGGTGTAAGTTTAGGTTGTTTATTTGAGATTTTTCTAGTTTCCTCACATAAGCTCTTATCACTCTAAACTTCCCTCTTAGAACTGCTTTTGCTGCATTGCATAGGTTTTGGATTATTGTGTTTTCATTTCTATTTGTCTCTATGTATTTTTTAAATTTCTTCTCTGATTTCTTCACTTATCCATTCTTTGTTTAGTTGCATATTGTTTAGCCTCCACTTGTTTGTTTTTTGCAGTTTTTCTTGTAATTATTTTCTATCCTCATAGTGTTGTGTTTGCAAAAGACTGATATGATTTCAATTTTCTTAAATTTACTGAGGCTTGTTTTGTGGCCTAGAGTGTGATCTATCCTGAAGAAGGTTCCATGTGCACTTGAAAAGAATGTGTTTGGCTGCTTTTGGGTGGAATGCTGTATACATATCTATTAAGTCCATCTTGTCTAATATGTCATTTGAGGTCAATGTTTCTTTATTGATTTTCTGTCTGGATGATCTGTCCATTGATGTAAGTGGGGTGTGAAAGTCCCCTGATGTCATTGTTACTGTCAGTTTCTCCCTTTGTGTTCATTAGTATTTAGTTGTTCTAGTATTGGGTGCACATATATTTAAGATTGTTATATCTTCTTCTTTGATTGATCCCTTGGTAATTTTGTAGTGTCCTTCTTTGTCTCTTGTAACAGTCTTTAGTCTATTTTTTTCTGATATAAAAACATATATTTACTCCAGCTTTCTTTTGATTTCCAATTTGCAGGGAATACCTTTTTCCATCCCCTCACTTTCAGTCTATATGTGTCTGTGGATCTGAAGTGAGTCTCTTTTAGGCAGTATACATACAGATCTTGTTTTTGTATCCACTCAGCCATGTCTTTTGATTGTAACATTTAGTCCATTTACGTTTAAGGTAGTTATTGATATGTATGTCCTTATTGCCATTTTGTTAATTGTTTGGGGGTTGTTATCATAGGTCTTTTTTTCCTTCTTTGTTCACTTTCTTGTGATTTGATGACTATCTTTAGTATTATGTTTGGATTCCTTTTTTCTTTGTGTGTGTGTGTGTGTGTGTGTGCATGTCTATTGTAGGTTTTTGGTTTGTAGTTACCATGAAGTTTTTATATAGCAATCTATATACGTGATTGTTTTAAGTGGCTGCTTCTTTTAATTTCAAATGCATTTTAAAGACCCTGCATTTTTACTTTTCTCCTCTCATGATTACTGGTATTGATATTATATTTTACCTTGTTTTCTGTATCCTTTAATTAATTATTGTGCATATAGATGATTTTACTACTTTTGTCTTCTTACTAGTTTTGTACATGGATGATTTCCTACCTTTACTTTATGTTTGTCTTTACCAGTGAGATTTTTCACTTGGTAATTTTCTTGTTTCTAGTTGTGACCTTTTCTTTTTTGACTAGGGAAGTTCCTTTAGCATTTCTTGTAAAGCTGGTTTGGTGTTGCTGAACTCTTTTAACTTTGCTTGTCTGTAAAGCTTTTGATCTCTCCATCAAATCTGAATGAGAGATATAGACAGAATATCTCTGGACAGAATATTTTTGGTTGTAGGTTTTTCCCTTTCATCACTTTAAATATAGCATGCCACTCCCTTCTAGCCTGCCTGGAAGTTTCTGCTGAAAAACTAGCTGATAGCCTCATGAGACTTCCCTTGAGTGTTATTTCTTGCTTTTTCCTTGTTGCTTTTTTTTTTTTTTTTTTTTGCTGTACAAGGGCCTCTCACTGTTGTGGTCTCTCCCATTGTGGAGCACAGGCTCTGGATGTGCAGGCTCAGCGGCCACGGCTCACAGGCCCAGCCACTCTGCTGCATGTGGGATCTTCCCGGACCAGAGCACGAACCGGTGTCCCCTGCATCGGCAGGTGGACTCTCAACCACTGCGCCACCGGGGAAGCCCTTTCCTTGTTGCTTTTAATATTCTCTTTTTGTCTTTACTTTTTATCATTTGGATTACAATGTGTCTTGGTGTGTTTCTCTTTGGGTTAATCCTGTATGGGACTCTCTGTGCTTCCTGGACTTGGGTGACTGTTTTCTTTTCCAGGTTAGGAAAGTTTTCAGCTATTATGTCTTCAAATACATTCTCAGCCCCTCTCTCTCTCTCTTCTCCTCCTGGGACCCCTATAGTGTGCATATTAGTGTATTTGATGTTGTCCCAGAGGTCTCTTAAACCGTTCTCATTTCTTTTCATTCTTTTTTCTTTTTTTCTATTCATCTTCAGTGATTTCCATTACTGTCTGCCATTTCACTAATCTGTTTCTCTGTATCATTTAGTGTACTGTTGATTTCTTCCAATGTATTTTTTATTTCAGTTTTTGTATTCTTCACCTTTGTTTGGTGGTTCTTTATATTTTCTAACTCTTTTGTTAAAAATCCTAACTTCTTGCTCTGCTCATCCATTCTTCTCCTGAGTTCTTTGGTCATATTTAAGATCATTACCCTGGATTCTTTCTTTCTTTCTTGCCTATTTTCACTTTGCTTAGTTCTTCTTCTTGGTTTTTTCTTGTTCCTTTTCTGAAACATGTTCCTCTGCCACCTCGTTTTGCCTAAGTTGTTCTTTGTATTTTTATGTATCTGGTAACTTAGTTATGTCTCCCAACCTTGGAAAAGTGGCATTCTGCAGGAGACATCCTGTGCATACCAGCAACACACTCCTGCCTTGTCACCCAAGCTATATGTTCTAGGGGTTCCCCCATGAGGGCTGCGTGGGTCCTTCTGTTGTGGCAGGCTGACTGTGTGTGTGGTCTTGTAAGCTTGGTTGGCCCTAGTTCATTTGGTTGCCGGGATCCACTTTGCATGGAGGCTGGCAGCTGCTGGTTGGTGGGTCCTGGTCATGAGGCAGCTGACTGCAGAACCCCAGGAGGCGCCAGAGCTAGTGCTGGCCATGTCCTGAAGTCTAGCCACATTAGAGGAATCTGGAAGTATGAACACTGAAACTTCTATAGGGCAGTTTGCTTAGCTACCCCAACCTTTGCTCCCTAGTATAAAAAAATTATCTGGAGGGAGGAAGGGAACATTTTTACAACTATTTAGAATGTAAAGGAATGGGCCTGGGAGAATGAAAGAAAGGCCTCTTAATATCTCTCCTGAGAGTTCTACCTTAGGTTTACTCTTCAGTCATCCTTTAACCCAGATCCCAACAACTTCTGCTCAGAAAGCCCTGACCATGCAGGAAAATAAAAATATTCACATTGGTCCCCAAAAAATTTAGTATAAAAATGTTTAAAATAAATAAATATATATATAGAGAGAGAAAGATGATAACAAGGATATTATTTAACTATTAAAATATAGTTGAATGGTCAGTTTTACAGTTTCATAAAATTAATCTCTGCCTCATTATTTCTATATAATATCCCAGAAAGACATCATGTAACATAAAATATGTATCTTGTATATTAAAAGACAAATGAGAAGATATAGGAAAAGGGCTTATGCTTGAGGGTCAAGTACTTAGGCTTTTGAAGATATGAGATAACTTGTCAACTTATAGCAAGAAATATACATTGAAATACTTGAATTTTTCTTAAATACATTTGTAAGCCTTGGCTTTTCCACAAAATTCCTGAAATGTGTGCCTTAGGTACTAAACATAGTTATTAACAGAAGAATCATTTGGCTTAATTTCCTTGGATGACATTTGTAATCTAAAATCTTTTCCATTGTGAATAAAACTGGGGTTAAAAGTAGTCTGTTTCATTGAGGTGTATGTGCACAACATTGTTTTAAGACATTTTGTAAAAGCAAAGACTTTGAAATAAATGTGTTTATTATATTTCAGATATGCCTCAAAGAAAATAAGTAACTAGAAAAGGTCAGCTGTAGGAAACCAGCCTACAAACACCCCAGTGTAATGAATTATAACTTCTGCCTACAGTAGATGCAGAGGATGACTCCTTCAATATCTGAAAACATGTGCCTTGAAGTTTTCAATTATTCTCAGGAAACTGAACATTTCTTCTGAAAAATACTTAATAAGCCTGGCTGAATAATGTGATTCTGCAGAAGGAAATGTCATTGAATCACTGGAGTATATTTGGAAGAAAAGCAAAAAGCAGGGTCCTGGCTCCTCACAGATGAAAAAGATACTACTCATGGTATCAAGTCCCTGGAAGTAAAACTCCTGAGCCCTTTATCCAGGCATCAAATGACATTTAATGTCAGAAAAAGAAAGCAAGGATCACTGTCTTAAATGAGAAATACACACATTTTATAATTTACAACTTTCAATTTTAAAGTATGATATATTTATGAATTCCTATATATAAAATTACATAATAACAGCTTTTAATAAGCAGAAGTTACAGAAGATACATGGAGTCATAGACAGAGACATAGCCAAATCAGGTGCAGAAGAAATTAGAAGAGAGGTGTCCAACTAAAATTATCAATAACTTAGACCTGAAATTCCTCAAACATCATTCCAAGACTGTCACTTGTACATTTTCTCAAAAGCCAACTACATCCCCACCTTAACAGAATTTTTATACCCATACAAAAACTCACAGTAACTTTGTATAATATATAACTTAAATCTCATGCACTCCTGAGCAAAGGGAATCAGTGGAAGCTTGAATCATCTTCTAATACAGGGAAATCTGAGTTGTTCCCAAAGCTAGAATGCCATCCCATCTTCATTCAGTGAAAGTATATTCTACCCATTTTGAAAACACAGTGGAATATAGTCAGTTATGTAATATTTTTATATGGTGACAGTTGGTAACTAAACCTATCACGGTGATCATTTTGAAATGTATAGAAATATTGAACCACTATATTTTGCACAGGAACTAGCATAGTGCTGTATGTCGATTATACTTCAAAAACAAACAAACTCATAGAAAAAGAGATCAGATTTGTGATAACCAGAGGAAGGGGGTGAGGAGATGGGGAATTGGATGAAAATAGTCATACAAACTTCCAATTAGAAATGGTACGATTTTTTTAAAAAGATAAATAGTGCTAGGGGTAAAGTGTGCAACATTATTAGCATAATTGACGCTGGTATATGTTATATATGAAAGTTAAGAGAGTGAATACTTTTATCACAAATAAACAGATATATGATTTGTTGTTAGTTCTGTAATAGTTTCTTTCCTTATAAATGCAATTTTTTTTGAAACTTTGTTTTTCTTTAATTTGGAATATAATCTTCATGACTAAGACATTTGCTACACTAACTTTTCATTAATAAAAAAAAGAAAATACAGGTCAAAATACAAATGCATCCTTTTTTGTGCTAAAGAATGAAATAAATACCTTCTATTTCAGCCTCATCTTACCTTTTGGTTTTATTTCTTTTTACCAAGAGTAAACAGTACTAATGATTTTTGTCCTAATGAAAAGAAGTGTTTATCTTTTTGTTTATTACCTTTAAACAGGATGGTTTTGAATGAACATCTACTAAAATCTTCAAGTTTTTAAAAAATAAATGTTAAAGTATATGCTAATGACTGATTACATACTAACCAAGACTACCTAATAATATATTGCTCAAAAGGAAGGAAAAAAACTTAATCTGAAACAATTTTAAGAGTGTCTCTTTTCATCTTGGGGATACATCATAAATCTTATAGCCTTTCTACTGGTTTGTGTGTAGTAGGAAATTCAATGCCACTGAGCAACTAGGTCACAATTGGCTTATTGATATGGTTAAAAAAGAATTCCCAAAGAGACTGCAGTGAAATACAGCATTGAACTTACTGTGGAACAGTGAGTGGCATTTCAGTCATCCTCTTTTGTCCACAAGATGAGAAAACATCCTGTATTGTCACTACCTAGGACTGGGATGGAAAAAATAGGAAGATATTCACCAAAGAATACAAGTCTTCAGTTAGAAGATGAATAAGTTCTGGGGATCTAATGTAGAGCATGGTGACCAGAGTTTAATATAACATTGTATACTTAAAATTTGCTGAGAGTAAATCGATTATTTTCAACACACACACACACAAACACACACACACACACAGGGTAATTATGTGAGGTGATGGATGTGTTAAATTAACCTGATCATGGTAATCATTTCACAATGTATACATATGTTCAGTCATCACATGTATAATTTATTTATATATATGTGTATATATATATATATATATATACACACACACACACACAAATAAATACACACACATATATATAAATTTTATTTTTCACTTATAACTCAAAGCTTGGGAATTTTTTTGAAAAGAAACTGTATAGAAATAAGTGATTATTTCCATCTTATATTAAATCTTTACCTAAAATGTTTATTTTTGCATTTAACATTATTAGAAATTACATAGGTTGTTTAACCACACAAGCACTATTTGTTAAGAATTCCCTGTTTAGGAATAATAAGTGTGATTTCGTTGCTTTATTGGATTCTTTATGCCAGGGTATGCCCTGTTTATGGCATGATTATATCATTCTAGCTTTTGAAACATTATTACTTCATATAACTACATAGAAACAGTGCATATAATACACTACTAGATATTCTTAACTATTGAAAAATCTATTTAGGAAATTATCACTAAAGTGAGGAAATAGATATCTTTTCTCTCCATTTAATATTAGTAGCCAGAATTAACATAAATGTTAGTTCAGTGAAATATTATCTCCTTACAAATATACTTTTTATTGCATCAAAGAAAGAATAAAGTGCCATCTTTTTCAGTTACAGTTAGCCAAACCAAATATAATTTTGTCTTCCTGACTTTAAAGCATATATAATTTTCAACTTGAAGAAGTAAAAAACACTTCAAATCTACCATTTTGCTTTATTTCTCAGGTTAACTGACAATTCAAAAAGTGACCTACTTTTTCTGGAGGTTATAAAATAAAAATCATGCCTTTGCACATGTTAATGTGATTGCTATGCTTTAGAAAAACCAAGTTAAATTTTATACTCATGATTTAGATTGATTTCTTACCAGGCAAAGGTGATAAACTATAATCACTACCCTTGATGAAATGAAGCAAATAACAATGATGATGTGCTAATGTATACAGATGAACTGACATAATAATTCAGTAACATACTATAAATGTGAAACATGCCAGTACATAGGAAATTCCTTTTCATTCATTCAAAACAAGTTAAATAATCCTCATTGTAGACTATCCAGATGAGATGATAGTACTGAAAGAAAAGTTAAACTATTTTGAGAACTTTATTTATTGAATTTAAATTTCACTAATTCATATCAAATTATCCAACTAAGCCTTGCTTGGTCCTGAAAAGATTACAAACACATAAATTACTTTTATATGAATCTCTTAAGACGATAGTTAAACTAGAACTGGGAATTGCTGGTGGTCCAGTGGTTAGGACTCTGCGCTCCCACTTATGGGGACCCAGGTTCGATCCCAGGTGGGACAAATAAGATTCTGCAAACCACACGACATGGCAAAAACAAACAAACAAACAAACAAACAAAAAAGTGGAACTGTTTTATTGAAGTTCATTGTAAAAGAATGAGGCAAAGTGTTTTTTGTGACTAGAGTCTTTCAATATTATATTTGTAACATACATGTCCTTTTATATAGTTGATTTCTTTTCATTGGTAAGGATTTTTCCATCATATGAATATACGGTAACTTATTCAGGTTGCTGGCAGTTTGGTGCTATTATGGAAAATGCTGTGGTAAACTATCTTGTACATGTTTCTTGGTCACATGTGTATGCATTTCTGTTGGAAATATACCTAGAAGTGGAATTCCTGTGACATAGGTTATACATAGATTCAATTTTAGAAGTTAACGGCAAACGATTTCCTGAAGTAGTTGCACCGATTTATGCTCCCAACTTCCTCTAGTGTATGAGAATTTCTGTTACTCTGCATCATCACTAACACTTGGTACTCTCAGTCGTCTTAACTGTAGACATTCTGGACTAAATATTGCATAATGTGTAGTGGTTTCTTAATGGGGTTTTAATTATGGTTTACCCAAATTAAAATATATTCTTCACCTTTTCATGTATTTTTGGCTATATGGAAATCCCCTTCATGAAGTACCTCTTCAAATCTGTTGTTTAGTTTTCTTTAGGGTTTCTGATCTTTATAATATGGGTCTGTAGTTCTTTATCTAGTTTAGATGTGAATATTTGTCATTTAATACATTGTCAACTTCCACTTGGCAACTTTCTTTTCACCCTTTACTGTAGTCAATTGATTAATACAAGTTTGAAATTTTGACCTAGTTCAATTTGTCAGTCTTTCTTTTTTGGTTAATTTTGCCCCCAAATATACTTACCTAACTCAAGCTAGTTATGATATTCTCCTATATTATTTCATGGAAGATTTGTTGTTTCTCCTCTCAGAATTGTACCAACAGTAGACATGGAACTGATTTTTGTATGTGGTGTGAAGTAGGTATTAATACAGCTTTCCTATATAGACATAATACAGTCCCAGAACTGGTATTGAAAAGACCATTCTTTCTCTACAGCACTAAATTCTTTACAACTGAGGTTCTCAAACATGAATTGGTAAGCATCTAGCCTCTATTCTGTCATGTGTCTCTTTGCTTATCATTGGACCAATAACACACTGTCAGTTACTGTAACTTAAAGCTGTTGGTACCTGTTCTTTTTCTTTCTTTCTTTCTTTTTCCCAGTATTGTCTTATCTATTCTTGGTCCTTTGCATTTCCATATAAATCTTAGAACTGGATTGACATTTTTGGAAAAATTATTCATAACATCAAGTCTACAAATCAATCAGAATTTTCAGAGAATTGATATTAAACTCAATCCAAGAGAAAGTCATATCATTCTTTTTTATCTTCTTTAATTTCTTACAATGCTGTCTTTAAACATTATTATTTAAAGATATAACACATAGAAATCATGTACATCTTTCATTAGTTTTTATGGGCACTTTTAAGCTATTTTAAATAGTATCTTTTCAAGAAATGTTTGTTGCATGTGTATAAAAGTACAATTGATTTTGTCTATAGGGCTTATACTATCTTGTCATCTGCCATGGCATCTCCTTACAATCCTTTCATTTTATTTTTCCTTATATCATTGAATAAGACCTTCAATACAGTACGTACTAAAAATAGTCATTGTGGGGCTTCCCTGGTGGCGCAGTGGTTGAGAGTCCGCCTGCCGATGCAGGGGACACGGGTTCGTGCCCCGGTCCGGGAAGATCCCACATGCCACGGAGCGGCTGGGCCTGTGAGCCATGGCCACTGAGCCTGCGTGTCCAGAGCCTGTGCTCCGCAACGGGAGAGGCCACAACAGTGAGAGGCCCACGTACCGCAAAAATAAAAAATAAAAAAAAAAATAAAAAATAAAAAAATAAAAATAGTCATTGTGAGCATATCTTACTTGGTCCTTGACCCAGAGAAAAAGCTTTTAGTGTTTCATTATTATGTACGATTACTACAGGTTTTGTTGTTGTTGTTATTGTTTTGTTTATCTATATGTGAACTTTATCAGATTAGGTAATTTGCCTTTCCTTCCTACCTTAATAAGTATATCTAATAAAGAAAACTAAATATAATTTACTAAGACTTTTAAAAATTCATGGTTGTTAGATTTCATCAAATTCTTTCTCTTCATATATTCAGATAATCATATTTTTTCTTATATTTATGTATTAAGTTACACTAGTTGATTTGGGACTATGAAATTATCTTTGCATTTCTGAGGTCATTGGCCTTCAGCCAAAGACCACCATGAAGACATCTGTATTTGGACAATTTGAGTTTATTGATTTTTCCAGCAAGGGAGAACAAAAACAGTGGAGAACCGCAGGATGTTGTAGTAAGGTGCTAAGAGAAAGAACATAAAGGATTTGGGTGGGTTAGGTGATTTTTCAGGAGTGTACTAGGAAGCCAGAACTTGTTATGTATTGGATGGTTTCAGGACATAGGGACAATTTTATGATTGTATATTTTAATAAGTCTAATTTATAAAGTGAAAGGAATGAAACAAGTATAAAGCCGTCAAGCTGTCATTGTAATGGAATGGTAACTACTCATATTAACCAATCTAGGGGAATGTTTGGCTATTCTGTGGTATGAACAATTATCATTTTTTAAACCATTTTATTGAGGCATGATTGACATACAAAAGCTGTATATATTTAATACATACAACTTGATGAGTTTGGAGGTAATTATCTGTCAGACATGACAATGGAGTGGTTTTCTTGGGGGTTTTGGGGTTTTTTTTTTTTTTGGTCTTGATTCACCATGATCGCCAGGTGGCCTTTGTTTGATGTTGGTGTGTTGTGAAATTATTTATTTTTTTAAAAAATAAAAATCTAGCTCTTAGCAATATCAAGTCTTAGATGACAATGCCAAGCCAGTCCCTGGATGGCTGAGGCTGCTTTTCTCTTTCTCACTAAAATTAATTGTGTAGTCCCATTTAGAGAGTACTGAATTGGTTTGCTGATTTCATTTAGCGTGTTTGCATCTGCATTCATGAATTGCATTAACCTGTATTTTATAGAATGTGCTTGTCAGATTTTGGTATTATGCTTATGTTGGTCCTTGAAAAATAAGTTTATGACTTTTTTCCTTTTATTTTGTGGAAGAATCAGTGTAAGTATTTGTTACATACCTTCTAGGTATATTTATATATTACATCAAAATATAAAATTTTCTAGTAAACAGTAAGGATAATGTATTATAAATAACAAAGTGAGTTAATAACTATAAGTAAACATGAATTTGTTTAAAGTGATACATTAAAAATATCCTCTATGTTAATTTCCAGCAAGTAAATCCCATGTATTTCTCTCTGTGTCATATATTTGTTTGAATTGACTTTACATGCATTTTACTCTCAATTATAGCTGTCACACTGCAACTAGCAAAATCTGGAAATACTCTATTTGCAGAATAGCTACTTGTTTGTTGGTCCTTTTGCTCAGTCTGATGGAAAATATGATTGCTCTCAAAATTTACTAATAGAAAAATCTGTAAGACTAGCTTTTACCAAACCTATCTTCTAACTATTCTATGGTAGGATAGTTCTCCTAATCAGTTAACAGAATGACTGGAGGAACATAACTGGAATTCTGCAAACTCCCTAGTGTGATTGTCTTTCAGTGAGGATATTTTTCTGTTGATCAAGAATAACAACCCCATGCAACCTCAACACCAAGGCTTTAGTTTAGTTACCAAAACATAATATATTGCATATTTCAGCTGTGAAATAATCACTCCAAAATTATTTCCTTTTGAAACCAAGAGTGAGGAACTGATACTTAATAATCAATGCCACATAACACACTGGTTATGACAGGCTAAAGTAAGATGACACACACAAATACATATATGCAAATGAGTGCATTGTTAACTGGTGAAATCCTTTTAAGGTTGATAAATTGTATCAATGACAATGAAAGCTGTAGTTTAAAAATGGCCTCTGAATCCAAGAGTTTTGACTCTATTTTGTAGTTAATATGAATAAGCATTTAGTGATATGACCCTTCAATATTCTGTTACTTTTCTCATCTTATCATTTGCAACGTTTACCTCAATTTTAAAAATATCTCAACTATCTATATGGTAATTGACATTAGCTGTTCAAAAATTTGGTAGGAAAAGCAGGAACAAAAATGTTCCTTGAGACCCCAAAATATATGACATAGAGCATATTATATATATAATGTGTGTGTGCACATGTGTGTTTAAAAATGTCTAATGCATTTTTGTTTAAGGGATGGAGTCACCACTTGAAACTTTCTCTTCTCTAGTATATTATTTTAACAAGTATAGTTTTTTTTTTCAAAATTCAGAGTATAATAGAAGGAGAAAAATAAATGTCATAGAAAGAAGGTTGACAATAGTAAAATGTGAAAGCCAAGAGTGGGATAGCAAAAGCAGGGGAGGAAAAGTCAGAAAGGCAAAACTAAACAGCCTTTATTATAAAGGCAAGTAGTCATTAAAGGATGAATGAGAACATCAACACTTTACAATGTGGTAAATTTATTCCCACACGGTTGATCTTACATTATTAAAAGTTTAAATCATGATTAACAACTATGTAAGAAGACAAGTAAAATCACCTTTTTTGTGTAATACTTTTAATAGTGACAAAAGTGTACAAAATATCTCAGTAATTTTTTAGTGCTTTTTCATTTTGTGCATATTATGTACCAGGAAGTTTCCATTGTTTTGGCCATAACAACTTTTTAAGGCAGAATATGCAGATATTCTCACTCATTTTGAAGAAAAAAAAATTGAGAGAAGTTGTTCCACAAAATAACCCAGCTGAAATGTTGAAACACTTTAAATTAAATTGTTTATAGATATAAATGTGTGTCAAATTAAAATTTTTAAATAATTTTATTTTTCTTAAAGTACAATGCTTCTGCACTGCTTGAGATCTCACACCTGCTTGTTTTGGTCTTGGTATTAGTGCTTAAAGCTTAAAAATTCAGTTTAGTAGAAATTTTTATTCCAGTTATTTCTTATGATTATGGTCTTTGATTGTAGTAATTCAGCTGGAAACTATGTCTCAATTCATCTTGACTTTTTGTGTGTGATGAGAGCCCCCATGCCGAGACAGTGTTTTAGAAAAAGATTACCCATGTATGTAAGATTACTACTAGATTACTGAGGAATGGGAAAACTGAAACAATTCAGTTTGAGTCTGAGGAATCATACTCAAAATTCCTGATAATCCACAGTCTCCAGTAGGTTTTACGTGGCCTAGACAATACTATATACTCCATGATACAAAGCCAGCCCAAAGACTGGAGCTTTGCCTCAAACTGTTACATTGTAAGCTTTTTGGAAAGAGAAATATCTTTCCTCCTTATTTATGGTTTCCTTTGCTGTGCAAAAGCTTTTACGTTTCATCAGGTCCCATTTGTTTATTTTTGTTTTTATTTTCATTACTCTATGAGGTGGGTCAAAAAAGATTTTGCTGTGATTTATGTCAAAGAGTGTTCTGCCTGTTTTCCTCTAAGAATCTTATAGTGTCTGGCAATACATTTAGGTCTTTAATGCATTTTGAGTTCATTTTTGTGTATGGTGTTAGGGAGTGTTCTAATTTCATTCTTTTACATAGATGTCCAGTTTTCACACTACTATGTATGAAGTAGATGGCTGGCGAGGGCCTACTGTATAGCACAGGGAAAAAAAGAAAAACAGAAAGAGAAATATCATCTCTGGTGTGGTAAGAGAGGGATTAGTATTTCAAAAGCGAAGAGGAAAAGAGCAAAGCTTTCACCTAGTCTTGAATGAATGTAGCAAGAAAGAATTATAAGAACTGAAACGCTTCCAGATTGATAATGGCATTCCTGCTGAGAGTGTCAGTTCCTGGAGTGTGCAAAGGAACTAGCAAGAATGGTCTCTCAGACAAGAAGATTGATTCTGTAATTCTCTATGAACACTACAGGCTGTCAGCATGATTGCACTTGTTTCTCTAAAAGCATTAGCAAGGCAATTACCAATTATTTCACCACAGCATTTACATGTTTGTGTCCATCTATCCCTGGAGTCCAGGAAATTGATTATGCACTGCAGGACATTTTTGCCATCCTATGTAGGGTATCAGGTACTCCAAGTAAGATCTGATGGCACGAGGGAAAATCAAGTGCTGCAAACTTATAAATTATGTACACGATAAAGGAGAAATCCATGAAGTATGCTTGGCAAAGTTTAAGAAATCAGAGTAAGGTTTTTTGGCTTAGAAGAGAACAGTGTTTTTGTCAAAAGGGAACAAAAGAATGTGCAGCTTCATATCTCATTCTTGTTAATGGACCAAACATTATAATAGTGTATATTATTTTTTCTACCTAATTTTTCATGCTTTATTCTTTTTTAAACTACCAATTGATTGCCCAGCTTTTTCATACTGATTTGTTAGAAATGTGTATATGTTTAGTAGATTAACATTTTAGCTATTTTTGTTGTTTTTTGCTTTAGCTATTCATCATTAAATTTGACATTAAAATTTAATGTGTATTTGTGACATCACATCTATCAATATTTTCATTAATAATTTCTTTGATTTTATGTTTATGAAAGTATGCCCTGTGATATACATTGATAAACATTCACCTATATTTTCTTGTTGTTTTAGTTTTAACTTTATGTTCAACACCTCAACATATCTGAAACTTTAAAACTTAGCTTATGCTATGAATAATCTAATTCTTTTCATATACGTTGTTAACAATGTGACCCAGTGCCATTTACTAGGAAGTCCATCATTTCACTAATTTGTCTTGTTCACCCACATTCTTCCATTATTGCTACTATTCATCAGCTACTGAATCAAAACAGTAAAGAAGTCCCCAGAACTGCTTTCAGATGATTAACTAATGCCCAGGGCTGAGGACTCACTCAGCACAAAGACTGGCAAATGGCCTGGAAGGGGCTGTGTCAGGAAACAAGCTGGCTTAGGCTTCCAAGGAGAAAAATAAAATAAATGTTAAAAATTAAATTACTCCTATTGCCTACAGATGGACCACAAACACTCAATTCTATATAAGATAGAGGGGACATACTTAGTTCCCACTGGCCAGTATGATGCTGAACATTGAGAAGTGACTGAATGGTGACCGTATGTTGAAAGAGAATCACCCTGTCATCCACACTGACACCCAGAGTATCATAGAAGCAACAACTTGTCTGGAAGTAACAGTGCCCAGTTTTATAATGCCACATCATATCATTACTGGTTGGGACCTTCCTACGTTACATGATTAGATCAATGTAGATATTGATACAGAAATATGTAGATATAATTGAAACTGGCATTCCTATTTCTTATGCCTATTATTTCTAGTATAACTGTTACTTGGTTGTTACTTTTTAAAAAATTTATTCTGGAAAGGATGTCCAATTTTATCAAATTACTTTTTAGCTGTACTTTTGAATTGTACTTCTGAATTTATAGTAAATACTATTTAATTTACCAGCTCCTGTGTGCAATACAACTTGTACACTGAATCTTTTCTTCTTCCACGTACTGAGAACTTCACCTTTCCAAATGATCTCCCCTGACTTTATCACCTAGTTTTCTCTTAATACTGTGTGTAGAAGCTCTAGCTAACTAATACACTGTTATTTTTATCTTAACAACATCATGCTGTAATATCTTCCATCTTAAAAAAAAAAAATCCTTTGACACTATGTCTCTTCAGCTTCACATTTGTCTATCCTGTTTCACAAAGTTTTCAAAAAGTGTTTGTAATCATTTTATTTCTTCATTTTCAATCTTTTTATATTTAAAAAAGAGTAACAATAAACATAGGTTAAACAGTTATGTTTTATTGCAAATCTTAAATTGAAAGCAGCTATCTCCTTGGTTATTATTCCCCACTTTCAAGTCTCATTTTCAGTAGCCACAGTCTATTTCTGCTAGTAGGTTATCTCCATAATTGTGTATTTAAATAAACAGCTAAGCTTGTTAGGTATGTTCCATATTCACACATAAACTCAAGATTACTGCTAAAATCATTATGGAAAGAGTTTGTAAAATCAAAAAAGAACCTCAGCTTTCCCTAGGCTAATTAATACAGGTAAATATCATTAATATAAATTCGTTACAGGAAGGATTGAAGGTCCCTGGAGAGGTGGCAATGTCCTTGCTGTCTTAATATGTTCTTGTTCTCAAGATAAATATTGGTCAAACCCTCATGAAATAAATCCCAGAAGATTATTTTACATTTCATCATCTGATACTATTGATCACTATAATGAGTTAATTAGAGTCATTAAGTCTTATCATTAACAGTTGGTGTTTATTTTTTTCTTGCGCTTGACTGAATGTTCTGCTAAAAGCTGTAGGCTAGAAATTAAGTCTTCAACAAAGTGATACAGTCTCAGAGGGACTGCATCAGGTATCCTTAACTATTGATAACTGAAGAAATAAAGTCTTGGATACAGGCCTTGGGGTTCAAAGTGGCACAACTTAAACAACTCTCAGGCTGTACCACAATACAGACTCAGAATTTCCAGGATTTTTGTTAGTTTAGAAATGAATAACTTCATGCAAGCAGATTGCAAGCAGAATTAGTTACACAGGACTGAAGGGACTGATAAACTGATGAGATACTGCTAGTTGTGGCTATTTGCTTTGGAATTTTTTTGTCATATTTTTAAATACTGTATTTTCTGTGTGGGGGAAGCCTGCTCTCATCCTCCTTCACCTATGTTTATACCTCAACCTGGTAGGCTATGTTTACTCAAACTACAGTGGAACTTCCTTTAAATGATAAATGGTTACCACTGACCCCTTAATATTTTGGAACAAATACAGTAACCCCTCATTATCCACAATTTCGCTTTCCATGTTTTCAGTTACCCATGGTCAAGTATGGTTCAAAATATTCAATGGAAAATTCCACAAATAAAAAATTCATAAATTTTAAATTGCACACTGTTCTGAGAAGCATGATGAAATATCTTGCTGTCCCACTCCATCCCCGCTGGAATGTGAATATTCCCTTTGTCCAGTGTATCCCACCCTTTAGTCACTGAGTGGCCATTTCAGTTATCTGATTGGCTGTCATGGTATGGCAGTGTTTGTGTGCAAGTAACCCTTTTTATTTAATCATCTCAAAGTGCAAGAGTAGTGATGCTGTCAGTTTGAATATGCCCAAGAGAAGCTGTATGGTGCTTCCTTTAAGTGAAAAGTTGAAAGTTCTGGACTTATATGAGGAAAGAAAAAAAAAAAAACTATATGCTGAGGTTGCTAAAATCTAAGATAAGAACAAATCTGCTATCTGTGAAATTGTGAAGAAGGAAACATAAATTTGTGCTAGGTTTGCTAGCATAAAACTGTAAAAGCTACAGCCACTGTGTGTGATAAGTACATAGTTAAGATGGAAAAGGCCTTAAATTTGTGCAAGATATTTTGAGACAGAGGAAACACAATCACATAACGCTTATTAGTTGATTGGTATAATTGTTTTATTTTATTACTAAGTATGCTGTTAATCTGTTACCATACCTAATTTATAAATTAAATTTATAGGTATACGTGTAAAGGAAAAAACATAGTATATATTGGGTTTGGTACTATCTGTGGTTTCAGATGTCCACTGAGGTTCTTGGAATATATCCCCCATGGATAAGGGGGGACTACTGTACTTTGAGTTCTATGTACTTTTTGCAGCAATGTGGTTTTTTGTACACGTTCATTAAGAGACTGTCCTCCTTTAATGGGCTAAGTATATATATGCACACACTCGTACATACATGTGTATGTATACACACACACTTGAAATTGAGAGTCTGATTTTATGTTTGTATATAAAATCAGACTCTCAGTTTCTACTCTGAACCAATTTTATTCTGCTGATTTAAGAAATCTTTGAGGGCTTCCCTGGTGGCACAGTGGTTGAGAGTCCGCCTGCCGAGGCAGGGGACACGGGTTCGTGCCCTGGTCCGGGAAGATCCCGCATGCCATGGAGTGGCTGGGCCCGTGAGCCATGGCTGCTGAGCCTGCACATCCAGAGCCTGTGCTCCACAATGGGAGAGGCCACAGCAGTGAGAGGCCTGCGTACTGCAAAAGAAAAAAAAAGGAAAGAAAAAGAAATCTTTGATACATACTCCTAAAATTTTTGTGTAAGATTCATTTAAAAATTTTAGAAAAATATGCATATATTCTTTCTCTATATGTTTTCAAATTTCTAAATTCTGTTGATGTTGATGAATGTGTGAAGAGTGTATGATAGATATTGGCAATGTATGATGTTGGTGAAAAAAAGTATATATGTATGTATTTTTATTTATATATAACGTAAATAATATATATATCATGTGAAGGGATCTATTTAATTTTTACTTGTGGACTCATTTCTCCTAGAACCTTTCTACCCTTTGTAAACTGGTTTGTCTCTGGGCCTGTGGCACAGCTGTCACTGTTCTAGGAATTTTCTTTTCCTCTCACTGGAGTTAGATCCCTTGTTTCCTACATCCTGTATATTCATCTTTCATTTTGATAGAGCAACTCTAATTAATCTTTCAGAGTTTCCTGAGAACAGGTGAATAGAAAATATTGTTTCCTTGAGAAATTAATATGAAACGTCTATCCAAATGCTTTATTTGTAGTTTGGCTTAGTATAGATCATATTCAATAATTTTTTTACTCAAAATTTTAAATTACTTCTAGATATTTTAGTTATAGTGTCTAATGCTTCTGATCCTTAACCATAGAAAGTTTAATTATTTTTCTTTCTAGGAGCTTTTATGTTCTCCCCTTTATCTTTGATGTGTATTCTGAAATTTCATGATCTCTGTGCCTTGTGGTGTGTGTCTTTGTATATGTGTGTGCCTTTTTTAATTGTAAACTTGGTAGACTGTTTAAGTCTATTCTGTCATTCATACATGTAATCCTCCACACTTACCTATACTTTTTCTACAGCATTTATCACCTTATAATATAATTTTTATTACACATATAATTTTTGTGTCTCTGTCACTCAGTGCTAGACAGTAAATGCAACAAGGTGGGGATATCTGTCATTCCCTCTACTATAATATTAGTTGGAAAAATAGTGTGTACTCAATAAATGTGTATTGATTGGCTGAGTAGTTTCTCAACTTGCCTCCCTGATTTTATAATTGCTCCCTTACAATGTATTGTACTCAAATTCACAGTAAATTAACTTACCATTTAAAAATACAGAGCAAAGATAGGTCATTATTATTTCCAAACTCCAATGAATCCCATAAATCTTAACACTATCCACCAAATACTATACATAAGGTACTTTACTTGAAAGTTACCACTTGCCTTTGTTAGGATATAAGTTTCCCAAAGATAATGATGTGTTTTGATATTTTAAACTTAGATATCACAAATACTTGGAAAAAAGCCTGACATGTTGCAACTCCTCCATATTTTTTTTGAGAAAAGGAAAAGAAAGAATAATATATACAGTTTAATACTTTAAGTAATTTCCTCCTTTTGATCTTGTACTGGTCATAGTAGTTTTAATTCTACAGAAGAGAATTTATTGACCTAAAAATGTTTCCTGCTATAATCCTGTGGAATTAGTGTGATTTTCTATTTATTTTAAATATGTGAATACCATTTGTAGAATACTGGATCTCAGTTATCACTTGATCAATGAATGCAGAAAGTTACTAAGGACGTTGAATGAATAATTATGTAGATAATTTAATGGGAGTAATAACTGATACCTGATTTCTTTAAACAAACAAATGTTTTGCTTAACTAATTATGCATTTAAGTGCCTAGTTTAGGCTTTGTTACTGATCCTTATTCTTTAGGATTTGCTAAAAGACAGTTCATTGACCAGAGAAATAAAGTCCATGTCTGAGTTTTCCAGGTCTGTGAATGTGTCTCTGCCTTAGTTTGTGGACTTTGAGACAAAGACTTGAGTATAAATTGTTTGTTGGGAAGTGCTAATAGGGGATTGGGACAGTGAGAAGGAATTGCAGGAAGCCAACATAGAATGTATCATCAGGCAAGTATCCACTGTGGGCACCCAGAGACTAGTCTCTCTGTGGAACTCTGTGGGTCTATCCTCATAGCTCAATTCGCAGTTAAATCTGACCTGTGGGCCAAGAGAGAACCCTAAGGCAAAGTCCCAGATGCTGAAGTCAGAAGTGGACTGCATGTAGAGATATGATATGCTGAGCAGACTTAGGCAGGGCACCTGCTGCTGCAACCCCCTGGAGTACTATCCACAGTTTAACATAATACTTCAGAATACTTTTGTTCTAGACATGCTATCTTAATTATTATCAGCTGGGACCATAGAGCATAAAGAAGAATCTAATCAGTGCTATACCTTAAGTGGGTTCAAGTTGCACATTGGCAGGACACACAAGATAAGGCTCTCTCCTTCATAAGTAGGGGATGTTAGATCAGTCTTTTGAGCATAATGTTTTTGACCTTAATGTATGCCAATTTTCCTGAATTCATGTCATTGGCATATAAGCACTATTAAGTTTAATAGTTTAATCTTTGCCTTTACTATACTTCAGACAGCTTTATACTTTTAAACTGCTATACTATTAAACAACATCATTCTTCCAAATTCTTTATTGTACTACTTTTGTTTCTTTCTTTTTTTTTTTTGGTGTGCCACATAGTATTCAGGATCTTCCCCCACCAGAGATTGAACCTGTGCCCCCTGCATTAGGATTGCAGAGTTTTAAACACTAGACTGCCAGGGAAGTCCTATTCTACTACTTTTTGTAAGTGTAGCATAATCAGAATAATAATTGTTTGCAGAAAAACAGATGGTAAGCTCATTACAGGACTATTAATGTTAACATTTATTTGAAATATCAGATGAATGTGCCTGTATTATTTTCTTGGTTTAGGCATCCACACAGTTTGTACTAGTTCTTATTCAAAAAAAAAAAATCTTTGAGGGGGACCTTCAAGACGGTGGAGGAGTAAGACATGGAGACCACCTTCCTTCCCACAAATACATCAAAAATACATCTACATGTGGAGCAACTCCTACAGAACAGCTACTGAATGATGGCAGAAGCCCTCAGACTTCCCAAAAGGCAAGAAACTCCTCACGTACCTGGGTAGGGCAAAAAAAAGAAAAAAAGAAAAAAAAAGAAAAAGCAGAGACAAAAGAATAGGGATGGGACCTGCTCCTCGGGGAGGGAGCTGTGAAGGAGGAAAAGTTTCCACACACGAGGAAGCCCCTTCACTGGTGGAGATGGGCGGTGGCAGGGAGGAAGCTTTGGAGCCACGGAGGAGAGTACAGCAACAGGGGTGCAGAGGACAAAGCAGAGAGATTCCCGCACAGAGGATCAGTGCCAAACAGCATTTACCAGCCTGAGAGGTTTGTCTGCTCACCCGCTGGGACGGGTGGGGGCTGGGAGCTGAGGCTTGGGCTTTGGAGGTCAAATCCCACGGAGAGCACTGGGTTTGACTGTGTGAATACAGCGTGAAAGAGGCTAGTGCACCACAGCTAGCCAGGAGGGAGTCCAGGAAAAAGTCTAGACCTGCCTACGAGGCAAGAGACCATTGTTTCGGGGTGCATGAGGAGAGGGGATTCAGACCACCACCTAAACGAACTCCAGAGATGGGCGTGAGCCGCAACTATCAGCTCGGACCCCAGACGGGCATGAAACACTAATGTTACTGCTGCAGCCACCACTAATCCTGTGTGCAAGCACAGGTCACTATCCACACCCACCCCCCACCACAGGAGCCTGTGCAACCTGCTACAGCCAGGGTGTCGTGATCTAAGGACAACTATCCTGGGAAAACACACGGCATGCCCCAGGCTGTTGCAATGTCATGCTAGTCTTTGTCACCACAGGGTCACCCCGCATTCCAATTATAACTACCGTATCCTTCCCTCGCCCCGGCCTGAATGAGCAAGAACCCCCTAATCAGCTACTGCTTTAACACCGTCCTGTCTGGACAGGGAACAGATGCCTGAGGGCGACTTACATGCAGAGGTGGGGTGAAAACCAAAGCTGAACTCCAGGAGCTGTGCAAATAAAGAAGAGAAAGGGAAATTTCTCCATGCAACCTTAGAAGCAGTGGATTAAATCCCCACAATCTACTTATGTACCCTGCATCTGTGGAATACCTGAATAGATAACAAATCATACCAGTATTGTGGCAGTGGACTTTGGGAGCAACTGTAGCCTTGGGGTTTGCTGTCTGCAACTGATTTGTTTCTGATTTTTATATTTCTCTTAGTTTAGTGTTTAGCACTTGTCGTCACTGGTGGATTTGTTTATTGGTTTGGTTGCTCTCTTCTTTTTCCCTTTTTTAATCATTATATATATTTAAAAAAATTATTTTAATTTTTTTTAGTTATTTCATTTATTATTATTATTTTTTCTTTCTTTTTTCTCCCTTTTGTTCTGAGCCATGTGACTGACAGGGTTTTGGTGTTCCACAATGGTGTCAGGCCTGAGCCTTAGAGGTAGGAGAACCAAGATCCAACCATTAGACCACCAGAGACCTCCCAGCACCATGTGATATCAACTGGCGAGAGCTTTCCCAGAGATCTCCGTCTCAATGATAAGACCCATATCCACGCAACGAACAGCACACTCCAGTGCTGGACGCCGCATGCCAAACAACTGGCAAGACAGGAACACAACCCAACGCATTAGCAGAGAGGCTGCCTGAAATCATAATAAGGTCACAGACACTCCAAAACACAAGGCTGGATGCAGCCCTGCCAACCAGAAAGACAAGATCCAGCCCCACCCACAAAAATACAGGCACCAGTCCCCACCACCAGGAAGCCTACACCATCCACTGAAACAACATCACCACTCAGGAGAGACACCAAAAACAATGATAACTACAAACCTGCAGCCTGAAAAGAGGACCACAAACACAGTAAGTTAAACAAACTGAGAAGACAGAGAAATATGCAGCAGATAAATGAGCAAAGTACAAAACTCACCAGACCAAACAAATCAAGAGGAAATAAGCAGTTTACCAGAAAAAGAATTCAGAGTAAGGATAGAAAAGATGATCCAAAATCTCGGAAACACAATGGAGAAAATACAAGAGATATTTAAAAAAGACCTAAAAGAACTAAAAGAGCAAACAAACAATGATAAACAACACAATAAATGAAATTAAAAATTCTCTAGAAGGAATCAATAGCAGAATAACTGAGGCAGAAGAATGGATAAGTGACCTGGAAGATTAAATAAATGGAAATAAAGATAAAACAATGAAGAGAATTGAGGACTGTCTCAGAGACATCTTGGACAACATTAAACACACCAACATTCAAATTATAGGGGTCTCAGAAGAAGAAGAGATAAAGAAATGGTCTGAGAAAATATTTGAGGAGATTATAGTTACAAACTTGAAAGGAAATAGTCAATCAAGTCCAGGAAGCACAGAGAGTCCCATACAGGATAAATCCAAGGAGAAACACACCAAGACACATATTAATCACACTATCAAAAATTAAATACAAAGAAAATATATTAAAAGCTGCAAGGGAAAAGCAAAAAATAGCATACAAGGGAATCCCTATAAGGTTAACAGCTGATCTTTCAGTAGAATCTCTACAAGCCAGAAGGGTGTGGCAGGACATATTTAAAGTGATGAAAGGGAAAAACCTACAACCAAAATTACTCTACACAGCAAGGATCTCATTCAGATTTGATGGAGAAATTAAAATCTTTACAGACAAGCAAAAGCTAAGAGAATTCAGCACCACCAAACCAGCTTTACAACAAATGCTAAAGGAACTTCTCTAGTCAGGAAACAGAAGAGGAGGAAAAGAACTATGGTAACAAACAAAAAACAATTAAGAAAATGGTAATAGGAACATAGACATCAATAATTATCTTAAACATAAATGGATTCAATGTTCCAACCAAAAGACATAGACCAATGAAAGGATATAAAAACAAGACCGATATATATGGTGTCCACAAGAGACCCACTTCAGACCTAGGGACACATACAGACTGAAAGTGAGAGGATGGAAAAAAGATATTTCATGCAAATGGAAAACAAAAGAAAGCTGGAGTAGCAATTCTCATAACAGACAACATAGACTTTAAAATAAAGACTATTACAAGAGACAAAGAAGGGCACTACATAATCATCAAGGGATCAATACAAGAAGAAGATATAAAAATTGTAAATATTTATGCACCCAACATAGGAGCACCTCAATACATAAGGCAAATGTTACCAGCCATAAAAGGGGAAATCAACAGTAACACCATAATAGTAGGGGCTTTTAACACCGCACTTTCACCAATGGACAGATCATCCAAAATTAAAATAAATAGGGCAACACAAACTTTAAATGATACATTAAACAGAATGGACTTAATTGATATTTATAGGACATTCCATCCAAAAACAACAGAATACATTTTCTTCTCAAGTGCTTATGGAACATTCTCCAGGGTAGACCATACCTTGGGTAACAAATCAAGCCTCGGTAAATTTAAAAAAATTGGAATCATATCAAGTATCTTTTCTGACCACAATGCTATGAGACTAGATATCAATTACAGGAAATAAACTGTAAAAAACACAAACACATGGAGGCTAAACAATACACTACTAAATAAACAAGTGATCACTGAAGAAATCAAAGAGGAACTCAAAAAATATCTAGAAACAAATGACAATGAAAATACAATGACCCAAAGCCTCTGTGATGCAGCAAAAGCAGTTCTTAGAGGGAAGTTTCTAGCAATATAATCCTACCTCAAGAAACAAGAAACATCTCAAATAAACAACCTAACCTTACTCCTAAAGCAATTAGAGAAAGAAGAAGAAAAAACTCCAAAGTTAGTAGAAGGAAAGAAATCATAAAGATCAGATCAGAAATAAATGAAAAAGAAATGAAGGAAACAATATCCAAGATCAATAAAACTAAAAGCTAGTTCTTTGAGAAGATAAACAAACTTGATAAACCATTAGCCAGACTCATCAACAAAAACACAGCAAAGATTCAAATCAACAGAATTAGAAAGGAAAAGGAGAAGTAACAACTGACACTGCAGAAATACAAAGGCTCATGAGAGATTCCTACAAGCCACTCTATGCCAACAAATTGGACAACCTGGAAGAAATGGACAAATTCTTAGAAAAGCATAAACTTCTGAGTGGAAACAGGAAAAAATAGAAAATATAAACAGATCAATCACAAGCACTGAAATTGAAACTGTGATTATAAATCTTCCAATAAGCAAAAGCCCAGGACCAGAGGGCTTCACAGGCGAATTCTATCAAACATTTAGAGAAGAGCTACCACCTATCCTTCTTAAACTCTTCCAAAATATAGCAGAGGGAGGAACACTCCCAAACTCATTCTACAAGGCCACCATCACCCTGATACCAAAACAAGACAAAGATGTCACAAAGAAAGAAAACTACAGGCCAATATCACTGATGAACATTGATGCAAAAATCTTCAACAGAATACTAGCAAACAGAATCCAACAGCACATTAAAAGGATCATACACCATGATCAAGTGGGGTTTATTCCAGGAATGCAAGGGTTCTTAAATATATGCAAATCAATCAGTGTGATACACCATATTAACAAACTGAAGGATAAAAACCATATGATCATCTCAATAGATGCAGAGAAAGCTTTCAACAAAATTCAACACCCATTTATGATAAAAACCCTGCAGAAAGTAGGCATAGAGGGAACTTTCCTCAACATAAAAAAGGCCATATATGACAAACCCACAACCAACATCGTCCTCAATGGTGAAAAACTGAAAGCATTTCCACTAAGATCAGGAACAAGACAAGGTTGCCCACTCTCACCACTCTTATTCAACATAGTTTTGGAAGTTTTAACCACAGCAATCAGAGAAGAAAAGGAAATTAAAGGAATCCAAATCAGAAAAGAAGAAGTAAAGCTGTCACTGTTTGCAGATGACATGATACTATACACAGAGAAACCTAAAGATGCTACCAGAAATCTACTAGAGCTAATCAATGAACTTGGTAGAGTAGCAGGATACAAAATTACTGCACAGAAATCTCTTGCATTCCTATACACTAATGATGAAATATCTTAAACAGAAATTAAGGAAACACTCCCATTTACCACCGCAACACAAAGAATAAAATACCTAGGAATAAACCTACCTAAGTAGACAAAACGCCTGTATGCAGAAAACTATAAGACACTAATAAAAGAAATTAAAGATGATACAAAGAGATGGAGAGATATACCATGTTCTTGGATTGGAAGAATCAGCATTGTGAAAATGACTATACTACCCAAAGCAATCTAGAGATTCAGTGCAATCTCTATGAAACTACCAATGGCATTTTTCACAGAATTAGAACAAAAAATTTCAAAATGTGTATGGAAACACCAAAGACCCCAAATAGCCAAAGCAAACTTGAGAAACAAAAACTGAGCTGGAGGAATCAGGCTCCCTGACTTCAGATTATACTACAAAGTTACAGTAATCAAGATATTATGGTACTGGCACAGAAACAGAAATATCGATCAATGGAACAGGATAGAAACCCAGAGGTAAACCCATGCACATATGGTCACCTTATCATTGATAAAAGAGGCAAGAATATACAACTGAGAAAAGACAGCCTCTTCAAAGAATGGTGCTGGGAAAATTGGACAGCTACATGTAAAGAATGAAATTAGAACACTCCCTAACACCATACACAAAAATAAACTCAAAATGGATTAAGGACCTAAATGTAAAGCCAGACACTAAAATTCTTAACGGAAAACATAGGCAGAACACTCTATGACATAAATCACATCAAGATCCTTTTTGACCCACCTCCTAGAAAAATGGAAATAAAAACAAAAATAAACAAATGGGACCTAATGAAACAAAACTTTTGCACAGCAAAGGAAACCATACACAAGACGAAAGACCACCCTCAGAATGGGAGAAAATATTTGCAAATAAACCAACTGACAAAGGATTAATCTCCAAATTATATAAGCAGCTCATGAAGCTCAATATGTAAAAAACAAACAACCCAATCCAAAAATGGGCAGAAGGCCTAAACAGACATGTCTCCAAAGAAGATATACAGATTGCCAACAAACACATGAAAGGATTCTCAACATCCCTAATCATTAGAGAAATGCAAATCAAAACTACAATGAGGTATCACCTCACACTAGTCCGAATGGCCTTCATCAAAAAATCTACAAACAATAAATGCTGGAGAGGGTGTGGAGAAAAGGGAACCCTCTCGCACTGTTGGTGGGAATGTAAATTGATACAGCCACTATGGAGAACAGTATGGAGGTTTCTTAAAAAACGAAAAATAGAACTACCATATGACCCAGCAATCCCACTACTGGGCATATACCCTGAGAAAACCATAATTCATAAAGAGTCATGTACCACAATATTCATTGGACCTCTATTTACAATTGCCAGGACATGGAAGCAACCTAAGTGTCCATCAACAGATGAATCGATAAATAGGTGGCACATATATACAATGGAATATTACTCAGCCATAAAAAGAAATGAAATTTAGTTATTTGTAGTGAGATGGGTGGACCTAGAGTCTGTCATACAGAGTGAAGTAAGTCAGAAAGAGAAAAACAAATACCATATGCTAACACATATATATGGAATCTAGAAAACAAATGGTTCTGAGGAACCTAGGGGCAGGACAGGAATGAAGATACAGGCATAGAGTGTGGAGTTAAGGACACGAGGAGTGGGAAAGGTAAGCTGGGAGGAAGTGAGAGAGTAGCATTGACATATATGTACTACCAAATGTGAAATAGCTAGTGGGAAGCAGCCATAGCACAGCGAGATCAGCTCCGTGCTTTGTGTTCACCTAGAGGGGTGGGATAGGGAGGGTGGGAGCAAGACACAAGAGGGAGGGTATATGGGGATATATGTATACATATAGCTGATTCACTTTGTTATACAGCAGAAACTAACACAACAATGTAAAGCAATTATACTACAATAAAGATGATAAAAAAAGAGTTCCTATAACATTTGTGTCATTTACACTACACCAGTTTGATTACAAACTGACATAATAAGAATGTTTTATAGAAGCAGTGTTTTCAAGGCATCTTCAGTATTCTCCTCAGAGACCCTCCTAATTTTTCCCAAATTAGTGTCATGAATCCTGAGAGACCATCTCATATGTGCTCCAAAATCTCATTTTAGTCTTTTCTACATAGCACCTCTGTGTTCCTTCTCTGCAGTTCACTGGCCTATGTCTCTTCATCAACAATTCCAAGCGTCAGTTATGCTATTAATAGCCAAAGAGCGTTCCAGAACTGCCACTCTTGTCTATATTGTCTTGTACTCTTGCTGATTGCCTATGTTGTGGGCTCTGCTATCTATACCATCTCCTGTTGTTCGTACCATTGACTAAAGTTTAGAACCTGTTATGTCCAATATGGTAGCTTCCAGCCAGCCCCAAGTGGATACTGAGCACTTGAAATGAGGCTACTCTGACTGAAGCTCTGATTTTTATTTTGAAATTTTAAAACTGATCTTTGAGTTATTAGAAAACTCTTAAGTATGGAATAACTTGGTTATATGAATTTATTTTTCACTTGTACATTTAAAAAATCTAAATACAATTATTTCCAAAGAAAATTTAACATTTGATTTGAGAAATGCTGTAAGTGTAAAATACAGACAAGATTTCCATTTCTTTTCTTATTTTTTTGGCTACTATAAAGTTTAAAATTATATATGTGGCTAGTGTTACAAATCCGTTGGATAGTGCTGTTTTGCACTAAGACTTTCAATATCCTTTTAGCTCACTTTAAAAATAATGTTCTGTTGGGGAAATATAATTAAAAACAGCCTCTTGCCAACCTCTCCACAAATATAGAAGAGAAAGAAAAGTTTTATTTTTAAATAAGCATGAAATCTAAATATGATGTATTAATATATCATAGGCAATTGGCTAAAGAGATTGCAAGATAAAAGTCTCATTATTTCACACAGTGGAGCATATGCAACCCATTCCACACATGTTCTCAAAGTAAATGATAACTAGTCCTTAAGTAGGGAACTTCATGGAAACATTTGTGATACACTGTCATTCTAAATTCATCTGCTAATTGGGATAGTCTCATGTATTTGCTAATTGCCTTTTTCTAAAAGAAAAACAAGTTTCTCATCTCTTAAAACAGTAGGTAGGTTTTCAACCTACAGCACAGCACAGGCTAAAGTTAGGCTCCTACTGTCCTAGGGACAATGGGAGGTATGGGTACAATCCTTTTTGATTACTTCTCAAAAAGATGTTTCCCAGTTCCTTGAGAAAAAGATTTCTGTTTATAAAGCTAGCTGGAGACCTATTTAGCCTTTAAAAATATTTATATACACCTCAAAGGGGCAGAGAAAGCATTACAGTTACAGGTTATCTAAAGTAAATGTTCAAAGAAAAAGCCCAGGGAGGGAAGCATCTTTGCTTTCTTACACCAGAGAAGCTCAATATTTTTCTGTTTTTAGATTTGTATTTACACTTACAGTTCTTATTTCATGTGAGTTATAACAGTAATATTAGTACATATATATTGTAAAACAACTTAAAAATAGGAATATTTAATAATAATTTGCAATATTATTTTTTCCCTTATCCCTAATTCCTCACCTTCCATTATAGTTAAATCACTTGCTTTCCCAGAGATTAATAATGTATTGTTTATTTTCTCCTTTTACATATCACAGAGGATATTTCTTTCTTTTGGCCTGTCTACCCTTCTGGCATGTGCAATTCACTCACTCCATGTTTGGGTGGGCTTTGTTGTTGTTGTTTTATTGTTTTTTAAATCAGTTGGCTCCATCTTTCTTTTCCAGAGATAGCACAAAACTCAAGCTGTAGTAGAGTTTGTTTGTTTGTTTCCCCTAGGATTAATATGAATTCTTAAAAGAAATTACACTTCATCTATGAGACTACAAACTCTAAGGACAAGTTAACCTATAATTGAGGGAACTGATTTTACAGCTTCTTGGAGAGTTTACCTAAGAATGAATTTAACTCAGAGAAAAGCAGAGCTGAGTTGAAGGGAGAAAAAGAGAGGTCCATGTGTTATGGCTGAGTTCTTGGATTCATCAGTGCCTGTAGTCAGACCCCATTGTGCATTTCCTAGGTAAGAACTTCACATACTTCACCTCTGCTTAAGCTGGCTGAGGTTGGATTTTTGTTTTTTCAAGCACAGATTTCCAGCCTATACACATATATGTGAGACTTTGTCTTAATTTAAGGAGGCACACTCTTAATCAAGAATGCAATGTATTATATAAGACAAATGATCATTTTAGAGTGCTCCTTTATGTCCAGTTTACAACCACAGTTTTTTATTGGTTTGACTGTCCAGACATAAATTTCTAGACTTTCCTTTAGACAATTTCAACATTCTATATAATTGTTATGGTCAGTACAGACTCTTTAAAAGGGGATCTTAAAAATAAGCTATGGGTTTAATTGAATTAGTTTTATTATGATAATATTTAAAATATATCAAAAAATAGTATATAAACTATTATTATAGTAATAGTTTAATACTACTTATAACAGTATTAAACCAAAACAAATTCTGATGCAAATACAAATTCTAAAAAGTCCAATAATACATAAATTATTTACATATATTATGTATGTTTCTGGGGTGGGAATCCCTAATCATAAGAAAAGTCCTCTTCTTTGTTCCAGCATTTTCATAGATTTGTATCTGTGTGTTTGGGTGAATCAGTAACTTAGGTTGATTTATCTGAGTTATATAAAGTAGAGATTCTTTTTTTTAATTAGACACCCAATTGTCCCCAAGGCATTTATTTACCAGCCTACTCTTCCCATTAATTTGAAATAGGCACCTTTATAAACTTTCAAATACAGCATTTCCCCCATAGTAGTTTGAAAACATTTTGCCCTATTTTTCTTTCTAACCAGCAAACTTATCAAAATCTTCTTCATTATATACTTAGTACTCTTTTTACTGCTAATAAAATATTCCAGTTTTGTTTGTATAGATCAGAATCTCTTCAACATACCTACCTTCAAGCTGAATGTATTACTTACTAGTATGACAGAAGTTTACGGAGTTTGGCATATCTGTGCTATTCTCAGCCAAGTGATAACTCAATTTGTATTATTCAGATTCATCTGACAGTAACTTGGCACCTCCTGTGCCAGACTTTTCTCTTTCTCTCTTCTCTCAATGGATAGAAAGATAGACAACTTCTCTTTCTCTTTCTTGAGCTCACCTTTGAAATTTTCTCTTTATTGTTATTTGTTTTGTATTCTTCTATGAGATGTTCATTCAGGTGCAGCCACGAGACGAGACAGAGAGGCTCAGGAAAACAAGTTTAAATACTCACAGGTCCTCAAGACAGCAGGCACTGCATGCCATGCAAGGCCACATGAAAAGCATCAGGGTGGTCAGGAGGCAGGATACAGAGGGAGGTGAAAGCATTAGGCCAGAACCTTCACTGGGGTTTCCAAGGGAAAGGCCAAAAAGGGTGGGGTAACAGTTTATGATTGGCTAGTTTGAATGGTTTGGGCAGGCTCTAAGCTATGGGGGGGGGGTGCCTAGTTGCCTGGTCCCTGGTCCTGGAATGATTAAGGCAGAAGAATATTGGCTCTTGGGGTGCATGGGACAGATTGAGGAAGTATGGCTCTGGATTGGTTAGGCTGCACATCAAAGGCATACTCCAGAGGCTCTTTGCCCCTGGAAGGGCAGACTTTCCCAAACCAGAAAGGTTTTTTTTTTTTTTTTTTTTTAAATGTCAAAACACAATAATATATACCATTAAAAAAATACATTATTACCTCCAAATTTAATGAGGATATATTTCATACTATCAATTTTATTTTTTTGCAGACTAGCTGGATGTTCTTTCTGGGAGAGTACATTTTTTGTTATTGTTACCTTAATGATGAATATGCTTCTCTGTGTGTTTATGAGTATGTTTGTGTTGGGGAAGGTGGTCATAGGGAAGGGGATTTAAGCCCAGGATAATTAAGTTAACTCTTCTACATGGGGTTTCAAATAGTCTGTATCTGTTGAGTTTTAATGGAATGTTCCTATCTGCTTTATATGTTACAGAAATTGTTCTAATATAGTTACATCACTGCTCTGAGCCATAACTACTTTCTGATACACACACATATATATGTATATGTATATATGTGTATATGTATACATACATATGTACATGGCAAAATATATGTTCTATATTTAAACATATATAAGTATACCCTATAATTGAGCATACATATATGGAAGTAAAGTATTTGTGTGTTTAAATACTTTTTACCAGAAATTCCAACATACTATGTTTGTTGTACTTAGATTTTTCACCTCAAATTGAACCAGAAACTTTTGTAGTGTTTCTTTACTTCAGAAAGTATTTGTCTTCTAAAGAAACCCTAGTGTTTCTGCCCATCATCCTCCAGACTTGCAGGAAGGTTTGAAATCTACCAGTTCCATATTGTGGCTCAAAGTTGGATCACTGATATCCTCTGCATTACATAGAATTTACAAAAATCGTTGAGCATTGTTTTCGATGTTTAATAATATTTTGATTGATGCTTTTATACTTCCTGTCAAAAACATTCATCTGCTCTGTCAATATTCTCAAAAAAACGCAATTATTTTATTTTCATTTATTGATGTAATTTAAACAAACATTTTAGTAGACACATATAATTCACAATAGATTTGTTTTGAACTTTCTACCTTGCTTTTGTATAGATTTTATGAAAGTGTGTATTCTAGGACACACATTCACAGGGCATTCAAGGTGGTATTTGTTAGTCCAGGAAACATGGATTTTTATAAGAAATTAATAGCCAATAAATGTAATACCATGAAAATGTGGGAAGAGGATAAAATATTTATGTAACCTTTTGTGTGCCATGGAAATAATCCATTTCCTGGTTTCGTATATCATGACATGATTTTTCTCCTCAGATCTTTCCTTAAGCATAGATTTTTTTTATATGATGATTTTGCCATCAATTATGCCTATGGTCTGTAGTCATAATATAGTCAATATCATTAAGTATATAAGAACAGATAATATTTTACATAATATTTTGCACTCATTTTAATAAATAAGTTTTATTGATTTATCCTTGAGTTAACCATTTTCCATATAATTAAATATAGGATGACAGATAAGTAGTATAATGGATATGCATCACAAAAATGGATATCATACTTTAGAAGTTTATAATCTATAGGAATAGATTGAAGGATGGAAGAAAGAGTTTTTTATAATTTCTAAAGAAATCACAATAAAGCAGCCTGATTTCAGATAGCATGGAGTGCGAAAGATAGTTTCAAAATGAAAATAAAAAGTATATGCAGTGAAAGTTCTATAGAAATGTTATAGATTAGTTAGAAATGTGTGAGAAAATAACTATACTCTTCATAAGAAAACATTGCAAATAGGAGGGGGTATTAAAACACATATTTCTGATTGACTGAGCTGATTTCAGGAGTAATAACTAAACTTACATCTACTTTTTCATACCCATATTTGTTAGGTATGAACAGTATGGGCACTAAGAAATTACCTTATCATGGTTTTCATATATACACTCTGCACCAGTGAATAAAGAAATCATCTTTGTATCAATCTAAGGCAGTAAGTTCTGCAAAAATGTATCTAGTAGAGTTATACTTTTCTGGGATTAATATTTTTCTTTTCAGATAATTTTTATTTTTTATTAATGTATAGTTGATTTACAACATTAATTAGTCTCAGGTCTAAAACATAACGATCAAATATTTTTATAGTTTATATTAAACTCCATTTACAGCTTTATAACATATTAACTGTACTCCCTATGCTATACAATATATATGTGTAGTTTATTTATTTCATTTATAGTAGTTTGTACCTCTTAATCCCCTACCCCTATTGTTCCCCAACCCTTCCTTCTCCCCACTTGTAACTAGTAGTTTGTTCTCTATATCTGTGAACCTGTTTTTGCTTTGTTATATTCATTCGTTTAATTTTTAGATTTCATATATATATATATATATATATATATATGAATATATATATATATATACCACATCTTCTTTATCCAGTCATCTGTTGATGGACACTAAGTTTGCCTCCACATCTTGGCTATTGTAAATAATGCTGCTATGAACATTGGAGTGTGTGTATCTTTTCAAATTAGTATTTTTGTTTTCTTTGCATATATACACAGGAGTGGAATTGATGGCTCATATGGTAGTTCTATTTTTAGTTTTGTCAGGAATTTCCATACTGTTTTCCATAGTAGCTGCACCAATTTACATTCTCACCAACAGTGTAGGAGGGTTCCCTTTTGTTTGTTTGTTTGTTTGTTTGTTTGCGGTACGTGGGCCTCTCACTGTTGTGGCCTATCCCGTTGCAGAGCACAGGCTCCGGACGCGCAGGCTCAGCAGCCATGTCTCACGGGCCTAGCCGCTCTGCGGCATGTGGGATCTTCCCGAACCGGGGCATGAACCTGTGTCCCCTGCATCGGCAGGCGGACTCTCAACCACTGCACCACCAGGGAAGCCCAGGAGGGTTCCCTTTTCACCACATGCTCTTCAGTGTTTCTTGTTTGTGGTCTTTTTAATGATTACCATTCTGACAGATGTGAGGTGATAGCTCATTGCAGTTTTGATTTGCATTTCTCTGATGATTAACTATGTTGAGCATCTTTTCATATGCCTGTTAGTCATCTGTATGTCCTCTTTGGCAAAATGTTTATTCAGGTTTTTTGCTCATTTAATATTGGGTTTTTGGTTTTTTGATGTTGAGTTGTATGAGCTGTTTATATATTTGGGATATTAACTCCTTAACCGTCATATCACTTGCAAATATTTTCTCTCATTCTGTGGGCTCTCTTTTCATTTTGTGGAAGGTTTCCTTTGCTATGCAAAAGCTTTTAAGTTTAATTAGGTCCCATTTGTTTATTTTTGCTTCTGTTTTCTTTTGCCTTAGGAGACAGATACAAATAATATTATTGTGGTTGATGTCAGAGTGTTCTGCCTGTGTTTTCTACCCTTTTCCCTCCAGGACCCCTATTATGTGAATGTTAGTATTCTTGATGTTGTCCCACAAGTCCTTTAAAATATTCTCATTTTTTAAAATTTGTTTTTCTTTTTGCTGTTTTGTTCGGATGATTTCTATTCTATCTTCCAGATCACTTAGGCATTCTTCTGTATCACCTAGTCTGCTGTTAATTCCTTCTGGTGTGTTTTTCATTTCAGTTATTGTATTCATCAGCTCTGACTGGTGGTTTGTATTTTCTGGTTCTTTTTTAAAATTCTCACTGTATTCATTTATTCTTTTTCCTAGTTCAATTATCATTATTATACTAATGCTCTGAACCCTTTACCTGGTCATTTATTTATCTCTATTATATTAGTTTTATTAAAGTTTTTTTTCTTATTCTATTAATTAAAACAAATTCCCCTATCTTATGTTGTCTACCTTACACTGTCTCTATGAAATTCAGTGAAACAGTTACCTGTCCTGGTTTTGAACATATATTCTTGTGTGGGAGCTTCACTCTGCAGTGTAATTGTGCCCACTGGCTTTGGTGGGAGCGCTAGATCTGAAATGAGTATTGGTCACATCTCCCCCCAGGGTTTGCTGACAGCTGTTACCTTCGTGGGACATGGGGCTGGAGATAGAGGGGCTAGAGCTAGAACAAGGTGAGAGCCAAGGCTTCTCCTATGATCATTGGCTGACAGTGTCCTATTGGGGGTAAGAGCAGGACCCAAGGTGCTGGAGCTGAAGAGTTGAGGGTTAAGTCCGAGCTGGTTCTGTTCCCTCTAAGTGTACACTCTATTTCCTCCCAGCCTCAGCACCTTCACTCCAGAGGGGATCAGTGCTAGAGCATAAGGGGTCTGAGCCAGCACCCAATGCCTGTTGGGGCACACACTGATGCAATCCCAGCACACCAGTCAGAATTCCAGACTACTCCCTGTCTACTGTATCTGGGAGCACCAGTAATGGCCACTTTTGTCCAGTTCAGGTGCAGTGCTGGGTCCAAGCCAGATTTAGCCCCCACAACTACGCACTGTCCTCAGCAATGACAGCCTTCACCCTAGTGGGGAGCTGCACCAGAGCAAGAAGGGCTGGAGTGGGTATTTGGTGTCAGTTTGTGCACAGGCTGGGATAGTCCCAGCATACCAGAGACAGCATGAGACAGCTCCGGATCCACCGCCTCTGCAAGCGCCAGCAACCACAGCCCCCACCCTATTCAGACACAGTGCCAGGTCCAAGCCTGCTTCATCCCCCTCGACTGCAAACATTCCTCTGCAGTGCAGCCTTCACCCCAGTGGGAAGCCATGCCAAAGCTGGAGGAGCTGGGAAGTTGCAGGAAACTGGTCAGAGTCTTGAGCAGTCTCAATCTGCTCCCTCCATCTTGTTCCTGGGTATAAGCAAGCAGGTTCTTAATAAGCAGTCTAGGTTTCTTACAGTCCTCCTGTTAGTCCCACTGGTTTTCAAGCCAGCCAAGGGGATCCATCTTCCTGGTGTTGGATATCAGGGCTGGGGTGCCCAACATGTGGTTCAGACTACTCTCTCCCAGGGAGGATCTTTGAACCCACACAATTCCCCTTCTTTTCTGTGTTCTCTCCTAGAGGTACAGGTCCTGAATTGATTGCTTGTCTTCCCTTCCTACCTGACTCCATGTAGATCACACTTTATAACTTTGTTGTGTAAGGGTCTTTATGCCAGTCTCCAGTTTGTTTTCAGTGAGAATTGCTCCATATGTAGATGTATTTTTGTTGTGTTCATGGGGGAAGGTGAGCCCAAGGTCCTCCTGCTCTGCCATCTTGATCTCCTCCTCCCAGATTATTTTTAAATCTAACTTAGGTTTCTGCTTATAACTATATTTACACCTATTTGGAAATATGCTGAACATCATTTCCTAAATCACTTTAGGCTCCCAGGAATTGATTCAGTGCTCATAAATAAATGCTATTGTTAGAAGAATATTCCAGTTCCATATTAGTAAAAATAAATTCAATGATCACCAAGCTAGTATTTCACATTTGATCCTGATATTTGTGTATCTTCTAGTAAGCTGTTTGGAAATTAAATTATTCTATGTGAGGCATTCCAGAAATTTAACCAGAAAAAGTATTCTTTATTTTTCTGAGTAACTAGAAAGCTATGTCAAGTATCAAATTCTCATCAATTTCAGCTTTGTTCCAAGATGAATAAAGCTAAAATATCTCAAAACTGAAATTATAGTAACCTACAATTTTATAATGAAAGTGAATTATCTAATATAAAATTCTGTATACTTCAGATTTTCAAATAATTTTCCCAAACTCCATCTTCTTCTCATAATATACTTTAAATGCATAGTTTAATTCTCCATCATAAATTAATTAAAATATAGGTTTTGAATGTCTAGGTCATTCAGTACTTTATAAAAAGAAATGAAAGATGAGAAGAGCATGTTCAAAGACAATTAAGACATGTTGTTTGGCTTAAATGACTTTCCAAATTAATAAAAAGAAAAATAACTACACAGGTAGTAGATAAATACAAATGTAATATTGAAGGAAAATTGCCATCAGTGTATCAAGTACTTTGAGAGTACTGAGGATAGAAAGATTTCTTCTGGTTCAAGGAGAAGGTGGAGGGTTTTTTTGAGGAATAGGCATTTGATTCAGACGTCCCACTAAAGGTCCCACTAAAAATGGCATTTCTAGTGTCATTAAATAAGAGAAGGAATTGTTCACAGAAGGAATATTTTGAATCAAGAAAAGAAAAAAGGAGAGTTTAGAGGACATTGGGGCTATTATATTTTTCATTTTTGCTACATAAGTGTTTCAGTTGTCATTTTGGGTCAGACAATTCTTTGTATGCTGTTCCATGCATTGTAGGATGTTTAGCAGCTTCCAAGATCTCTACCAGTAGCACTCATCCTCCAGTCTTGTCATCCATGAATGTTTGCAGACATGCCAGGTACCTCCTAGGGAAAAATTTGTCTTCAGTTATGAACCACTGGGCCACAGTGCAAAATGCATGAGGGATTGTGCTAAAGTATAGGTTGCAATAACTATTTTTTCTTTTTTTTTTTTGTTTTCTTTTTTTGTGGTACGTGGGCCTCTCACTGATGTGGCCTCTCCCGTTGCGGAGCACAGGCTCCAGACGCACAGGCTCAGCGTCCATGGCTCACAGGCCTAGCTTCTCTGGGGCATGTGGAATCTTCCTGGACCAGGGCACGAACGCATGTCCCCTGCATCGGCAGGCGGACTCTCAACCACTGTGCCACCAGGGAAGCCTGGTTGCAATAACTTTTAGTGAGTACCATCACTGGAAAGTCATTGGCTAAGCATTTTGTGTTCATTATCTTATGTAATCTTCACCCTGACCTTGTGCCATTATTACAGAAACTAAGAATGAGATGTCTAATGACTTTTCTAAAATCTCACATCTAATTAGTAGTAGATTTTGGCTTTAAACAGTTATTTGCCTCCATAACCTGTGCATTTGGATATAATGATATACTCTCAACAGACTGTAAACCTTGGCATTCCTCCCATCAAGAGATGGGGTTGGCTTCCCCACTCCTTGAATTTGGGAGGGCTTTATGGCTGTTTTAACCGGTATAATATGGAGTAAATGAAGTTGTGCTAGTTTCTGGGCGTATGCCTTGATGGAATCGTTTTCATTTTTATTCCATAAACTCTGGATTTTTGTAAACAGTGGCAATATATAAATTATGGCTTTGTTTTAGTAAGAATTTTGGGGGCAGGAGCTTATATTTGAGAATTGAATTGGAATTGAATACAAGAAAACAAAATACAGTTGTAGTTACTATGAACAAAATTGATGATTGAAATAAGAAAGAGAGAATTTGGAAAAACTGTAATAATGCCATCATATCTTGAATAGATATACTGTAGGATTACAGGAGGAGCAAACTGATTCAAAGCCCCTATTAACTTTGAGTTCATGGAAACTTGACTCTGTATGTTTCTGTTTCCATTTCCCTAGCGACACATCTCCAGCTATATCCCATAGCCATTCTGCTTCCCAGGAATACAGTCATTTGAGGAACAGAATACTAAATAACTGAGAAAGGGGAGAATATGCTTGTAACAGGTCAGGAGGCCATTAATTATACTGGAATCTCTGCTGTCTTTGGTCTCTTGGCTTTTCTCCTCAGCCCAGCCTGCTTTTCCAGTAATTTTCTCACTCGTGATGATTTTGATCAGGGGCTATCATTTGTGCTTATCATCACTAGCTGGTCAGCCTTGTCGGTACATATTTGATCCCTTCTTATGGACAGTTTAAAAATTTTCTTTTTCCCACAGAGGTCCTAGGTTCTATGCAGAACTGATGACATATCCAAACAGCTGCTTTAAGTGTTCTTGAATTTTTGGTAATGGTAGTTTCTAAAATATTATATTACAATAAGAATCTTATCTCCTCAGAGATGGAGAAAACCTTTAGATGGAAATATTACTTTATTTCACACACATTTTATCCAAGGCATAACTCTGGTCTAATCAATATGTATTCTTAGATTGGAGATAATGGTATTAAAACTTAAGGGAAAAAAGATAGATATGAATTAGAAAATCTTATGAATATAAGTGATAGGAAATGTCACCATTTCCTGTGTTTTCAATGATGACCTATCCATGCATTATACAGAGTGACATAAGTTCTAGTTTTCTCTGGACATGGACAATGTCAATTTATGCCTATTTCCTGATATAATCAATAGCACCCCTCTTTAATCTCAATAGAGGACCTTATTTGGATAATAAATTATATGGAAACCATATAATAAATTATATTAACCAAAATTATATAAATGTGCAAGTGACTAAGGGGTCTCACATAGCGGTTGTCATAGATTCAACCCCCCCTTCTTTTGCTGTGCAGAAGATTTTCAGTTTGATGTAATCTCATTTGTTGATTTGTGCTTTTGTTGCATGTGCTTTTTGTGTTATATCCAGAAAATCATTGTCAAGATCAGTGTCAAGGAGCTTCTTCCCTATGTTTTCTCCTAGGAGTTTTATGGTATCAGGTCTTAAACTTTAAGCCTTTTATCCAATGTTGAGTTAATTTTTGTGAGTGGTGTAAGATAAGTGTCTAATTTTATTTTTCTGCAAGTGTTTCTCTAGTGTTCCCATTACCACTTGCTGAAGAAACTATCCTTTCCTCATTGGGTTTTCTTGGCTTGCTTGTCAAATACTTGTTGACCATATATGTCAGGGGTTAATTTTGTGCTCTCTACTCTGTTCCATTGGTCTATTTTTTTATGCTAGTACCATACTATTTTAATTAATTTTTTTTCTATTTCTGTGAAAAACGACATTGAAATTTTGATAGGAATTATGTTGGCTCTATAGATGGCTTAGAGTAGTGGAACTTTCTAACAATATTAATTCTTCTTATCCATGAACATAGGATGTCTTTCCATTTGTTTGTGTCTTCCTGAACTTTTTCCAACAAAGTCATAGAGTTTTTGTTGTACAAATCCTGCACTTCCTTAGTTAAATTTATTTCTAAGTATGTTATTGTTTTTAGTGCCATTGTGAATAGGATTGTTAACTTCTTTTTCAGATGTTTCATTATAAGTGTATAGAAATGTAATTGATTTCTCTATGTTGACTTTATATTCTGCAACTTTGGTGAATTTGTTGATTGTTTGCAACAGTTTTTTGGTTGAATCTTTGGAACTTGCTTTAGACAAAATCATATCATCTGCAAATGAAGAAAATTTTACTTCTTCCTTTCTGATATGGGTGACTTTTAATCTTTGTCTTATCTAATTGCTCTAGCAAGGACTTCCAGTACTATATTGAATAGAAGTGGTGAGAGTGGGCATCCTTGTTTTGTCCCTGATCTTAGAGGAAAAACTTTCAATTATTCTTCATTAGGTATAATATTAGCTGTGGGTTTGTTGTATGTGGCCTTTATTATGTTGAGGTTCATTCTTTCTACATCCAATATGTTGAGGGTTTTTGCTGTTTTACCATAAGAAGATGTTCTGTTAAATGCTTTTTTGCATCTATTGTGATAATCATGTCATTTTTATCTTTCATTCTACTAATGTGATGTCTTATGTATATTAATTTGTGTATGTTGAATCATCATTGTATCTCAGGCATAATTCCCGTTTGGTCATGGTGCATAATCCTTTTAATGTGTTCTTAATTCAGTTTGATAATACTTTGTAGAGAATTTTTGCATCTGTATTCCTCAGGGATATATTGGTCCATAGTTGTCATTTCTTGCAGTTTCCTTACATGGCTTTAATATTTTATCTGGCTTTAAAGTAACACTGGTTTCATAGAATGAATTTGTAATTTTTCCCTCTCTTTAAATTTTGGGAAGAATTTGAGAAGAGTTGTCATTAATTCCTTTTTAAATGTTTGTTGGAATTTTCCAGTGAAGCCATCTGGTCCTGGGGTTTTCTGGTCTTGGGGTGGTTTTTGATCACTGAATAAATTTTCTGACTCATTATTTGTCTGTTCAAACTTTCTATTTCTTCCTGATTCAGTCTTGGTAGGTTGTGCTTTAAGGATTTTATCCATTTTTTCTAGGTTATCAAATTTGCTAGCATATAATTACTCATAGTATTCTCTCATGATTCAATATACTTCTGTAATATCAGTTATGATGATTTCTATTCTAATTTTTTCTGACTTTATTCTTAGTCTAATTAAAATTTTTTCAGTTTTACTTATCTTTGAAAATCCAGCTCTTAGTTTTACTTATACTTTCTATTGTTTTTCTGGTCTCTATTTCATTCATTTCCACTCTAATTTTTATTATTTCATTTTTTTTTCTGCTAACTTTGGGCTTAATTTTTTTCTTTTTCTAGTTCCTGAGGTATAAAGTTAGGTAGTTTATTTGAGGTCTTTCTAATTTCTTAATGTATGCATTTATCACTATAGGCTTTCCTTTAAAAACTGCTGTGACATCATCTTATTGTATTTGGTATGTTTTCATTTTCATTTGTTTTGGCATAATTCTTATTTCCCTTTTGACTTCTTATTTAACCCATTGGTTGTTTAGAAGTATTGCTTAGTTTCCATGCATTTGTACATTTTTGACATCACTTGTGTTGCTGATTTTTAGTTTCATACCATTATTGTCAGAAAAGATAGTTGGTACAACTTCGATCTTCTTAAATTTGCTAAGATTTTTTTTGTGTCTTACTAAATAATCTATCCTTGAGAATGTTTCATGTATGTTCAAGCAGAATATGTAGTCTTCTACTGTTGAATGAAATGTTCTATATATATGTCCATAAATTCCATTTGGTTTACAGTATGTTTTAATTCTGTTTTCTTGTTGATTATCTGTCTGGATGATCTATCTGTTGCTAAAAGTGGGGTATTAAAGCCCTCTACTAATATTGTATCATTTTCCATTACTCCCTTCAGATTTGTTGGTATTTGCTTAATGTATTTACATGCTCTGATATTGGTTATGTGTATATTTACAGTCATTATATCTTTTTGATGTACTGACACCTTCATCAATATATTATGACCTTCTTTGTCTCTTGTTGCCATTTTTGGCTTCAAGTCTATTTGTCTGATATAAGAATGGCTACCCTCATTCTTTTTTTAGTCTGCACTTAATGGGATATCTTCTTCCATCTTTTTATGTTGATCTTATGTGTGTCTTTGGAGCTGAAATGAGTCTCTTGAAGGCAACATATACTTGGGTGGTGGTGGTGTTATTTTGATTCATCCAGCACTCTGTGCCTTTTGACTAGTGAATTTAATCTATTTACATTAAGAGTATTTATTGATAAGTAAAGACTTACTACTGCCATCTTATTAATTCCTTTCTAGTTCTTTTGTGCTTCTGTGTTGCTTTTTCCCTCTGTTTATGCTTACCTTTTTTTTCTTTTTTGTGGTACGCGGGCCTCTCACTGTTATGTTCTCTCCCATTGCGGAGCACAGGATCCGGACACACAGGCTTAGTAGGCATGGCTCACAGGCCTAGCCACTCTGTGGCATGTGGGATCTTCCCGGACCCAGGCATGAACCCATGTCCCCTGCATCGGCAGGTGGACTCTCAACCACTGCGCCACCAGGGAAGCCCTATGCTTACCTTTTTAAGTTGGCTAGATATTTACTTTGTGGTTACCATGGGGTTTACATAAAGCATCTCACAGATAAAACAGTCTGTTTTGTGGTGATAACAACTTATCTTTGTTTTCCTATGAGGCTCCACCCTTTACTCCTCCCCTTTTATAATTTTGACCACAATTTACATGTTTTTATGCTGTGTATCCTTTAACAAATTATAGTAGCTAAATCATTCTAAATACTCTTGTTTTGTTAACCTTCATACTATAGTTAAGTCGTTAACATACCATTGTAATACAGAGTTACAGTTTTCTAATTCTGAATATCTATTCTTTACCATTGTCAGTGTGTTGTGTACTTTCATATGTTTGCATGTCACTGATTACCATCTTTTTATTTCAGTTGAACTCCTTTAAGTATTTCTTGCAAGGCAGGTCTAGTGATGGTGAACTTCCTCAGCTTTTGTTTGGCAGGAAAAGGCTTTATTTCTCCTTTCTATCTGAATGATAACTTTGCCTGATAAATTATTCTTGGCTGGCATTTTTATCTTTTAATACTTTGAATATGTCATTCTACCCTCCCCTGACCAGTAAAGTTTCTGCTGAGAAATCTGCTGGTAGCTTAATGGGGTACCCTTGTTGGTTATTTTCTTTTTTTCCTGGACTGCCTTTAAGTTTCTTTATTTATTGTTGATTCTTGACAGTTCTTTTATAATGTGTCGTGGAGAAGGTATTTTTGCTTTGAGATCCTAGGACCTCATAGACTTTTATGTGCAAGTTCTTCCCCAGATTTGGAAAGTTCTCAGCTACTATTTCTTTAAATAAACTATCTACTCCCTTCTCCCTCTCCTCCTTTGGAATTCCCTTTATTCTAATATTTGCTTTTCTGAATAGCACTCATGTTTTTTTTTTACTTTTTTAAAAAACTTATTTCCTTTCTTCTAACTGTTTTCCTGTATTCCTATTCTTGAAGTCATTTATTCATTCTTCTATCTGGTTTACCCTGCTACAGGTGCTCTCTACTGCATTCTTCATCTCATTCATTAAATTTTTCAACTCCAAAACTTGTTTGGTTCTTTTTTTATAATTTTTATCTCTTTGATAAATAACTCCTTCTGTCCACTAGTTTTATTCTGGATTTTATGAATTGTCTTTCTGAGATTTCTTATAGCTTGGTGAATTTCTTCATGACAGTGATTTTGAATTCTTTATCAATCAGATTGCAATATTCTATGACTTTGTTTTTGATTGTTGGAGAATTATCTATTCTGCAATATCATATTTCCTTGACTTTTCATATTTTGAGGTGTGTACTTCTGCTTTCACATTTGAAGTAGCAGATACTTCCTTAACTAAGCTTTTATGTTTTCTTTGGTTCTTATAATTCATTAGGATGACTATTAGAAACGTTTTTTTGTATTCCAGAAGGTGGTGATATATAACTTTCAAATATAAACAGAGGCAATTCAGGTAAGAGAAACCAAAAACTTGTGTGAAAACACCACCAACCAGAAAGCCAAAAAAGGGAATCTAACTCCTTACTTGTCATTTAATATCAGATACACATGCAGAGGAACAAATACACAAACACATAAAGAACCATAGTATACTACAAAAGGATAATGACAGTTCTTCAGAAACCAAACTTAAAGTCATGGGATATTGCAATCTAATGGATAGAGAATTCAAACTAGCTGCCATGAAGCAACTCATTGAGATTAAAAAAAAAAAAACTCAGAAAAGGCAGTTTATTGAGCCCAGGGATAAAATTAATAAACGTAAGGAATACTTTACCAAAGATATTGAAACTCTAATAAAGAACCAAACAAAATTTTTTGAGCTGAAGAGAACAATAAATAACATGAACATGTATGTTAGAAAGCATGGGAAATAGAGTATACCATATGGAAGAAGGAATTAATGAGCTCAAAGACAGAAATCTAGAAATGATAAAATTAGAAGAGGAAAAAGAAATAAGATGTAAAAAAAAGTGAGGAAATTATATGAGTTATCTGACTCTTTTAGGAAGGGTAATGTTAGTAAAATGAGTATCCTAGAAGAAGGAAAGAGGGAAAGGGAGGAGGGAAATTATTTAAAGAAATAATAACTGAGAACTTCCAAACTCAGGAAAGTAACTAGATATATAATTCCATGAAGTTAAGAGAATACCTAATTACCTTAATTTTTAAAGTCCTTCTCTAAGATACATGATATTAAAATTGTCAAAAGGCAATGACAAACAATTTTAAAGGCAACCAGAGAAAAAAAGGATGGTAACCTACAAAGAAACCCCCATTAGTCTATAAGCATATTTCTCAGCAGAAATCATACAGGCCAGGAAGGACTGGAATGATATTCTCAAAATACTGAAAGATAAAAACTGTACACTGTCACCCAAGAATACTCTATCTAGGAAAGTTATTATTCAGATCCAAAGGAGAAATAAATATTTTCCCAGACAAACAAAATCTGAGGGAGTTCATCAACATTAGGGCTGATTTACAAGAGATTTGAAAAGAACCCTTCTACCATTAACAAAATGGCCAAAATACACAAAACTTTGAGCAAGGTCAAAAACAGAACCAGAAAATTGGAACTCTATCAGAATAAGTTTTTTAAACACTTTTATAAAGGTTAAAGGTAGGAAAAAGAAAGCAGAAAAATAACTATAGCTATCTCAGTTTGGTAAGAAATTCACAGCATAAAGAGAGATAATGTAAGACAACAAAAACTTAAAAGGGGAAGAGGAAAAGGGCAGAACTTGTATAGGTAAATGAGGATAAGATTCTATCAGCAGAAAGAGGACTACTTTATCTATGAGACATTTTATACAAACTCCAGGGTAACCACAAAACATAAACATAGAGCAGAGACAGGAAACATAAAAAAGAGGATACTGAGAAAAATATCATAGAAAAACCACCAAACCAAAATGGCAGACAGAAACACAAGGAAAAAAACCAATGGAGATATAGAAAACATAAGATAAAATGGCAGTACTAAGTCCTCATCTATCAATAATCACCCTAAATGTTAATGGATTAAATTCATCAATCAAAAGACCCAGAGTAGCTGGATGGATTAAAAAACAAAACCCAACTATATACTGCCTCCAGGTGACATACCTTAGCTCAAAAGACAACTGTAGGCTAAAAGTGAAGGGATGGTTGATGACACTACAGCAAATAGCAATCAGAAGAAAGTGGGTGTAGCCATACTCATATCAGACGAAATACACTTCAAGCTTACACAGGTAAAAAGAGACAAAAATGGACAGTATACAATAATAAACAGGACAGTTAATTCATCAAGAAGACATAACCATGACTAATTTATATGCCTAAAATAGGAGCAACAAAATATATAAAATAATTAACAACAGATCTAAAGGGAGAAATTGAAAGCAAAACAATAATAGCAGGAGACTTTAACACCCCACTTACATCAATGGATATATTATCCAGAGTCAACAAGAAAAACAAGTCTTAAATGAAACATTAGACCAGATGGATTTGATAGATTTGTACTGAACACTCCATTCAAATGCAGCAGAACACACTTTCTTCTCAAGTACACATGGAATGTTCTCAGAGACCATAGGTTGGGCCACAAAACAAGTCTCAGTAAATTTACAAAGATTGAAATCATATCAAGCATTTTCTCTGATCACAATGGAATGAAACTAGAAATCAACTACAAGATGAGAGTGAGAGAACTCCCAAATATGTGGACACTGAACAATATGCAACTGAACAACTATTGAGTCAATGAAGAAATCAAAGGAGAAATCACTAATTACCTGAAGAAAAATGAAAATAAAAATATGATACAACAAAATCTATGGGATATAGCAAAAGCAGTAATAAGAGCAGAAGTTTATAGCAATATAGGCTTACCTAAGTAAACAAGAAAAATCTCAAACAATCTAAAGTTACACCTAAAGGAACTAGAAAAAGAACAACAAAAAATGGTCCAAAATTAGTAGAAGGAAGAAAATAATAGAGATCAGAGCAGAAATAAATAACATAGAGGCTAAAAGGACAGTAGAAAAGATCAGTGAAATTCAGAGCTGGTTCTTTGAAAAGGTAAACAAGATTGGCAAACTATTAACTACACTAAGAGAAGGACCTGAAAAATAAAATCAGAAACAAAAGAGGAAAGATAACAACCACAGAAAGACAAAAGATTGTAAGAGAATATTATGAACAGCTATACACCAACAAATTGGACAATGTAGAATAAATGGACAATTCTTAGAATCATTGAACCATCAAAGACTGAATCAGGATGAAATAGAAAATCTAAATTGACTGTTCATTAGTACAGAGATTGAGTCAGTAATCAAAAAGCTCTTCCAGAACAAAAGTCCAGTACTAGACGGCTTCACAGGCAAATTCTATCAAACGTTCAAAGATGATTTAATACTTACACTTCTCAAACTCTCCCAAAAAATTGAAGAGAAGGGAATACTTCCAAACTCATTTTATGAGGCCCACATCACCTGGATATCAATATGATGCAAAGACAACACACAAAAAAGAAAACTATAGGCCAATACCTGATGAAAATAGATGTAAAAATCCTCAACAAAATATTAGCAAACTGAATTCAACAGTACATCTAAAAGATACACCATGATCAAGTGGGATTAATTCCCAGGCCTGTAAAGATGGTTCAACATCCACAAATCAATCAACATATTATTATACCATATTATTAAAATACCATATTATTAAAATAAAGGATAAAAACCATATGATCATTTCAGCAGATGCAGAAAAAGCATTTGATAAGACTCAACACCCATTTATGATAAAAGCTCTCAATAAAGCATGTATAGAAGAGATATGCCTTAACATAATAAAAGCTGTATGACAAGCTTACAGCTAACGTCATAGTCAATGGTGAGCAATAGAAAGATATCCCTCTAAAATCAGAAACAAGACAGAGATGCCCACTTTGATTTAACATAGTATTAGAAGTCCTAGCCACAGCAATCAGACAAGAGAAAGAAATAAAAGGCATCCAAATTGGAAGGGAAGAAGTACAAGTGTCACTATTTGCAGATGACATAATACTATACATAGAAAACCCTAGAGTCTCCATCTAAAAGCTTTTAGAAATAATAAATGAATGCAGTAAATTTGCAGGCTATAAAATCAATATACAAAAATTTGTTTGTTTATATATGCTAGCAATAAACTATCAGAAAAAAGAAATTAAGAAAACAATCCCATTAACCATTGCAAAAACAAGAATAAAATACCTAGGAATAAATTTAACCAAGAAGGTGGGAGACCTGTACACTGAAAACCATAAGATACTCTTGAAGGAAATTGAAGAAGATACAAATAAAAGGATATTCTGTGCTCATGAGTTGAAAGAATTAACAGTTAAAATGTCATTATTACCTAATGACATTCTACAGATTCAATGCAATCCTATCATGCCCTCAAGAACATTTTTCACAGAAATAGAACAAAAAATTCTAAAATTTATATGGAACCACTAAAGACCTCCAAGGGCCAAAGCAATCCTGAGAAAAAAGAACAAAGCTGGAGGTATGACACTCCCTGATTTTGAACTATACCTACAAAACCATAATAACCAAAACAGCTTGTAACTAGAAGAAAAACAGATACATAGATCAATGGAACAGAACTGAGAGCTCAGAATAAACCTACACATATATGACAATTAATTTATGACAAAGGAGAAAAGAACATACAATGGAGATAAGATAGTCTCTTCAATAAATAGTGCTGGGAAAACTGGACAGTCACATGCAAAACAAGAAACTAGACCACTGTCTCACACCATACACAAAGATGAACTCAAACTGGATTAAAGACTTGATTGTAAGACCTGAAATCATAAAATTGCTAGAAGAAAACATGGGCAGTATGCTCTTTCACCCCAGTCTTAGCAATATCTTTATAGATATGTCTCCTCAGGCAGAGGAAACAAAAGCAAAAATAAACAAATGGGATTACATCAAACTAAATTCTTCTACCCAGCAAAGGAAACATCAATAAAATGAAAAGATAACCTACTGAATGGGAGAAGATACTTGATATCTTATCCAATAAGGGATTAATATCCAAAATATATATAGAACTCACACAACTCAAAAACAACAAAAAATCAACCTGATTAAAAAATGGGAATAGGAGCTGAATAAGCATTTTTTCCAAAGAAGAAATACAGATGGCCAATAGGTACATGCAAAGATGTTCAGCATCACTAGTTATTAGGGAAATACAAATCAAAACCACAATATCACCTCCTACCTGTTAGAGTGGTATTATCAAAAACACAAGAACAAATGTTGGTAAGGATGTGGAGGAAAGGAACCCTTATACACTGTTTCTGGGAATGTAAATTGGTGCAGCCACTGTGGAAGACAGTATAAAGATTCCTCAAAAAATTATGAGTAGAACTACCATATGATCCAACTATTCCACTTCTGGGTATTTATCCAAAGAATATGAAAACACTAATCTGAAAAGATATTCACACCCCCATGTTCATTACAGCATTAATTATATAATGGAATGCTTCTCAGCCATGAAAAAGATGAAACCTTCCCATATGCAACAACATAGGTGAACCTTGATGGCATTAGGCTAAGTGATATAGACAGAGAAAGACAGATACTATATGAATTCCCTCATATGTGGAATATTAAAAAACTATTAAAAAATGCACAAACCAGACACACACTTAGATATAGAGAACAGATTAATGGTTACCAGAGGGGAAGAGGCAAGGGGGAAGGTGAAATGGGTAAAGGGATAGACTGTATGGTAATGGCACTTTGTAAGGTATACAAAAGTACAAATAAAATGAAACATATGTTATAAATCAATGTTACTCAATTAAAATAAATTAAATTTTAAAAAAGCAAGGAACAAGGACCCAGTAGAGAGGAAAAAGTTAAACATAGTGAAGAGAGAAAAAGAGCCATGGTGAAAAATGGGCACCAAATGAGTAGAAGCAGAAGTGGAACTGTTGAAGTTAAAATTCACTTTATAATACCCAACTTTATAAACATATGTGTATCTTAAAGAGCACATTAGGATCTCAAGTGTCATGCAAATAAAACACCAGCATTTATTAAAAATACTAAAAGTTACATTTATTACCCACTTATCAAGTATACATATAAATTATACATATAAATTATATGTAAACCGCTATTATTAGCAGTTTACATATAATTTATATACAATTATGTTGTTTAATCCACACTCAACTAATGTGGCAAGCATATGATAAACTATGGTCCACAGGGATTAATTATTTGTCAATAATTATACAGCCAGAATTTGAATTCAGAGACAAAGTTCCAGCACCTGCACCCCAAACTGCTCCCTCTCTCCAGTGTCTCACAAAGGCAAGAGCTTGTGCAGAGACCAAGGGACAAGGAAACATACTGTGAAACTTACCAACTGCTTGATGTGAACTGGATCATGGAAAAAGAAATGAGAAATTGCCTAGAGGTGAGAGAGTGTTCAGGAGATTAATTGTTAAATAAGGAAAGAGACAGTATTTTTAAATTTCTGATTGTGTGCCCCATATAATAGACTCCATATAGAGTGCATTAATTTTCATGTTCATAAATGTGAGGTAGTTGCTATAACTCTTATTTTAAGAATAGAAAATTGAGACTAATAAAAGAGAAACAACTTGCCCAAGTTCCCAAATTTATATACCAGAGTTGAGATTTGAACCCAGGCCTCTCTGATTTTAGTAATTACACCTTTTCCCTTTTCTTCATTTATATGATTCTGTCATGTATTTTGGTATATGCATAAGTCTAAATGGTACTGAACAATAGCAACATACCCAGACTAACTCTTAAAATAAAAATTTACCATTATTCTATCAATGGTCCCAAAAGCTTTTTCTAATTTTTATGTAATTCCATAATAATTCTCAATTTTGAATTCTTTTGTGAAATGTTTTAGTTCCTGATATATTGCATGTGTTTACTGTCTAAAATCACAAGCCAGATTTTGTTGATTATATTTCATGGATTCACTTTTGGACAATCTGGTTCCTGGAGTTACATAGCTACCTTACTGCCACTTACACTGAATAAGTGCCCTGTAATATATGTGATAGCTAAATTCTCAATGATTATTAGTATGTACAACTATAATGAAACCAAATTTTTCTTCCAAGAAGTCTCTGCTCAATTTCATTCAAGTTGAAATGGAAAGTATAAATCATTCTGTGTTGTCACTCTTGTCACTTGACCCTCATTTTTTGATAAACTCTGTAAATGTAAGTTTCTCAGAATATTTTGTGTTTACTGCAATTTTCTAATCTACAGTGGAAATAGCCCAGCAAATGACAAATTGGTTAAACTTCTACATTTTCTGAAAGACAGCTGAATTGGTATTTTTTCTTTTTCCTGACACTTGGATATAAGACTATCTTTTATATATATTAAATAAAAGCAACAGTTCCAAAACAATATGTCAACATGTTCTAAAAAATATGTGGAACAATTGATAAGTGGGTTGGCCTGGCTGAGGTTTAGAAACCATTGTAGTAAACATGAAAAAGCAGAGTTTTGATATATTACAAATTTAATTTTTGCAACATCTGTGAATAATATAACACATTTATTTTGAGCTATAAATTACACACATTTATTTTGAGCTTGATACATGTTAATAATGCTTTACAATTCACACTACCATATTAGAATTCCAAATTGAAAATCTTGGTAATAGAAAGTCTTAATTACTTAACTACTTAAAAATTGTAATGGCCCAATACTAAGCTTAAAATAAATACATAAAAAATGGTCACCTTTGTAACATATACTAGGGTGCAGGATTTCATAAACAAGATAGAAATAGACATCTCATTTCATGAACGTTTTCACTTGTTGGATACCCTCCAAAATATTGTTTATTTTTTCTATTATATATATACTGGGATAAAAGTTTAATTCTAGTTGTAACATTCAGAAAATTGAGTTTAAGTCATCATAAACTAGAAATGTAAGTATTTGTCTCCCAGAGAACACTATAAAACTATATTAGAGCAGCATTAAACAAAATAAATTTTTGTTTTTGGGAATATAACCTCTATTTTTGTACTTAATACAATGGGCATTTCATTCTAGCAGTGACTGACAAACATGGAAGGTTGAACATACCTTCTGATAGTGTTATCTAACTAAGTAGAATATTATTTAATAGACTGAGTAAAATTTTTAAAGTGTTGCATAGGATATTGGAAGATAGTGTAACATACTGATATGCCCAGTTCCAGCAATATTTTGAAAGCATCCATCTAACATCAGTAGAAAAAAATGGAGGACTTGGAAACAGATCATCATAATTAATGAAATGTAATTATGATTTTGAGCTTATTGTTAGTTGAAAATAGGCCTAAAATAAGGAATATGACTAGTGGAAACGACAGGGAAGATTTCTAAAATAATGTATCAAGTGGCATCAGAGATAAATATTAATTAATATCTACTGCTACAGAATAGAGAATGATTAAAGAGAGTTATGGAAATAAGGTCACAAAGAGGAAGTGAATTTTTTACCAAATTCTTGAAGGAGGTTATGGATCTGCATTGAAGGAATATGTAGAGAATCCTTTTCAAATGATATATACCATATCACCAAATTATGACCTGGCAAACATTATGACCAGATGGACAGGTTTAGCAGGTATGTAAGAGCCAGAATGAGAGCTTAGAAGAGCAATGAATGGAGATGTGGTTATGTAAATGGATCCCTCACTTGACTTCATGCTTGGAATAATAATAACAAGAACAACCATAATTTTGAAGAACAGTGATTTGGTATATAAAAATTAATAATTTACAGTACTCGAGAACTGATCAAATTATATCTATTAGTTTTTATATTTAATAATAAAGTAGTTCTTTCCAGTCCACTATGAATACCTGGGAAGATTCTGTTTCCCCAGTCAAAATTACCTTTTACCATTAAATACAGGATAATAATATCTTCTAAAAGATTGGTAGCACCCTTGAATGACAATTTCCTCAAAATATAAGAGCCAACTTGTCTGTAGTCTGTTGGCAAACACATCTATCATTTTTCTGTTGTGCGGCCTAATATGTACAGAACAATACATTATCCAAAGTACATTTCGATTATCCATAAAACCTAGAACAATACAGCTTTTATTACAGGAAATAATTCTCTCATCAACAATGAAATATATTAATCATTTGGACAGAAAACCGGTTTCACTTTTACTTTTTTTATGCTATTTTTCGTCTGGAGAGGTTTATTTCATCAACAGGTGAAATATGTTTGTTATCAGGAAGAAAAGTTTTATTTTTGCTTTATAAAATATCCCTGAAAAACTTTGGTAAAACATAAAAATTTATCTCTTTGACATAAAGGATATATGATAATCTTTTTTTTTAATATGTTGACATTTTCCAATTATTTTTAAGGCAGAGTGGCTAAAACTGGCAAATTTAATAGTTGTATATCAGATTGTAAGTTTGGCCAAATCTGGATAAAAACACGTTTTTTTAAACCTGTTTATTTCAAAACCAGTTGTTCAAAGAAATATGAAAGAAAGAATCACATATATAGCAAAAGCGTCTACAAATGATTATTTAGGAAAAGATGAATGTGTTGTAGCAAAATTAATGTTTTTAAATAAAGCATTGATTAGATTGTATCTGCATGTCTGCTGTTCAGTTGTCACTTTTGATTTGAAAATATATATTCTTAGGCAAAGCATCCCAGGCCAATTACTATTCTTTTGACACGGAATGAAGATAGACTTTGTAATTTGTATTCCAGTTGTGTAAACTTTTTCAATCCTCTACTTGGTTATTAAACTTGAGGTTAATTCTCTATGTAGACTGCTATCTTCTCTTGTCAATTGTGACCATTTCTTGCTTACTAAAGTAGATAACTCTTATCTTTCTCAAGCCCATTTATTTTATCTTTATTAGTATACAGCCAGGCTCTCAGGCTTTCTTGCTTACTTTATTACAGTTTTCTTATTACTGGGTTTTTCTCACACTAGTGATGGATTGCCACTGGCCTTTTGTCTTTCAATTCTCTGTTATAATAAAAAGAAAATACCTCTAAAAGAGTCACATTGAAGAGTGTACAGTAAGATTGACAGTTTATAATCTTGCACCTTTATTTCTGAGTAAAATAATACCACATAGTTTCATGTTTTGTAAAGTAAATTGGTGCAAATGGACTTCAAAAATCGTCAAATAAATTATAAAGACAAAAGACAATTATTTAACATGGTTTAAAATAAAGAGTTATTTTTAAAATTGTCACCAGTTTATATACTGATACAGTTTCTTGTGATATTTATGATGAACTCAGAAACTATTCTTCATCTTACCATCATTTTAATTTTCCTCTTACTCATATTCCTTTCTAAAATGCAAAAATGTGAAATTATTAGTTAATTGAAAGTAAGAAGTTCAAATGCTAGAGTAACACTTTCTATGAGGTAGACAGGAAAGAAATGAGATGAGGCCAAGGGCTGGAGAATTAATGATAGCTTATCTTTAACCCTAAATGTGATCAACGCTCTGTATCTGAGGAGGCTACTTCTTCCAATGTTTCTAATAAAGTTGTCTGACACTTCCACAAGTTACTACCCTCAGAGTCTACAGATATTTCACAACAGATATAGTAAAAATGCTATTCATCACATACTACTAATGAAACATTTACTAAAAATGTTCTGAAAACATTTACTATATACAAGAACATGTGAAGGTATAAGCATATATACTATACACAGAAATGAGTGTGTGTGTATATATTTTCATTAGTTTTCTATTACTGCCATTTAAAAATTACCACAAACTTAACCACATAAAACTGCACAAATTTATTACCTCACATTTCTACAAATCTTATATAATTTTCAAAAGTCTAAAATCTAGGTGTTGGCTGGGCTGCATTCCTGTCTGGAGTCTCTAGGGGAGAATCTGTTTCCTTGCAGTTCAAGTTGTTTGCAGAAGTCAATGCTATGTGGTCTTAGGACTGAGGTCCTATTTCCTTCCTGGCTGTCAGTGTGAGGCCTGTGCTCAGCTTTCGAGACCACTCACATTCCTTGGCTCATGATTTCTTTCCTCCATCTTCAACATGAGAAGTGGTTCTAGTTCCTCTCCCACTTTGTTTCCTGCTACTTGTTCTATATTCACATATTTTCTGACTTCTGTTCTTCCATTTCTTAGAGGCCAAGTGGGTATATCGAGTTTACCTGATAATCCAGGATAATCTATTTAAAATTAAAATCATAATTATATCTGCAAAGTCCCTTTTGCCATGTAAGGTAACATATTCACTGACTCCAGGGGTTAGGGTATACCGCCATTTTGTGGAATCATTATCCTGCTTATTGCAGTCAACCCTCTGGCCCCCAAATATTCATATTTACAGCACATGAAAAATATATTCACCCCAACCCAGAGGCCCCCAAAGTCTTACTCTATTACAGCATCAACTCAAAGTCTGAAATCTTAACTAAGTATTACCAGTTTTAAATTCCCAAGCTTTATTATCTAATCCTCTAAAGCAGGTATGAGTGAAGCTCTGGATATAATCCATTCTGATTATAATTCTATTCTATCTTTGGACCTGTGAAACTAAAGAAACAGATTATGTGTTTCCAAAATGCAGTGGCAGAACAAGCATACGAAAACAGTTATAGACGTTCTGGTTCAAAAAGGGAGAAAATTGAAGGAAAAATGGAGTCACTGTTCTCAAGCATTTTGAAACCCAGTCTTGAAAACCCCATTAGGTTGTGAGACCTAGGAATAATCCTCTATGGTTCTTGGTTCCACCCTCAGAGTACTCTGTTCCATCTTCTGAGTCATCCTTCCTTTTTCATGAAGGATAGAGGGGTTTTGTAGCAGAATAGTTTTATCATCCTATTTCCTTCAAATAGAATTTCTAGAGTCCAAAGACCTTTCATTTTGTACTGTCTCTCTGTCCCTTTCAATCCAAGCCAGCAGTGTTTCTGTTGCTTTATAATTCTCAATAACTTTGTGCATCTCCTGGTATGTCATGGGGATCCATGCCATTAAACAAAAAATCTTTTATTATCTCTATTTTGGCTTTTACTGAGGTGACTGAGGGATAATGACCCAAGTTTCCTAAGATCCCTGCTTAGATTGAGGAAACAGGAGAGCCTCAAACTAAACTTCCCAACAAGCCTTTTAAATAACTATATACTCTGTACTTTTGATCTTTCTGAAGTACTTGCAAAAGGTGGTACAGCCACATCCTTGACTTTTTTCTAGAACATGCTTTTTTGACAGTGAATTTCTTAATATTAGTGTATTTTGTCATGTGGGTAGGTTGAATTTTCAAAATCATCACTTTTTACTTTTTGTTTAAAGTTTTTTTTTCCCTTCAATGTATCACTTTCCTCTTAATAAGGCACCACTTGCTTTGTCCACAAAAGGTAAATACGAGTCTCACTTTTAGATTGATACACTTAAAAAAATCCATTAAGATTCTCCATGCTCTTTTATTTTCATTGTAAAAATTTGTGTTGAGAAGTTACTTTTACAAATGGGTGAAGCTTCCATCAATCTGGGACCCTACCAGCTTTCTGTGAGAATTAAACTATTGCTAATTTAATCTAATGAGTATTTGTGATTATTTGTTACTGCAACATAATGTTAGCCTATGCTGACTATCAGATAAGGAATTCTAGTGGATTTCTGTTGATGATTGATTGATTGCAGTGGTTAAGTGAGTGGGAAGCTAAGAAAATATTGGTAGGATAATTTTTTTTTTCATTTTTTTAGAAGCATGGCTATAAGGAAAAGAAAATAAATTGAATGGGACTGTAAGTAGACCAAGCAAAGGCTACTTAAATATGGGTGATATTTGTTTTATACTAAGTATACCAGAGAAAAAGTATTCTGTAATGGGACAAAATCCCTAGAGAGTTGAAAAAGGGTGTGAGGCAAAAGAGAAGAGTGATTGCCTTAAATAGTAGAATAATCTAATTTTATAAATAGATTTTTAAAGACTAGCTTGTGCCAATTATGTAATGGCAAAAGAGTCTAGTCTTGTTATTTTCATGGAGCCAAAGATGAGAATGGTAATATAACCACGTTTATGGTTTTCACCTTCCTGCTCTATCTCTTCTTGATCTTTTTTCCAAATAGAAGATAAGAACAACATTGACCAGAGAAGAAAAAAGAGTAAACATGGTATTACATACTTGGTTTCCACATACAACTTTCTTCAAGTCAACATCAATTCAATATAAGTTGAAATAATATGTTTGATGGAATGAATTTGTGATACCATATATCCTTTTCTTTAAAGGACCTATTAAGTGTTCAATATAATAAAGACATTGTTAAAAGATATCTTTGGAAATATTGATACTTCACATTTAATATATTGACTTTTAATTCATGAATGAAAAGTAATAATGACTATTAATTCCCAGCTCTGGAATTAGGAAAGGTTACAGAAGGTATTGCTTGGACGGCTGATACAAAGTCCATTTAAAAGTTTAGAATTGCTGACGGAAGGCTTTTCTTTTGACATTCAGTGATAGAAAACAACCAAAGCAATAGTATCTGCTTAGTTTTTATTTCAAAGAAGTTCAATTTCTTCTCACCATTGAGACCTAATACATCTTTCTATTCCCACCTACTGAAAAAGAATCAGTTTTACACTTGCTTGCTAAGTTCTTTAACTCTGCAAGCCTCAGGGAAACCTAATTAAAAGTGTTGGCTGTTACAAAATAATTTCTTTTTATTTAACCTTGTAAGTTTCCCAGGAATTTGAACATGGAAGAATGTAATAAAGGAACAATTATAATTCTTCAGTTTGTTTTAGATAGAATTCCATCCTTCTTTATTGTCATACACTTAGAAATCAAGTTTCTCTTACGATGTTTTTCCTATGTGCCTAATTGGGACCATACCAAACTATAAAATGGAATATTCTATATGAAGACATTTATATATATATATAATTAGGTAAGAGTTAAGATTTCTGGCTATCTCAGTTATCTAGGAGTAAGCTCAAAATCTTACAGTACTAAAATTTTTCCAGTCTAGCTCTTCATTTATAGAAACTACATGGTAAAATTTAAAACAAAGAAAATTGTAGAATTTTGATAAGTATGTGTTAAAATGTACATTAAAAGTGAAGACAAGTCTATATAAAATGACTATCAGGGAATAGAATTTTTAAAATAGTTGTATGTTATAATTTTTTTTAATTGCAGTCATTCATTAAACTGTTACTGTGTGAAGCACTGTACTAACACATTTACATTTAATTGCTCATGTTATCCTCACAATTCTGTAAAGCTGAGTTTACATAAGAGGAATTTGGGCTTTGGGTAGGTTAGATAAATTTCCCAAGATCACATGGTTAAGAATCAGCAGGATCCACATTTAAACCTAAATGTGCCTGACCCTAAAGCCTGTGCTCTAGCAAAGGCATAAACAGTTCTGTAGAACTGTGTCCTGCTTTCGTGGACATCAGAATCACTGGGAGCTTTCCAGTCAGTAGATCTGAAGTGGGGCCTAAGATTTAGCTTTTCAAAATTTTCCCAGTTGCTGATGTTGCTGGTCTGAGGATCACACTTGAGAACCACTGCTGTGTTAAAATTGTAGAAGTTACAGTTTTTATTCATTAGTATTTGTAGCCATGAAGAAATATTTAAATTATGTTCAGCATACTCTATGTAAGAAAACGAGGAAACTTGTAATGCTTTTAAGAAAAACTTCCATCAAAATATATATTGTTTAAGAAATTAACCTCTAGTTATATGGAACAATTTTACAAGTGAAAACCTTGTTTACAAAATTTGTCCAAACTAATGTGTTTCTCAATTAAGAATTTATCTTATGACATATACAATATTATTCATTTGTGGCCAGTGTGATTATGTCAGGACATCCTTGAGCAAGGTCAGTGATGCATATAACTTCAACCACCAGTCTGAGACCCTAGAAAATAGAATCATGATTCTGTTGAGTCAGTCTGTATCCTCAAGTGAATGAGAATCCATGTTTTGAACTCCTGCTACTCTCACATACACCATCATGTCACTGTTTCTTGGCCTGAGTATATTCATGCTTTTGTAATGATAAAATTATTCTTAACCAAGCAGTGAATGATAAGTGATACTTCTAATTAAGTTAGTGGTAGCTGACTACTGAAAGCACAGGTTGTTTGACCCAAAGTCTACAGTCCAATGTAGATATGTCAAGCCATTCTTTCCTTAAGAAATAAATTGGTGAGTGTGTCACCAGACTTCTTGAAAATATCTAAAGTGAAAGTCCTGTGTAGGGTCAAAATGATGGAAATGCTGCAGTGGAGTTGGATTTCCTTATCTCCCTGAGAATGGAATAAGGGAACAGTAGAAGCCAGGTAGACACAGTTTATATTCAGAGATAGGATGGGCACAGTTATCAAAACAGTGATGATCAGAGTTTTTATAAGCAAAAATCTGTGGTGATATTCACTTGATTAGAGATGGAATAGCTGGATTACCCCGTAAAGGTGTTTATTTGACATTTATAAGCAACATATTCCAGTTCTGATAGAAGAAACCTATCCTGAGGTAATACACTGTAGTGGAAATTCACAGTGGTCAACCCAGGACAGTTGACAGGCACTGTGCTCTTCAATAATGGGGGATGGGGCTGTGGGGCATCTACCTCTTTGAAATACAACACTGCCATTAATCCACAAGTATGTGCATGTAAATCTTCGTGTAATCTGCAGCCACTTATTAGGATGAATGTGCCTTTAGGAAAGAAAAATTCTGACTTTTTGTGGGTAATTGACTTTGGCTTTTAATCAATAATAATCCTTAAGACATAATTCACCATTGTGGTCCAACTTCAAAATGAAGCTTAAAGGAGTTTAGGCAATGGATTCTTGAATCTAATTGATCTCATATTGCTCTTTTTTTTTTAAGTAGAATATAGTTGATTTACAATGTTGTGTTAGTTTCAGGTGTACAGCAAAGTGAATCAGTTATATATACATATATATCCACTTACTTTTTTTTAGATTCTCTTCCCATGTAGGTCATTACAGAGTACTGAGTAGAATTCCCTGTACTGAACTGTAGGTCTTTGTTAGTTATCTATTTAATATATAGTAATGTGTATATGTCAATCCCAATCTCCCAATTTGTCCCTCCCCCTCCCTGTCCTCCGTGGTAACCACAGGTTTATTTTATACATCTGTGACTCTATTTCTCTTTTGTAAATAAGTTCATTTGTACCGTGTTTTTAGATTCCACATATAAGTGATATTATATGATATTTGTCTTTGTCTGACTTACTTCACTCAGTATGACAATCTCTAAGTCCATTCATGCTGCTGTAAATGGCATTAATTCATTCTTTTTCATGGCTGAGTAATATTCCATTATATATATGTACCACATCTTTATCTACTCAGTGAACATGTAGGTTGCTTCCATGTCCTGGCTATTGTAAATAATGCTGCAATGAACATTGGGGTGCATGTATCTTTTCAAATTATGGTTTCCTCTGGATATATGATCAGGAGTGGGATTCCTGGGTCATATGGTAGCTCTATTTGTAGTTTTTTAAGGAACCTCCATACTGTTCTCCATAATGGTTGTACCAGTTTACATTCCCACCAACAGTGTAGGAGGGTTCCTTTTCCTCCACACTCTCTCCAGCATTTATTATTTGTAGATTTTTTATGATGGCCATTCTGACTGGTGTGAGGTGATATCTCATTGTAGTTTTGATTTGCATTTCTCTAATAATTAGTTATGTTGAGCATCTTTTCATGTGTTTTTTGTCCATCTCTATGTCTTCTTTGGAGAAATGTCTATTTAGATCTCCCACCCACTTTTTCATTGTATTTTTTTTTTTTTTACATTGAGCTGCATGAGTTGTTTGTATATCATGGAGATTAATCTCTTGTATATTATGGAGATTAATTCCTTGTTGGTTGCTTCATTTGCAAATATTTTCTCCCATTCTGAGGGTTTTCCTTTTGTTTTGTTTATGGCTTCCTTTGCTGTGCAAAAGCTTTTAAGTTTAATTAGGTCCCATTTGTTTATTTTTGTTTTTATTTTCATTACTCTAGGAGGTGGGTCAAAAAAGATCTTGTTACTATTTATGTCAGAGAGCTTTCTGCCTATGTTTTCCTCTAAGAGTTTTATAGTATCCAGCCTCTCAGAGACCTCTAGATCTCATATTGTTCTGGTGAGACTACAGCTGAATTTTTGGTTCTTTGACCAGCATCAAAATACAATGTGAAGAGAAATACTTGGTACCAAAGACAATCCCCACGTGATTCCCTGACCTGTAGAAGAGATTTTACAAATCTTTTTGAAAGGGCAAATAGGAGCCACTGGAACTTCCCCATTCTTCCAGTATGTAAACCAAAAGCAATTCTACATATTTGGGGGTATTGCAGAGATTTTACATCAAGTCTTGAAAGATGAAGGTGTGGTGACTGCTACCACAGCCCATATTACCTCACTTGTTTACCTGGGGTAACAACCAATGTAATCATAGAAAATGACAGTAGGTTATCTTAAACTTCATGAGATGCTGATGCTAATTACAGCTGTGATTCCAGATTTATATATTTAATGGTTGGCACCCAGTCTCTAGTACTGATATAAAGCTTTTGACCTAGAAAATGATTTTATATTCCCATCCTCAATCAGTAAAGAAAGTGATATAAAATCAGAAGTTTATTTATCCTTGATGTGACCACAGGGTAACTTTACTCCCTGTCATAGCATAATCCAGACTCCTTGGTCAGTTCCATGTACTGCACAATACCAAGCTGACCCATTACATATGCTAGCTGGACCTGGAAAGAAGGAAGTTGCAAATATTCCATCTGCCTTATTAAGAAATGTGTGCCAGAATGTAAAAGAAATGCCTCAAGGAGGTTTGGCCAAAATCATCAATGAAGTTTTTAAGGTCTGAGATATGTTGGGATGTATCTTCTAAAATGAGACAAGTTGCTGGGTCTCTCAATATTTTTGGCTACAAGTAACATATTAGGGCAAGCTACTTCAATTATTTATCTGGCAACTTGTAAGACTACCCATTTTAAAGAAGCCCAGATCTGTGGTACATGTTGCCCAATAAATTGAACCTCCTTTTCTATCAGCTGCAATGATAGTAGAAGTGTCTGGGACAGACCAAGGTGATCTGTGGAGCCTCTACAACCTCAATAGAGAAATACTGTTCAGACCTTTCAATTTTGGAATAAGGCCAAGTCCTCTGTTGTCTATTACCAATTTCTCTGTGAAAAACATCCCCTGGCTTGCTCCTGGGCCCTAGTAAATCTGAATGGCTGACCATGGCTATTAAGGGACTATGCAACCCCAACTGCCATCAGGAGTGAGATTTATATAATTTAGCAAACCTAAAATTAGATGTGTGTAATTACATTTCATTATAAAAGGGAAAAGATACATAAATAGAAGGCTATAACTGGCTCTGAAGGCACAAATTCGTAGTTCACTTACATGGTATCTAGTTCTACTGCTTTCCTATATCTCTGTCAACTAGACTCATGGCCTGTGATCAGTTAATGGAGGAGGAAAATAACAGCCCTAGTTTAAAGAGGGATCTAGTCCATATGCCATCTATAAACGGAACTGTGTAGCTACTTCACTATGGCACCACTCATCAGTGGCCCTGAAAAATTGTGGTAAAGTGAAATTCTCCCATTGAGAAGAATTGCAGATGATACTACTAATTATTTTGTGTGAAAGGTAAAATGTGAGCAAGAATGGAAAATAGGTGACAAGTCTTTTAGAGAGTAGGCATGTGACTGGACCTCTTGTAATGAGCACATAATGAGAAGGTATTCAATACATTTATGAGCTGCATCTATGAAATATACTGCCTAAATGAATCTCTTTCTTAAAATTTGAAAGAACTGTGTATAAATGAACATTTCTGGTTCCTCATCCTTAAATCTTAGTTATTTCTATTTTGTCCAAAATTCCCTGGAGTTCTGTCTGAAAACTATATACAGACTACAATATATAATTATGACTGATTTGTTGAAAGAATATTTGGGAATATAATCAAAAGGCTTGCATCTAAATATGTATTAACATTCAGGGATTCCCATAATTTTATACTTTTATTTAGCAAAATCATCAAGCAACAGGAGTTCAGGAAATAATAACTGTTAAATGGGGAAAGAAGCAAGGCCATTTTAGACATTTGCAAGACAGTCATGAACAAGGACCGCCCCCCCCCATATCCAGAGTGTCTCTGCCACCCAGAGAAAACCATGACACTGGCCTCTGAGTGAGCCCAAAGAAGGCTGGAGTGAAACCCTCCATAGTGGCTACATCAGGGATGATGCAACATTAGCCATACCAGGAATATTTTTCATTTCTTTAAGTGGCTTTTCAAAACAGGTAGATGTTGCCAAAGTGAATTTATTGATAGAGTGTAAAAAAATGCTTTGCACTATATAAATTATATTTTGGTTTGAGTAAAACATATCCTCTTGAAGAAAAAATTAATGAGGCTTATAATGCCTTGAGATTTAGAAACAACAAACAATCATGGATATAAGAATAAAGGCTAATTCTCATTCCTCTCTGGGGTTTAATTATAAAATTTACCATTCATTCTTATATTTAAAAATACCATTTCATTGTATCTTCTGTTTTTCAATGCATATATTTTACTACTTTTCTCACAGTGCCATTGGTTGCATGATTTTAATCCAATGATGAATGAAAGAGTGTTAGCAAGAACTGCCTTTCAATTCAAACGTATTAACATAACTTTTATTTGAGTGAATTAAGGTAGAAATAAATCAAACAGATACTTCTGGCCCCATAGACGAAGAAAGGCCAGAGTAGAAGTTATTTATTATCCATTTTAATCTTGTTTTGCACTTAATTAGGACAGCTTCATTCAAGAGCAGTGATCTTACATTAATCTTGTTTTCTGAATATAGATGAAATATGAGCTTAATAAAAATTGTAACTTATCATCTTTAATTCAAACAAGATTTCTTACCCCTTACAGTTTTAGATTTTCTCAGCAGTATGGTAATGTCAGTTATCATTTGTCTCTATAAAGAAATCTGAGAACATAAGGATCCTTTTTTTTTTTTTTTTTGGATAAAACTATATTTGAAAAGTTTCATCTATTTTCTGGCTTAGCCAGAAAGCTTCCCATAAAGTGTTATATTTGAGAGGTTTAAATGTGTTATGTATGCATAAAGAAGGACATTGTGAAATTATTTTTATTTTTGCAGAAAGCAGATATACAATATGGAGAATAACGTGATTTTGGACTTGAATTTTAGAAGTAATTTTTACTAAATTGATATTCTTAATTATTTAGATATTTCCATATTTTGTATAGCTACCCAGAGTCTGCTGTCTGTGGAATTATCTGTTCCTGAACAGATGTTGGGTATAGTAATTTTACTCCATTTGTGCAAATTCTATTTCTCAGAATAAAAATGACTAGTTAAATTAACGGAAAGATGAGAATGCACTTTTTTCATTTACTCAGACCACAAAAGATTTATTTATTCAACATGAATATTTCATTGAATTTGTTACTAAAAATTAGATCATGTGTCTGTTTCAAATTAACAGAAATTGGAATCACTTTCATGCTATCTCTGTACGGTTTCTTGTTATCTACAACCTAAAATAACCCTTCACAATCTTTTAAATAAAGTTGTGGCTTATCAGAATGTCCTGAGATTGCTTTTGGAGTGTTTATCACTAGTAAAATCACTTTCCTCCAGACTTCTACCAAAGCAAGTTTGCTACTTTTTTTTCCCCTGGAAGAAATATTATAGAATTGACAGAGACTAGTATTTGCATATTCTTCCTCTAAATAAACATATTGACTTGTTATATAAATATTCAACAGTTATGCTCAAATAAGGTCTACAATATCAGTTATAGGAATAAGATAGTGAACACTCTTCACAAGTTTGTAATCAGAATTTAGCTTTTATGCTTAGTAAGCTTGAATCTTTTGTTTCATTAATGAAAACTTCAGGTTAAAAAAAATCTGCTAGAGGTTTCATACATGATATAAACTGAAATATAATGTTTTACTAAAAGCTTCTCTAAAACTTCCTCCTTTATATCATTGTTCCTTCTCCTGAGTGGAATATTTTCTGCTACTTTCCAGCATACACAGATCTTAGACAACTTCTGTGATAATTTTAACTCTTATCTGATGTTTCTTTTATGTGCTTTGCAAGTAAACTCTGGTCCAGCTGATTCTAGTCAGCTCAGGTGCAGCCTGACCTAGTTCTATCTTTTTCAAATATATTCTGACCAAACTGGTTCCGTGCTGTCACAAATGGTGCAAATAGCTTCTGACTGATTTATAACAACCTATGATACTTATATCAATAAAAAAATCTTTCTTATTATAAAAGAATATGATTACAGCTCTAAGCTTTTACCCAGAATGAAGGCCTTCTTAATTTTTTTCTGATTAAAAAATAATCCATACTTAAAATGTTCAAACAAAACCAAAACTATCAATAGGAACAAAACTGCCTCAGATATCTTATCACTCAAAATTAAATTGACCTCTTTTAACACTTTGATAAGCAACCTTTTAAACACGGTGGGTTCATACACATGACAGGTTCACACAAAGTATAGTATCATTAGTACAGTACTGATTACTATCTTGAAATATACTTTTGCTTCTCCAATACTATACCACAAACCATCTTCTGTATTTGTGATTATACATGTGCTTCATCCTTAAAGTTTTATATAAAATCTGATGTAATATACACAATATAGTTTATTTTGCCAATCTACTATTTATGGTATTTGGTTTACAATTTTGTTCTACAGTTTGAATTTCCTGTATCATGAGAGGTAACAGCTGATGTCCTTGACATTGGACTTAACGTGTAAATAGCATACAATTCTGTTCCATTGCTCTAACGTGTAAATAGCATACAATTCTGTTCCATTGCTCTACTTGTCTATCCCATGCCACTATGACACAATCTTAAACATTATAGCCTTACTATTGGTGAATATGGTATTATAAGTCCTCCGACGTTCTTAAAGTCTTTAAGATTGTTTTAGCCATTCTTCTCTACCATATTTCCATAAATATCTATGGTGAGCTTGTCAGTTTCTACATTTCTACCTGATGCTTGGTGTTTCTATGGGTTTTGCATCAAAATAAGAAATTCGCCCACTATTATGTTATGATGTGTATCTTTCAAATCTTCCTCTTTCCAACTATATGTGTATATTTGCCTGTGTACATATGTACCTCTGTGTATTTGTATATATGTGTATGTGTGTGTGGTAGGCAAAATAATGCCTCCCCAAAGGTTTCTGCATCTTAACGTGGAAATAGGTGTGCATGTATAAATTTCCATTTGAATATATTTTTATTTATTTATATAAATGTGTGTATGTATATATATACACGCTATATATATGTGTTTATATACATTAGATGGATTCATTATATATACACAAATCTATGCCTCACATTTATATTATATATATGAAAACATATGTGTACAAATAACTCATTTACCTCTTTCCTGGAATTTTTAGTCTGTGGAGAATACACTATGCATATTTAATTTGTCCTGATCAATCTGCAAATATTATATTCCTTTATGAACAATGTAAGAAACAAGTGTAATTCCTTTATCCCACACACAGTGAGATTGTTGTGGTTCCATATTTTACATATCTTATAAACACATAATAGATTGTTTTTACTGTGAACAGTCAAATGATTTTAAACAAATAATAAGATATAATTTAAAATGTTTTTATATATAATCCTTTTGGTTCTCTACTTTTCTTGCCAGTCTGGGGTACAAGCAGATAATACTTTGCTTCAGCCCCAAAACTTATTTAAGCAATTTTATATTTCTGGTCTAATGGAGATGAATCCTTTAAAAAACAAAACAAGTATTTAAGAAAACTCAACACTTAATATTGTTTTAAATTTTAGGCTAAATCTTCTGTCTACAGACACATAAACTGTACCTACATGTTTTATAAGTTAGTTGAATCATTTTAAGTCAGATTTACTTCTGTAGTTTCCTAAAAAAAAAAAAAGAAAAGGAAAAGAAAATAACGCTCAATCATCAGCCAAAAGCAAAAGAAATATATTAGATTACTAATCAGTTCTTTGGAAGTTAAACTTTGAGTCCCGAATCACTGACTGTAAACTTTGAAATGAATATCTCCTGAAGTACCAGCCAATTACAAGGTAAATGGCATGAAGTTCTGAGTGAGTGAACAATTTCCCAGTTTGCTTTCCTTGTTTAAAGAATCAAAGAAAATCACTTATTCTTTGTCTTTTTGTTCTCTGGCCCATACAGAATGGGTAATGATCCAGTCATTCTCTTAGAGACTTCGTAAGGAAAGACTATAAAATTTTAAGGTCATTAGAAAACTAAAATTTTAAATGATATTAATGAACCATTGACTAGGGTATGTGTGTGTGTATGCATGTTGATTTTATATTAACAAATAATTGGAATCTCTTACATTTAGAATGGTAGTGGGATTATATCAAAGTAGACATAGTATTTCTATGTTTAATTGTTGAATTACTTAAGCAGAATTTGAGATGAATGGGAGTATGTAATGCTTATGAATGCCTTATGTACTTAAGAAGCTTTTATTCACACACACACACACACACACACACACAAACTGAACATTTTTTATCTCTTCAAATGCATTTTATATAGTATGGTGCTCTTGCCTAACAGAGACGTTACAAAAGTTCAATTCTGTTTTATTAGAGTGTTACAACTGTTTCATGTGGATACAGTTCAGAATTAGTATATTGTGTTCAGGTTCAGCTCTAATTTGCATAAGAGTTTCAGAGACAATTTAATAACACCATCCATAGCCTCGGCAAATCTTGCTGAGATTTAATTAGATTGTAAAATGATTTAATATTTATTTTACCGTTTTCCTACAGTGTGTTTGTTTTTAATCAAAGGAATTAATTTTGCAATCATTAGCATTCACTCTTCTAGATTCATTTTCCTTAGTATGCATTACCTGGATGATTTCAGTCATGTAACACTGTTACGTAAATGGATTTGTCAAAAGTTTGCTTTTTTTTTTGCTTAGTGGACTGTGCCTAGGAATTCTTTGCAAATTGATACCTATGGCGGTGGGGAGAGAAAAGAAAGAAGTGTGGGGGACTAATTGCCATCTTTAACCATATTAAGAATATTAAAGATTTTTGCTTCATAAAAAATGTGGCATTAACTAATGTACATTGGGGAAGACTTCCTATGGTGATATTCTTCATTTACAAATGACCTGATTTCTCAGTTTTATTACAGATCCATCTTAAATATAAATTCTTAAGGAATGAGCTTGCCCCATTTAAGGGTTACTACTACATGCTCTTAATATGCCTTAAGGATACTATTTATCATGCCTGGATATAGGGTGTGAGAGTGAGTGTTACCAGGATAAAAAGTGGTAACAATTGAGGTAGGAACTGACAGAAAGTATACTAAGAATAAAGGCATAAATATAATTCTCATGCTTTTCTGAAATGAAGTATACTTTAAAATATTAAATAATATATCCAGGCAAAAAAGCAGTTGTTCAAAGGAATCTTCTACATTGAATTAATTCACTGACCCTGTGAGAATTAGTTTATTCATATTGCTGTAATTATATAACATATAATAAATTTCTGGAATATTCATTGCAATATATATGAAATAGCCATTTTGTTGAATACACATTGTATTATGATTTTTATATAAAGTAACATATCCAATATCTTTCAGCAAATATTATTTCTGTGATAAATGAGATGACCAGTTAAAATAGTATTTCATGGTTTAAAGGCATTTAACAAATGCTGGGTAAAAGATATTTTCAAAAATCCCCTTACTGAAAAATTTATCAGAACTTAAATTATAAAGTTTATTTTAATTATTCAAAATGTATAAATAAGATACAATATTTTCCTTACATATTTAACAAAAAAATATTTAAAAATATACAAAAATGCATAATGAGGTTTGAATTAACTTGTCATTTATGGAAAACAATTTGTTAAATATATTTTCCTGTGTGTTTACAATAATATGCTGAAAAATAAATTACATGCCATATATTTACTTTATGAGCAGTACCTTATGTTTTAAAATTTCAATCGAAAAGGCTATTTTAGTGTTATCCAGCTTAGTAAAAGAAGGCTCTCCAATGAAAAATAGAGTATTAAAATTAATATGCTGATTTTAGATATAATTTATCACATTTTGCTTTTTACTATGTTATTAAAGTGATTAGGATTAGGAACAGTGATTAGTATACACAATTTTATCAAAAGATTTCAGGACGTATATTTTTAAGTATCCACTCTGTGTAAAACTCTTTGTTGGAAATGTACATAGACAAGAATAATATGAAGACCCAGATCGTAAAAGATTACATTCTTGTAGAGAAGCAGACCTGTACAGAAAAAATAAGTGAAGATAAACAAGCAAATAGAATATTAATAGAGAAAACATGAAGTGTTATCTTAGTAAAGAGGAAGTCAGTCTCAAGTTTCCAAACTTAAGAAACTTGACATTTTTTGACATACAGTAGAGTCCTTAAATAAAATGATGAAAAAAAAAAGCAGTGAATTTAGTGACGTAAGGAAAAAGGTCAAGGATAAAACTTAAAAAAAAAACAAAACATTTAGTAGGTGAAAGGGGTTAACTAAGGATATAGAAGAAACAATAAGAAAGGAATAATGATAATGCCCAAGATAAAAGATCTTCTAGAAAAGGGACTATTCAACAACAATTTCTAGGGAGATTTTCAGGAAGATGAAGCATATGGAAAAAACCTTTGCATTTTTCATTTCAAGGAATGGTGATGCTTTAAAGAAAACTATCAGTAAGTAGCGTGATGGGGTCAGTGGATGTTTTAAGTTGTTGAGCAAAGTCTGGTGAGTGAGGAAGCTGAGTAGTGGTTACAGATTCTTTTTAGTAGAATTTTTCTGTTAAAATTTACAAAAGAATAGAAATATTGAAGGGATATTACTTTGGGAGAGCTGAGATTTTTGCCTAAGTAGAAGTTTAGAGAGAAAGGGTGAAGATATGGAAAAATCATTGATGACTTAAACTCCTGGAGAGTTTTTGAAAGAATAGAGTCAATGTCCAGGTGAAAAAATTATCCTTGGAAGGGAAGAGTAGTTTTCTTCCTCTGAACAACAATGTGGCAATTGGTTAACTATGAAGAAAATGAGGTGTAGGCTATAGAGAAGTTTAGGATATTTGCAATAAATGACATTTAACTATTTTATAAAACCAAGTAACTTTTCCTGTTAAAAACCAGGAATAGACAAATTGAATTTGGTACTTGACAAGAGTATAAGAATTCTAGTAAAACATATAAAAGAAGTGAATTAAGATAGATTTAAAATTCAGTAAATCAGTTTTATGGATTGGAATTTGTCCTTTAAAAAATGTTGAACTTCTTAATTCCAGTACTTCAGAATGTGATTTACTTGGAAATAGGGTCATTGCTGATATAATTAGTTAAGATGAGGTCATATTAGAGTGAGCCTCTAATCCAATGTAACTGGTGTCCTTATAAGAAGATGTTCATGTGAAGGCAGAGATCCAGAGAACATCATGTAAAGATGAAGGATTGGTGTGATTCATCTATAAGCCAAAGAATGCCTGGAACTACCATATAAGAGAGGCACAGAAAATATTATCCCTCAAAGCCCTTAGAAGAAACTAACCTGCCAGCTCACACCTTGATTTTGGACATCTGTCCTCTAGAACTGTGAGACAATAAATTTCTACTGTTTTAAGACACCCACTTTTGAGGTACCCTGCAGCCTTAGGATTAGAAATACATAAAAGAAATGAATTTATATAGATTTAATTTTCAGTAAATCAGCATTGATGTTTTAGTATCTCTAACAGTTCTTTAGGAACAAAGCAGAGAGAGTCATTTACCCAAGGTTAGGGGTTGTAAATATGTGTATAATCTATGGTTAAAATGTCAGAATATTTGATTGACAGAAGAAAGTGCAAAGTATTAGCATCTTTTATGTTATTTGTTTTATGTTTGCTAGAACTAAATTGTATGATTATTGATTATTCTTTCAAATCTGTGTCATCATTGTCATGAAATATGTCAATATTTGACATTGGTTTGAAAAATAAAGGGAAAAGCTCTTAGTACTAGAGAAATTTGCATACCATTATGAATTACTTTGGCAATTTTAGTTAGTTTTTTGTAACCTGTTGTTAATGTCTACACCAAAAATATTTATGCAGTTAGAAAATAGAATATTTTACATTGTACAATTTTCTGAAATGGCATTTGGAGAGAAAAAAATGAACTATTATTAGATTATCTTCAACATATTATTTCTCAGTCTAGAGTATAATTGTGGATAAAACAATACATTGAGGTTGAAGAATACTTCATTTTACGTACTTGAAAAATACGAATCTATAAATGAGAGGAAACTGAAATGCAGTTATAAGAATAATTATCAACCTTCTAACTTTGCAATGTTATTCCATTAAGATTTAGGTGAGGCTCTAGGAATCTAATCTCCATCATGTGAAAATGTTTTTAGAGAATATTAACTTAAATGATAAAGACATTAAGAAAACAACACATAGGTACTAAAAATGAGATTGCCAATATGTTGGAGATGAAGTAAGGTGGGAAAGGAGGGTGGAGATTCATAAGGAGGTCGGCATGCCTAGATGTTAACAGGAAAATTTCTGCTAGTAGTGATGGAAAGTAGTATGAAACTTGTATTTACTATAGGCAAAGAATTTGTTTGAAAATATATTGACTCCCAAAGGTAATTTGATTGTTCCCTGCCTGCAAATACTTAGAGATTATGGAAATCTAATGTATCTTGTATTTACAATACTCAAAACAAAATTTCAACTGTTACTGGATCTCAAGGAGGGAAAATAGCTGTTAGAATTTTCAGGATCATAAACAGGAAACAAATATTGTAGATTATTAAAATGGTTGTTGTCCCCAGTTTTAGTTTTTGTTGTTTATTTTTATATCACTATTGATAGTGGAGATGAGGTACCGATTAAAGAATGTAGGAGAAGAGTATTATTCTTTTCATCCCTTCTGAAAATGAATAACAACTTCAGAAAACTGAATTACCAATGAAAACTCCTAGCTACTTTTTCTTTGTCCTAAAGTTGTATAAAAGATCACAAGAAACATTCATGATAAGATGTTTTTAACTCTTTAGTTTACTTGCTGAGTTATTACCAAGACTTGAGAATATGAGTGAGATTGGGTGAAAGCAAATGTCAAGAAATATATTTAAATACTTATCTATGTAAAAATAGAAAATATTTAAAATTTATAGTTTATCTGAGATATAATTTGGTGCATTTCCAGTAGTAGCTCTGATTTTTTTTTTTTTTAGCATGTCTCTGACTGTGGTGGAATGTTGGTTGGTGGAAAACATTTATCTCATTTAAAACCCACTAACAACATTTGGAAAACTAATAACTTAATGAGAACCCTCACTGATTTAAGTAACAGGTAGAATGTAGCTGCATTCTTAACTATTTTCTCTTAGGCATATTACTTGAAGTCTGATTCCTAGTATATTCTAGACCATCCCAATCCTCATATTTAAATTGATTGTTAAGGAAATTCAGTCTTAAAATCATCTAGCCGGATCAGCTAAAGCTAATGTGATCAAGCAAATGACTTAAGCATGCTGTATGTATGTATGTGTGTGTGTGTGTGTATATGTTTGTGGGTGTGTGTATATATATATATATGTGTGTGTGTGTGTGTGTGTGTGTATATATATATATATATATAAAATATATGAAGTCCACTCAAAACCATTCTTGTTATTTCCAAGATATTCCCATAGGAAATTTTCTGGTTCTTTCAAAATCTATACACGTTCTTAGTTTTTCCCTTCTCTGTTCACATAGGCAACTGTAAGGAAAAGAACTAATAGCTGTCAACTTGATTTTTTTCATAGCATTTAGAATGTGTAATAGCAATTCAATGTATAAAAAAAATAATATTCCTGGAAGCTCTTAGTACATTTCTCCCACTCTTAACTAATTTGCTTCTGAAAATCATTCATGCATTCTTATTACCCAATGAATAATTAAAATGACCATCTAAGATTTATTACTAAATATAGAGGAATAAGAAGAGGAAAAAATATTTATGCAGGAAGATAAAGGGGAAACACATAAGAAATGTGGAATGGAAAACTTTAAAAGAATTTCTAAGATTGGTTTGTTTCCATTAGAGAAAGATATATTTCATTAAAAGGATGTTTTTTTTCTAGAGAAGTGGAGAGAAAACAGGAAGAGCTTGGGATATGAAAATTAAGTTATAGTGAACCTGTAAAATAACTGGAAGCATTTATATTTTATACTTTGGATTTGACTCATATATAATACAGTGACCTCTTTCAGCTATGTGATATTTTACAAATTCATAAATATAAGGGGGTGGAATCTTTTAAGGCTATATCAGAACATTGTTTATAACATCTACTTGTTTTCAATATTTCATTGTTATGACCTGTGGAAAAAGAAAAATTGCTTTAAAAATATAAACAAAAATATGGCCTTCAGGTGCTTTATAATCTTACCTAATCTACCTCTTTTCATTTGTTGCTCCCAAACTTCCATTACCCTGAGTGTAAACTTCTCCCATTTTATTTCTTCAAAATTACACATCTTCTATGATTGTTCAGGAAATTCTCAAACTTTTTGTCCCAGCTCTAATGTCACCTACTCCATAATCTAATAGTGTTTGGCCATTTTCTTATGATAGTATTTATAATTTTGAATTATAATTCTTCTTTACACATTTGTTTCCTTCATGAAGAGGGCAATATCACTAATCTTTGTATCGTGAGTGCTTGTGTAGTGACTGACAATACATGATCAGTAAATATCTTTTGGGTGAATAAATTAAATAACACCACAATCTTCTTCATGTATCCCTTCAATTTTTCTGTGCTGCTTTTGAGCTTCATCTCACAAATCAGAGATATAAGAAACTTCAAAAGCCCCTGTGTGTTATGGAAAGTTACAAAGATCTCTGTTTTACTGCTCTACACTTTAATCTTTCTTGTCAATAAGTTCAAGCACAAACACCAACTATATTGGTGTCTGGATACTCATCACTATTTTTAAAATGTTACCTTGATGAAGTAGTGCTTGTTAAACATATAGTCTTTTTCGTCTTCCTTTTAGTTCTACAATGTAAATGATAATTGTATATCTCTTTTCTGCTTTTCCCTGTTCTTTTACATGAAGTAGTTGCTCATCCTCTCAGGTTTTAGGTGATTATACGCAAGATTAATTTTGTGCAAGGATTCCTACTTCCAGTTGCAGAAGTAATTGTATCTCTTTGCAGAGTACTTGACTTTTCATTATGAGGCTATGACTGTGATATAGGTCAATCACTTGGGTTCATTACTGTTAGGAAATCATTTTGCCTTTATATAAAAAAGAAAGTTACTTAATAGCTGTGAACAGAATAATCTATGTGAGAAAAATATTCACTTAAAAATTTAAGATATAAATGCTCTTCTCAAAGAAATGAAAGCACTTATTTTTCATTTAATTCTATGAGCAACATTTTAACTATATCCTAATTTCATTTGTCGCTATCTTTCTTTGTCAAGTTATTGAGCACCTACTCCTACCAAAACTAAACAGATGAAAAAAGTTAAAAAAAAAGAAAAAAACTTAGAGAAGATTTTTTTTAAGATTGAAAAGAAAACCATGTGCTGATTGAATTGGCAATACTTATTAGAGTTTCAAATTGGATGTTGATAAAGTTGAATTCCTAAATATAAACATTCATTCTTTTGACAGTAAGTGAAAATGTCCTCCTCTGTAAATTAGTAAACACTCATTCTAGTTATACATTTCAGTTTCTTTTGAGTTTGATGAATTAGTACCATAAATTAAGTCAATTTGGGAACTCACTATTATATATGTGTGTGTGTGCGTGCATGTGTGTGTATAAAAGTTTTTCCTTAATAAGATTCTGACAAGAAACAAATGTTATGTTATAGTCAGAGGAGTAATTAAAGAGAATTTTAAGAAGTGATAAGGTATTGGTCGAGTTAAAAGAGCTAATAAGTTTTGATGATGCTCCCAGGATTTAGCAAGAGTAAAGCTATTACCACCACTATCCTGACAAAGCAAGGGAAGGCAGCTGTTACAGCAATCTCAGAGGGTACTGAAATCATGGGGGTATCTAAAAAGAGCTGTGGTGTTTGATACAGGTAAGACAACCACCCGTCCAATGTTTGCTGGCTGTGGCGGAGGTTTCTGAGGCAATAAATACCAAAACCTCTCTCTCCATCTTCTTCTAAAGCCTCCTACAGGCCAGAGTCTACTGACAAATAGTCTATAGAGGTCAGCCTCCTGAGACACACAGCAGGGAGGGGAAGGATAGTGAGTTGAGCTAAAATATCCCATAGAAGTTTATAGGCATACACTCTTACCTTACAACAAAGAACACATTTCTCATGTTGAAAATGTTAATGATTTTCGGATTTAATTTCCATCTACTTGACCAGTCCTTAAGTTGATAATTTTGTACACTGTAGGTCAGTGATAAAAGGTGGATAAGGACTGCTTTACCATAAATCCTGACATCAAATTTTAAATATATCCCTTCACACTGAAGTTTGGCAAGGGTAGGAATAAGTCTGCATCAGATAATCTTTAGATACAAATGTAACAAATTTAGAAAAACATTTCTTCAGAGCTAGAATTGAATGGGGGATTTAAAAACTCCTAAAATGTGGAAGTTGATGGTCTCACATAAGGGAGGGTGGTGAGCAAAATTTATCTATTCCTATATACTCATACTCAGAAAAGTGCCTGGCATACACTAAGCTTACAGTATCTGTTACATTTAACATAAAAACATATTGTTTTAGTCAGTGCTCTCACTAGCTTTCTCTGTAGGCTTAGGCAAGTCACCTTCTATTCAGCATCAATTTCTCTGTCTATCAAGTGGGATCAGTACCCATCATGTAAGATTATCTCGAGAATTTCTAACAATTATAACTTGAATCACATGATACTGCCATTTTTTAAGATCACAAATATCAGTGATTTCATGTGGTTCCATGTAAAGTATCGTGAATCTCCTTTGTAAATTCTAATGTGGAAAGTTAAAACTTAATAGGAGCTTTCATTTCATTTTTAATCTTTTCAAATAATCTTAGATATCAGAATTTTAGAGGTTAAAAAGCAAATTTTATTTCCTTTTTTTCATTCTTCTATTTATAAAAGCTATTAATCATTAACATTAATTGAATATTGTTTATGTACTATGCCCATTGCTAGAGATATCAGTTTTTATTTTTTCATGATACAGGAAATTGAAGTTGTAGAAGGATGTTTTCTTTATGAATCAATAGGGGATTTTACAGTTGAATAGAAAAATAAAAATCACAGTATCTGAATATTTTCTCCCTTACCTGATGCAGGAAAATGTTACCCAGTATCCTCACTAACCATCCCCTTTCTGCTAACATTTCAGTCTCCAAACCTGGTACATTTCAATTCATTGGAATTTTACTCATTAAATGTAATTGTCATAGTCATGCTTCCTTGAGATTCAGTTTAATTGGCATTTAGGTGTTTTTGAACTATTTAGCCACAAATTTACAGAAAGATCTTAATTTACTCTCATGGAAAGAAATTTATATTAACCATACTAGACCAGTAAATTTATTTATTTATTTATTTTATTAATTTATTTTTTGGCTGCTTTGGGTCTTAGTTGCAGCACACGGGATCTTCGTTGTGGCATGTGGGATCTTTCGTTGCAGCACACAGGCTTCTCTCTAGTTGTGGCATGCGGGTTTTCTCTTCTCTAGCTATGGTGCATGGGCTCCAGAGTGCTTGGGCTCTCTAGTTTGCAGTACACAGGCTCTCTAGTTGAGGTGCGTGAGCTCAGTAGTTGTGGCATGCGGGCTTAGTTGCCCTGCGGCATGTGGGATCTTAGTTCCCCGACCAGGGATTGAACGTGCGTCTGGGACATTGGAAGGCAGATTCTTTACCACTGAACCACCAGGGAAGTCCCTAAACCAGTAAATTTAGCTTTGAGACAGAATCTTTAGTTTCTAATTACTTTCAGTCACCTTTTCCGTGTCATCAACCTTCTGCAAATGCCTGTGCAAAGTGCTATGAGAGCAAGATTAGTGGCAACTAATTTTTCTGGTTAAAGAAAAGATGTGATGTTACAGTGTTTCTAAAAGTTTACTTTCTGCAGAAACGAAAATGATCTCATTCTTGCTATTGAGATATTTTTAATAATATCGTTTCTAATTTGTAAAACAGAAGGACATTGTAAAGTTTTCTTCATGCTCAGTTGCTTTTGGATTACTTAAAGCCTAAGTTGTATTTCTACAGCCCATAGGCCAGATATTATCCACTGCCACTTGTTTTTGTAAACAGAATTTTACTGCAACATAGTCACATGCCTCTGTTTATTTATTATCTATAGCTGCTTTCACACGACAATGGCAGAGTTTAGTACTTGTGACAACCAGACATGGTATGGCCCACAAAGCTTAAATTAGTTACTATTTGGCTGTTTACAAAAAACGTCAAACTCTCTCTTGAAGTTGTGAGTTACAAAGATAAGAACAGGAGTAAGGCCTTTGACAGTTTAGAGCTATCTTAGGAGCTTTCGTTCACACCCAGATCATATTCAGAATTCTGATTTAAATTTTGAACCACAAAATTATTGTTGATCCACAAAAACCTGATGCATTTAGAGCTATTTTTAATTTTTATGAGTCCTATTAGGTCAAACAAAGTATCATTAAATAATTTAAGTCTAACATGGTGCCTTACATATATTTACTAATGGTTCATTCTTGAGTCTGTATTTGAGTGCTTATATGTACTATGTACTGGGAATATATAAGGTGGAAAACACACCTCCATCCCTCAGTATTTTCACTGTCTTGGGGAGATGGACAAAAAAACAATTGAAAACTGTGATTAAATACTACACTAAAGATAATTACAAAGGGTTCTACAAGCCCATACAAAGTGAACCTAACTTGGTCTGCTTGGGGATGGTAAGGCCTGGTGGGACATGAGAGTCAGCAAAAGTGTTTGTGCCTGAGCCTTCAAAGAGGATGTATCCTAAATATATGTCAGACTTTCTTCACTACATAAATAATATAATTTTTTAGACCATATATAATTTCTTAGTGTAAAGCCATTGGTGAGCTCTCATGTTGGAAAGGTCTCCTGTATCTATGGTCTGTTGAAATTCCAGTATCATGTCTTCCTTTTCCACCTTTGGCTTTTAAGCAGCATGATGGTTAATTTTATGTGTCAACTTGTCTGGGTCATGGGGTACACAGATCTTTGGTCAAAAATTATTTTTAGATTTTCTATGGGTGGTTTTTTTTGGATAAGATTAGCATTTAAATTGCTAGATTGAGCAATACTGATTGCTGTCCTTTATGTGGGTGGGCCTCATCCAATCAGTCGAAGGCCTGAAGAATAAAAACCTCCCTCCTTTGAGTATGAGAGAATACTTCTGCCTGATTGCCTTCAAATTTGGACTAAAACAAAGGTCTCTCTCCCTCCCTTTTCCTCTCTCTCTCTCTCACAGATATACAAAATACACATATAGAGTGAGATATAGCTCTATGTATCTCCTAGTGTTTCTGTTTCTCTGGAGAATCCTGACTACTACAGGCAATTATAGCTTTCTTATTTGGTATTTGAATATGTTTTGAATATGTTGTATGCCATGAATCATGTTGTTTCAAGTTGTAAATGCTCTTTTTACTGAACTCATCTTTGGCTGCTCACTGCTCAAAAGCCAATAATTTGAGAGGTAAATGTCAGTAGAAATGACAGGTGCTTTAATCAGAAAAGCTGGCAGTCTGGTGAGAGGGTAGACCAGCTCTGAAGATTCTGCTCAGCCATGACAATTTTTAAAGGGAAAAATAGAGGGGGAAGAATTTCATTTGAGAAATGGAATACTGCCTGCCATATCAGTAAACAAAGGATGTCACAGTCATCAGTGATTACAGCCACTAGCCTATGTTGAGCTGGTGAGCCCTGAGAGAACTCAGGAAGAAAAAGAATACCTACCACCTAGCAGCCTTCAGACTTCAGCCAGTCCCGACCTGAGCCCTGAAGAAAATCAGGATGTGAGAACACAGTATACTGGCCCCAGATAGCTGAGGTGCATATCAAAGGAATGATTTCAGGGAGCCCAGACCCTTGCACCTTCCCATACGTAGAAAAGCACTAAATTCCTTAACTTGAGTTATCTAGTTTTCTTTTATTAACAGTAATCTTTTTTCCTACTACCTGCCCTTTGTTGCAAAACTCCTATATATCCTGGTTCCCCACCTTGCCTCCTTGAAGCAGTTCTCTCAGGGTTACTTGAGATGCTGCCTCCCGGGCTTGAAGTCCTAAAAATTTCTGTTGATTAAAAGAAAACTCTCAACTTTTGGGTTGTGAATTTTTTTTAGTCAACACAGTGAATCATCGAGGCAGGAAGTTGGGTTCTGCATCATTCTCCATTGCAGGCAGACAGGCTGACTCTCTCTTCAGATGTTATCTTGCCCACGTGATCTGCCTGCAGTATTCTTTAGGGGGCTGTTGAGGGTAGAGTTCTTTAACTACTAAATTCTTCATTCTTGCTACTTTTTATCGAGGAAAAGAATCAGCAGGTTAGATAAGGCATGGTGTGCATTCAGGAAAGCATAAGTTAGGAGTTAGGTTAAATTGACTAGTGATCACATCCCTATAATTAGGTTTTAAAGGTTAGAGGGGGACAGAAATAAGCAAACAAGGAAGGGACAAAAGAGCTGCTTTCACTCTGAGGAGAAGAGAGGAAATTAAGACTAAAGTTTAAAGCTGTCCCTTTATAGGAAAAATATGCATTAGCAACATAGAGGTAACATTGTGGTCTCCTTGACCAATGTGAAACACAAGTAGACAAAGAAATGGCCTGGTTGTAACTGACCGTGTCCCTAGTATTAGAGAATCTGTGTGGAGTTAAGTTTGTAGGGGAGCAAAACTTGCCTCCCCAAAATGTCTCTTTGGCATGCAGATTATTTTGAGCTGAAAACAATCAAGGTCCTAAAGACTCAAGAGGAACCTTTGACCTTATCCCTAACTGCCTAAAAGAATGTAGATGGAGGGCCTGTTCCTGGAAGGGGGCTATCACCCTGGATAACTACAGTATGAACTAGGTGTGGCAGACAGGAAGGAACCTAGCAAAGCCTGTTTGTTAAACTTCCTCTCTGTGTCCCATTGCCTCTGCATGGCTCAGCAAATACTCGTTTACCAAACATTTGCTTTTCGATTTCCTTGTCAATTGCCTACCTCCCCTTTGATGTCCCAAACCACTATGGCAACATTCTCTTTTGTCTTCAGCTGAAGATGATTTTTAAGATGAGGGTTCCAGCCATTCTGGCAAGTTACTCAGTTTTCATGGGTCTCTCCTGTGTATTCATGTTATTAAATTTTTGTTTGTTTTTCCCCTGTTAATCTGCCTCATGACAATTTAATTCTTAGACTAACCAGAAGAATTTAGGAGGGTGGAGGAAAATTTCTTCCTCTCTGACAAGTTTATTCCTTAAGGATATTTAATCAAAATCATTTACATTAAAAGATACATATCATTTAGGTCTATATTGATAATGTCCACATTATATAATATTCTGAGTTTGCTAAAAACATATTTTATAGCAGAGCACATACATTGGAAAAAATAAGTGAGATAACTGAAGTAATGTTTAATGTAATTTATCATGGTGATAAATTGATCATGCTCATAAAAATGCATATCCTCTACTACTAGGATAATTAGGGAAGATATTTACTGATTAAATATTCCATAACTTGCTTTAGTCCTTTTCAACATGTAAAAATAGACATCACAAGATTATAGAAATCTAGTTTTTACAGCATGATTCCACATCTATGCAATTTCTTGACATGGTAAGACTTTGTAGCCTTTTATTGTAAGCCCTAAAATTGTTGATAACCAGTTTAACACTGCAAGTAGCAAATGAGTGTGTTTGTGTGCTATTTTGTACTCTGTTTTGCTTTAGCAGATTATAACTTTGGATAACTTAATCCCTTTAAATTAAACAAATTCACTTGTTTAGATTTCTAGAACTAACGTTGTGCTGGGAAAACTTGGTTTCTTCTCTCATCTTGCTCTTTTCCAATTCCACAGCGTTGCAAAAGCTGTAGACTAAAATTTCTGAGCTCAGCTTCTTCATCTGTAAAATAAGGGTGTTGGATGAGGTGATATCTAGACCCTCTTTTAATCTAAAATTCTGCTGCTTTAATTTATTTTTATGCCTAATTTGTTCAACTTTGTCCTGCATTTATCAAATTTGTCAGACAATGGTAAAATAGCATCCTTTTAAATGCATTTTTATGTACATATACTGATAATTCAGTACAGAGTGGTCTCAATCATCTGCAAGTTTCTTTGAAAATAATATATTACTTTGCTGAATTAGGGTAACAGGTGCTTCATTTCTCAATTTTACTTCAAGTAGCTACTTCTTAAAATTTATGTTCTGTTGATCTCTTATGTGCAGATTAACACACAACAAAATAAAATAATTGGTATTACCTTTGCTATACATAAGTCATCATTCTTCCCATTTTTAAGGTAACTAATTTATTTACTTGTAGTTGTACTCTTCACTGAAATATGTATGCTGTGCCTCTTCAATTGTTTTTTATCATCCTGTTATTCAGTTATTTTAAAATTTCTTAGTACAAAAAGAAACTATGTGGATTTTTAATCTTGAAATTCCAGCAAAATAACAAAAAGCAAGAAGACTAGCATGAATGAAATAAACATCAAATTATTGAGGCAGGAAAATTTAACAACATGATCTAAACTAAGAACCGATTGCAAGTATGGTACATAAAATAGTCACTTTTATACTTTTAAGAATTCTTATTTCTCAGCACGCTATGAAAATTAGTTCACTGGTAAATTCTGTCTAGCAACACCCCTCTCCACATATTCTCTATTATGCATAGATAAGGAGAATTAAAGGGAAAGCTACCTTGATTGGCAAAATGATACCCACAAATGTAATTACACATACACACATATTCATAAACTCCTTAATCCCCTTTATTCAGATTGAAGTTATTTATTTCAGTAGCATGCAGATATAGACTATTTGAAGAAAATACTACAGAGATGTAATGCTTCTTTTCAATACTTGCAAGAATTTCACTTTTTCAGGAAAACCTCATATTAGTCAATCTCATAGCGTCATGTATTTTGCAGTGCATTCTAAAAATTGTAACTCCATGTTCATTACTGCAATCATATCTGATTATCTGCCTTACCTCTAGCCTCTGAGTTCCACCTAAGCATGGAGTATTTCTGGTTTTGGTCATCATTGTATTCTCTTCATCAAACTTGTTGCCTGGATGATGAGCTCAATAATTATGTATCAGATGAGTAAAGGAATGTATGGTTCCAAGGACAAGGTTCAGTAAAAATGGATGGAATTAAAAGGAAATTGAATATTCTATCAGTAAAAAAAATATTTTTATAACACATAAATATTAGACAAAAGGTAATTCATTATTTCATTATCCTCCTATCCGTCAAACTTGAGGAATGGATTCATTCAATGGGTGGAGACTGGTCAAGATATCTTCTAAAATTGCTTCCAGATTAAGATTGTGTCCTATAAAAATGCATATTTAATAAGAGTTACTGGATCAAAATTATGTGAATGAGAAATAATAACTTGTATTTCCAACATATTTTAAGTATAAAGACATTTTCATGTTTTCTCACAAATAAACTACTTTTATTTTGAATTCTTTTGGAAATATTGCAGGAAGAGTAAGCACATTTGTTTGTTTGTCTCTAATGTGAACACCTGAAACCATTTCTACCCAGTACATGAAAAATATATTCAGAGCAACAAAACAGGATGTGAGTTCTTGTTAGACAAGGAATTCTTTCATAAGATACCCGTAATTCATTATAAAATATTACTAACTTAATATACAGAATTATTCATTAGATAATGCAGATATTTGTTACTGTTGTCTTCTTAAGAAATTAAATGAATACAAATATGGATTCAGGAAAATATTAAGAGTATAAAATTTGACAAATATTCAGTTTCTGACTGCCATTCATATGAAGCCCTGAAAAAGGCTCAGTTTGCTTATTTATGAGACAAAGTTCATAATAGAATCAACCTACTAGGTTACTGCAAAGATTAATTAAGAATATAAGAAAATGTATGTAAAGGTTTAAGAAAATTACTCCATAAATTTTAATTTTAATAAGAGGAGCATAATTAGTATAATCAAAAAGTGCCATCTCACTAAAATATAAAACTCAAAGCACTTTAAAAGCCTTTCTCTTCTCCTGATGCAGGAGTAACACACATAGCAGTTTTCTCAGGAGAAGGAGGGGCAAGAGATTGGTTTTTTCATGATTTCTTAGCTCTCCATATTGATATCTTCACATATTAGCTGAATTTCTGGCCTCTGGAAGTGGAAGAATGGTGAGGAACTTTTACTTGGTTGGTTCAGTAATGATCGTACATTGAAGTCTATGGTTATAGTAGACATACAATTACTGGTCATTATCTCCTGAGATAAACCCTTCCTCAGATACTCTCTGCTCTCTGCTTGAAGACATCATATGCAGTTCTCTAATTTTTAAAACATTTATGTCTTTAAAACATTTATATGTTTATGTTCCCCTCTTTTAAGCCACACTGAGATATGATTGACAGAAAAAAGCTGTGTACATTTAATGAATCCAACTTGATAAATTTGGAAATAAATATACACCTATGAAACAATCACGGTGATCAATGCTAATAAACATATCCATCGCTTCCAAAAGTTTCCTTGGGCCTTTATTTTTTTCTGTGATAAGTAGAGTTAATGTAAAATCTACACTCTTAGCAAATGCCTAAGTAAACAGCATAGTATTGTTTAACTATAGATATTATGGTAGACAGTAGATCTCTGGAACTTATTCATCTTGCCTAACTGAAACTTTGTATCCTTTGAGTAATTCCTACCTGTTTTCCCCTCCCCCTCCCCTTGCTAAGCACCATTCTACTTTGAATCCATGAGTTTGATTATTTTATATTCCTTGTATAGTTTGATTATTTTATATTCCTCATATAAGTAGGATTATGTAGTAGTTTTTCTGTGTCTGGCTAATTTTACTTAGCATAATGTCTTTCAGGTTCATCCATGTTGTCTCATATGGCAGAATTTCATTTTCTATGGCTGAATAATATTCCATTGTATGTATTTTCTTTAGCCATTCATCATCTTTCCTTGAATGTTTACATTGCTTCCATGTCTTAGCTATTGTGAATAATACTGAAATGAACACAAGAATGCAGGTGTATCTTTGAGACTCTGATTTCAGTTCCTTTGGATAAATACCCAAAAAGTGGGATTGCTGGATCATATGGTAGGTCTATTTTTCATTTTTTGAGGAATCTCCATATTGTTTTCAACAGTGCTACACCAAATTATATTCCACCAAGACTGTACAAGTTTTCTTTTTCTTCCATATTCTCACCAGCACTTGTTATCTTTTGTTTTTTATAACAGCCATCCTGAGAGATGTGAGGTGATAACTCATTGTGGTTTTAAGTTGCATTTACCTGTTGAGTAGTAATGTTGAAACATTTTCTTATAACTCTTGGCCATTTGTGTACCTTCCTTGGAAACATTTTCTGAGGCCCTTTGCTCATTTTTGACAGGGTTATTTGATTTTTTTGCTATTGAGTTGTATGAATTAATTATAAATTTGGGATATTAACCCTTTATTAGTTATGGTTTTCAAATATTTTCTCCCAAGCCATAGGTTACCTTTTCATTCTGTTGACTGTTTATTGCACTGTGCAGAAGCTTTTCAGTTTGATGTAATTTCACACATCTATTTGTGCTTTTGTTTGCTGGTGCTTTTGGTGTTACATCCAAAAAATCATCACCAAAGCCAAGGTCAAGAAAAATTTTTTCCTATGTTTTATTCTTGGAGTTTTAGAGTTTCAGGTCTTATATTCAAGTTTTTAATCCATTTTGAATTGAATTTTGTGTATAGTGTAAGAAAAGGGCTCAATTTCATTCTTTTGCATGTGGATATCTAGTTTGTCAACACCATTTGAGGAAACTATCCTTTCCCCATGGTGTATTCTTGGTCACTTGTTAAATATCAGTTGACTGTATATGAATAGATTTATTTCTGGGCTCTCTATTTTCTTGCATTGGTCTATATGTCTAATTTTATGCTAGTACCAAACAGTTTTGATTATTGCAATTTGTAATATGTTTTGAAATGTGAAAGTGTGATGACTCTAGCTTTGTTCTTCTTACTCAAAATTGCTGTGACTATTTAGAGTATTTAATTTAGTGGTTCTATATGAATTTTAGGATTGTTTAACTGTGTAAAAATGCTACTATGATTTTGATAGTATTGCATTGAATCTGTAGACTGCTATGGGTACTACGAGCATTTAAAAAATATTAATTCTTCCAAACTAGGAATATGGAATATCTTTCCATTTACTTGTGTCTTGTTAAATTTCTTTCATGAATGTTTTATGTGGTTATCAGTGTATCAGTTCTTCACCCATTTGGTTAAGCTTATTCTTAAGTATTTAATTTTTCATTGCTATTGTAAATGGAATTTGTTTTCTTGATTATTTTTTAGATAATCTATTGTTATTGTATTGAAAGAATGGTCCACCATATACAACTCAATAAATATGATATACCACATTAGCAGAATGGAGGATAAAAATCACACATTCATATCAGTACATGAAGGTAAAGCATTTGATAAAATTCCACACACATCCACGGCAGAAACTATCAACAAATCAGAGCAGAAGAAATTTGTCTCAATATAATAAAGACCATATTTGAAAATCCCACAACTCACATCATACTCAATGGTGAAAACTAAAAGATTTTCCTTTAAGATCAGAAAATAGGCAGGTATGCTCATTTTCACCAATTCTGTTCAGTAGAGTACTGGAAGTCCTAGGCAGATCATTTAGGCATCCAAGAGAAAAAGAGACAAAACACATCAAAATCAAAAAGGAAAAAGTAAAATTATCTCTTTCTGAAGACATGTTTATATCATATGTCTATTCATATTTTAAAGACCCCACAAAAATGCCATTAGAACTAACAAGTGAATTCAGTAAAGTTTTAGGATATAGAATCAACATACCATAGTTCTCTTTTAAAGGCTCATATTATTGGTTACTTTCTACTCCCTCATTTATCTCTTGGAATTTGTCAGGTATCCATTTGGTTGCATTAATTCATTGTTACTAGGAATCCCTTTCTGTTTTTTTAAGACTTTAATTTTTTAGAGCAATTTTAGGTTTACAGCAAATTGAGAAGAAGGTACAGAGATTTCCCATATACACCTTTTCCCCATGTGTACATAGCCTCATCCACTATGAACGTTAATCACCAAGTGGTACAATTTTTACCAAGGATGAACCTACATTGACACATTATAATCACCCAAAGTCCATAGTTTACATTAGGGTTCACTCTTGGTGTTGTACATTTTATGGGTTTGAACAAATGTATAATGGCATATATCCATCATTATAATGTCATACAGAGTATTTTCAATGCCCTAGATATCCTCTGCTCTCTGCCTATTTATCCCTCCTATACCTAGAAACTACTGAATTTTTAATGTCTTCACAGTTTTGCCTTTTCCAGAATGTCCTATCTTTGTAGTCACATAGTATGTAGCCTTCTGAGATTGGCTTCATCCATTTAGTAATATGCATTTAAGGTTCTTCCATGTCTTATCATGGCTTGATAGTTCATTTCTTTTTAGTACTCAGTGCTATTCTGTTATCTGGATATACCATAGTTTATTTATCCATTTACTTACTGAAAGACATCTTGGTTACTTCCAAGTTTTGGCAATTATGACTAAAGTTACTATAAACATCTATGTACATGGTTTTTGTATAGAAATAAGTTTTCAGCTCCTTTGGGTAATACCAAGGAGTGTGATCACTGGATAACATGGTGAGAATATGTTTAGTTTTGTATGAACCATCAAACTGTTTTCCAAAGTGACTGTACTATTTTGCATTTCTATCTGCAGTGTATGAGAGTTCTTGTTGCCCTACATCTTCATCATTTGGTGCTGTCAGCATTCTGGATTTTGGACATTAAATAGGTACGTAGTGGTATCTCATGGTTGTATTTCCCTGATAACATATGATTTGGAGCATCTTTTCATGCATTTAATTTATCATCTGTAATCTTCTTTGGTGAAATGTCTGTTAAGGTGTTTGGCCCATTTTTTTAATTCAGGTATTTTTATTGTTGAGTTTTAAGTGTTCTTTGTATATTCTGGATAATAGTGTTTTATCAGAAGTGTCTTGCAAATATTTTCTTCCAGTCTGTGACTTGTCTTCTAATACCCTTAATATTATCTTTTGCAGAACACAAATTTTTAATTTTAATCAACTCCAGCTTATCAATTATTTCTTTCATGTATTGTGTCTTTACTGTTGTACCTAAAAAGTCATCCCTATTTCCAAGGTCATCAAGAACTTCTCCTATTTTATCTTCTAGGGGTTTTATAGTTTTGCATTTTACATTTAGGCTTAAGGTCCATTTTAAGTTAACTTATGTGAAGAGTGTGAGGTCTGTGTCTAGATTAATTTTTTTGGCATGTGGATGTCCAGTTGTTCTAGCACAATTTTTGAAGAAACTGCCTTTGCCTCATTGTATTGCCTTTGCTCCTTCATCATAGGTCAGTTGGCTACATATTTTAGGTCTATTTCAGGACTCTCTATTCTCTTCCATTGATCTATGTGTCAGTTTTTTTGCTAATAGGACACTCGTGATTACTGTAGCTTTATAATAGTCTTGAAGTTAAATAGGATCAGTCCTTCAACTTTGTTATTCATTTTCAACACTGTGTTGGTTATTATAGGTCTTTTTCCTCTCTATATAAACTTTAGAATCACTCTTTCTGTATTGATAAAGTGACTTGATGGGATTTTGATCAGGATTGTATTAAATCTATAGATCAATTTGGGAAGAACTGACATCTTGACAATATTGTCTTTCTATCCATGAACACGAATGTATCTCCATTTATTAGTTCTTCTTTGATTTTATTCATCACATTTTTATAGTTTTATTCATCTAGATCTTATAATATTTTGTTATACTTAAGTATTTCATTTGGGGTATAATATAATAATAATATAACATAGTAATTTATATTATTATAACGTGATAATATAAATGGTATTTTGTGTTTACTTTCAAATTCCACCCTTTCATTGCTGGTACACAGGAAAGCAACTGATTTTTGTATATTAACCTTACATCCTGCAACCTGCTATAATTTCTTTTTAGTTTCAGGAACTTTTTGTTGATTCTTTCAGATTTTCTTTATAGACTGTCATATCATCTGAGAACAAAAACAACTTTAGGTTCCCCTTCACAATCTGTTTACCTTTTATTTTCTTTTCCAGCTTTATTGCATTAGCAAGGACTTGTAGCACAATGTTGAATAGGAGTGATGAGAGGATATGTTCTTGTCTTGTACCTGATCTTAGTGGAAAAGCTTTGAATGTCCCACCTTTGAGTATAATGTTAATTGTAGGCCTTTTGTAGATACCATTTAACATGTTGAGAAAGTTCCTCTCTATTCCTAGTTTACTAAAAGTTTGTGTCATGATTGGGTATTGTATCTTGTCAAATACTTTTTTGTCATCTATTGATATGATCATGAGATTTTTCTTTTTCACCCTGTTGATGTGATGGATTACATAAATTGATTTTCAAATATTGAATCAGCCTTGCAGTCCTGTAATAAATCCCATTTGATTGTGGTGTACAACTATTTTATACATTTTTGGATTTGAATTGCTAATATTTTGTTTCATATTTTTGCACCTATGTTCATGAGATATATTGGTCTGTAGTTTGCTTTTCTTGTAACTGTTTTTGGTACTAGGGTAATGCTGACCTCATAGAATTAATTAAAAAGTTTTCCCTCTGCTTCTATATTTTGAAAGAGACTATAGAGAATTGGTACCATTTCCTCCTTAAATGTTTAGTTGAATTCACCAGTGAACCCATTTGGACTTTGTGCTTTCTGTTTTGGAAAATAATTAATTCAATTTGTTAATTTGTTAATTCAGATCATCTATTTCTTTTTGTGTTAATTTTTTCATATCATATCTTCTAAAGAATTGGTCTATTTTATCTGTTATCAAATTATAGGCATAGAGTTTTTCATAGTATTCTTTTATTAGCTTTTTAAATTCCATGGGATCTGTAGTGATATTCCTTTTTTCATTTCTGATACTAACATTTTTCATCCTCTTTCTTTTTTTTTTTTTAAATTAGCTTAGCTAGATGTTTATTGTTTCTATTGATTTTTGCAAAGAGCAAGCCAGCTTTTAGTTTCACTTATTTTTTTTTCTGCTGATTTACTCTTACCAGTTGGCTGATTTCTACTGTATTATATATTTTCTTCTGCTTACTCTTTTTATATTCTTTTTGGGAGGACAGTGAATGTCCCTTATTTTTACTATTTGTAGAAAACTGGCATTCAGATTTCAAAATTTATATTACAAAGTTACCAGCAGCAGTTTTAGACATTTCAACAATGTTTTTGAACTCGACTTTTTTGACATAAGCAAGGCTATTATTCCATATTCAAAAAGAGGACTTGTCCCAGGTGGACATATTATATATCCTGTAGATACTCAGAGGCCATTTGTGACTATGTCTTCTTCCATTTCCTCTTCACCATCAATCATCAGTGAGGCCTGATTGATCTGCATTCTCTGCCAGGTATCAGAGAGAAAATAGAAAACACTCCAGGCACTCCACTTCAGCGAGGGTTGATGCATTAGCATTCTCGACTGCTTCTACATCCCCTGCAGGTGACCTGCCTTTCTTTTTGTCACTTGGCAAACCATAACCTGGATTGAAAGTTTTGCTTCTCATGGAAATATCCTTTGCAAGTTGTGTCCCTTGTCTGCCCTTGAACGTTTTCTCTGCTTCCTGGCACTCTTTAAGTTCCAACTTCTGGAAATCCAATACTCTGACTTGTGGAACTTTATAAATTACATACAGTCTGTTACACTACTTCTTTGTTAGAAGATTTCCTAGAGTATTTAGATAAGTCAGTTATTTGAGAGATGTCAAAGAGTCCAGATCATCCAGTCCCACAAGATTATTGCTGGTGAGAATAAGTTCTGTCAGACAGTGCAGAGCCTGACCAAGTCCATCACCTATATGGCATATTCTATTGTTGTTCACTAATAATTTTTTCAGTCTTCTGACTAAAGAAAAACCACCTAGTTTCCTGATTACATTGCCAGAAAAATCAATAGCATCAAACTGGTCTAAAGTAGCACCTAGATTTTCAGTGACAGGAATTTTATATTCCTGGAGGTCCAGCTTATTGTTCTGCATGGCTTTGGTGTACTGCACTGCCTGCTAGATCACCTCCCTCATCAGCTTCACTATCCTCCTCCAGTGATGTTGTGCATCCACCATCACATACCAGATATTCTCTTTGCTTACTTTGGATTTAATATGGTTTTGTTTTTTTTTTTTTTTGCTAGTTTCCTAAGGTGGAAACTTAAATTATTAATATGGATCTTCTTTTCTAATATATGCATTCAATGCTATACATTTCACTCTAAGCATTGCTTTCACTGCATCCCACAAGTTTTAATTAGTTGTATTTTTTTATTTTTATTTTTTTCAAAATATTTTAAAATTTCTTTTGAGATTTCTTTTTTGTCCCATATGTTACACACAAGGTGTGGTGTTTAATCTCTACATATTTCGAGATTTTCCAGGTGTCTTTCTGTTATTGATGTTTAATTTAATTCTATCTTGCTCTAGTTGAAATCCTATGATTTATATTCTTTCAGATTTGTTAAGATGTGTTTCATGAATGTGACTTATTGTGGTGAACGCTTCATGTGAGTCTGACAAAAATGTTAATTTTGCTTTTGTTGGATAAAGAGGTTTATAGAAGTCAATTATGTCCAGTTGGCTGAAAGTGTTGTTGAGTTCAACTATGTCCTTATTGATTTCAGCCTCATATATAGTAGATTAATATATTACTCCTTGCATTTCTATCAGTTTTTGACTCAAGTAGTTTGATAATCTGTTGTTAAGTGCACACACGTCAAGAAGTGTCTTCTTGGAGAACTGGTCCCTTTGTCATTATGTAATGCCCTTTTTTATCCAGAAAATTTTTCTTACTTTAAAGTCTGGTCTATCTGAAATTAACATAATTAACATTCTTCTTTGTTTTGATTATTGTTAGCATAGAATATTTTTCTCCATCCACTTACATTGTCTTTATACATTATATATATATATATATATATATATATATATATATATATACACACACACACACACACACACATATATATATATACACACACATGTCTTTATATATAAAGTGTATTTCAACTTATATTTGGGTCATGTTTTTTGACCCACTCTAAGAATCTGTTTTTAATTTAGACCTAATTTACACTATTGACATTCAAAGTGAATACTGATTTAGTTGGTTTGATATTGATTATATCCATTATTATTGCCTGTGATCTTTGTTTCTTTTTTTTGTCTTCCACTCTTTTTCTGTTTTTTTATGGTTTAAATTGGGCATTTTATATTATTTTATTTTCTCCCCTTTCTTGGCATATTAGTTACACTTTTTTTTTTACTTTTTTAAATGTTTGCACTAGAATTTTTTTAAATTTAATTTAATTTTATTTTATTTTTATTAGTTTCTGTTTTATAACAAAGTGAATCAGTCATACATATACATCTGTTCCCACATCCCTTCCCTCCTACGTCTGCCTCCCTCCCACCCTCCCATTCCCACCCCTCCAGGCGGTCACAAAGCACTGAGCCGATCTCCCTGTGCTCTGCGGCTGCTTCCCACTATCTATCTACCTTACGTTTGGTACTGTATATATGTCCATGCCTCTCTTTCACTTTGTCACAGCTTACCCTTCCCCCTCCCCATATCCTCAAGTCCATTCGCAAGTAGGTCTGTCTTTATTCCTGTTTTACCCCTAGGTTCTTCATGACATTTTTTTTTTCTTAAATTCCATATATATGTGTTAGCATACGGTATTTGTCTTTCTCTGTCTGAATTACTTCACTCTGTATGACAGACTCTGGGTCTATCCACCTCATTACAAATAGCTCACTTTCATTTCTTTTTATGGCTGAGTAATATTCCATTGTATATATGTGCCACATCATCTTTATCCATTCATCCGATGATGGACACTTAGGTTGTTTCCATCTCCGGGCTATTGTGAATAGAGCTGCTATGAACATTTTGGTACATGTCTCTTTTTGAATTATGGTTTTCTCAGGGTATATGCCTAGTAGTGGGATTGCTGGGTCATATGGTAGTTCTATTTGTAGGTTTTAAGGAACCTCCATACTGTTCTCCATAGTGGCTGTACCAATTCACATTCCCACCAGCAGTGCGAGAGTGTTCCCTTTTCTCCACACCCTCTCCAGCATTTGTTGTTTCTAGATTTCCTGATGATGGCCATTCTGACTGGTGTGAGATGATATCTCATTGTAGTTTTGATTTGCATTTCTCTAATGATTAATGATGTTGAGCATTCTTTCATGTGTTTGTTGGCAGTCTGTATATCTTCTTTGGAGAAATGCCTATTTAAGTCTTCTGCCCATTTTTGGATTGGGTTGTTTGTTTTTTTTTTTTGCTATTGAGCTGCATGAGCTGCTTATAAATTTGGGAGATTAATCCTTTGTCAGTTGCTTCATTTGCAAATATTTTCTCCCATGCTGAGGGTTGCCTTTTGGTCTTGTTTATGGCTTCCTTTGCTGTGCAAAAGCTTTGAAGTTTCATTAGGTCCCATTTGTTTATCTTTGTTTTTATTTCCATTTCTCTAGAAGGTGGGTCCAAAAGGATCTTGCTGTGATTTATGTCATAGAGTGTTCTGCCTATGTTTTCCTCTAAGAGTTTGATAGTTTCTGGCCTTACATTTAGGTCTTTAATCCATTTTGAGCTTACTTTTGTGTATGGTGTCAGGGAATGATCTAATCTCATATTTTACATGTCCCTGTCCAGTTTTCCCAGCACCAATTATTGAAGAGGCTGTCCTTTCTCCACTGTACATTCCTGCCTCCTTTATCAAAGATAAGTTGACCATATGTGCGTGGGTTTATCTCTGGGCTTTCTATCCTGTTCCATTGATCTATCTTTCTGTTTTTGTGCCAGTACCATACTGTCTTGATTACTGTAGCTTTGTAGTATAGTCTGAAGTCAGGGAGCCTGATTCCTCCAGCTCCATTTTTCGTTCTCAAGATTGCTTTTGTTATTCGGGGTCTTTTGTTTTTCCAAACAAATTTTGAAATTTTTTGTTCTAGTTCTGTGAAAAATGCCAGTGGTAGTTTGATAGGGATTGCATTGAATCTGTAGATTGCTTTGGGTAGTAGAGCCATTTTCACAATATTGATTCTTCCAATCCAAGAACATGGTATATCTCTCCATCTATTTGTATCATCTTTAATTTCTTTCATCAGTGTCTTATAATTTTCTGCATACAGGTCTTTTGTCTCCTTAGGTAGGTTTATTCCTAGATATTTTATTCTTTTTGTTGCAGTGGTAAATGGGAATGTTTTCTTGATTTCACTTTCAGATTTTTCATCATTAGTGTACAGGAATGCCAGAGATTTCTGTGCATTAATTTTGTATCCTGCTACTTTACCAAATTCATTGATTAGCTCTAGTAGTTTTCTGGTAGCATCTTTAGGATTCTCTATGTATACTATCATGTCATCTGCAAACAGTGACAGCTTTACTTCTTCTTTTCCAATTTGGATTCCTTTTATTTCCTTTTCTTCTCTGATTGCTGTGGTTAAAACTTCCAAAACTAGGTTGAATAAGAGTGGTGAGAGTGGGCAGCCTTGTCTTGTTCCTGATCTTAGTGGAAATGGTTTCAGTTTTTCACCATTGAGGACGATGCTGGCTGTGGGTTTGTCATATATGGCCTTTATTATGTTGAGGAAAGTTCCCTCTGTGCCTACTTTCTGCAGGGTTTTTATCATAAATGGGTGTTGAATTTTATCAAAAGCTTTCTCTGCATCTATTGAGATGATCATATGGTTTTTCTCCTTCAATTTGTTAATATGGTGTATCACGTTGATTGATTTGTGTATATTGAAGAATCCTTGCATTCCTGGAATAAACCCCACTTGATCATGGTGTATGATCCTTTTAATGTGCTGTTGGATTCTGTTTGCTAGTATTTTGTTGAGGATTTTTGCATCTATGTTCATCAGTGATATTGGCCTGTAGTTTTCTTTCTTTGTGACATCCTTGCCTGGTTTTGGTATCAAGGTGATGGTGGCCTCATAGAATGAGTTTGGGAGTGTTCCTCCCTCTGCTATATTTTGGAAGAGTTTAAGAAGGATAGGTGTTAGCTCTTCTCTAAATGTTTGATAGAATTCGCCTGTGAAGCCATCTGGTCCTGGGCTTTTGTTTGTTGGAAGATTTTTAATCACAGTTTCAATTTCAGTGTTTGTGATTGGTCTATTCATATTTTCTATTTCTTCCTGATTCAGTCTCGGAAGGTTGTGATTTTCTAAGAATTTGTCCATTTCTTCCAGGTTGTCCATTTTATTGGCATAGAGTTTCTTGTAGTAATCTCTCATGATCTTTTGTATTTCTGCAGTGTCAGTTGTTATGTCTCCTTTTTCATTTCTAATTCTATTGATTTGTGTCTTCTCCCTTTTTTTCTCGATGAGTCTGTCTAATGGTTTATCAATTTTGTTTATCTTCTCAAAGAACCAGCGTTTAGTTTTATTGATCTTTGCTATCATTTCCTTCATTTCTTTTTCAATTATTTCTGATCTGATCTTTATGATTTCTTTCCTTCTGCTAACTTTTGGGGTTTTTTGTTCTTCTTTCTCTAATTGCTTTGGGTGCAGGGTCAGGTTGTTTACTCGAGATGTTTCCTGTTTCTTAATTTGGGATTGTATTGCTATAAAATTCCCCCTTAGAACTGCTTTTGCTGCGTCCCATAGGTTTTGGGTTGTCGTGTCTCCACTGTCATTTGTTTCTAGGTATTTTTTTATTTCCTCATTGATTTCTTCAGTGATCAGTTCGTTATTGAGTAGTGTATTGTTTAGCCTCCATGTGTTTGTATTTTTTACAGATCTTTTGATGTCTAGTCTTATAGCATTGTGGTCAGAAAAGATACTTGATACAATTTCAATTTTCTTAAATTTACCAAGGCTTGATTTGTGACCCAAGATATGATCTATCCTGGAGAATGTTCCATAAGCACTTGAGAAAAATGTGTATTCTGTTGTTTTTAAATGGAATGTCCTATAAATATCAATTAAGCCCATCTTGTTTAATGTATCATTTAAAGCTTGTGTTTCCTTATTTATTTTCATTTTGGATGATCTGTCCATTGGTGAAAGTGGGGTGTTAAAGTCCCCTAGTATGAGTGTGTTACTGTTGATTTCCCCTTTTATGGCTCTTAGTATTTGCCTTATGTATTGAGGTGCTCCTATGTTGGGTGCATAAATATTTACAATTGTTATATCTTCTTCTTGGATCGATCCCTTGATCATTATGTAGTGTCCTTCTTTGTCTCTTCTAATAGTCTTATTTTAAAGTCTATTTTGTCTGATATAAGAATTGTTACTCCAGCTTTCTTTTGATTTCCATTTGCATGGAATATCTTTTTCCATCCCCTTACTTTCAATCTGTATGTGTCTCTAGGTCTGAAGTGGGTCTCTTGTAGACAGCATATATGTGGGTCTTGTTTTTGTATCCATTCAGCCAATCTTTGTCTTTTGGTGGGAGCATTTAGTCCATTTACATTTAAGGTAATTATTGATATGTATGTTCCTATTCCCATTTCTTTAATTGTTTTGGGTTCGTTATTGTAGGTCTTTTCCTTCTGTTGTGTTTCTTGCCTAGAGAAGTTCCTTTAGCATTTGTTGTAAAGCTGGTTTGGTGGTGCTGAACTCTCACAGCTTTTGCTTATCTGTAAAGGTTTTAATTTCTCCATCAAATCTGAATGAGATCCTTGCTGGGTAGAGTAATCTTGGTTGCATTTTTTTCTCCTTCATCGCTTTAATTATGTTCTGCCACTCCCTACTGGCTTGTAGAGTTTCTGTTGAGAGATCAGCTGTTAACCTGATGGGGATTCCCTTGTGTGTTATTTGTTGTTTTTCCCTTGCTGCTTTTAATATGATTTCTTTGTTTTTTTATTTTTGACAGTTTGATTAATATGTGTCTTGGCGTATTTCTCCTTGGATTTATTCTGTATGGGACTCTCTGTGCCTCCTGGACTTGATTAACTATTTCCTTTCCCATATTAGGGAAGTTTTCAACTATAATCTCTTCAAATATTTTCTCAGTCCCTTTCTTTTTCTCTTCTTCTTCTGCAACCCCTATAATTCGAATGTTGGTTCGTTTAATGTTGTCCCAGAGGTCTCTGAAACTGTCCACTCTTCTTTTCATTCTTTTTTCTTTATTTTGCTCTGCAGCAGTTATTTCCACTATTTTATCTTCCACCTCACTTATCCGTTCTTCTGTCTCAGTTATTCTGCTATTGATCCCATCTAGAGTATTTTTCATTTCATTTATTGTGTTTTTAATCGATGCTTGATTCATCTTTAGTTCTTCTAGGTCCTTGTTAACTGTTTCTTGCATTTTGTCTATTCTATTTCCAAGATTTTGGATCTTGGAAATAGAATCTTGGATCATCTTTACAATCATTATTCTGAATTCTTTTTCAGGTAGACTGCCTATTACCTCTTCATTTGTTAGGTCTGGTGGGTTTTTATCTTGCTCCTTCTCCTGCTGTGTGTTTTTCTGTCTTCTCATTTTGCTTATCTTACTGTGTTTGGGGTCCCCTTTTTGCAGGCTGCAGATTCGTAGTTCCCATTGTTTTTGGTGTCTGTCCCCAGTGGCTAAGGTTGTTTCAGTAGGTTGTGTCGGCTTCCTGGTGGAGGGGACTAGTGCCTGTGTTCTGGTGGTTGAGGCTCGATCTTGTCTTTCTGGTGGACAGGTCCACGTCTGGTGGTGTGTTTTGGGGTCCTGTGGCCTTATTATATTTTTAGGCAGCCTCTCTGCTAATGGGTGGGGTTGTGTTCCTGTCTTGCTAGTTGCTTGGCCTACGGTGACCAGCACTGTAGCTTGCTGGTCGTTGACTGAAGCTGGGTGCTGGTGTTGAGATGGAGATCTCTGGGAGATTTTCGCCACTTGATATTATGTGGAGCTGGGAGGTCCCTTGTGGATCCGTGTCTTGAAGTTGGCTCTCCCACTTCAGAGGCACAGCACTGACTCCTGGCTGTAGCACCAAGAGCCTTTCATCTACCCGGCTCAGAATAAAAGGAAGAAAAAGTTGAAAGAAAGAATTAGTAGAAGAAAGAAAGAGAGAAGGAAAGAAAGGACAGAAGGAAGGAAGGAAGGAAGAAAGAAAAAAAGGAGGGAGGGAGGGAGGAAGGATGGAAAGAAAGAAAGAAAGGAGGGAAGGAGGAAGGAAAGAAAAAGAAAGAGTGTAAGGAAGAAGGGAGGGAGGAAGGAAAGAAAGAGATCAAGAAAGACAGGAGGGAGGGAGGGAGGGAGGAAGGAAAGCAAAAGAAAGAGTGTAAGGAAGAAGGGAGGGAGGGAGGAAAGAAAGACAGGAGGGAGGGAGGAAGGAAAGAAAAAGAGTGAAAGGAAGAAGGGAGGGAGGAAGGAAGGAAAAAAAGAAAGAAAGAGAGAAAGGAGGGAGGGAGGGAGGAAAGAATAAGAAAGAGTGAAAGGAAGAAGGGAGGGAGGGAGGAAGGAAAGCAAGAAAGAGAGAAGGACAAGAGGGAGGGAGGGAGGGAGGAAAGAAAAAGAAAGAGTGAAAGGAAGAAGGGAAGGAGGGAGGGAGGAAGGAAAGAAAGACAGACAGGAGGGAGGGAGGGAGGGAGGAAGGACGGAAAGAAAGAAAGAAAGGAGGGAGGGAGGGAGGAAGGAAAGAAAAATAAAGTGAAAGGAAGAAGGGAGGGAGGGAGGGAGGAAAGAAAGAAAGAAAGGGGCAGAGGGAGGGAGGGAGGAAGGGAAGGTAGGAAAAATAGAAAGATAGAAGATAAAGTAAAATAGAATAAAGTATAAAATATAGTAGCGTTATTAAAAATAAAAAAGTATTTATTGAAAAAAAAAAACAGACGGATAGAACCCTGGGACCTATGGTGGAAGCAAAGCTATACAGAGAAAATCTCACACAGAAGCATACACATACACATTCACAAAAAGAGAACAGGGGGAAAAAATCGAAAATCTTGCTCTCAAAGTCCACCTCCTTAATTTGGGATAATTCGTTGTAAAAAGAGGAAAAGGGAAAATATCTTAAATCTTGTCCTCAAAGTCCACCTCCTCAATTTGGGATGATTCGCCTGCCATTCATGCCCTCCACAGACGCAGGGCACATCAAGCGGACCGTGGAGCTTTACTCCGCTGCCTCTGAGGCTGCACAGATAGATTTCCCTGTCTCTTCTCTGCTCTCACAGCTCCCGGGTCTCAGCCTTGGACCGGGCCCCGCCTCTGAGCGTAGGTCGCTGGAGGGCGTCCGTTCTTCGCTCAGACAGGACGGGTTTAAAGGAGCCGCTGATTCGGGAGCTCTGGCTCACTCAGGCCGAGGGGAGGGAGGGGCGCGCAGTGTGGGGCGGGCCTGCGGCGGCAGAGACCGGCGTGACGTTGCAGCAGCCCGAGGCGCTCCGTGCGCTTTCCCGGGGAAGCCGTCCCTGGGACCCGGGACCCCGGCAGTGGCGGGCTGCACAGGCTCCCCAGAATGGGGGGTGGACAGTGACCTGCGCTCGCACACAGTCCTTGTGGCGGCGGCAGCAGCAGCCCCAGCGTCCCACGCCCGTCTCCGGGGTCCGCGCCTTTAGCCACGGCTCGCGCCCATCTCTGGACCTCCTTTAAGCAGCGCTCTTAATGCCCTCTCCTCACGCACCAGGAAACAAAAGGGAAGAAAAAGTCTCTTGCCTCTTCGGCAGCTCCAGACTTTTTCCCCGGCCGGACTCTCTCCAGGCCAGCTGTGGCGCACTAGACCCTTCAGGCTGTGTTCACGCCGCCAACCCCAGTCCTCTCCCTGCGCTCCGACCGAAGCCCGAGCCTCAGTTCCCAGCCCCGCCCGCCCTGGCGGCCAGCAGACAAGCCTCTCGGGCTGGTGTGTGCCTGAGGGCACCGATCCTCTGTGTGGGAATCTCTCCTCTTTGCCCTCCACACCCCTGTTGCTGTGCTCTCCTCCGCTACTCCAAGGCTTTCCCCCTCCGCCACCCGCAGTCTCCGCCCGCGAAGGGGCTTCTAGTGTGTGGAAACCTTTCCTCCTTCACGACTCCCTCCCACTGGTGCAGGTCCCGTCCCTATCCTTTTGTTTCTGTTTATTCTTTTTTCTTTTGCCCTACCCAGGTATGTGGGGAGTTCCTTGCCTTTTGGGGGGTCTGAGGTCTTCTGTCAGCGTTCAGTAGGTGTTCTGTAGGAGTTGTTCCACGTGTAGATGTATTTCTGATGTATCTGTGGGGAGGAAGGTGATCTCCGCATCTTACTCTTCCGCCATCTTCCTGCCTTCCTCGCCCTAGAAATTTCAATATACATTTATAGCTAATCCAAGTCTCCAATAATACTAAATCCCTAAATGCCTTCACAGGTAGTATGAATACCTTATAACAACCAAATAATCCTGGTTTCTACCTTCTGTCCCTTGTATCATTTCTGGCATTTATTTCACTTATATATAAGCATATATGAGCATTACACACACACACACATATATGTAATTGAATGTGTTACTGCTGTTATTTTGGTGAACAAACTATTATGTTATATCAATTAATAAAAAGAAGAGGTTTTATTTTACCTTCACTTTTTCCTTCATGCATGCTCTTCCTTTCTTTATGTAGATTGGATTTTCTGACCTATATTATTCTCCTTCTGTTTTAAGAATTTCTTTTAACATTTCTTGCAAGGCAGGTCTAGTGGCAACACATTCTCTCAATTTTTGAGGAAGCCTTTATTTTTCCTTCAGTTTTTAACAATGAGGTATAATTGTCATATAACATTACATTAGTTTCAGGTGTACAACATGATTTGATATTTGTATATATTGCAAAAATAATCATCACAATAAGTCTAGTTCATCCATCACAATGCATAGCTACATTTTGTTTTTCTTGTAATAAGAACTTTTAAGATCTACTTTCCTAGCAACTTTCAAATATGCAATACAGGATTATTAGTTATACTTTTCATGCTGTGCATTACATCCCCAAGACTTACTTATTTTATAATTGGAAGTTTGTACCTTTTGACCACTTTACCCATTTTTTCCATCCCCTATCCCCCACTGCTAGCAACAACTAATATGTCTTCTGTTCTATGAGCTCTTTTTTTTTTTTTTTTTAGTTTCCACATATAAGTTAGATCATACCACATTATTTGTCTTTCTCTGACCTATTTCACTTAGCATAATGCCTACAGGGTTTATTCATGTTGTCACAGATGGTAGGATTGCCTTATTTCTTTTGTATGGCTGAATTTTATATGTCACAATTTTTTATCCAATAATCCATAGGTGGACACTTAGATGGTTTCTATGTATTGGCTATTATAAATAATGCTGCTATGAATATGGGAGTGCATGTATCATTTTGAGTTAGTGTTTTCATTTACTTTGAATATATTCCCAGAAGTAAAATTGCTGGATCATATAGTAAGTAGTTCTATATTTAATTTTTTGAGGCTACTCCATGCTGTTTTCCATAGTGGCTGTACCAATTTACAATTCTACCAACAGTGTACAAGGGTTCTTTCTTTCCACATCCACACTAGCATTTGCTATCTCTTGTCTTTTTAATGATGTCCATTCTAATGGGTGTGAATGATATCTCATCGTGGTTTTAGTTTGCATTTCCCTAATGATTAGTGATTGAGCATCTTTCCAGATACCTGTTAAGCTTTTGGGTATTCTTCTTTGGAGAAATGTCTATTCAGGTCCTTTGCCCAAGTTTTTTTTTAATTGGGTTACTGGTTTCTTTGTTATTGAGATGAAGGAATACTAAAGTATATATACATATAAAATATGTATATATATATATAAGTATTTAATAATATAAAATATTTAATAGGTATATATAAATAAATAGTATAAATATAAAGTATACATAAATATATTTTGAGTAATTAACCCCTTTTCAGATATATGGTTGGAAATATTTTTTCCCACTCCAAATATTGTGTTCATTTGTTGATGGTTTATTTTCTGTTCAGAAACTTTAGTTTGTAGTCCCACTTGTTTGTTTTTGATTTAGTTGCTTGTGCTTTAGGTGTCATACCCCCAAAAAAATCACTATTAAGGCCCATGTCAAGGAGTTTATTTCCACGTTTTTCTTCTAGGAGTTTCATGATTTCAGGCCTTACATTTAAGTCTTTAATATATTTTGAGTTCAATTTTGTGAGTGATATAAGTTATGAGTCTATTTCATTCTTTTACATGTGAATATCCATTATCCCAACTCCATTTATTGAAGAGACTGTGTTTTCTCCATTGAGTATTTTTGGCTCCCTTGTCAAATATGAGTTGACTGTATACGCATAGGTTTATTTCTGGACCCTTGATTCTGTTCCATTTGTCTATTTGTCTGTTTTCATGCCAGTACCATACTGTTTTGATTACTCTACCTTTATAGCATAGCTAGAAATCAGGAAGTGTAATGACTTTGCTCTGGGGGTCTTCAGCTCTGCTTGCCCACCTCTCAGCTTGAGTGCCAGTGGAACATTTTCTAGGAGTTATCTCCAGTCCTCTGGTCAGATGAGACTGGAAGACACTATCCACAGTGGGTGGGGCTGTGATTCAGCTCTTTGATAAGACATAGGCAAACTGGGCTCTAGGGTTCACAAAATTCTTTGTTTGAGGATCTAAATCAGGCAGATCTGCACCCTGCTGAGTTCCCTGTTTGGAGTGCACCCCAATGTGGTTCTGCAGATGAGCAAAGCTGCTGGTTGAGATTACTACTTGGGCACTGCAGGTATGAACTCAATACGCCAAGATCTGGGTGCTGGTTGTTACAAGCCACTCCCCTCTGCTTTGTCACAGTCATATTCCCAGTGCTTGAGTCCCACAGATTCCCCTGCAACCCCTGCAGTGCCAGATCAGAGTAGGGATTCCCACAAAGCCATTCACAATGCTGGGTTAGGGGGCTGGTTGTCTCCCTAGGTTCTCTTTTCCCATTAGAAACTGGAGGCTCAGGGGAGACCTCTCTCTGTGGTGCTGTGCTTGCCTGAGGGAGGGGCAATTCAGTCAATAAGAAGCCATATCTTTTACCCTTCTAATGCACTCTGTCTTGATCTCTGAAGTGCTGGGGGTTGCATCGGACTCATCCCTGTGTTCTAGAATGTTCTCAGTTGTTTCTTGTTCTTGAATAGTTGTTAGTTGTTCTTGTGATGGGGAGGAAGTCAGGAACAACCTATGTTTTTATCTTGTTTTTATCTTTATTTCTGATGTTACCCCCTAGAAGCCCCTTTTTAAGTAAACCACAACCAACATCCTCACCTGTTGTAGGGAAAAGTGCAACTCCTTCCCAATGCAGCCCTCTCTCTCTTCTGTTAGTGCATGTAGGCAGCTTCAGCAAGCTTTAGGCATTTGGCTTCTAGTTTAAGGTGGATACTATTTCCTCTCTTCCTCACACTCCAGAAGGTCTGTGGCAAGTTTTTGAAATATTTTTAGTGATACCTCCCCTTCACCCAGTTTTCCATGAAGGAAAATTGTCCCTCCCTTTTATAATTCTAAAGATATTTTCATCAACCATATTTATAAATCATGGTCTGTGATTTTTTTAAGGTAAATCTTACTGTATGGACTTCAAGGACAATACAAAAGGAAGGGAGAAGGGGAAGTAGCTTAGAGCAACCTAGAAGATTTTTGTTACTTAAAGTGAAACTTGAGTAAAATTTGTAATTTTTCTAATACTACAAAACAAAATCTACAACTTAAATATTACATCATTCACTTGGATGCAGACATGTAACAAAAGAAAGTACACTTTATTTTTGGACTTTTTCTAAGTAATTGCTTTTGGGCTAGTAGTGTTTAAGTAAATTAAATTATTGCCTAAAGTCACATGTGTCAGTTTGGTTGCATGATCTTATAGCTTTTATTCAAACTTGGGCATGTTTCATGGTGAACAGAAACACAAACTGCATGTGAAGCCTAACAACAAGTGTAAAGTGGACTGTCCCTGACAAAGTAGCTATATGGTTACATTAGGAAACTTAACCACAAGGAAACTTGAATTCAAACTGACTTAAACTCTAAAGAAGTATAATATTTAATAGATATCTCAACTCCAAAAAGAATTTTCCATATTCTGCTTTCTGGTGTTGGTCTAAAACTCTGAAAATCACATTACTGATTTGCCAACTTGTTCCCTGTTAGTCTCTGCTAATAGTAAGAACTAGAGGGAGACAGGAAAGCTAAAGGAAAAAGAAGGAACTTGTTCCCTCTATTCTGAAGAATGTTCTTGCTCCTTTCCTGTTTCTGTCAGTAATACTTCACTCCAGCAGTTGCAGGTCATTGTAGTAACTGTAGTTAGTTTCAGTTTGCAGTTTTTCTAACACATGCAGCACTATATTCATCCTACTCCTCCTGAGACACTCGCACAAATTGAGTAGTAGACTCTCCTTCAAATTCTGGATCTTAGTACAGAGGGACCCCTCTTTCATGCTCAAAGACACAAGCAACCGTTGTGGAGCAGCACTTTCTCAGATGTCTGGATTCCAGCTCCATGGGGCTTGTTATGGACTATGTGTCTCCTCAAAAGTCATATGTTGAATCCCTAACCCCCAGTGTGACTGTACTGGGAGCTGGAGACTCTAAAGAAACAATGAAGGATAAATGAGATGATAAAGGGGAGGGGGTCCATGATCTGATAAAATTAGAGTCCTCGTAAGAAGAGACACCAGGGAGATCAGTCCCTCTCTTTTTTCCATGAACGCATTCCATGGAAAGGCAATGTGAACATATTATAGAAGGCAGACATCTGCAAGACAAGGGGAAACTCTCACCAGAACCAATTAGGTAGGCACCCTGATCTCAGACTTTTAGCTTCTAGAACTATAAGAAAACAAATTCCTGGTGTTTAAGCCATGCAGTCTGTGGCATTTTGTTATGGTAGCCCATAGCCCAGACAGACTAATACAAGGCTCTTCCCCCAGCATGCTAAATTTTAATAATTTCAACCTGTTTCCTTTTGTGGCCTCAGCTCTATATGTGGCAGCTGCCTCATCATGTATCCTTTCTGTGATACCATAGAAATCATTTTTTTTTCCTTCTGGAGTTATTCATACTAAATTTTCTCTGATTAAGGGCTTCAGGTATGGTTTTGCCACCTGACTGGCCTCTTAGACCACTGCACTTAAAAATACATTCAGAATTTAATTATTTGGATCTGGATTTAAACAAACCAGTATAAAAAAAGAAACACTCATGAGATTATGAGAAAACTTTGAGTGCTGACAATATTTGCTGGCATTGATAAATATTAATTAGATGTGATAATGATATGTTAAAATTTAGAGGTATATTTTAAAGTATTTATGGATGAATGATACGATGTACTTTGCTTTAAAATCATCCCATGGAGGCTAGGGGTATGGAATTGAAGAGGCAGAAATAAAACCGTACATTGTTAATGATTGAAGCTGAGTGATGGGCTCATGGGAGTTCATTATTCTATTGTCCATACTCTTTTGTATTTTTCAAAATTTATATAATAAAAATTGTTTTGTGAATGTAGTGTATATGTATGCATAATTACAATCTGAAGTACATGTATACATCCAAACTCTAATGACTTCTAGCCTGCTGACTGATCTCCCGCCTTCTCTTGCCTCCATAGTTTCTTTTCAACATGGCAGTTAGAATGATGATTTTTAAATAGAAAGCCAAATAGTTCCCTTCTATTGAAAATCCTTTGCATTGTATTGAGAGTAGAAATAAAAGATCTTACACTGCCTCCTGGTTTTCTACATGGTCTAATCCCAATTCCTCACTTTCCTCAAGTCTTTTCCTTTATCTCCTGCCTCTCTCCTCCAATTTCCTACACTTCAGGCACATTATTCTCCTTTCTGTTTCTTGCACACACCTATACTACTCAATCTTCTTGGAAAACACTTCTCCAGATACCTGACTGGACTTCTCACCTCCTGCAGTTCTTGTGTGGTGAAAATATTTGATATTAGACAACACAACTCTCTATCTTCTTTATTGATTTCTTTTTCCATATTTTCCCATTACATTTAATAATACTATAATATGTTATAATAATGTGAATTCAAGTAACGTGACTAGAGTTTGACAACTGACTTTTGTCTGTTTTCTGTTTTTTGGGGTTTTCTTAAATTTTATTTATTTATTTATTTTTGGCTGCATTGGGTCTTCGCTGCTGTGTGCAGGCTTTCTCTAGTTGCAGCGAGTGGGGGCTACTTTGTTGCGGTGAGCGGGCTTCTCATTGCAGTGGTTTCTCTTTGTTGTGGAGCATGGGCTCTAGGCATGCAGGCTTCAGTAGTTGTGGCTTGCCGGCTCTAGAGCACAGGCTCAGTAGTTGTGGCACACAGGCTTAGTTGCTCCATGGCATGTGGAATCTTCCCAGACCAGGGCTCAAACCCATGTCCCCTGCATTGGCAGGCAGATTCTTAACCACTGTGACCACCAGGGAAGCTCCATTTTCAAAGTAGAGGACTAATGAATAAGATAAACAGACCCACCTGGAAAATGACAGGCAACCTTTCCTTGGAAATCTGTTGAGTCCCCATAGCCCCCAAACTCCTCTGGCCTAATGTCCGAGGATAGGGCTTTCTAAATAGGTTTCCCATCTTGAAGAGATTTAGAGATTTCTGGAATCACACCAGCTACTCTAGATATACTAGTCAATCTCAGGAAAGAATTAGAGTGACTGTAGATTTGTATAGAGTCCTGGATTATGTTAGTTGTCTTGGTAAAAAATTATTAATAGTACCGCTTTTCACCCTTCCATTATAAAAATTTTTCATGCTTTAAGAATATATTATAAGGTAACCTCACTCAGAGTCTTCCCAATCAGTATTTAAACTGGAATGGACAACTGCCACTTGATAATATAACACTATAGCTGGGACCCAGATATATTTGAAGGATGCTGAAAACCTGTAGGACTATGTTTGTCAGAACTGCAGGTTACCTAGGCTCAAGCATTTTATTGTGTTACAATGATTTAACCACAAATGTTATCTGATTAAATACTATGTATTGTGTCCATTGAGTAAAAAAATAGTTTATTATGCTTAATATGTTTGGGGGAGCCATATATTTTAGTTAATTTTTGATTATTGTGTCTCTTCCTCCTCTATATAATAATCACTATGGAAAAAGAACTTCTGTTTTATTCACTGTTGTGTCCCCAAAACCTGATAGAGTGCCTGGCACATTGAACGTGCTAGGAATAAATATTTTTTGGAAGTAATGGAGGTTCTGGAATTCGTTCCATACCTGCCATTTCTATAATTGATCTTGTCATTCTTATGACACTGCTTACTAATACATATATTTTAAAATTTTATTCAGTTGACATAAACAATAACCAAAAACCCAGTTTGCTCATTTCTCCCACCTCCCACTCCCCACCCCCCCTTGCATCCACCAATCTGTATCTATGACTTTTTTTTTTTAAATTTAAAGAGAGATCATAAGGTATTTGTCTGTCTACCTGTCTTATTTCACTTAGCATAATGCATAATGCTTTTTTTTCTAATATGCTTTTTTCCTCCCTGTAGACGGAAAAGTATTTTTCAAAAAGATAATGAAATTCTAGCAGAGGCTACTTCCTGTGAAATTTAATTCATTAATTCTTGTTTGTGAAGCATTTGTTTCCCGAAATCTCAATAGTGTGATAGTTTATGTCTTTATTCTATGATTGATTCACTTTTATAAGCTAAATAATAAGTACAAACTTGAAAAGAGAAACATATTAAAAGGGTACAGAGTATCAATTCGTGAAGTTTGGGAATTTTTTTGAAAGTGTATTTGGATGTTATACAAAAGCTAGAAATATTGATATAAGAACGCAAATTAAATTGTGTTTTCCAAAAATGAAATACTATCAACTGAAACACTTCAATTCTGATGTAAAACAAATGTGGATATTTTAAAGAAGTTTTTCAATTATTCTTATGTAAGATATCCAAATATTTAGTTGTGTAATGTAACCCCTATTTGTACAATATGTTATACTGAACTTCAAAGAGCAAAGTTAAGTAATTAGGACCAATTATGAACCTGGAGGACTTTATGCTAAGTGAAATAAGCAAGTTACAGAAGGACAAATACTTCATAATTCCATTTATATGAGGTATCTAAAGTAGACTCATAAGCAGAGGGGTTGAACTCAGGGGTTGGGGTAGAAGAAAACAGGGAGTCATCCTTCAATGGGTGTAAAGTTTCAGTTTCAGTTATCATGATGAATAAATTCTAGAGATCTGCTGTATAACATTTTGCATGTATTTAACAATACTGTATTATGTTCTTAAAGATCTATTAAGAGGGTTCTTACCATATACAATATAAGAGAGATACAAGGAACTTTTGGAAATGATTACTAGGTCTATTACCTTGATTGTGATGATGATATCGTAGGAGTTTGCATATATCTAAACTCATCAAATTGTACACATTAAATATATGCTGTACTTCTTTGAATATCAAGTATACCTCAATAAAAATATTTTAAAAAAGAGTTTCTCCTCTTCTGTAAGATGTACAAAACTAGAGCAGAACAAGTAAGAACCAGACCAGACCTTTTGATTCCTGGTGAAGATTGAATAAAAATGCCTTAACTCTATACACTTCCTCTCTTTCCATTTTAGAATTAAATATTGTAGTTTGGGAATGAACATGATTGTGAGGCTCAAAAAACCTTAGACCTCAGACTTCATCTTTTACTTTTGTGCACCTGTAAAATTCACTCATCTCGACCCTTGTTTCTTCATCTGTTTAATGAGAAGGCAGACTAAACTTCCTCTCTTGTTGAACTAAAATCCAATGATTAGGTGAAAAAAATTTGGATTTAAGCTTATGAATTATTTATGTTGAATATAGTTGTTATTTTATTTCTATCTACTTTTAAGAAGATATATGTCAATACAAATAGTGAATTGATACAACTGAACGCACATCACTGGCTGATAATGTTACCTCTATGAGGGCAGCTAGAACAAAGATATTCTTTCATGAAAGTGTTCCTGAGCTCTCTTTTGATCTAAATTCCTGTAAAAATAAACCTTCAGTCTTTTCAATAGTTTGTGCTGTGATTTTCAGAACCCCTAAACCACCTGCCTTTAGTTTATCTCAGCACTTGTAGTCTTAAAATGTTCTTCTGCATTTTTAGGTGAAATGTACAGAATAAAACTTGCTGATGCATTGATTTTTGTGGTATAAGGCCTTTTCCACTGCACAGCCTACCCACAACCCTAATATGAATATCACCCATCATTTTTTTTCCTGCAAACTTAGAGTTACAGCTGATACTCTGAGATACATTAAGTAGTGACTGAAGTGGGAAGGGGGGGAAGCAAACAATCTGTACACTGTGGTACTTTATCAATCTGTCTTACTCTCAGCCTCCCAAATCATTGAGGAAAAAAAAGCAACTAGATGGAAAATTATCTTCACACCATTAATTCCACAGTCTTAAATATATCTATTCTTATAATCTGCTTGTTTACTCTAGTTATTGAAATCTCTCTTCTGCTAACAAAGGTCAGTTCTGCTGGTTCTCCCCACTGTCCTCTCTTCTTTAAGAACTTCACTCCTTTGCTTATCTCTCTCTCAGGGATCAGCAATCTGTCTTTCATAATCTAAATCTGCCCATTTTTCAGTTTCAAGTAATTGTACCTTTCTGTATCTATTGGTTCAAAATAAGAGTTTGAATTTTTCTTTCATGATTTTTCACATTGGTGGTCTGTTTTTCCCAGCTAAACAAGTGAGACACAAAGGGAGGCTATGCATCTGCCATTCATTTTAGGATTATCTGTAAACTGAATCCTCATAAGGATGCTGGTTTGATAGCTTTTGCAGCTGAGGTTTAGAAAATATTACAACACACTTTAGTGTTCCCTGTCTCTGGAGCTGCTATAATCTGGAGCTGCTATAAAAAGATTAAATGCCTAACCTAAGTTGTGAATGCCTTTTCTCAAAAGTCCAGGGAATATATGCCAGGTAGTTGTTGTAGCCAGTGCTAATGATATTTGAATGTATTGCTTTGAGACTTGACAAAATAGTACAGTTTTTACTGCTCCCTTTAAGGTGGCTGCAGTAGTGTCTGAACCAAAGCCTACAGACTATTGACTGGCATAGCAAACTTCTTCAGTACGTCTGTCAGACTACCCTAACTCTATACAAATATTGAGTATATCCAAAAAATAAAAATGGAATTAAGTATGAAATATAGCCATAAGAATAAAAAGAATCCCTCAAGTGTAAATTTTCCATTTGGAAAATTCTACCTAGGAAACTTTCCTGGTAGGCACAAATTTGAGATTATAATTTTCCAAAATTTAGTTTTATTGTTGTTGATGTCATTTCTTCATATTTGTTTTGTTTGTAATTTATTATGATACATTTAAAATACATATAAAATTATAGAATGATAATGGACCTCCTTGTAAATAAGAAGTTTCATCAATTACCAACTCTTGGCCAATCTTTTGTCCTCTCTACCCCCTACCACTCCAACTCCTCAACTGAATTACTTTGGAAAATGCAAGAATCACATGATTTCAACCTGAATTATTTTAGTATGCTCTCCAAAAGTTAAAAAAAAAAACCTTAAAAGTACATAGTACCCTTTTCACTCTTTAAAAATTAACATCTCTTTACTATGTTTAAATTTAGTTATTATTCTAGTTACCCTGATTATCTAATAAATGTTTAATAGCTGATTTGTTCAAATTATGACCCAAATTCCACACACTGCATTTATTTAATGTCTCTTAAGTTTTAATCTCCTTTTTCTTGATAAATGTAAATTGAATTGTTACAAAGTAAACAACTATCACCCAGCAAATAGAATATGAACTGGACACCAGAATCATCCTTTTAAGTCTTCCTCTAAAAAGTAACTGTTTTGATTTCTACCACAGTAGATAAGTTGTGCACATGTAAACAATTTCTGTAAGGTATATTTCAAAAGGAGAACTCCTGGGTAATAGCATATGTATGTATTAAAGTTTAATATACATTGCCAAACAATTTTTCCAAAGTGGTTGTAACAAATTGCACTGTCAGCAGCAGTATACAAAAAACTGTTTCTCCATAGTCTCAACAATACTTGGCTTTTACCACTCTTTAAAATTTTTTGCCATTCTAGTGGGTAAGTAGGCGTGTCTCACTGTGGTTAAATTTATATTTCTCTAATCAATAATTATCTCTAATAAAGTTAACCATCTAGATATCCTCCTGGCCTGTTAGTCTTTTGCACATTTGTTTATGTTGAGGCTTTTGTTGGCCATGTGTATTGCAAAAGACTTATCCTGCACTGTGGCTTATCTTTTCAACCTTGTCAGGGTCTTTTTTAACTAACAGAGAACTTTATAATTCAAGTAGTCCAATTTATTGATTTTTCTTCTTATTGCAAATAAATTTTGCATCATGTTTAAATGACGTTTTCCCTCCTCAAGTTAATGAACGTATTCATCATTATCTTCTGGAAGATTTTGTATTATCTTTCATAGTTAAAACATCATCTGGAATTTATTTTTAATATGGCATAGGTAAGATTCAAGCTTCATTTTTATCCAGCTGGATATCCAGTTAAATCAGAACTAATTGAAAAAAATTTTGTCCCACTGCTCTGTAGCATCAGCTTACATATAAATCAGTTGACTACATATTTGTGTGTTTATTTCAGGATTCTACATTTTGTTGCATTGATCTTTCTGTCCCTCCTTTTATTATTACAGCACTGTTTTACTTGCTGTAGTTTGATAACAGTACTAGATTTCTGATATGTGATTACTCCAACTTTGATTTTTCCATACTTGCTTGGCTCTTCTTGGCTCTTTACATTTCCATATATATGTTAGAAGTATATTGTCAATTTTCACTAAAATAACCCAGAACGTTATCAACAACATCTTAGTGGGATCACACTGAATCTGTCTATTCATACAGAGAGAAGTGACAGCTTTACAATAGTGATTCTTTAAACCCATGAGCATGGCATATTCCCTACTTAGATTCAGATTTTCTTTAATCTCAACAATATCAAAAGTTTCTTTTTAGAGTTTTAGAACATGCTTCATCAATTATTATTTATTATTCTGGCAAAGTATTTCATGAAAATCATGATGTTGAGCATCCTTCTTTTATGATTTCACCAAGATAGGTTTCAAATATTTCAGAAATAAAAGATATTTGCTCTAAGGTCTTTGTAGATTTTTTAAAAGGAGACTGAATAATTTCCCTTATATTCCTGGTCAGATCAAAGATTTTAAAATCATAAATGGAAAATGTTTATCAAATAATTCTTAAGTAATCAGAAATAAAATAATCATGGGATAATCTTGATTGTTCTCCTTTATTCTGTTAATTCTATATATTATTACAATGCATTTTAAAATATTAAATAAATTGAGCCTTCCTAGATAAAATGTAACTGAATCAAGATGTGTTATGCATTTGATGCATTGCTGGATTCAGTTTGCTTATATTGGGCTTAGATGCTTTTTATTTTTATTTATGATCAGGAGATAGAGAAACTTGTTACAGTCTTTGTTATATTGTTTTCCAGTTGGCATTTTCAGGATTTAAGATCAAATTTATGCTGATCTAATAAATTAACTGGGAGTGTTCAATCATTTTCTATTCTCTATTCTTTAAGAATTCACTAGTAAATTATGATTCACATAATAAGTCATAATAAAACCCATACTTTTCTACACACTTTTATTACATAAATGGCCCTTCAGGTTTTAAATTTGTCTCATGTCAGTTTGGCAAGTAGAATTTTACCAAAGTTGTTAAATCAGCATAAAATTGTTTAAAAGATATTCTTCTTATCAATGTAATTTCTTTGGAATCTAGAGTGATATCCCCCCCTTTTTTTTTAATTCATCACATGGCCATTTGTTCCTATTTTTATTAGTGACCAGTATTCACAAAGCTTATTATGATATTTTAAAAATACTTTTAAAGATTTAGTTGTAACTAAAATGATTTTCTCTAACAGACATTTGCTTTCAATTTTATTAATTTCTTTTATTCTTATTTTCTTTGTTCTAATTTCTATATTTATAATGTATTAAGAGTTGTTTACCAGCTTATTGAGGTGAACATTTATTCCACTGAGTTCAGCCTTCTTTTCTAATACACAGGTTTCCCTCACTATTAGAAAGTAGAGTGCTCCCATGAAATGTTTGGTAAGCTGAAAGGGCGTAAAGCGAAAAGTATTCCCTCTTTCTGAAAGTTTGCGTTATGCTCCTTGGCTATTAGGAAAGCTCCACATTAGTATCTGTTTTCGTAGAAAGAAACTCAAAGAGGATTGTCACTTTTATGAAAAAAGTTGTTACTAATGTAGGTATTACATAAAAGCTAAGTAGGTTAAGGCAGACTTTGGGAAAGAAAGGGATACCTCTATTTCTTTAATGTTATAAATATCCCTGTGTGTATAGCTTACCTGTACCCCATAAGTTTGAAGCAGCACATTTGATACATCATTCACTTTAACGATTTTCTAATTTTAGTGTTGTCTTTTAATATTTAGGTTTTATAAACTATAATTCCATTTTCATTTGTATCAAAAATATTTGTGATTTCTCTTTTAATTTGTTTTTTCATCCATTGATGGTTTGGTAGAATGTTGTTTAATCTCCCCATATCTGTGAATTTTCAGTTTTCCTTCTTGTAATTAATTTCTAGTTTCATACAATTATGTTCAGAAAAGATACTTGATATGATTTAAGTATTCTTAAATTATTAAACCTTGTTTGATGGCCTAAATATGAGCCATCTTGGAGAATGATCAATTTGTCGTTGAGAAGAATGTATATTCGGCTACTGTTGGATGGAATGTACTATAATGTCTATTAAGTCCATCTGGTCTAATGGACTGTTTAAGTCCAATGTTTCCTTATTGATTTTCTGTTTGGGGACATATACAGTACTGAAAGTTTGGTATTGAAGTCTCCTACCACTACTGTATTCCTGTCTACTTCTTCCTTCAGGTTTGTTAATATTTGCTCTATATATTTGATTTTTCCTGTGTTGGGTACATACATATTTACAAATGTTATATTCTCTTGTTGGACTCACTATGTTATCATTATGTAATGCCCTTCTTTGTCTCTTATTACAGCCTGAGACTCTAAATCTATTTTGAATGATACAGGTATAGCTATCTCAGCTTTCTTTTGGTTTCCATTTGCTTGGAATATCTTTGCCATTCCTTCACTTTTAGTCTGGTGTGTCCTTAGAGCTGAAGTGAATCTTTTGTAGACAATATATAATAGGGTCTTCTTTTTATATCCATCAGCCACATTATGTATTCTTTTACCATCTTTATTGGAGTATAATTGCTTTACAATGTTGTATTAGTTTCTGCTGTTTAACAAAGTGAATCAGCTATACATATACATATATCCCCATATCTCCTCCCTCTTGTGTCTCCCTCCCACCCTCCCTATCCCACCCCTCTAGGTGGTCACAAAGCACTGAGCTTATTTCTCTGTGGTATGCGGCTGCTTCCCACTAGCTATATATTTTACATTTGGTAGTGTATATATGTCCATGACACTCTCTCACTTTGGACCAGCTTACTCTTAACCCTCCCTGTGTCCTCAAGTCCATTCTCTATGCCTGCATCTTTATTCCTGTCCTGTCCCTAGGTTCTTCAGAACCTTTCTTTTTTTTTTTTTTTTTTTTAGATTCCATATATATGTGTCAGCATATGGTATTTGTTTTACTCTTTCTGACTTACTTTCACTCTGTATGACCAACTCTAGGTCCATCCACCTCAATACAAGTAACTCAAGTTCATTTCTTTTTATAGCTGAAAAATATTACATTGTATATATGTGCCACATCTTCTTTATCCATTCGTCTGTCGATGGACACTTAGGTTGTTTCTGTGTCCTGACTATTATAAATAGTGCTGCAAGGAGCACTGTGGTACATGACTCTTTTTTAATTATGGTTTTCTCAGGGAATATGCCTAGTAATGGGATTGCTGGGTCGTATGGTAGTTCCATTTTTAGTTTTCTAAGTAACCTCCATACTGTTTTCCATAGTGGCTGTATCAATTTACATTCCCACCAACAATGTAAGAGGGTTCACTTTTCTCCACACCCTCTCCAACATTTATTGTTTGTACATTTCTTGATGATGGTCTCTCTGACTGGTGTGAGGTGATAGCTCATTGTAGTTTTGATTTGCATTTCTCTAATGATTAGTGATGTTGGGCATCCTTTCAGTTTTTATTGGCAATCAGTATATCTTCTTTGGAGAAATGTCTATTTAGGTCTTCTGACCGTTTTTGGATTGAATTGTTTGGTTTTTGATGTTGAGCTGCATGAGCTGCTTGTTTATTTTGGCATTAATCCTTTGGCAGTTGCTTCATTTGCAAATATTTTCTCTCATTCTGAGGGCTGTCTTCTCCTTTTGTTTTTGGTTTTCTTTGTTTTGAAAAAGCTTTTAAGTTTCATTAGGTCCCATTTGTTTATTTTTGTTTTTATTTCCATTTCTCTAGGAGGTGGGTCAAAAAGATCTTGCTGTGATTTATGTCATAGAGTGTTTTGTCTATGTTTTCCTCTAAGAGTTTTATAGTGTCTGGCCTTATATTAAGGTCTTTAATCCATTTTGAATTTATTTTTTGTGTGTGCTGTTAGGAAGTGTTCTAATTTCATTCTTTTACATGTAGCTGTCCAGTTTTCTCAGCACCATTTATTGAAGAGGCTATCTTTTCTCCATTGTATATTCTTGCCTCCTTTATCAAAGATAAGGTCACCATATGTGTGTGGGTTTATCTCTGGGCTTTTTATCCTGTTCCATTGATCTATATTTCTGTTTTTGTGCCAGTACTATACTGTCTTGATTACTGTATCTTTGTAGTGTAGTCTGAAGTCAGGGAGCCTGATTCCTTCAGGTGCGCTTTTCTTTCTCAAGATAACTTTGGCTATTCGAGGTCTTTTGTCTTTCAATACAAATTGTAAAATTTTTTGTCCTAGTTCTGTGAAAAATGACATTAGTAGTTTCATTGGGATTACATTGAATCTGTAGATTGCTTTGGGTAGTATAGTCATTTTCACAATGTTGATTCTGCTCATCCAAGAACATGGTATGTCTCTCCATCTGTTTGTATCATCTTTATTTCTTTCATCAGTGTCTTATAGTTTTCTGCATACATGTATTTTGTCTCCTTAGGTAGGTTTATTCCTAGGTATTTTATTCTTTTTGTTGCAGTGGTAAATGGGAGTGTTTCCTTAATTGCTCTTTCAGATTTTTCATCATTCGTGTATAGGAATGCAAGAGATTTCTGTGCATTAACTTTGTATCCTGCTACTTTACCAAATTCAGTGATTAGCTCTAGTAGTTTTCTTCTAGCATCTTTGGGATTCTCTGTGTATAGTATCATGTCATCTGCAAACAGATGAAGCTTTTCTTCTTTTCCAATTTGTGTTCCTTTTACTTCTTTTTTTCTCTGATTGTTGTGGCTAAAACTTCCAAAACTATGTTGAATAATAGTGGTGAGAGTGGGCAACCTTGTCTTGTTTCTGATCTTAGTGGTAATGGTTTCAATTTTTCACCATTGAGAATGATGTTGGTTGGGTTTGTCATATATGGCTATATATGCTAATAATACCATACCATATATGGTATTATGTTGAGGTAAGTTCCCTCTATGCCTACTTTCTGGCGAGTTTTTATCATAAATGGGTGTTGAATTTTGTTCAGAGCTTTTTCTGCACATATTGAGATGATCACATGGTTTTTACCCTTCAGTTTGTTAATATGGTGTATCACATTGATTGATGCATGTTTTGAAGACTGTTTCATTCCTGGGATAACCCCACTAGATCATGGTGTATGATTCTTTACTGTGCTGTTGGGCTCTGTTTGCTAATATTTTGTTGAAGATTTTGCATGTATGTTCATCAGTGATATTGGCCTGTAGTTTTCTTTTTTTGTGACATCTTTGTCTGGTTTTTGTATCAGGGTGATGGTGGCCTTGTAGAATGAGTTTGGGAGTGTTCCCCCCTCTGCTATATTTTGGAAGAGTTTGAGAAGGATAGGTGTTAGCTCTTTTCTAAATGTTTGATAGAATTCAACTGTGAGGCCATCTGGTCTGGGGCTTTTGTTAGTTGGAAGATTTTTAATCACAGTTTCAATTTCAGTGCTTGTGATTGGTCTGTTTATATTTTCTATTTCTTCCTGGTTCAGTATTGGAAGGTTGTGCTTGTCTATGAATTCGTCCATTTCTTCCAGGTTGTCCATTTTATTGGCATATAGGTGCTTGTAGGAATCTCTCATGATCCTTTGTATTTCTGCCGTGTCAGTTGTTACTTCTCCTTTATCATTTCTAATTTTGTTGATTTGAGTCTTCTCCCTTTTTTTCTTGATGAGTCTGGCTAATGGTTTATCAATTTTGTTTATCTTCTCAAAGAACCAGCTTTTATTTTTATTGATATTTGCTATTGTTTCCTTCATTTCTTTTTCATTTATTTCTGATTAGTTCCTTATGATTTCTTTCCTTCTGCTAACTTTGGGATTTTTTTTGTTTGTTTGTTTTTTCTCTAATTGCTTTAGGTGTAAGGTTAAGTTGTTTTTTTGAGATTTTTCTTGTTTCTTGGGGTAGGATTTTATTGCTATAAACTTCCCCCTGAGAACTGCTTTTGCTGCATCCCATAGGTTTTAGGTTGTCATGTTTTCATCATCATTTTTTTCTAGGTATTTTTTGATTTCCTCTTTGATTTTTTCAATGATCTCTCAGTTATTTAGTAGTATATTATTTAGCCTCCATCTGTTTGTATTTTTTATAGATATCTTCCTGTAATTGATACTAGTCTAATAGCGTTGTGTTTGGGAAAGATACTTGTTACAACTTTAATTTTCTTAAATTTACCAAGGCTTGCTTTGTAACCAAAGATATGATCTATCCTGGAGAATGTTCCATGAGTACTTGAGAAGAAAGTGTATTCTGTTGTTTTTGGATGGATTGTCCTATAAATATCCGTTAAGTCCATCTTGTTTAATGTGTCATTTAAAGCTGGTATTTCCTTATTTATTTTCATTTTGGATGATCTGTCCATTGGTGAATATGGGGTGTTAAAGTTTCCTACCACTATTGTGGTATGGTCAGTTTCCCCTTTTATGGCTGTTAACATTTGCCTTATATACTGAGGTGAAGTGCTCCTATGTTGGGTGCATAAATATTTACAAGTGTTATATCTTCTTCTTGGATTGATCCCTTGATCATTAAGTAGTGTCCTTTTTTGTCTCTTGTAATAGTCTTTATTTTAAAGTCTATTTTGTCTGATATGAAAATTGCTACCTCAGTTTTCTTTTGTTTTCCATTTGCATAGAATATCTTTTTCCATCCCCTCACTTTCAGTCTGTATGTGTCCCTAGGTCTGAAATGGGTCTCTTGTAGACAGCATATATATGGGTCTTGTTTTCATATCCATTGAGCCTGTCTATTCTTTTGTTTGGAGCATTTAATCCATTTACATATAAGGTAATTATCAATATATATGTTCCTATTGCCATTTTCTTAATTGTTTTGGGTTTGCTATAGTAGGTCTTTTCCTTCTCTTGTGTTTCCTGACTAGAGAAGTTCCTTTAGCATTTGTTGTAAAGCTGGTTTGGTGGTGCTGAATTCTCTTAGCTTTTTCTTTTCTGTAAAGTTTTTAATTTCCCCGTTGAAACTGAATGAGATCCTTGCTGGGTAGAGTAATCTTGGTGGTAGGTTTTTCCCTTTCATTACTTTAAATATGTCCTGCCGCTCCCTTCTGGCTTGCAGAATTTCTGCTGAAATATCAACTGATAACCTTATGGGGATTCCCTTGTATATTATTTATTGCTTTTCCCTTGATGCTTTTAATAATTTTCTTTTTATTTAATTTTTGATAGTTTGATTAATATGTGTCTGGCAAGTGTTTCTCCTTGGATTTATCCTGTATGGGACTCTCTGTGCATCCTGGACTTGATTGAGTATTTCCTTTCCTTTATTAGGGAAGATTTCAACTATAATCTCTTCAGATATTTTCTCAGTCCCTTTCTTTTTCTCTTCTTTTTCTGGGACCCCTATAATTCAAATGTTGGTGCTTTTAATGTTGTCCCAGAGGTCTCTTAGACTGTCCTCAATTCTTTTCATTCTTTTTTCTTTATTCTGCTCTGCAGTAGTTATTTCCATTTTTTTATCTTCCAGGTCACTTATCCATTCTTATGCCTCAGTTTTCTGCTATTGATTCCTTCTAGAGAACTTTTAATTTCATTTACTGTGTTGTTCATCATTGTTTCTTTGCTCTTTAGTTCTTCCAGTTCCTTGTTAAATGTTTCTTGTATTTTCTCCATTCTATTTCCAAGATTTTGAATCATCCTTACCATCATTACCCTGAATTCTTTTTCAGGGTAGACTGCCTATTTCCTCTTCATTTGTTTGGTCTGGTGGGTTTTTACTTTGCTCATTCATCTGCTGTGTATTTCTCTGTCTTCTCGTTTTTCTTAACTTATTGTGTTTGGGGTCTCCTTTTTGCAGGCTGCATGTTCATAGTTCCTGTTGTCTTTGGTGTCTGCACGCAGTGGGTAAGGTTGCTTCAGTGGGTTGTGTAGGCTTGCTGGTGGAGGGAACTGGTGCCTGTGTTCTTGTGGATCTTGTCTTTCTGGTGAGCAGTACTGCATCTGATGGTTTGTTTTGGGGTGTCTGTGAACTGATTTTGATTTTAGCCAGCCTCTCTGCTAATGGGTGAGGTTATGTTTCTATCTTGCTAGTTGTTTACCATTGGGTGTACAGCACTGTAGCCTTCTGGTCTTTGAGTTGAGCTGGGTCTTAGTGTTGAGATAGAGACCTCTGGGAGCGCTCTCACTGATTCATATTACATGCGGCTGGGAGGTCTCTGGTGGTCCAGTGTCCTGAACTCAGCTTTCCCACCTCAGAGTCTTGGGCCTAATACCTGGTTGGAGCACCAAGATCCTGTCTGTCCCACAGCTCAGAAGAAAAGGTAGAAAAGAAGAAAGAAGAGAAAAAAAATAAATTAATTAAATAAAGTTATTAAAATAAAAAATTATTAAAATGAAAAAAGTAATAAAAAACAGGAAGAGAGCTACTGAACCAATAACCAAATCCACAAATGATAACAAGGGTTAAAACTATACTAATATAAACATAAAAATCAGAAATTAATCAGTCGTATACAGCAAACCCCAAGTCTACAGTTGCTCCCAATGTCCACTGCCTCAATGTTGGAATGATTATTTGTCTATTCAGGTATTCCACAGGTGCAGGGTACATCAAGTTGATTGTGGAGATTTACTTCACTTCTCCTGAAGCTGCATGGAGAAATTTTCCTTTCTCTTCTTTGTTTGCACAGCTCCTGGGGTTCAGCTTTGGATTTGCCCTGGCTTGGCATGTAGGTCGCCCTCTGACGTCTGTTCTTCGCCAGACAGGAGCGGGTTAAAGGAGTAGCTGATTAGGAGTCTCTAGCTCACTCAGGCCAGGGAGAGGGAGGGGTATGGAATGTGGGGCACTCCTGTTCCAGCAGAGGCCAGCATGACTTTGCTACAGCCTGAGGTGCACCATGTGTTCTCCCGGGGAAGTTGTCCCTGGATCATGGGACCCTGGCAGTGGCGGACTGCACAGGCTCCCAAGAAGGGAGGTGTTGATAGTTACCTGTGCTTGCACACAGGCTTCTTGGTGGCTGCAGCAGCAGCATTAGCATTTTATGCCTGTCTGTGGGGTCCGCACTGATAGCCATGGCTTACACCCGTCCCTGGAGCTTGTTTAGGCGGTGCTCTGAATCTCCTCTCCTTGCACACCTCGAAACAATTATCTGTTGACTCTTTGGCAGGTCCAGACTTTTTCCTGGACTCCCTCCAAGTTAGCTTTGCACACTAGCCCCCTTGAGTCTATGTTCACGCAGCCAACCCCAGTCCTCTCCCTGGGATCTTACCTCCGAAGCCTGAGCATCAGCCCCCAGCCCCCACCTGCCCTGGCGGGTGAGCTGTCAAGCCTCTCAAGCTAGTGAGTGCTGGTCAGCACCAATCCTCTCTGCGGGAATCTCTCCACTTTGCCCTCTGCACCCCTGTTGCTGTGCTCTCCTCTATGGCTCTGAAGCTTCACCCCCACCCACCCCTCATTTCCACCAGTGAAGAGGCTTCCTAGTGTGTGGAAACTTTTCCTCCTTCACAGCTTTCTCCCACGGGTGCAGGTCCCATCCCTATTCTTTTGTCTCTGTTTTTTCTTTTTTCTTAATCAGGAGTTTCTTGCCTTTTGGGAAATCTGAGGTCTTCTGCCAGCGTTCAGTAGGTGTTCTGTAAGAGTTGTTCCACATGTAGTTGTATTTTTTATTTATTTGTGTGGAGGAAGGTGATCTGCACATCTTACTCCTCTGCCATCTTGAAGGACCTCTCCCCTCTGTGTATTTTGATTGGAGAATTTCATCTATTTGCATATAGTTATTGATTGATATGGACTTACTGTTACCAATTTGTAATTGTTTTCTGGGTTTTTGTTTTTGTTTTGCAGTTATGTGTCTCTTCATCTCTGTTCTCTCTGTTTTTTATTTGATTTTCTGTAGTAGTATGCTTAGATTTCTTTATCTTTTGTGTAACTACTATAGGTTTTTGGTTTTAATTACACTGGGCATACATAAAACATCTTATATTTATAATGGTCTATTTTTAACTGTTAGTGACTTAGCTTTGAACACATGCTAAAACTCTAGTTTTACTCTCCTTCCCCATGTTTTATTTTTTTTAATGTCACAATTTACATTTTTACCTTGTGTATCCATTAACAAATTGTTGTAATTATAGTTATTTTAATACTTTAAGTTTTAGCCTTTATAGTTGAGTTATAAGTGTTTTACCCACCACCATTGTAGAATTGAGGTATTCTGGATTTCACTATGTATTTACTTTATTAGTGAGATTTACATTTTCATATGTTTTCTTGCTACTAATCCATGTCTTTTATTTCAGCTTCAATACCTCTCTTTAACATTTCTTGTAAGGCTGGCATCATGGCGATAACATCCTTCAACTATGATTAGGAAAATTCTTTACCTATGTTTTAATGCTGAAAGATAGGTTTGCTGGGAAGAGTATTCTTGCCTGGCAGTGGTACTTTTTGTTTGTTTGGTTGGTTGGTTGTTTGCATTTCTGTCCTTTAAATATATCATGACACTCCCTCTGGCCTGCAAAGTTTCTGTTGAAAAATTTGCTGATAGTCTTAACTGGGTTCCCTTGTATGTAACAAGTGGTTTTTCTCTTGCTGCTTTTAAGACTCTCTCCTTGTCTTTATATTTTGGCAATATCATTGTAATGTGTCTTGGTGTGTGTACCTTTAGATTCATCTTAATTGTAACTCTGGTTATCCTTGATCTGGATATCTCTTTCTCCAGGCTAGGAAAGTTTCCAGCTATTACTTATTTGAGTAATCTCTGCCCCCTTTTATCTCTTTTCTTCTCTTTTATCTGTAATGCATATATTGGCTTGTTTGTTGATATCTCAAAGTCCCTTACTTTATCTTTACTCTTTTTCATTCATTTGTTTTTCTTTTCTGAGCAGAGAAGTCCACTGCCCTGTCTGTGTTTGGTGATCTTTTCTTCCACGTAATTTAGTATGTTGGACCCCTTTATTGAATTTTTTAGTTATTGTATTCTTCAACTATTGATATACTTTCTTATATTTTCTACTTCTTTGTTGAAATCTCACTTTGTTCATGCAGTGTTCTCCTGATTTCAGTGAGCATCTTTATGACCATTATTTTGAATTCTTTATCAGGTAAATTACTTATTTCTGTTTCATTGAGGTTTTTTGCTAGAGTTTAATCTTATTTTATTTGTTAGGATCATTGTCCTCTATTTCTTCATTTTCCTTGATTCTCTATATTGGTTTCCACTCATTAGATAAAACAGCAACTCACTTTTTTTTAACAGAGTGGCTTTTTGTGGGAGATGTACCTTACTGTTCAGCCTGACCTGATCTCTTGGTTGTCTCTCAAATCTATGTGATTGTCCAAGTCACTGCTTTGTTTTTAGTGACTCTGAGTAGTTGAGGGTGTACCAAGACCTGTCAGTGTCCCAAAGGGGAGTTTCTCATCAGCCCCTTGTTACAGTTTCATTGGAAGCCAGACCCTTAAGCAGCAGCTTTTAAAGTATACAAAGAAATCTTTTAAGGGAAGACTGGGAGATGGGTGTTTCGGTCCCTTTTGTAATGAGCCCTTGCTTGTTCAGAATTTTTCTTTATTTGTTTGCTAAAGTCATGTTAGACAAGCTAATGCAGTCTCGCTGCCATTAGAGCCAGGGGTTTTTCCCTTGGGTAGCAGCTGCAAATGATAAGCAACCAATGCATACACAAACTCCTGGGAAATGTACGTGATTTGAAGAAGGCTACAAGGTGAGTGTGGAGAGAGTGTCTGCTTGCTTCCCAGGCAACCAAGGAAAATCATAGTCAGTCCCTAGATGACTACTAAATTAGAAGCCAGGCCCTCAGGCAACAGGATTCAAAGTATGCAAATAGGTCTTTTTCAGGAAAAGACTGGAAGATGGAAGTTTCTGTCTGTTCCTTCTGTGCTGAGCCATGGGGGAACAGCTAGTTAAGAACTGTTTGTTTTTACGGACTTGTGGGACCAGTGAACACAAGCCCCTCTGGCCAGCAAAGCCAGGTGATTGAGGAGTACATTCTCTAGATGGCAGTCACAAAAGCTGGGGTGCCAAAAGTGTACACAGATTTCTTCCAGGGGGACCCTGGTAACATTTATCAGACCAGAGGGATAACATGGAGACAGCACCAGCTTCCCATCTCTGGAGAGGAAGGCAGTCAGAACCTAGGTGTGCACAAAATTGGAAGCATTCCCCTCAGGCAGCTGATTTTAATGTATGCAAGGAGGCCTCTTTTAGGAGGAAAAGACCAGGAGATGAGCATTTCTGACTGCTGCCTCTGCACTGAACCCTGAGGTGATAGCTGGTTTAGAACTTTCTTTGTTGCCACAGTCCCATGGGACCAGCAAATGCAAGCCCTATTGTCCACTAGAGCCAGATGATTAAGGGGTGCATCCTATAGGCAGGAGCCACAAATGTCAGGGTGCCAGACTTGGTGTGGACAGTCAACTTTCAGGGTGCTATCAGCACCTGGAGCAGGCCAGAGGAAGAATGTGAAAAGTACATCCATAGACCTTTCCAGTCTCTGAGGAGGATTGTAGTCGACCCCTAAATTTGTACAAAATAAGATGCCACACTCTCAGGTAATAGCTTTTAAAGTATAGAGATAGACCACTTTTAGGGGAAGACTGAAAGATGGTAGTTTTTTTTGTTTGTTTTTTGTTTGTTTTTTTCAATTAATTAATTAATTTTTTATTTTTGACTGCCTTGGGTCTTTGTTGATGTGCAGGCTTTTCTCTAGTTGCAGCGAGCAGGGGCTACTCTTTGTTGCGGTGCGCGGGCTTCTCATTGCAGTGGCTTCTCTTGTTGCAGAGCATGGGCTCTAGGTGTGCAGGTTTCAGTTGTTGTGGCACGCAGGCTCAGTAGTTGTGGCTCATGGGCTCTAGAGCTCAGGCTCAGTAGTTGTGGCACATGGGCTTAGTTGCTCTGCAGCATGTGGGATCTTCCCGGATCAGGGCTTGAACCTGTGTCCCCTGCATTGGCAGGCAGATTCTTAACCACTGTGCCACCAGGGAAGCCCAGATGGAAGTTTTTGTCTTCTCCCTCTGTGCTGAGCCCTGGGTTGATAACTACAGTAAGTCCCTGATAGCCTGTTAAGAAGTATTTCACTGTTTTCTATAGCCTTGTGGGCCTCTTGGACACAAGCCCCTTTGGTTGTCAGAGCTAGGTGTTTTAGGGGCCCATCTCTCAGGTGGAAATCTTAAAAGCTGTGGTTCTAGACTATGGGTCTAAAACCTATGCTCCTCAGGGAGAAGCTTGGAGTTTTGAGTTCCCTCACAACTAGGTTAGGCGTGGGGTTCATTGGAAGAATGTGTCTCGCCCTTCCTACCCAACTGGATGTGGTATTTCTTGTTTACCTTATGCACAGCAGTTGCTCAGGTAGTTTCTGGATTTCTTTTAGAGGTTGTTTATCCATGTGCGGCTGTATATTTGGTGTGTACATGGGACAAAGTGAGTTCAGGAGACTCTAATGTTACCATCTTGGACTGGAACTCTAGGATGTCTTTCCATTTTTTTGTATCTTCTTTAAATTCTTTCATCTATATATTGTAGTTTTCAGTGTATGTCTTTCACTTCCTTAATAAAGTTTATTCCTATTTTATTCTTTTTGTTGCTACCATAAATGGGATTATTTTCTCAATTTCTTTTTCAGATAACTCATTGTTAGTGTATAGAAATGCAACCACTTTTTGTATGTTAATTTTTTTTATCCTGCTACTTTACTGAATTTGTGTATTAGTTCTAACAGTTTTTTCTTTGGGAGGGTGCTGGGGGTTATTTAGGGTGTCTATATATAAGATCAAGTCACCTACAAACAAGGACAATTTTATACTTTCCTTTCTGATTTGGATGCCTTTTATACTTTTTTCTTACCTAATTGTCCTGGCTGGTATTTCCCATACTAAGTTTAATAGAAGTGATGGGAGTGGGTATCTTTGTTATGTTCTATAAACTGGAAGAAATGCTTTCAGCTTTACATTGCTGAGCATGATGTTAGGTTTAGGCTTTTCATATATGGCTTTTATTATCTTAAAACAGTATTCCTTTATTCCGAGTTGTTGAGAGTTTTTATCATGAAATGTTGTTATACTTTTTCAAATGCTTTTTCTGCATCTATTGAGTTGATTATGTTATTTTTATCCTGTTTTCTATTAATGTATTACAAAATTGATTTGTGTATGTTGAATCAACATTGCATCTCAGGGATAAATTCTACTTAAAAGGTATATGACCCTTTTAATGTGCTGTTGAATTTAGTTTACTGGTATTTTGTTGAGGAACTTTTGATCCATATTCATTCAGAATATTGACCTATAGTTTTTATTTCCTTGTGGTGTCTTTATATGGCTTGATATCAGGGTCATGTTGGCCTCATGAAATGAGTTTGGAAGTATTCTTTTAAAATTTATGGAAGATTTTAAGAAAGATAGTCATTATTTCCTTTTTAAATGTTTGATAGAATTTACCCACGAAGGCATCGGATCCTGGAATATTCTTTGTTGGAGGATTTTGGATTACTTACTACTTGTAAGTCTTTCAGATTTTCTAGTTATTCATGATTTAATCTTGGTAGGTTGTATGTTTCTAAGAATTTATCTATTCTAGGAGGTTATCCAGTTTGTTGGCATAGTTGTTCAGAGTAGTCTTCTATAATCCCTTCTATTTCTATGACATCAGTTTTTAAAAAATTGGATTGTATTTATTTGAGTCTTCTCTCTCTTTTTTGTTTTTTCTTAGTTAATCTTGCTAAAGAGTGCACAATGGGGAAATAATATTCTCATCAACAAAGTGTGTTGGTAAACTGGATATTCATGTGCAAAAAAATCTTTTTTGGACACTCATCTTACACCATACACAAAATCAACACAATAGATTAAATGCTTAAACATAAGGCCTGAAACAGTAAAATTCCTAGAAGAAAACATAAAGGAAATATTTCATGGCATTGGTCTTGGCAATGATTTCATGTCTATGACACCAAAAGCACAGGCAACTGAAGCAAAATATGTGTGATTGTATCAAACTTAAAAATGCTTCTGCACAGAAAAAAAAATCAGAATACAAAGCAAAGGGAGAAAGTATTTGCAAAACATATATCTAATAAATGGTTAATTTGCAAAATATATGATGTACTTGTACAACTCAATAGCAGAAAAAAATTGAATAACCCAATTTTAAACATGGGCAAAGGAACTGAAAAGACATTTTTCCAAGGAAGATCTGCAAAAGACCAATAGGTATAATAAAAGATGGTCAATACAACTATTACTCAGGGGAATGCAGTCAGAACCACAGTGTGATAGCACTTCATCTGTTCATCTGTTAGGATGAATGTTGTCAAAAAAAAAAAAGATAGTAAGAGTTGGTGGGGAATTGGAGATATTAGAACACTTGTAAACCTTTAATGGGAATACAAAATGATACAGCCACTGTGAAAAACACTATGTAGGTTCTCCAAAAAATTAAAAATAAAACTACCATATGAAACAGCAATCCCAATTCAGGTTCTAAAGGAATTAATCAGGATCTCTCAGAGATATTAACAGCCCCCTGTTCATTGCAGCACTACTCAAAATAGCCAAGTTGTGGAAACAGCCTATGTTTCCATCAGTGGATAAATAGATAAGGAAACTATAAAATTATACACACACACACACACACACACACATATACTAAAATATTTTTCACCCTTAAAAAAGGAAATTGTGGGCTTCCCTGGTGGCGCAGTGGTTGAGAGTCCGCCTGCCGATGCAGGGGACACAGGTTTGTGCGCCGGTCCGGGAAGATCCCACATGCTGCGGAGCAGCTGGGCCCGTGAGCCATGGCCACTGAGCCTGTGCGTCTGGAGACTGGGCTCCGCAACAGGAGAGGACACAACAGTGAGAGGCCCGTGTACTGCAAAAAAAAAAAAAAAGGAAATCCTGCAATATGTGACAATATGGGTGGACAAGGAAGATATTATGCTAAGCAAAATAAGCTAGTGTCAGAAGAACAAACACTGTATTATTCCACTTATGTGAAGTATCTAAAATAGTCAAATTTATAGATACAGTGGTAATTGTCAAGGACTGGGGGAAATGGGACATGGGGTCTTGATATTCATGGGCATAAAGTTTCAGTTATGAAAGATGAATAAATTCTAGAGATCTCCTATGCAACATTTTGCATATAGTTGAACAGATTTTTAAGTGCACAATACAGTATTGTTAAGATGGTACTTTCATGTTGTGTTTTTATACCACAATAAAAAATTTACATACAGAATGCATGTAGACACTGATACACATACACACATACACATGTACAACGGGTGAAATCAGACTAAGGTCATCGAATTGTATCACTGTCAATTTCAGTTTTTAACTATATAGGATAATTTTGCTCTATGGGTCTAAATACTCTAATATCAGAATGTGTTCACCATAAATTTCAAAAATATAAATATGTATATATCCACATATTCACATAAGTGTGTATGTATGTGTGTGTGTAGGTGTATATCATGAAATTGTTCCTTCATATGGGCCATTTTACATATGTCACTTATATAATAAGGTAGAAACACGGTTCTGATTATGTCACTCTTGGATTCGTAAACATTTAATCTTTTACTAGATAAAGTCCAATTTTAAAAATCTGTCTTTAGGGTAATTCTGTCTTAAGCTGACCTAACAAGACTCTTGCTGAGGGCAGGCAAGGTTGATAAGATATTGAGAGTGAGAGGATGAGGAATTTGATCATATGTATCAAGGTTGGGAGGTTTTAGCTACATTGACCTGGCAGAATTATAGCTAAAACTAGGTTAACAGGCCAAGGACAGAAGTCAAGGGTGCGGTCTAGTCAAAAATAGGATTCAGAGGATTCTGACTAAAAGGTTAGTTAAGGAGAGAATTTTTGTCAGCTCTGTGATGGATGTTTTTGTGCCAAGTTTATTAGGAAGAGCTTTTGTAATCAATCCCTGTGGATGAAGAGGAAGAAGCAGAATTGGGAAGAGAAAGAAGATACCATCACATGAAGGACTCAGCTCTTCACCTGCAAAGCTTTGAAGGCCTGCATATGATTTTAGAATTTTCCTGGATATGGAATGAGGGGGGCCAGGCCTTTACACCCTCAACTCTACTAATCTTGGATTCAGGCCGTGCCCATAATGGGTCACGATTTGAGTAAGGCAGCCCTTTTCATCAGATCCCACACAGGGCTGTCAACCAGCAGGACTCTTAGTACCTGGGGAAAACCATCCTTAGCCCAGGGAGATTAGAAGATCACAGAATAATATCCATTTCAGCTAAAGCCCAAGGTGCTCCAGTTATTTTCTTCCTTAGGACTGAGAATTAAGGACAGTACAACATAGAGAGAGCAGCCTCTGATGGCTAGGCTATTAATAGTTGAATTGAGGAGTTAGTCACATTTTCCACCTCATTGCTTAGGGGAAAAAAACTTCCATTATCCAGAATAGAGAATTAAACAAATGTGAAGAGAGAAAAGAGGCAAGAGATAAAGTGAAGGTCTTGAATTTGTTCATTTTGGGGGGGGGATTAAGGAGAAAAAATATCCATTGTTTTGTGATAAATCTTTATGTCCTAAGGATGAAATTTGCTTTTTATACCCTTTAGTATAAAGGAGATTACAGGAGATTCTGTTACCTTCATGTAAAAGACATCTAATTAATACAGACAATTAGCTCTGCTACTTGTTAACTGTAGAGATGGGTATATTATTTAGATATTTTAAGCTTGAGTTTTTTATTTGTAAAATAATGATAATGATAACTACTTGAAGGGCAAATAAAATTAAATATAAGAGCTAAATTCTCCCTATTGAAAATAAGGCAGGGACTCCTGTTTTCCCTTTTCTTAAAGCATTTTTAAAAGCACTTAAAACAAAACTTGTAATTTAAGGTCTTTCTCTGGCTCTTTGAAATGTATGATAGTTCAAAAGCTTGATAAGCCTCTTGCTGGATTTAAGACCCAGGAAGGTCTTTCAGAAGGACCTTGTTCCCATCTGTTCGAAATGTAATCATCAAGAAAGATAGTGCTCAAATAAATGAAATAGAAACAAAGAAAACAATAACAAAGATCAATAAAATTAAAGCTGGTTCTTTGAGAAGATAAACAAAATTGATAAACCATTAACCTGACTAATCAAGAAAAAGAGGGAGAGGACTCAAATCAATAAAATTAGAAATGAAAAAGGAGAAGTTACAACAGACATAGCAGAAATACAAAGCATCCTAAGAGACTACTACAAGCAACTCTATGCAAATAAAATGGACAGCCTTGAAGAAATGGACAAATTTGTAGAAAGGTATAATCTTCCAAGACTGAACCAGGAAGAAATAGAAAATATGAACAGACCAATCACAAGTGATGAAATTGAAACTGTGATTAAAAATTTTCCAGCAAACAAAAGTCCAGGACCAGATGGATTCATAGGTGAATTCTATCAAACATCTAGAGAAGGGCTAACACCCATCCTTCTCAAACTCTTCCAAAACATTGCAGAGGATGGAACAATCCCAAACTCATTCTATGAGGCCACCATCACCTTGATACCAAAACCAGACAAAGATATTACAAAAAAAGAAAATTACAGACCAATATCAATGATGAATATAGATGTGAAAATCCTCAACAATATACTAGCAAACAGTATCCAACAACACATTAAAAGGATCACACACCATGATCAAGTGCGATTTATACCAGGGATGCAAGGATTCTTCAATATATGCAAATCAATCAATGTGATACACCATATTAACAAACTGAAGAATAAAAATCCTATGATCCTCTCAATAGATGCAGAAAAAGCTTTCGACAAAATTCAACACCCATTTATGATAAAAACCCTCCAGAAAGTAGGCATCGAGGGAACTTACCTCAACAGAATAAAGGCCATATATGACAAACCCACAGCCACCATCGTCCTCAATGTTAAAAAACTGAAACAATTTCCTCTAAGATCAGGAACAAGAAAAGGTTGCCCACTCTCACCACTATTATTTAACATAGTTTTAGGAGTGCTGGGAAAACATAGTTTTAAATGGAGCTGGGAAAACTGGACAGCTACATGTAAAAGAATGAAATTAGAACACTCCTTAACACCATACACAGAAATAAACTCAAAATGGATTAGAGGCCTAAATGTAAGACTGGACACTATAAAACTCTTAGAGGAAAACATAGGAAGAACACTCTTTGACATAAATCACAGCAAGCTCTTTTTTGATCCACCTCCTAGAGTAATGGAAATAAAAACAAAATAAACAAATGGGACCTAATGAAACTTAAAAGCTTTTGCACAGCAAAGGAAACCATAAACACGATGAAAAGACACCCCTCAGAATGGAAGAAAATAATTGCAAATGAATCAATGGACAAAGGATTAATCTCCAAAATATATAAACAGCTCATGCAGCTCAATTTTAAAAAAACAAACAACCCAATCCAAAAATGGTCAGAAGACCTAAATAGACATTTCTCTAAAGAAGACATACAGATGGGCAAGGAGCACATGAAAACCTGCTCAACATCACTAATTATTAGAGAAATGCAAATCAAAACTACAATGAGATATCACCTCACACCAGTTAGAATGGGCATCATAAGAAAATCTACAAACGACAAATGCTGGAGAGGGTGTGGAGAAAAGGGCACCCTCTTACACTGTTGGTGGGAATGTAAATTGATACAGGCACTATGGAGAACAGTATGGAGGTTCCTTAAAAAAACTAAAAATAGAATTACCATATGACCCAGCAATCCCACTACTGGGCATATACCCAGAGAAAACCACAACGCAAAAAGACACATGCACCCCAATGTTCATTGCAGCACTGTTTACAATAACCAGGTCATGGAAGCAACATAAATGCCTACTGACAGATGAATGGATAAAGAAGATGTGGTACATATATTCAATGGAATATTACTCAGTCATAAAATGGAACAAAATTGGGTCCTTTGTAGAGATGTGGATGGATCTAGAGAGTGTTATACAACATGAAGTAAGTAAGAGAAAAATATCATATATTAGCACATGTATGTGGAACCTAGAAAAATGGTACAGATGAACCAATTTTCAGGGCAGAAATTGAGACACAGATGTAGAGAACAAACTTATGGACACCAAGGGGGGAAAGTGGTGGGGGGTGTGGGGGGTGGTGTGATGAATTGGAAGACTGGGATTGACATGTATACACTGATGTGTATAAGATGGGTGACTAATAAGAACGTGCTGTATAAAAAAATTGTTTTAATTAAAAAAAAGAAAATGTTCTTATCTTTGTCTAAGAGGTTGAGATTTCATCCTATCTTTACAGTCTTTTAGCAGATTGCCTGTGATGCATATTACATTCTAGATTCATGCTTATTCAGAAATAAAATTGTTTTCCCTCCACATTTGTTGGTAGGTTTTCTGGGTTTTGAGGTTTTTTTAAAAATTCTATTTCTCCAACACTATACAACTCTCAGAATATTTTTGTTTGTTGTAGATTTTGTAAGTAATTATATAATTATTAATATTATTTCTCCTAAATCTCATTTTTGAGAGAAATTTGAGTTTCTGACTTGTTTTTTTAATTTCTAAGTATTCATTCTAGTACTTATAACTGCTGATTATGTATTTACTGAATGAATAAATACATATATTTCTTCTGAGAAGTTCAGAGCTCTAGTGGTATTGATCTTTGTTCTGTCTCTCTAGGTTAGAAAATAAGTGATAGTGAAATATCTAGTAAATTAATCACTGAAAATATAATAAAATATTGGGAATTAAAACACATTGATGCTATGCAAATAGGTATATATTTTATTCTCCCTCGTATCAGCAAATCAGAAACTTAAACTGGGTAAGTACATGTGAATTAAAGCTTATGTCAGCTCATGTGAATCTTGATATGTTCTAAGTCCCCATAGGCTAGATTTATATATTCTTCAAAATATGTGAAATGTACAAGTAAATTAATATTGCACAATCATTTAAACTAATATTTTCAAATATAGAACATTCTTTATCATTTATTTGAATGAGTCATAAGAACACAATATTTTCATATTTTTCCCCAGAGTTAGTAAATATATCAACTTCTTAATGTAGCTAAAAGCTAGAACTCACTTGGGCTTTTTTAATTTAAATTTTTAATTTAAAACTGTTGTATAATTTTTTATGCATTTGTATTATCTATTATATTTCTAAATAACATTTTATTGAAGCATAGTAGATATTTAATAGTATATTTGTTTCAGGTATACAGCTTAGTGATTCAATATTTTTATAGATTATACTCCATTTAAAGTTATTACAAAATAATGGCTATGTTTCCCTGTGCTGCACAGTATACCCTTGATGCTTATTTATTTTCTATATAGTAGTTTGTATCTCTTAATCCCATACCCCTATGTTTCCCCTTCCCTCTTCCCTTTCCCCACTGTTAATCACTAGTTTGTTCTCTATATCTGTGACTCTGTTTTGTTATATACATTCATTTGTCTTACTTTTTAAATTCTAAATACAAGTGATAACACAGAGTTTTGTCTTTGTCTGACATTTCACTAAGCATAATATGGTGCATCCACATAGTTGCAAATGGCAGAATTTCATTCTTTATTTTGTGGCTGAGTAATATCTGATTGTGTGTGTGTGTGTGTGTGTGTGTGTGTATAAAACATCATCTTTTTCCATATCTGATGATGGACACTTAAGTTGCTTCCATTACTTGGCAATTGTAAATAATGCTGCTATGAACATGGTGGTGCATGTGTCTTTTTGAATTCGTGTTTTTGTTTTCTTTGGGTGTATACCCAGCAGTGAAACTGCTTAATCATATGGTAGTTCTATTTTTAGTTTTGTCAGGGACTTTTCATCATGGCTGCACCAATTTACATTCCCACCAACAGTGTATGAGGGCTCCCTTTTCTCCACATTCTTGCCAATATTTGTTATTTGTAGACTTCATGATGATAACTGTTCTGACAGGTGTGAGGTGATATCTCATTGTGGTTTTGATTTGCATTTCTCTGATAATTAGTGATGTTGAGCTTTTTTTCATGTGCCTGTTGACCATCTATATATCTTCTTTGGAAACATGTCAAGCCTTCTGCCCATTTTTAAACTGGGTTGTTTGTTCTTTCAATACTGAATTGTATGAGCTGTTTATATATTTTGGATTTTAACCCCTTATTGGTTATATCATTTTCTCCCATTCACTAGGCTGTCTTTTTATTTTGCCAATTGTTTCCTTTGTTGTGAAAAAAAAAGTTTTAAGTCTCATTTGTTTGTTTTTGCTTTTGCTTATTATTTGTTTTGCCTTAGGAGACAAATCCAAAAAATACTGTTGCAATTTATGTCAAAGAGTGTTCTGCTTATGTTCTCTTCTAGTTTTATAGGTTCATGTATTATATTTAGGTCTTTAATCCATTTTGAGTTTATTTTTGTATATGATGTAAGAAATTGTTCTAGTTTCTTTTATAAGTAGCTGTCTTATAAGTAGCTGTCCAGTTTTCCCAGCACCACTTGTTGAAGAGACTGTCTTTTCTCCATTGTATATCCTTACCATCTTTGTTGTAAATTAATTGACCATAGGTATGTGGTTTCATTTGTGGACTCTCTATTCTGTTCCATTAATCTATATGTCGTGTGTGTGTGTGTGTGTGTGCACCAGTACCATGCTATTTTGATTATTTTAGTTTTGTGGAATAGTCTAAAGTTAGGGAGCATGATACCTCCAGCTTTGTTCTTTTTTCTCAAGACTGCTTTGGCAATTTGGGGTCTTTTGTGGTTCCATATAAATTTCAGGGTCACTTTTCTGTGAAAAGTGTAATGGGTATTTTGATAGGTATTGAATTAAATCTGTAGATTGCTTTGGGTAGTATGGACATTTTGACAATATTAATTCTTCCAAACCAAGAATTCAGTGTATCTTTCCATTTTTTATATCATCTTCAATTTCCTTTGTCAATGTTTTATAGTTTTCAGAGTATAGGACTTTGACCTTCTTGGTTAAGTTTATTTCTAGGTATTTTATTCTTTTTGATGTGATTTTAAATGGGATTGTTTTCTTTCTTTCTCTTTCTGATAGTTAATTGTTAGTGTATAGAAAAGCAACAGATTTCTGCATATTAATCTTTTATCTTGCAACTTTATTGAATTCATTTAGTGTAATAGTATCTTGGTGGAGACTTTAGGGTTTTCTATATATATAGTATCAAGTCATCTACAAACAGTGACAAGTTTACTTCTTCCCTTCCAATTTGGATTCCTTTAGCTTGTCTGAGTGATGTGGGTAGGACTTCCAATTTTATGTTAAGTGGAAGTAACAAGAGTGGACATAATTGTCTTGCTCTTGAATTAAGAGGAAATTTTTTCAGCTTTTCATCATTGAGTATAATGTTAGCTGTGGGTTTGTCATAAATGGATTTTATTATGATGAGATATTTTCCATCTATACCCACTTTAATAAGGGTTTTTATCATGAATGGATGTTGAATTTTTTTAATGCTTTTTCTGTTTCTATTGAGATGATGATGCAATTTTTATCCTCCCTTTCGTTAATGTGTTGTATTACATTGATTTGTGAGTATTGAACCATCCTTGCATCCCTGGAATCAATCCCACTTGATCATGGTGTATGATATTTTTATATATTGTTGAATTCAGTTTGGTAATATTTTATTGAGGATTTTTGCATCTATATTCATCAGAAATATTGGCCTGTAATTTTCTTTCTTGGTGGTGTCCTTGTCTGGTTTTGGTATCAAGGTAATGGTGGCCTTATAGAATGAATTAAGTTCCATCTTAAATTTGTTTGAATATTTTGAGAAGCATAGGTACAAGCTCTTCTTACATGTTTAGTAGAATTTCTCTGTGAAGCCATCAGGTCCTGGACTTTTGCTTACTGGGAGTTTTTTTGATTACATATTCAATTTCACTACTAGTGGATTAGTCCATTCAAATTGTCTATTTCTTCCTAATTCAGTCTTGTAAGATTGTGTGTTTCTAGAATTTTTTCCTTTTCTTCTAGGTTATCCAATTTGTTGGCATATAATTGTTTGTAGTATTCTCTTATGACTTTTTTGTTTCTCAGTGATATTTGTTGTTTCTCTTTTTTCACTTCTTATTTTGTTTATTTGGGTCCTTTCTCTTTTTATTTTGATAGCCTGGCTAAAGGCTTACTAATTTTGTTTTTCTTTTCAAAAAAGCAGGTCTTCATTTTATTGATCTTTTCTATTTTTTTTTTTTTGGTTTCCATTTTATTTATTTCCTCTCTGATCTTTATTATTTCCTTCTTTCTGCCGACTTTGGGCTTTGTTTGTTCTTCTTTTTAGAATTTATTTAGATGGTAGTTTAGGTTGTTTATTTGAGATTTTTCTTATTTATTGGGGTAGACCTGTATTCCTATAAACTCATTCTTAGAACTGCTTTTACTATGTTCCATAGATTTTGGAAAGCTGTGTTTGCATTTTCATTTGTATCTATTTATTTTCTGGTTTCTTCATTGACCCCCCTTTTTTTTTGTAGCATGTTATTTAGTCTCCATGTGTTTGTGTTTTTCCTATTTCTTCTCCCCATAATTGATTTCTAGTTTCACACTGTTGTGGTCAAAAAACTACTTGATGTAGTTTCTGTCCTCTTAAATTTGTTGAGACTTGTTTTGTGGCCTAACATGTAATCTGTCCTGGAGAATGATATATGTGCACTTGAAAAGAATGTTGCTGTTTTTGGATGAAAGGTCCTATAGATTTCCATTAAGGCCAACTGACCTAATGTGTCATTTAAGACCACTGTTTTCTTATTGATTTTCTGTCTGAATAATCTGTCTATTGATGTAAGTGGGGTGTTAAAGTCCCTTAATATTATTGTATTATTATCAATTTATCATTTTATGTCTGCTAATATTTGCTTTATATATTTAGGCGCTCCTGTATCAGGTGCATATGTGTTAATGAGTACAATATTTTTTGTATTGATTCCTTTATCATTATATAATGTCATTCTTTGTCTTTTGTTATAGACTTTGTTTTAAAGTATATTTTGTCTGATATGAGTGTTGCCATCCCCACTTTCTTGCATCTCTACTTGCATGAAATATCTTTTTCCATCACTTGGGCATTGGTTTTCAACTTTGATAGGGGAAATTGTCTTTGTAATTTTCACTGGATACTTAGACTTGGCACTGAGAATAGCATACTGAATATATAGTAAAACTGATGCTTTTAACTAGACACACATCATCTCTGCCTTATACATTCCCAGGAAATATATTTTAAGGAGAGTGGCGAGGCACATTATTACATATTTGCTTTTACCTCATTTATTGCAGTATACAAGGTGAGGTATATTTAAGCATCTATACATATATTTCTGATAATATTCATTTACTAAGGAACTGAGAAAATTGATACAAGTGTTTTTACCTAGAGTAAAGTACTGTGGAGAGCATCAGGGCCAATTCTTTCCAAATATTATATGTTATTGGAAATCATATAACAACATTAAAATATGACCACTCTTGCTTTTCATATGTATTATTATTTTAAATCTTCTCACCTTTTACTACTTTGGAGATCTAAAACAAAAATCTTTCAAAGTAAACCAACATATCAGTCATAGTTTTCTAAAAGTCTTAGGGTTTGCACCTACATAAATTATGGGCTTGGAATGATAATAATGTATCAATGTAAGTTTATCAGTTGTAAAAAATATACAACTCTGGTAGGGGACCTTGACAATGGGGAGGCTATGCATGTGAGGGGGAATGGGTATATGGTAAGTTGCTGTACTTCACCTCAGTTTTGATGCGAACCTAACACTGATCTAAAAAAAATCTATTAAAAAATAGGAGTGGGTATTTTAGTATCACATTTGGAATCAGTCTATTTTCAATAACAGTAATAAAATCCTGAGAGCATAGCTGATTGTAAAGATAATAGGAAAAGTGCTAAAATACCTTTAAGCACCTTGATGACTTTTGAAATGCTAATGACAACCCCTTCTGTTACCTTGGAATTCATTCTTACTAAATTTTACATTCAGCTATATAAAGCAACAATCTGGGAACACAAAATATGAAACCAAAATGATGAAAACTGTGAAAACAGCTTTATTCTCTATTCTGTGCTTCAACTTTTTTCTACATAGTGGGAAAAAAGGTAGAATCTTACCCATCCTTACAAAAATATCATATTTAACATGTTAATAAACTTCACAGAAGGCTAGAGATACAATCCATTCTATTTCTTTACTATCTCTGTAAAATCTCAGAGAAGGAGTGTTATCTCTGCGGTTGCTAGTATTTTCGTGAATCGACTCCATGATATTTTTCACCTGAAGCTTTGATATTGATTTATAGTAAGTTTTAACTCTCTAAAGACCTGAAGTGATACTGACAAGTCTATAAATAGGGAAGTTAAAAATAGTCCTGATTTTATTATCTAATTGGGAAATTTTTATGTGTTTGACCTAAAATAGAGTGCCAGGTATGTTTTCAGCAAAGATGGGTTTATTCAGGATCAGCAGAGATTTGCAATTTGGGATCTGCTACCATTATGAGCCACATGCAAATCCCTGTGAGGCAAGGGGAGGAGAACTCTTATAAAGGGGAAAGGAAGTTGTGATGGCTACAGTAAATAAAGTGTCCATGGCTTTTCATTGGCTGAGTCCTTGCCAAACAGAAGAGCCTTTCTTCTTCCTGTTGGGCTCTGCTGTTCGCAGGGTGTGAGAGCTCCCCTTCTGGTCTTCCAACTCTACTTAATTGTGTTTTTTTGCTTATTTTTTACATATCCAACATTATTGCTTTTATTATTATAAAAATTCTCTTTATTAGAAAAAAATTCTAAATAAATTTGGAAATATTGTTAAGATTTATTTTTAAGGTTCCATTTCTTATGTATATTTAAAAATTCTAGGCATTTAGGCATACCTTCAATAATATTTTGCAAGGCAGGATAGATGATATTGTAAGTTTTGAGTTGGGTCAATCTGATCTCAAGTATTGTTCCAAAAATATTAGATTTTTACCCTTTTATCAGTTTTTTCAAAAATAAATTTTGGACCTTGTATTAGAGTTCTTCAGAGAACCTGAGAATCTATCTTTCTATCTATCTGTCTATCTATCTATCTATCGATCATCTATAACTCATAATGTCAAGTAGCATTATATAGAAAGATCACAATTACTAAAATAAAATAAAGTTTGAAAAATACCAGTATTCTCACAGATTCAATAAATGTTCTTGACTTTTATAATGATCTTTAGCTTTTTATATTTATATATTTATCTGTAATACAGAGACATTAATAACGGGTAGGAAATTTTGAATCCTTTAATTGTGCCAAAATTGTTTCAAAGTTGTGCAAAAAGTACACTTACTCATTTGATTCTCACAACAGCCTGAGAGGTGGGTACTATGGTTTCCAGCTTTACAAATAAAGAAATGAAACACAGAGAGATTAAATATCTTTCCCAAGGCCACACAGCTTTTAAGTGGCAAAACTAGGACTGGAACTAAAATACTCTGAATGCAGTGCCCAAATATAAATTACTAAGCTTTATTGCTTCTCTGTAATATATGCTCTAGTACTTCCTTATAATTATATGACAATATTGTATTGTGGTAACTGTACTCTTTTGTCTAGTAACATATATGTTAAAAAATATAGAAAAAAAGTGAAAATGCAGTGTGTTTTTAAGGCATTTTAATACTAGTGGAAAAACACATATAAAATGTGGTAATTATTATACAGTATACAGTGAAAACACACAAAAGGGACACACTCTCTGTTTCCAGGTGTCCAGCAGTCAAGCAGTTCTTAAGCAGCAACTTTGTGGAAGCCACTGGGTTGGCTTGCCACACTTGCATAGATTTGGCTTATAAGGGACAAGATGCCCAAATGGAGTTATATAGTTTATTACTTATGGAACAGCAGGCAGCATGAGGTTTTTGTTTGCATTGTTTCCCAAGGCCCCAAGTTCCAATGGGACAATGTAGAGTCAGACTGAGGTGGATTCTGTGCACACTATAGGTCTGTGTCACAACTGAGGATCACTGAGCTTAGGAAACCCCAAATCTCATAAGGGGTCTTCTGGGAAACTTTTGAACCCTCCCCTCTAGAAAGAAACATTATCTTCACTTTTCTAGATTATAAGCAAGCCTTCAGAGAGGGGAAGGGAGAGTTCTTTATCTTTACCAACCTTGAATATTTCTAAGAATGGAGTTGTTCTCTTTCTGGAATTTAGATAAGCCTGAGCAAATTGACTGTTAATTCCTAGTTGTACAGAAATGTGAGAGAGTTGTAGAGAATTATATCTCAAAGTAGGACAATTCTGGACAGGCTTTACAGAAGAAATAAAAGTTAAAACTTGAGGCTTGTGAAAGCAGATGGAAGGTACACACATTCCATCAAAAACATAGAGGCAGCAATGATTTTGATACGACTGGAATATAGATACAATGCCTTGGCAGATTATGTTGCAAAGACATCCAGCCATAGCATTTTAGGGCACACTAAAGAGACTAAATAGTTTAGAGTTGATCCTGAGACTGATAGAGGGCATTTGAGTGTTTTTATAATACACAAAGACATAGGTAGAATTGCTTTAAAGAATGTAACTCTTTGGAACTATGACTTGCAGGAGGAAGTTCAGACCTAATTTTGCCATTTCTACTTTGACCAGAACATAAGCAAACCTTATCCCAAGGTAAATGCTTCAGGTCACATATTCTTTACTCTCATCTTTGTTTTCCCCTATTCTTACTTTTTTTCTGATCCAAGTTACTACTTCCTTTATTCTCCTAAATTTTTATTCTATATGCTACAAGCCCTGTGTTTAATAAGAATTCAAATTTTCCATACCCCAATCACTCCCAAGGGTCCTTTTCTGCACATGGCTCTCATTTCTCCCTCAATCTTCTCAAAGGTGACTATGATTTCTCACAGAGGACCAGGAAATAGAGACAATATTCATCCAGTTCCCAGTGCTGTCTTCATATTACGTATCTTATGTTCTTATAAAATGTTTTCTCATTCTTGGCATATGAAGCTTGGTTATCTACTTTGACTGTTGCAATGTGTAAATTTTTACATATTTATGAAAATTTTTGATATATAGTAAAATTGTACTTCTCTATCTCAGGTTGTGATATTGTCCTTGTTGATTTGTGTGCCCTTACAGAAACTCCTACAGCATTGGCAAATTCAATTTTTTTACTTCTTTAAATCCAAAACATTTCAGTTATACTTCATTCCAGCTACTCAAACACACATTCATATTATCCAACATAACAGTACCAGCAGTTACTTCATCTCCAGAGTAAGACTGTCTACAACCACTTTGTTAACAATCTATTTTAATTGTGCTTATTATTTCATTGTCCATCAACCACCACTTACTTGATGTCTTGATTTCCTACCAATGAAAAGTGCCCTCCTTATCTTCAACTTCTTCTCTATGTAGACTAAGCTTAAAGTACATAAATTCTATTTTGATGATGTAAATGCCCCAACTCTATTGTCCCCTTACCCTTTCTCACATCTGCTGAGAAAACACAATTATAAGTTTATCAACTGTTTGTCTTTTCCTATCCAGGTCTCTGAGTACTAAAGAAAATTAAGCAAGTACATCAGGGACAACTTCAATTCATTGTGATAAATCTCATCTAGGTCCCAATCAATAATTTACAGAACCATTGATATTTAATTTAAAAGCTCCATGGGATGTTATCTCTGAGGTCTTTGAACTAAGTCTAGCAAAATATCCATGAGATTCAGCAAATATCCTTTAATCCATTGAGTATTTGCAAATTGGAATAAGAGGGATTATCCCTTATGAAAAGCACAACTCAATATAATATAGTTCTTGAATATTTGCATATTTATAGAGATAGTAAGAACTAATATTAATAATAATCATTAAAACAACTTGGGTGGTGGATGTTTAAAAGTCAAAACCAGGTATTTCACAAATTGCTACCAATACAAATTTTATTATTTCAAATAGATTTATCTTGTTCTTTAGTATCTCTGGACATGGAAATTCTCAATCCAGTATTTAATATTTATTCCTTGATGCAAAATTTACTTATTTTAGATGTATTTTCTTTGAAGTGCAATTCTCAAGTATGTTTTGTTTTCTTTCCATGCATGTGTGTTTCAGACCTGGTTTTATATTCATATACAATTGTATACAGATTTAATGTATTGTACCTATCACTAAGACCTTTAAGATTATTATCACATGCCAGAAATGTCCACATTTTTCTTTTGTTGAGTGTAAGATACTAGAGGGCAGGATATGTGTCGAAAATATTCTTTGATGGCCTTGCGTTAACAGAAGACTACTTAATGATCTTTCAAAAATGGTGATAATTTAAATATATCTAAAAAAATTCTGACCTTGCTGTTATGCCCTTCTTACACTCCTCTCACACATGAATACAAAAACAAGCAATCGTTCTGTACAACAAAAATTCGTTAGTGTGCCAGCATAATACAATATTAGTGCTTAAACAAAACTAGGGAAAAAGAAAGTCTACTCTTTTTTTTTTTTTGAGACTAGATTATTTGTTTCTGTCTCTCTAAGTTTCTGTTCCATTCTACTTTCTCTCTTTCATTGCTCTGACTTGCCAATGGTACCAGTGTAGACCTTAATGTTACATACTCTGACAAGTCCAGTGCCTAATTATTTAGTCAATTTAGTTTCATATTTCTCCTATTTCAAATTTACAAAAAGGAAAAGTATGCTTGTTTGACTTCCTTAATCTATTGACCTTCATTAGACAAGTGTCTCCTTTCGGTCCAATAATACTCATAAACCGGTTTTCATCTTAACATTCTATATTTTCAAACTTTTCAAAAAACCTCTATTTTTTAGCTTCTAATTAGTATGAATTAATGAGGTTCTTGCTGTAAAATTCATTCCAATTTTCTCCCTAATCAGAATTCACTCTTGCCTGCTATGATGGTGTGGTTTGGTTGATTGAATATTATGTCCTCTTTGGTTTCTCCACTCACAGGTCAATTAACTCCTTTGCTTCAACTCCTCTGTTTGGAAATGGCTCTCTTATTGCTTGTAATTCAGCTTTCTCACAGGAGTGCTATGAAGTGTAATGAAGAAGGAACTAGCACCGACAAATTGAAATTGAATGAACTGAGGATTCAAGGACCTATGATTTGCACCTGGTCTTGTTAGTTAAGAAACACTGTAAATTAAACAACTTTTCTACATCTAAATTGTTTTTGCTTAAAATATTGGAAGGAATTTTTCTGTTATTGTTGGAAAGACTTAAGTACCACCTGCAAGAAAATAAGTAAAAAAGGGAAATAATAGCCAAAAGCAAAAGTAAATAATACTTAAATTGAGACACTGAAAAAATGATGATTTTGGAAAGAAAAAGAAAAACAGTGAAGTGGAGAAGTTGAGAAGGAACATCGGAAAATCTTCCTGTTCAAGAGGGAGAGGACTTGGACTCAATTTTCCTGAGGTAGTTGTAGGCACATTACAGTAAAAATTCAAACTAAGAAGTAAGGTATGGAAAGAGCTGGCAGTGTGATTGTGTGAAAAGGTAGAATAGAATAAGTAGAAAGTTGATCTTTCTTGCAATAGCTTTGCTACATGTGGATTTTCTTCTAACCAAAGAGGTGAAAAAGATGGGTTGAGAAAGAAAAATACCCACACAGAGAGAACATACAAGTCACCAGAACATCTAAAGGCAATCCTTTATCTGACCACATTCAGAGGGAATGGTAATGAGTGGACCTTTGGGTGATTTGAAGGATATTAATAGTGCCTCTCACAGGTGCTTAGGTATGAGAGAACATGCTGAAAATTCTAGAAATGTATGGATATGTTTAAAAAAACATATTGGAAGAAACATGATTGAATTCAAAAAATATAGGATTTTGTTTTTCTTTATATTCCAGACACTATCTGCATTGGCTTAATATCAAAATCATCAAGCAGGGCAAGTGTAAAGTGTCTTAACCTATTCAGAATTTTGTCATTTCCTCAGATGACAACTTCCTATTTAAAGAGACCAACTTCATTGCTATTCATGAGATTTCCAATGTGATTGTTGGAATATGAAATAAGGTTGAATATAATAAGAAAGGTGTTAATACCTCATATTGATTATCCTTTATTTGGAGTAAAGAAAACCTGTCACAAGTATATTTAGTAGCATGACATCAGCCATAAATACATAAAAAGTCAAATGAATGTGACTCATAGTTACCTATATACCTGTGTCCAAGGAAGACTACAGTAGAGATTTTTATATCAGCATATATTTGTAGCTTTAAAAAATAGAGAAAACTGACATGTGACCACTAAATCTTAGGTCAATTTGAAAGTCATAGATTTGTATCAGAATTCATCAAAAGCACTACTCAAATATGAATAAATATGAAATATTTTTATTCTTAAAAATCCACTCCTTAAAAAAGCCTGAGGTTTGTTTCTGTTAAGTAGGGGGGAAATTAGCTGCAATTTAATGTTATTATTTGGTAATATTACCAGTACAGAAATTATAAACTAATGTACTTATTAAAATTTCATTTGGCAACTACTCAGTGAAATGTATCCTTCTCTTATACTCTTATCTTTCACACTTCTAAGTGTTTTCTATTTTCCTGATTCCTCCTGACCCTTAACCCCCAAATGGGTTCTTTCAATGAGGATAATAAAACAGTAAAAGGAACTTCTTAAGTACATGATGGCTTATGAGTAGAATAAGGATCTTGCATGGCTTTTCAAGGCCATTACTTTGCTTCTCCAACTGCTGAGGTGGTTACTTACAGTTTCCATGCTGATGATAATGGCTACAGGGATACATATCCTATCTTCTCTGTAAATACTTAGTATTGCTTTCTCAGGTGACTGCCTGGCAAGCCCTAAAACTCTTCCTTCTTGGCTAATGTCTTGTTCCCTGCCATTGAACTATCAGGAATTGTTTCTAATTTCTCTCTCTGAGCCATGAGGGACAAGAATGGTGGTGTTCCTTCAAACTTAGCAAGCCTCTTATATCCTGAAATATCTATAGGAAGAATGAGCAAGTGCTTGTTCATTACTCCTAAATTCCAGGGATATTTCTGTGAATCACTATTCTTATCATCAGACAGGAAAACACATTCAAGGAGAAACTATTTTAAAAAAACCAAAACTCTAATACCTAGAAATTTTCCAAATTTCACAAGAAATTTCCAAAATTTCACAAGAATTTTCATGTTCTTGTGAAATTCCCTAAACTTGAGCATCAATAGGACCTGAGAATGGCTTTTAATAGAATACAGCATGGAGAGGGGATGTATGTGATGATGTGTACTTGATTATAGTACATGAGGTTGTCACCCATCTTACAAGGAAACTCCTTCTATCTCACCAGGTTTGAAGAAGCAAACTGACCTGCTGTCAACATCCATATGGAGAGGGTCATATGGCAATGAACTGAGGGTAGCCTGTGACCAACAGCCAGGAAGAAAGAAAGATCTTTGCCGAGCAAGGAGTGGCTCTTTCCAAAATCATACCTCAGATGAGACTCTAGCCCTGGTGGACATGTTGATTGCAAGTTTGTGAGATCTTGAGGCAAAGGACTGAGGTAAGCAGTGACCAGAATCCTGAACCACAGAAACTGATATAATAAATGTGAGTGTTTTTAAGCACCTAAATTTGTGACAATATTGTTACAAAGCAATAGATAACCAATATCTTGAGGAAAGATTAATCTCTCTTCTCTAGCAAGTTTACTTTTTTATTTTCTGGTGAATGAGAAATATAATTGGGGAAAAACTAGTTCTCTTGGTTTGTATTGACCTTGTTTATCTCACAGTGACAATTTCTGCCCTGAACCTTACCAAGAGTGATGGAGGTGGGTGGGGAAAAGAAGTAGAAATGAACCTGAGGGATGGAGAGAAATAAAAGGTGACTATGCTGTAGTTATATGGAAAAAAAGAGAGAGAAAGTTTCCATTTGAAACTGTAATATAGGAGGAACTGTGGGAAAAAGGAAGAGAAAAGGAAATGAAAAAATGCCTATTAACAGTGAAAGAATTAGTAAAATAAAATTCATAAAAATAATTGTATGCTATAAAAAGTATGTCCTTTTTTGATCCATCAAAATAAATAATGAAGGAAAGAACAAGCAAATGGGAAGCCACAAGACATCAAATAAGATTTTTTAAATAGAGTTATGAGGAACAGAGTATAGCCTGATGTTACTAGAGAAAAATTAAGGTCAGAAATTAATCAATTTTAGTAAGAAATAAATTTCCTAAACATAGCTAATCATTGAATGAGGAAAAATTTTTTTTAAGTTTACTCTTACAGTAAAACAAACCAGATTCAAGGGAGCTTTGAAAGATAAGCATGTCAAAATCAGTCCAGAAATTGGCAAATCCAATTAAATGTGTGTTTCTTAATTCAATCAGTGAAAATGGGAGGAAGCAGAGAATTAAAGTATGGAGAATTTTGTGGACATGATATGACTTCCTCCTATATTATAACACTCACCGTTCTGAAAGCAATAATAAATCCTCAGGAAATAGAGAATGTTTTAAAAAGTTCCAAAGGAAGAGGGAACTCTTCACTAAATTTAATATTTTTCTAGCTGTTTATGGTAACCATTGGCAAGTGTTTACAGTGTAATTACATATTGGAGAAAGGGGAAATCAAAATATAGGTGGAAACATTTGACAACTCTAAGCCACATAAAAATGCTAAACATTATTTTAAAAAGAAAAAGAGAAGGTACAAAATTTGAAGCTTTAAAACATTAAACCTGTCAATTATATCTCAATTAAAAAAACTAAACTCAAAATCTCAGATATTTGCAGGAATTTACTGGAGTTTTGTTATTTCTGACAGAGTGATATATTTGATCTAAAATGAAAAGTAATAAAACATCACAGGATGCTTCATTAATTTATGAGAAATAACTGCGTTTGGAGACAGAAGAAAATAGAGTACTTATGTCTGATTTCAGAGCAGCTATCTGACAATATATCTGGTATTATGTTTCACAAAATATCATGTTACTAGTTTTCATCAAATTTGGTATTGAGCTAGGTATTAGCAAATGGAATAGAAAAGAGAAAAAATAAATTTGTAAATACACAGGCATTTGTCTGTTACCTAAAGATTTTGATTCAGCTTTTAACCCTGAATATATACAATGTGTAAAGGAAAGGAAAGCAGCAGGTTGAACCCAATACTAGCCTACAAGGATATGCTTTTGTATGGTGGTAGTTGTGAAGAAAATACATTATGATTTCCAAATTTTCAGTCTGTGCATGGTCAGAGAGAGAGGATGATCAGGAAAAATAGATCATGAAAGCACTGAATATGCTGCTATCCTCTATTTTTGCGTTTTAAAAAGTATGTGAAAGGCCCAAAGATAACAGGGAAAAATTAGTGAACAGCTTCCTTTGTAAGTGGAAGGTGGAGGGAATGATGCCTGAAGTAGAATTTGGAAATAAATGAAAACCAATAGGTAGAGAAAAGAAGGGCATTCTAGAAAGTGAAACAACATATGCAAAGGAATGTTAATAGGAAATCGAAGTAGTTTCTTGTTGCTGATTTTGTCTGCTAATGAGAGGTAGGAAGAAAAATGATACAGTTTGGAGACTGAGACAAAACACAAATTTAAAAAAATGATCTGAGAGATAGTTAAGTATCAAGAGAACTTGGTGAGTAATTAAATATGGGTGTGAAAGAAAGAATGAAGTAGAGGATACTTAAACTTACAGATAAGGACAGCCAGGTAGATAATGCTGTCTCCAACAGAGACAGCAGGTACAGGAAAGATCAGTTTTACAGTAGTGAGTGCAAACAGATGACAGAAATAACAAGAGAAGTTTGAGATAACTTGACTTTGGAGGATAGAAATGGGGATGCCATTTAAGTCACTTGATATAATGGTCTGAAATTAATTTATAATGTGAGTGATTTATAAATTTAAAAATGTTTTAAAATATCTTACATTTTTTTATTGAAGTAAAACTACCTGCAGAAAAGTGCACCAATCTTAAATATTTATTTAGCTCAGTGAATTATCATAAACACACACACACACGTGTGAACACGCACATTCTTGTTAATGCCAGACAGATTGTGAAGTGGAATAAAAAGACCACCTCAGAAGACCCCTTCATACTATTCCAAAGCACCATCCACTCTGCCTCTTCAAAGTTCACCACTGTGTACATTTTCAACTATCATGGGTTTGTTTTGTCTGGTTTTGAACTTTATATAATGGAATCATGAAGCATATTATTTTGTATATGACTTATTTTCCTCAACATTATGTTTTTAAATATCTTCACCTACACCTGCTAGTGTCTACCTTTTCACTAAGAAAGAGATTTTCTTTTTTTTTTCTTTTTTCTTTTTTTTTTTTTTGTGGTACGCGGGCCTCTCACTGCTGTAGCCTCTCCAGTTGTGGAACACCGGCTCTGGACGCACATGCCCAGCGGCCATGACTCACGGTCCCAGCCACTCCACAGCATGTGGGATCCTCCTGGACCGGGGAACGAACCCGTGTCCCCGGCATCGGCAGGCAGACTCTCAACCACTGTGCCACCAGGGAAGCACAAGAGATTTTTTTAACTTTTTTTTTTTTTCACTGCTTTTTCTCCTCTTGGTCACCTTCATTACTGACTTAAACGACAACCCTTTTTTTCACCCTTATAACTGTTTTATTTATCAAGATCATTCTCTCTGCCTTCATCTAAATATGCAGTCACTATTTTCAGAATTTTATCTATGCAAATGTATTTAATTCTCATGACAATCTATTAGATAGATATTATTACAATTACCTGTATTATATATAAAATACATGCATCATTATATTATTCTTATTATAGCATATTTTATCATGTAATATTATACAATAAACTATGACTAATATTATAATATTATTGTACATAATAGTGGAATATGAGACACAAAACGTTTAAATGACTTTCTTATTAACTAACTAGTAAGTGGCATAGCCAGGATTTGAACTTATAAATGACTTGAATTTTTAAATTTTATTTAACCTTAACATATTAGAAAAACCTACATGAGAGTTCTGTCCAGATACCTGAGAATCTAAAATTGTAGTCTCCAGAAAAGGAGCATCAGCATCAACTGGGAAATATTTAGGAAAGCACATTTTCAGGTTGTACCTAGATTCATTGAAGCTGTAGGCCTGGGGCTCCAATCTGTATTAACAAATGTATCCTTATGCATGCTAAAAATTTCAGAACCACTGCTCCAAAATATTCTTTGCTGTAAAGTTTGTGTGAGGCTGAACTAAAATGAACTGATTTTATTAAGGGGAGAAGCCCTTAATAAATTATTACTTTATTAATATTTGTTAATGGCTAAGTGATTAAAAAAATCTTCAGGGATATTAATGCAATGTTGTGTAAGAATAGAATATATAGAGACATGTTTAAAATATAAAAGGCTTCATTTAATTTTAGTTGGTAAGGCAGGTAGAATAAAAATGATATTTCAGGGGATAGCTTCAAGATGGTGGAGGAGTGAGATGTGGAGATCACGTTCCTCCTCAAAAATACATCTATATGTGGAACAGCTCCTACAGAACACTTACTGAACGCTGGCAGAAGACCTCAGATTTCCCAAAAGGCAAGAAACTCCCCACGTACCTGGGCAGGGCAAATGAAAAAGGAAAAAAAAAAGAGACAAAAGAATAAGGACGGGACCTGTACCTCCGGGAGGGAGCTGTGAAGGAGAAAATGTTTCCACACACTAGGAAGCCCCTTCACTGGCAGAGGCGGTGGGTGGCAGGTGGGTGAAGCTTCGGAGCCATGGAGGAGAGCACAGCAACAGGGTTACAGAGGACAAAGTGGAGAGATTCCCACAGAGAGGATTGGTGCTGACCAGCACTCACTAGCCTGAGAGGCTTGTCAGCTCACCCACCAGGGCAGGTGGGGGCTGGTAGCTGATGCTCAGGCTTCGGAGGTAAGATCCCAGGGAGAGGACTGGGGTTGGCTGCATGAACACAGACTGAAGGGGGCTAGTGTGCCAAGCTAACTTGAAGGGAGTCCAGGAAAAAGTCTGGAAATGCTTAAGAGTCAACAGACCACTGTTTCAGGGTGCGCAAGGAGAAGAGATTCAGAGCACCACCTAAATGAGCTCCAGAGATGAGCATGTGCTGGGGCTATCAGTGCAGACACCAGAGACGAGCATGAAATGCTAAGGCTGCTGCTGCAGCCACCAAGAAGCCTGTGTGCAAGCACAGGTAACTATCAACACCTCCCTTCCTGGGAGCCTGTGCAGTCTGCCACTGCCAGGGTCCCATGATCCAGGGACAACTTCCCCGGGAGAACACATGGCAAGTCTCAGGCTGTGGCAAACTCATGCCGGCCTCTGCCACCACAGGAGCACCCCACATTCTGTACCCTTCCCCACCCCGGCCTGAGTGAGCCAGAGACTCCTAATCAGCTACTCCTTTAACCCACTCCTGTCTGGGCGAAGAACAGATGCCAGAGGGCGACCTACATGCCAAGACCAGGCCAAGTCGAAAGCTGAACCCCAGGAGCTGTGCAAACAAAGAAGAGAAAGGAAAATTTCTCCATGTGGCTTCAGGAGAAGTGGAGTAAATCTCCACAATCAACTTGATGTACCCTGCACCTGTGGAATACCTGAATAGACAAAGAATAATCCCTAAACTGAGGCAGTGGACTTTGGGAGCAACTGTAGACTTTGGGGTTTGCTTTCTGCATCTGATTTGTTTCTAGTTTTATGTTTATCTTAGATTAGTATTTAGAGCTTATTATTATTGTAGATTTGTTTATTGATTTGGTTGCTCTCTTTTTTAAACATGTGTATATATTTTTTTCCTTTTTCTTTTTTTGTGAGTGTGTATTTGTATGTTTCTTTGTGTGATTTTGTCTGTATAGGTTTGCTTTTGCCATTTGTCCTAGGGTTCTGTCTTTCCTTTTTTTTCTTAGTATAGTTTTTACTGCTTGTTATCACTGGTGGATTTGTTTATTGGTTTTCTTGATCTCTTCTTTTTTTTGAATTACTTTATTTTTTTTATTTTAATAACTTTATTTTATTATTAGTTTTCTTTCTTTCTTTCTTTCTTTTTTTTTTTTTGTGGTACACGGGCCTCTCACTGTCATGGCCTCTCCTGTTGCAGAGCACAGGCTCCAGACGCACAGGCTCAGCAGCCATGGCTCACGGGCCCAGCCCCTCCGCGGCATGTGGGATCTTCCCAGACCGGGGCACGAACCCGTATCCCCTGCATCGGCAGGCGGACTCTCAACCACTGTGCCACCAGGGAAGCCCTCTTTTTTGTTTTTTCTCCCTCTTATTCTGAGCCATGTGGCTGACAGGGTCTTGGTGCACTGTCCAGGTGTCAGGACTTGGCATTCTGAGGTGGCAGAGCCGAGTTCAGGACATTGGTCCACCAAAGACCTTCCGGCCCCTCATATTATCAATTGGTGAGAGCTCTCCAAGAGATCTCTGTCTCAATGCTAAAACCCAGCTCCAGTGAATGACCAGCAAGCTCAAGTCCTGGACACCTCACACCAAAAACCTAGCAAAACAGGAACACAACCCCACCCATTTGCAGAGACGCTGACTAAAATAATAGTAAGTTCACATACACCCCAAAACACACCACCAGACCACCTACCCCCCAGCAAGACAAGATCCAGGCTCATCCACCAGAACACAGGCACCAGTCCTCTCCAACAGGAAGCCTACACAACCCACTAAACCAACCTTAACCAAGGGTGGCAGACAGCAAAAACAATGGGAACTAAAAACGTGCAGCCTATGAAAAAGAGACCCCAAACACAGTTAGTTAAGCAAAATGAGAAGGCAGAAAAATACACAGCAGAAGAAAGAGCAAGGTAAAAACCCACCAAACTAAACAAATGAAGATGAAATAGGCAGTCTACATGAAAGAGAATTCAGAGTAATGATAGTAAAGATGATCCAAAATCTTGGAAATAGAATGGAGAAAATACAAGAAACATTTAACAAGGATCTAGAAGAAATAAAGAGCAAACAAACAATGATGAACAATATAATAAATGAAGTTAAAAATTCTCTAGAAGGAATCAATAGCAGAATAACTGAGGCAGAAGAATAGATAAGTGACCTGGAAGGTAAAATAGTGGAAATAACTACCACTGAGCAGAATAAAGCAAAAATAATGAAAAGAATTGAGGACAGACTCAGAGACGTCTGGGACAACATTAAACACACCAACATTCAAATAACAGTGGTCACAGAAGAAGAAGAGAAAAACGAAAGGCACTGAGAAAATAATTTAAGAGATTATAGTTGAAAACTTCCCTAATATGGGAAAGGAAATAGTCAACTCCAGGAAGCACAGAGAGTCACATACAGGATAAATCCAAGGAGAAACATGCCAAGACACATATTAATCAAACTATCAAAAATTAAATACAAAGAAAATTATTAAAAGCAGCAAGGGAAAAGCAACAAATAACATACAAGGGAATCCCCATAAGGTTAACAGCTGATCTTGCAGCAGAAACTCTGCCAGCCAGAAGGCTGTAGCAGGACATATATAAAGTGATGAAAGGGAAAATCCTTCAACCAAGATTACTCTACCCAGCCAGGATCTCTTTCTATTTGATGAAGAAATTAAAACCTTTACAGACAAGCAAAGCTAAGAAAATTCAGCATCACCAAACCAGCTTTACAACAAATGCTAAAGGAACTTCTCTACACAGGAAACACAAGAGAAGGAAAAGATCTACAAAAACAAACCCCAAAAAATAAGAAAATGGTAATAGGAACAAACATATTGATAATTACCTTAAATGTAAATGGATTAAATGCTCTAATCAAAAGACAGAGACTGGTTGAATGGATTCAAAAACAAGACCCATATATGTGCTGTCTACCAGAGAACCACTCCAAACCTAGGGACACATACAGTCTGAAAGTGAGGGGATGGAAAATGATATTCCATGCAAATGGAAATCAAAAGAAAGCTGCATATCAGACAAAATAGACTTTAAAATAAAGACCATAACAAGAGACAAACAAAGACACTACATAACGATCAATGGATCAATCCAAGAAGAAGATATAACAATTGTAAATATTTATGCACCCAACATAGGATCACCTCAATACATAAGGCAAATGCTAACAGCCGTAAAAGGGGAAATCAACAGTAACACAATCATAGTAGGGGACTTTAACACACCACTTTCACCAATGGACAGATCATCCAAAATGAACATAAATAAGGAAACACAAGCTTTAAATGCCACATTAAACAAAATGGACTTAATTGATAATTTTAGGACATTCCATCCAAAAACAAGAGAATACACTTTCTTCTCAAGTGCTCATGGAACATTCTCCAGGCTAGATCACATCTTGGGTCACAAATCAAGCCTGGTAAATTTAATAAAACTGAAATCGTATCACTTATCTTTTCCATCACAACACTATAAGATCAATTACAGGAAAACTGTAAAAAATACAAACACAAGGAGGCTAAACAATGCACTGTTAAATAACCAAGAAATCACTGAAGAAGTCAAAGAGAAAATCAGATAATACCTAGAAACAAATGACAATGAAAACATGATGGCCCAAAACCTATGGGATACAGCAAAAGCAGTTCTAAGAGGGAAGTTTATAGCAACACAATCTTACCTCCAGTAACAAGAAACATCTCAAATAAACAACCTAACCTTGCACCTAAAGCAATTAGTGAAAGAAGAGCAACAAACCCCCAAAGTTGGCAGAAGGAAAGAAATCATAAAGATCAGATTAGTAATAAATGAAAAAGAAATGAAGGAAACAATACCAATGATCAGTAAAACAGAAAGCTGGTTCTTTGAAAAGATAAACATAATTGACAAACCATTAGCCAAATTCATCAAGAAAAAAAGGGAAAAGCCTCAAATCAATAGAAGTAGAAATGAAAAAGGAGAAGTAACAACAGACATTGCAGAAATACATATGATCATGAGAGATTACTACAAGCAAGTATGCCAATAAAATGGACAACCTGGAAGAAATGGACAAATTCTTAGAAAAGCACAACCTTGCTAAACTGAGCCACGAAGAAATAGAAAATATAAACAGAGCAATCATAATCACTGAAATTGAAAGTCTGATTAAAATCTTCCAACAAAAAAAGGCTCAGGACCAGATGGCTTCACAGGCGAATTCTATCAAACACTTAGAGAAGATCTAACACCTATCCTTCTCAACTCTTCCAAAATATAGCAGAGGGAGGAACACTTCCAAACTCATTCTATGACCAAAACCAGGCAAAGATGTCACAAAAAAAGCAAACTACAGGCCAATATCACTGACGAACATAGATGCAAAAATCCTCAACAAAATACTAGCAAACGCACTCCAACAGCACATTAAAAGGATCATACCATATGGTCAAGTGGAGTTTATCCCTGGGATGTAAGGATTCTTCAATATATGCAAATCAATCAATGTGATACACCATATTAACAAATTGAAGGGTAAACACTGTATGATCATCTCAATAGATGCAGAAAAAACTTTCAACAAAATTCAATACCCATTTATGGTAAAAACTCTCCAGAAAGTAGGCATAGCGGGAACCTACCTCAATATAATAAAGGCCATATATGACAAACCCACAGCCAACATTGTTCTCAATGGTAAAAAATGGAAACCATTTCCACTAAGTACAGGAAGAAGACAAGGTTGCCCAATCTCACCACTATTATTCAACATAGTTTTTGGAAGTTTTAGCCACAGCAATCAGAGAAGAAAAAGAAATAAAAGGAATCCAAATAGGAAAAGAAGAAGTAAATTTGTCACTGTTTGCAGATGACATGATACTATACATACAGAACCCAAGAGATGCTACCAGTAAAGCACTAGAGCTAATCAATGAATGTGGTAAAGTAGCAGGATACAAAATTAATGCACAGAAATCTCTTGCATTTCTATACACTAATGATGAAAAATATGAAAGAGAAATTAAGGAAACACTCCCATTTACCACTGCAAGAAAAAGAAGAAAGTACCTAGGAATAAAACTACCTAAGGAGACAAAAGATCTCTATGCAGAAAATTATAAGACACTGATGAAAGAAATTAAAGTTGATACAAACAGATGGAGAGATATACCATCTTCTTTGATGGGAAGAATCAACATTGTGAAAATGACCATACTACCCAAAGCAATCTACAGATTCAATGTAATCCCTATCAAACTACCAATGGCATTTTTCACAGAACTAGAACAAAACATTTCACAATTTGTTTGGAAACACAAAAGACCCTGAATAGCCATAGCAATCTTGAGAAAGAAAAATGGAGCTGGAGGAATCAGACTCCTGGACTTCAGACTATACTAGAAAGCTACAGTAATAAAGACAGTATGGTACTGGCACAGAAACAGAAATATAGATCAATGGAACCGGATAGAAAGACCAGAGATAAACCCAAGCACATATGGTCACCTTATTTTTGATAAAGGAGGCAAGCATATACAATGGAGAAAAGACAGCCTCTTCAATAGGTTGTGCTGGGAGAAACTGGGCAGCTACATGTAGAAGAATGAAATTAGAACATTCCCTAACACCATATGCAAAAATAATCTCAAAATGGATTAAAGACCTAAATGTAAGGCCTGACACTATAAAAGTCTTATAGGAAAACATAGGCAGAACACTCTATGACATAAATCACAGCAAGATCCTTTTTTACCTACCTCCTAGCGAAATGGAAATAAAAACAAAAATAAACAAATGGGATCTAATGAAACTTAAAAGCTTTTGCACAGAAAAGAAAACCATGAACAAGACCAAAAGAGAACTCAGAATGGGAGAAAATATTTGTAAGTGAAGCAACTGACAAAGGATTAATCTCCAATATATACAAGCAGCTCCTGCAGCTCAATATCAAAACAACAAACAAGCCATTCCAAAAATGGTCAGAAGACCTCAATAGACATTTCTCCAAAGAAGATATACAGATTGCCAACAAACACATGAAAGAATGCTCAACATCATTAATCACTAGAGAAATGCAAATCAAAACTACAATAAGGTATCAGAATGGCCATCATCAAAACATCTACAAACAATAATTGCTGGAGAGGGTGTGGAGAAAAGGGAGCCCTCTTGCACTTTGGTGGGAATGTAAATTGATACAGCCACTATGGGAGCAGTATGGAGGTTTCTTAAAAAACTAAAAATAGAACTACCATACGACCTAGCAATCCCACTACTGGGCATATACTCTGAGAAAACCAGAATTCAAAAAGAGTCATGTAACACAATGTTCATTGCAGCTCTATTTACAATAGCCAGGGCATGGAAACCACCTAAGTGTCTATTGATAGATGAATGGATAAAGAAGATGTGGCACATATACACAATGGAATATTACTCAGCCATAAAAAAAATGAAATTGAGTTATTTGTAGTGAGGTGGATGCGCCTAGAGTCTGTCATACAGAGTGAAGTAAGTCAGAAAGAGGAAAACTAGTACCATATGCTAACACATATATATGGAATCCAGGAAAAAAAAAAAAGCCGTTCTGAAGAACCTAGGGGCAGGAGAGGAATAAATTGCAGATGTAGAGAATGGACTTGAGGATACGGGAGAGGGAATGTTAAGCTGAAATGAAGTGAGAGAGTGGCATGGACATATATACACCACCAAATATAAAATAGATATCTAGATCTAGTGGGAAACAGCTGCATAGCACAGGGAGATCAGCTCCGTGCACTGTGACTACCCAGAGGGGTGGGATAGGGAAGGTGGGGGGAAGACATAAGAGGGAGGGGACATGGGATATATGTTTACATATAGCTGACTCATTTTTTTATACAGCAGAAACTATCACACCATTGTAAAGCAATTATACTCCAATAAAGATGTTAAATATATATATATATATATATATATATATATATATATATATATATATATATATATATATATATATATGTCTGTCATATTTAAAATGAGTATATGGGAATTCAGTCTTGCAGTGGCCAAAGGATTTTTTTTTTTGATTTGGATGAATTAATGTTTTGTTGTAATATTCTTTTTTCAAAGATTTATTTATTATTTACTTATTTATTTTTGGCTGCGTCAGGTCTTATTTGCTGCATGTAGGATCATTGTTGAGGCATGTGGGATCTTTCATTGTGGTGCGTGGTCTTCTCTCTAGTTGTGGCATGCAGGTTTTCTCTTCTCTAGTTGTGGCATGCAGTCTCCAGTGTGCATGGGCTCTGTAGTTTGCAGCACTTGCGCTCTAGATGAGGCACACGATCTCGGTAATTGTGGCACTTGGGCTTAGTTGCCCCACAGCATGTGGGATCTTAGTTCCCTGAACAGGGATCACACCTGGATCCCCTGCATGGTAAGGCACATTCTTTACCACTGGACCACCAGGGAAGTCCCTCTTGGATTTCATTGGCAGTCCTCCTCTCAAGCAAATAAATTACTGGCATTTATAGAATGGATATCATTCTAAGAAAAATGATTTGGGATAGACAGGAGAAAAGATTAAGAGTAGAAGAGAAATACAAGAATTCATAGCATGGTCCCTTTCACAGAACCTTCCTCCTCTTTTCTCTGCTGTCTCTGCTGTCTCTGCTTCTCCTGTATTTCTTTATCCCTTCCTGCATCAGTCTGACTCCTGGGGAAGGGGAAGTGATGATCTTTTAATTGGTGGTTCCCTTCACTCATGCATTTTCACATAAAGAGGGATGAGGACACAACTTCTTTAGCTGGTAATGAATTATGTGCTCCATTTGAGGACATAGGCTTGTGTTCCTGGTGGCTTAACCCTGAGTCCACTTCATATCTTAGTCTAGATTCCACTCCAAGAGTCCCTTCTCATCCACACACCAGGTAGCTAGGAAAGCAGATATGGTAAAGAGACCTGATCAGGGGCTAAGGAGAACTTAGATAAAGGACTATGCCCCTTATGAAGGCAACAGGATGGAGAGTTGAGACTCTACTTAGGCAATCAAACAAGGCATTAATCTGATAAATGTAAACACAGAGAGAACAGAGTGCCATATAATTTAATTTTTCTTATCACAGCGCAAGGAAAACCAGCCTTATTTGGATCACCAGGAAAACTATTGCCATTGAGAAGCTACCCAGGACTGAAGGTACCTCTACTTACTATCTATGTGAATTTAATTTAATTGAGCCTAATATGAAACATTGAAATAATAATATCTGTTTTAGCATTGTTGAGAGTTAATAATGTATGCAAATCTCTTGATATATTTTTGGCACTTAACAGGCATTTATTTAATGATAGATCTTATTAGGGTTATCATTATCATAATCATAATTAGCCAATGAATCACTTGTAATAGGAGCATCAGGCTCAACATTTAATAAGTGAGCTGCTTTAATATTCCAAGAAACATATACATCACTGCCATAAATAATTAAGTTATCTTTTATTGTGGAAATAAAATACTAATAAATCAAGTCTAAAATCCAGCTAAAATTAAAATATACCACAATGGTATTTTTCTTTATTTTGAGGATGCAAGTGGGGCAGGATAATTTATTGAGATATTAATTTGAGTTTTATTCTCCCTTGTACTCTCCTTCCCTCATTCAAGTTGGTAGTGAGACTGTTGGTTTCCTTGCTCCAGAAGAGATTTGTGTTGCTAGGCTAAATATGAGAAGCATGTAAACAACTGTGTTCCTGGTTTTTTAATTCCAGATACTTGATATTCCTGAGGGTATTTTGCTATTAGAGAGGAGAAATAGGTGGATGGCTTTTAAACTTGTGAGAGAGGGAGCGGGGATTCCCTAAGACTCCAAATAGATGCCAATGTGAAAAGTATACTGTGACTGGCATTCTTGAGACACACCAGGATGAAAGTGAATAAATACCTAGGGCAGTGTTTGAGTGTGGACCTTAAGGAAACTGGAGCTTGAATGCCATAGCTCCAACTCTTCGTAAAGATTTCCAGGCCCAAGTTTGACTCATGCAGAAGAACTGAAAAATTCAAGAGTCCTTATATTCTGGAAAATTAGATTACAGAAAATCATGATGAGATAAAGAAAAACTACACTTTCTGCCATTTCAAATCATTGCTTAAGACTCCTTGATTCTTCTGTAAAGAGCCTCGGTAATGATTGAGAGTGATTTTCCTAACAGGCTGTCAGCACAAGTTCTGAGCCATATTTAATCTGACCATAAAAAAATAATATGGATTTTTCTGATATGTTATCTCTTACATGATAAGTTTTGGGTATAAAGTTCATATAAAAAGAGAATTTAATATTTTATTTTATATTTTTTCTGGCAATCCACTCTTTTTATAATTTATTGACGTATAGTTGATTTACAATGTTGTATTAATATCTGCTGTACAGCAAAGTGATTCAGTTATACACACACACACATATTTATTTATTTTTCATATTCTTTTCCATTATGGTTTATCACAGGATACTGAATATAGTTCCCTGTGCTATATAGTAGGACCTTGTTGTTTATCCATTCTCTGTATAACAGTTTGCATCTGGCAATCCATTCTTTTTTTTTTTTTAACTTTTTATTTTATCTTGGGGTATAGTTGATTAACAATGTTGTATTAGTTTCAGGTGTACAGAAGAGTGATTCAGTTATACATATACATGTATCTATTCTTTTTCAAATTCTTTTCCCATTTAGGTTGTTACATAATATTGAGCAGAGTACCCTGCGCTATACAGTAGGTCCTTGTTGGTTATCCATTTTAAATAGAGCAGTGTGTACATGTCAATCCCAATTCCCTAACTATCCCTCCCCCCACCCTTCCCCCTGGTAGAGAGTTTAATATTTTAATCTAACAATCTATCATCTAAATATATCAAAGTACAAAAATAACCTAAAATGGTGCATAAAACAAATTTGACAATATTTGACATTTCTTCTTGCTACTCATGATATTTCATCTATCTTAGTTGGAAAAATCATGGCACTTCATCTTTTTTTTTTTTTTTTTTTTTTTTTTCGGTACGCGGGCGTCTCACTGCTGTGGCCTCTCCCGTTGCAGATCACAGGCTCCAGACGTGCAGGCTCAGTGGCCATGGCTCACGGGCCCAGCCACTCCACAGCATGTGGGATCCTCCCGGACCGGGGCATGAACCCTTGTCTGCTGCATCGGCAGGCGGACTCTCAACCACTGTGCCACCAGGGAAGCCCGTGGCACTTCATCTTAGTCCCCTTGTTTTATAACTGGACAGTAAGAATAAGGAGTCCAACAGCTCAGGCAGGTTCCATGAAGAGCCCTCACTCTGTGCTACATGAGTCATACCTTATAGGAAATTGAGGTAAAGACCATCTGGGCCTGTGATGGTAACTTTTCCTGAGTCCAAGATAGGGGATAACATGGACTTTGTCCTTTGATGCCACTCCCTTCTTTTCTACAACATCTATAAAAGCCTACTTTTAAAGTATTTGGTTTAAAAATTGATTCAATTTAATTAAACATCAAGGGGGAGAAAGAAGAAAGAAACTAGGTAAAGTATACAATCCTCAAACTAACCTGAAATGTATTCTGCAACAAAGATGTCATGGTGTAGGGCTGGTTGATTAGAGCAGACATTTTGAGTTCAGTGATCCAGCCGCCCTTAGGAGTATTGGGAGAGAGCTGCCAATTTTGGGAAACAGACTTTTCTGTTTGGCTTTACTGATTATTTGAAACAGTATTGCCAAGGCCCTAATCTCAGCCCCATCTTTATTGTTGCTTTGCCTCTATGATGCTTATAAGGTGTGGCTCTTCCTGGTCTTCCCACTGATGCTTGGTGTCGTATGAGAAAGGAGCCACAGGAGTAATAGCTTTCTACTTGGTTTAGGTATTAAGAAAATCCTGGGGCTTCCAGCACAGCTGCTTCTCAAAGCTGTTGATTTGCACTATAAAAATTGATCCAAGTGGTTTGTCCTCTATCTGTCCCATGGCTTGCTCTTGCCCCTTCAGTCAGGAGGTGTTGATGAGCTCCTGCTTGTATCTCTTCTCTGGCTGTTTCTTCAGTAAGTGGAATTGTGTGTTGAAGGTATTGCCTCCAATCAGTCTAGCCCCTCTGCACTTGACTAGGGGAAAACATCATCATCAACAACAATAATAGCATAAATTTCTCATCTATACAATGTACTTATCCTTACTCTCTTATTTTTTTTGTGCATAAGAAGGGTATGTATAGCTTTTTAGTAATTTCAGTGCACATATAGATGGAGCATAAAATGGATCCCTGAGCAATCCTTGCACAAAAGTAAATATGTATTACATCTATTCCTATTAACATATATAATTGTTTAAAACAATATTTTAACAAGATGATCCCTGATCACTTTAGTCAGGAGTATGTCATTCTTCAGATAAATATCAGCTCTGAAACAGTTTTTCAAAAAGGCTTATATTTCTATCTGTTTTCTACAGTTCACATTCATTCCATAAACAATGAACGTTGAATTGCTGAATGAACTGATCAATTAATCAATTCACTAATAATGTATAGAGTGAGAAAATGATAAATAGGATGAAAAGATCTTGTGGAAAGGAAACCATTGCATTTTATGCCACCAGAAGGCTCATTTAAGTAATGAAGGAAATAAAATGTAGGGACAGGCAACAATAATATTTTTTAAGTACCCTTGTGGCATAAACTAATTTTTCCATATAATAAATGAACATTCCTCATATATCATTGATTTTATATTAAGTTACAGGTTTTAGGATATGAGGTGGAAAAACTGCATGAACAATATTCAAGATCAACTGTTTGCAACCCTAAAGTATTCCTGAAAGCGGCTGGAAAGGGTTAATTCTGGTGTCTATATATAACTGCATTCTAAGAAACAGTGGCTATTGTATTGTAGGTACAAACCTGAGTCAGCATCTTCCAGTTCTGACTGATACTTTTTTTTGTCCTGTCTGTGTTTATCTTCTCCCCTTGGAGCAGCCAAGGGATATATACACTTTCTATTAGGTAGAAAAGAAGTAATGGCTTTCTTAGTATCTGAGCTCAGCAGCAAAGAAGTCTGCAATCACAGCCAAAAGAAAAAAGACAGAAGAAAAAGAAAAAAAAAAAACCAAGAAGCTTGCCCCAGTTTTACTTAGAAGCCTGTGACTTATGTTCATTTTTCCATGAAAAGAGGCAGATGAAGTGTATACTCTACAAGCAGTCTCTTGAGAAGGAATGATAAATCTGGCAGATAAGACAGACCAGCAGGAAAGTCAGAGTTAGAGACTGGGAATTAGTAGTACTTAGTTAATTATGAGTATCCACTAGTTATTGTCATTAAACCAGGTTTTAATTTCACAGAACCTCTTTTAAAAGAAGTAAACTATTATAGAATTATATCTCATCCAGCTCAATTTTTGTCTATTCATGAAATTTTTTGTTCTACAGAATAGTTGAGTCAGTGATACACAAAAACAAAGATACACACACTGATACATATATTTTTCTTCTACTTAGAATGTTTGGCTTATAAAATAATGTGGCATGGCTATTCTCAAAAGACTGGATTTTAGCACATTATCAGTAGAACTATGTATAGTAAACAGTGATGGTTTTACTTATTATATAACATTATTTTACTCAAATTTAGGAATGTAAAATATACAGAGCTCTGACTTATTAGATTATTTGCAAGTAATTTTTTATAATAAAATTTGGCCTTGAGATTTTGGATCCAGTGAGTTCAACCTTGAGATTCATTCTTATAATTTCTATCCACATGGTTTCTCAGATAGTGATTTCCGTTGTCAGTCCTGGCGTGGTAGCCCAGCCTACAAGATGGCCTCTGGTAATTCTGCCTCCTGATATTCACACCCTTGTATAGTCTCTCCAAATTTGCTAGGATGTTGGACTCTGTGAATAGTAGACTATGACGGAAAGGATGGATACCACTTTAAGGAATAGGTTCTAAAAGACAGTGTGACTACTGTTTTGCTTGTTCTCTCATGCACTGTTTCTCTGAGATCACTTGCTCTGGGGAAAGCCAATCTTGCCACCTCTTCAGACAGAAATATATATGCATATATATATATGTATATATATATATTTTTTTTTTCAGATCCTTTTCCCTTATAGGTTATTATAAAATATTGAGTATAGGTCCCTGTGCACAGTAGGTCCTTGTTGGTTTACTAGACTGCTGCCTGTTTTTGTAAATAAAATTTTATTGGAAAACAGTCCCATCCATTCATTTAGATCCTATATATGGCTGCTTTTGCTGTATAACAAAGACATTGGGTAATTGAGACCTCATGGTCTGCAGAGTCTAAATATTTAGAATCTAGCTCTTTTCAGAAGAGCAGTTTATAGATCCTTGTTCTAAGCCAAGTCTAATAAATCTGTAATAAATTTAGTTCTCTTCGTGTTGAAATCATACAAATAAAACAATGTATAAGGAATTCCATGGAAAACTATTTTCATAAAATTAAAGCATGTGCTATGTTCTTTTTTCCTCCCACCTAAAATTCATTTCAAAGAGTAATAAAAATCATCATGACTCTAGGGATTCAAAACTATTATTTTTTTGTAACTTTGGTAAAATTTTTTTCTTCGTTTTATTTTGTTTCATTTTGGAATACATGAAGGCCCAAGTTATAATAAAACTTTCTACAACACTGAAATGGCCCCAAAAGACATTATTTAAACAGTTGGCTATTTTCTCTCTGAAAAGTCATTCCTCCAAACATTTTAATGTTGCCTTCATAGGTAACTAGAATAAAGCTTGTTTAAATGTTTGATGTGTAGCATGAATAATGGATTAAAAAAATTTTTAGCAAAAAGTTAGGGTTTGAACCTTACAAATATCATCTTTCTGAGGCAAAACTCACATGTAAGTATTTGTTCTATAAGAGTTAAATGTCATTACTTCTTGGAACTCTGGAACAGGTTGGATGATGACAAAAGTTTTATGAACTTGGGGTATTTATATGGGGTAAGCATACTGCATATCTAAAGTGATTATATATATATATATATGTCAGCTTCTAAATAAACAACATAAGTGTCTGACAAATAAGATGTTGGATTCTGAAATATTTACCTTTTTTTTAGTATTTAATGCTGTTTCATTTTTAAAGTAGAAGTTAATTACAATTATTTTAGGTTGTTTATATTTCATACTTTGTTTCAGTGTTTTAATGAATATATACCCATAATATTGGTCTAGTATACTCTCAAATATTTCAATTCTACCCAATGTTTCAAAATTAAATATATTGACAATAAGCATATAAATAAATTATTAGCACAAAGTCCTCTTGAAATATATACGCTGCATGTAAGTGCATGTGTTCTCTCAAAAGACATTATAGGCAGACGTATTTTGTGTGATAAAAAAGCCAATTTTTCAATAAATATTTATAAAAATATGAATTTTTCCACTATAAGTTAATTGGAAAGTAATTTAATATTTGAAATGTTTTAGCTGCAATAGAAAACCTTGCAAATTATGGTATAAAATATGAGAGCAGTTATTATATACTCAAGAGACAGGCAATCCAGGCTATATAGCTGCTCAGACATGTTAGCAGGAGTCTCAGCTCTTTCCAGCTTTCTACTCTTCCCATCTCAGTGTTTTGGCTTTAGCCTTTATACCAGTTGCAAGATGACTATCGCATCTCTAGATGTGAACTATTATTGTTAGCCTCCCAAGTATGAAGAGGCAGAGGTCAAACGTTTTGTTTTTGTTTTTGCTTTTTCTGTGAGACTTTATCAGGATCCTTTAAGCGTTCTTTCTCTTTCTTTGACCATATCTGAGTCACATGGTAGTCCTTAGTTGGAGGAGGCTGGGCAAAGACATATCTGGCCAAAGGGAAGGCAATTGACATGACTGGCTTAGACTGATTATGGTTATTTTGGAAAGTTGGGCGCATTGTTGACCTAAACATATTTGGGCTCTATTAGTAAGAAAGAAGGGGTCTGGGGTGGATGGGGAGCAGGGGGGAAGTATAACTACAAGTTAGTATACTGTGTCTGCAACAGAAATACAGTAGAACAAGAAACATAATTTTTATTTAATTTGGAGTTTTATTATTAAATATTATAATCTTCAGTGAAATATAAGATTACAAAACTGAGGCTGACGTTTATAGTAATTGAGTATTCTAAAATATTTTTATTTATTCATTTACTTATTTAGTGATTTGATATTTTTATAGATTATACTCCATTTAAAGTTATTACAAAATAATGGCTATATTTCCCTGTGCTGTACAATATATATTTGTTGCTTATCTGTTTTATACATATGTGTTGTGTCTCTTAATCCCATACCCATATCTTCCCCTCTTTTTCTTCCAACTTGTATCCACTAGTTTGTTCTCTATATCTGTAAATCTGTTTCTGTTTTGTTGTATACATTCATTTGTTTCATTTTTAGATTCCACATAGAAGTGATAATATACAGAATTTGTCTTTATCTGACTTATTTTGCTAAGCATAATATTCTCTACATCCATCCATATTGTTGCAAATGACAAAATTTAATTCTTTTTTTATGGCTGAGTAACATTCCATTGTATGTGTATGTGTGTGTGTGTATGTATGTATGTGTATATGTATATGTATATATATATATATATATATATATATATATATATATATACCTCACATCTTCTTTATCCATTCATCGGTTCATGGACTCTTGGGTTGCTTCCATATCTTGCCTACTGTAAATAATGCTACTATGAACATTGGGGTGCATGTATCTTTTCAAGTTAGTGTTTTCATTTTTTTTGTATATACACCTGGAAGTGGAATTGCTAGATCATATGGTAGCTCTTTTTTTAGCTTTTTTGAGGAGCCTCCATACTATTTTCCAGAGTGACTGTACCAACTTACATTCTTACCAACAGTGTACAAGGGCTCTCTTTTCTCCTTGTTCTCCTCAACATTTGTTATTTGTAGACTTTTTGATGATTGCCATCCCAACAGGTGTGAGGTGATGTCTCATTGTGGTTATGATTTGCATTTCTCTAATAATTAACGATATTGAGTATTTTTTCATGTGCCTCCTGGCTATCTGTATGTCTTCTTTGGGAAAATGTCTATTTAGGTCTCCTGCTCATTTTCTAATCAGGGTTTGTTTGTTTGTTTTTAATTGAGCTGTATGAAATGTTTATATATTTTGGATATTAATCCCTTATTGTTCATATCATTTGCAAATGTTTTTCCCATTCAGTAGGTTGTCTTTTCATTTTAAGACATTATATTTTATAGTACTCCACACACTTTCCTTCAAGTTCATTAATGGATTATAATATTGATACATAGAACACACATCATTCCTCAGTTCTTATTTTAAAAGGCAATTTTTTTTTTTTTTTTTTTTTTTTTTTTTGTGGTACGTGGGCCTCTCACTGCTGTGGCCTCTCCCGTTGCGGAGCACAGGCTCTGGACGCACAGGCTCAGCGGCCATAGCTCACGGGCCCAGCCGCTCCACGGCATGTGGGATCTTCCCAGACCAGGGCACGAACCCGTGTCCTCTGCATCGGCAGGCGGACTCTCAACCACTGCACCACCAGGGAAGCCCAAAAGCAAATATCTTTTCAAACTAATACGTTTTCAAATTCTTGACTAAAAGAAAAAAGCTGGCTACATTTCTATTAAAATTTACTTAACTCTTAACTATGATTTTGTATAATAAATATGAAATTTAAAGTCAATTGAGTGAGGTTAAGTCCTGATTTATTTAAAACTATTCTTTCTGTTGATAAATGCATTTAATCAGTAATTCTGTCTGTGCTGGTAGATAAGATAATGAATCTTTCATTCAAATATAATGTTGAAATTTTCAGTGGCTTTCCAATAGCACCAAATTTTGGCTTAAAGCCCAGATATTTCTTAAGATTCTAGCCAATAAAATCTGTTTGAAATTGTGAGGAAGGATGGAGGGTAATGGAGTAATCAAATGCTTTGATATTATAAACTTTGTAATTTGGCTGATAAATACATTACCTATAGTTATGTATAGTACTATAATGGCTTTCAAATTATTTAATTATGACTATGAATAATAAAAAATACATAATCTCTAAGGGAAAATAGTTTAAACCCAGGTTAGATGAAGTAGTTAAGAGAATAATTCGCTAAATCTTGAGTAAGTCCTTCATCCCAGAGTCTCATTAATAATCACAGAAAGGCCTTCGGTAAATAATAGACTCTTGAGATGATGAGGCTCTTTACTTCAGGACAATAGGGCACCATTAGGGTTACTCTTCCAAGCCTTGTTTTCTATTTGGATTTGTTTATATCTAATAATTTAGAGTCTCCATTGGGATCAGGAGCATAAGCTTAACAGACAGTGGATAAAACTCAGAGGCACAAATTATAGCTGTAGAATAGGGATAAGTGGTCCTTATAGGGATAGAACTACACAAAAGTTTTACTACACATTATACTATATATGTGAGCCCTGAAGCTTCTGCATATGGCTGAGTAATAGGACTCAATAGAAGCATTTCCTTTTGCCTTTTTATGCCCCTAAATTTCCCTACAAGTGTGTTCAAGGAAAAAGAGCATTATGTAAATAACTCTTAGGAAGTTATCATGAAATGTAAAACATCATCAAAGGGTATAAAAGAAAACATAAGAAGGTTTACAAGGTGAATCAAAGCTACAAATAATAGAATCTTTCCTTCTGGCCCATCTATGTCACATTTCTCACTCTATATTCCTCTTGTCTATTTATCCTAGTAAAATAAGAGAATCTTAATATGAATTTATATGAAAATATGAGAATTAATGTTTTCTTTCAAACAAAGTTAAATAAGTCAAACTTGAGGTACAATGTCACGGAAGTGTTAAAACCCATTCCCTTCCCTGTGAGAATGAAAGCTTCCTTCAAAATGTGTGGATCAGATAAAATGAACTTCCTCCAGAAGTAATATGTGACTAATAGTTCACATAAATGAACTTTATGGATGGAATTGTCAGTTGAAAACAATTCTTTTAAATTTTTATCCAGAGTTGAAGGCTATCAGGTTTTCTTCTCCACTAGTAAAGTGTAAGTCATTCGAGTCACTGTATTGATCAGGGTCAAGTCAGGAGACAGAAATCATGTCAGTTATTTTAACAGAGAGAATTTAAGATAAAGAATTATTAACATATATGTTACAACATGGATGAACCTTGAAGACATTATGCTACATGAAAGAAGCCATATACAAAAGAACAAATATTGGATGATTCCACTCATATGTTGGATCTAGAATAGGCAAATTCATAGGCACAGAAAGTAAAATGGTGGTCTTAGACACTGGAGGAAGAGGAGGATGGAGAAGTATTGTTTTTAGGAATACAGAATTTCAGTTTGGGATGAAAAGTTTTGGAGATGGACAGTGGGCATGGTTGCACAACTGTGTATGTACTTAATGCAACTTGAACTGTACATTTAAAATGATTAAATTAGTAACTCTTATGTATCCTTTGCCACAATAAAAAAGTAAATTTAAAAATACCTGTTAACTAGGGAGTGAGGAAGGAAATAAACAGTAAGGTATCATACAGGTGATAATTGCAGGAAACACCAGTCAATCTGAGGGTGGAGGAATAAAGGAAAAAGTTTGGAAAAATTAAAACTTAGTATCTTAAAATAAGCAGCACATGGAACTGATATCAAGATCTCTGAGAAAGGATTTCATATAGCTGAGATCCAGGAATCTGGAAAGTTTATTCCATAAAGCAGGTACTAATATCTCTGAGGGTACAAGCTAATGCTGATTTTAAAGTTACTGGACAAACTACAGTCTGAAACCTAATGTTGCTATTAGAACAAAATGCTATTGTTTGTATGAATGAACATTGTTGGGGTAACTCTAGTAAGAACAGTAGGAAAAGAGAAAGGATCCAGTTCCTTTCTGCTTGAGCCCAACAGGGAGCCATTTGGCCAAAGAGAAATACAGTTTGCAGAGTCTTGGACCTAGTAATCAAAAAGGAGTATAGGGCTTCCCTGGTGGCGCAGTCGTTGAGAGTCCGCCTGCCGATGCAGGGGACGCGGGTTCATGCCCCGGTCCGGGAAGATCCCACATGCTGCGGAGCGGCTGGGCCCGTGAGCCATGGCCGCGGGGCCTGCGCGTCTGGAGCCTGTGCTCCGTGACGGGAGAAGCCACAACAGTGAGAGGCCCGCGTACCACAAAAAACAAAAATAAAAAAATCAAAAATAAATAAAGGAGTATACACAGGAATGTGCAGGGAGATGAGAGACCATACGTTAATAACTGTAGCAGTCATCTTTGAGTTACTATAGATTCTAGCACAGTATCATGGATATTAAATATTTGGTGAATAAATAAATACTTATTTTATGCTCTTACTCTTTTCATGGCCTTTTGTTAACACTATAGAAGAAACATTATGAGCCCTGAGGTCTGTGATCTTCAAGATCTTGTGATCATATGAGAAGTATAGACTTTAAAAGTTGCTTTCATTTATAAATTTTAAGTACCACATGATTTGTATAATTAAAAATATTTTCTAAAATACTGTACAAAGTCTTAGAAAGTGAGCTATTCTTTCTACTTTATTTCTGACCATAAATATTCCAGCATCTCTAATTCCTGCACAAACACTGTCACCAGCTCATTATTATGACATTAAAGATAGCTATGAGCAATTTGCAGAGTGTCTGGGCAACAAATGATCTTTTTAACTGGACACTCTTTAATGGAGAGTGTACTGATGATTAAAACTACCTTTAAAACATTCTGCAAATTATAAGAAAAATTCATGGAAATGCAATGAAGCCAAAGTTAAAAGAGAACTAAGATTCTTTTCAATTATGTCAGTTCTGTGGTTAAAATGCATAAAACTAATGAGGCATTCATGCACTATGAGTTTTTATGCTGTTCACTGATGCAGCTATTCTTAGTCTTCAATGATATGCTATACTGAAAATAATTAAAAGATAAAAGATAGTTTTGGAGAAGAAAATAACAGCAAACAGGTAGCTTTTGTTGTGTAGCCCAGAATCATAAGTGTGAGGAAAAACAGTCTACTTAGGAACCTGGACATTTTCTTCTTTCTGGTTCCTGCTTTTATTCACCTGAACAATTATAAATACTACTATTATTTTTCATAAAGATCATTTATTTCTACATTTACAGTTTAGACAGTAATTGCTGTGTAGTTATCAGAATTGACAAATACAAAATACCTCCAAAAGATATTAAAATACAAAAAATACATTAATACTGTTGAAAGATTCAAAACACAGACATAACTACATGTTGCAGAACACATATTACGCCCCACGTCAGAGACTAAGATATCTGATCTTCAAATCCCAACTAAGTCCTCTGAGTCAGTAGCACAACTTAGTCAAGGCCAGATTCCATAAGTTCCTTCAAGAACCTCTTTTAATGATCCTTACAGAGGCACTTATTTCTTCTGGGCACTCTTGTCTCCTTCCCACCAGGTTCCACTGATTGGTAACAAACTTATGCATCAGGAATTGCTGACTGCACATATGGATCAATCAAAGGTCAAACTCACAGGGCTAATTTTCTTAGTGTAATATTCCTCTAATAGCTTGGTTCCAGACTTGGATGGTTTCCATTCCTGTAACTACACCGTTAGGTCCTTTGCAGTTCACCAGAATCATGGAGGCTGGCCAGAAATATTTTATAACTTAAGTAAATTCAGGATCTGGGAGTTTGTAACTTACTTAAGTTCACTGAATTTATTGCAATAATATAAGTAATAATGATTTGCTACTTGTATAAGCAGCAGGCACTTATTGAGCCCTTAATATATCCAGGTGCTCAGATTCAATATGGAATATCTTATTTAATATTTATAATGATCCAATGATGAAACCACATTATTCCCAGTTTAGATGAAAAAAACTAAAGGTTAAAGAGCCAAAGGGTGGAATATTATTCAGCTTAAAAAAGAAGAAAATTCCAGGGCTTCCTTGGTGGCGCAGTGGTTGAGAGTTCGCCTGCCGAGGCAGGGGACATGGGTTCGTGCCCCGGTCCTGGAAGATCCCACATGCCACGGAGCAGCTAGGCCCGTGAGCCATGGCCACTGAGCCTGTGCGTCCGGAGCCTGTGCTCCGCAACGGGAGAGGCCGCAACAGTGAGAGGCCCGCATACCGCAAAATAAATAAATAAAAAGTAAAAGAAAAATATAAATGTATATATATAAATAAAAATATTATAATGATGTAGTAATAAATGAAAATACTAAGATTAGTAAGACAGTATATGTACATAGATAATTATAAAATAAACAAGATTGTGTTATTAAAATTTTTCTAAACACACCCATAGGATTAAGAATAGTAAACAATCTTTTCAACAAGAATGTGAAAAAGGGGAAATAAACCTATTGATTGGATATTCTTTTTAGAGAAGTATATGACATCTGTCTTTCCACTGACTCCCTTTGTTCCATGATGAGATACTTTCATGGCCTAGGCATTTGTCTTTTTGGAATAGATGTAGGTGATGGCAACTAAATTGTCATTAGCTCCTTCTGAGTCCTAAGTCTGTTCTCTTATCTTTCCCTCAAGTGCCTGTTTGGAGTGGGAAAATGTTTCACTGAGCATTCTTAAAACACATTAACTGCAATAATTTACAGTGTTCCTAGAGCCTACTCCCTATTTTCAAGCAGGGCTGACCTGTTCAGCTATTTCCCTAAAAGAAAAGTTTCCACTCTTCAAGTAGAACCATATCTTTCAGTAATGTGTACTGAATTTCAACAGGTGCTTTTATCTGAATGTATTGAGTTCCTCACAAGGTTTTCTTCCTCTCATCTTTTAGAATTGTGAATTATTTAAATAGATATTTCTAATATTAACCAACTTTAAATTAAAAATAAATCTTTCTTGGTCATTATGATCTATTTTTACTTTTTACACACTGATGGATTCAATTTGTTAATATTAAATTAAGAATTTGCAGTATATAAAAGTGAGAATTGCCTAAATATTTCTTTCCTTGTACTGATTTTGTGTAGTTTGTTTATCAAGTTGAAACATCCTTCATTAACTGATTGAATGGGATTTCTATATTTTCTTGTTAGATTTTTATACTCTGACCTAGTCAAAATAGGGAAGAATGAGCCTCCAACGACTTTCTTACTAAGAATGACAGTTTTCACTAATCAAGTGTTCTTCTGATCTGACCTCAAAGAGCTAAATACAGTTACTTTAGATTCAGACTGCATTTTAAAACAAAATATTATCAGTGTTTGAACTGCAATCTGTGCGTTTTTACCCGCCTCCTTCTCAAGGGCTGATGACATATTAACCAATCCCACTTTTCCCTATACTCTAATTGTTATAATTTTTTGAAAATATGTCTTTTTAAAATAATATATATTAATATCTGTCCTAATACTTTCTCCAAGTACTTTGCCTTTAAAAGGGTAGTATCATCAACAAAAATTTGAAAGCTATTTTATATTTTCATATTTAATTCTTCCATCTAATAACAGCTTATGTATTTTGAAAGATATGTACTTCACATTTAATAAGAGTAAACAGAGGCAGTCACATCTTAATATTATGTATTTTTCATATCACAAAATGTAATCTGCCTATTTAAATGTGCAATATTCTAGAAATCCAAATGATATAAAAATTATCTATGAGGCGATTTCAATACAAAAAACTATAATACATTGGTATAAATATCACATGGACTGATTGTTCATTTTCTCTCTTGCCCAAAGGGATTCATGAAAATACATCGTCAAAAAGCCAAAGGATACTTAAATTTTACAATGCGTATGTGATTTTTATATTTTTGTAGCAACATGTAGAGTTGGAAAGACAACTCAAATTATTATAGCATCAAATAAAAATTATAGCATATGAAAATATTTGTTTTGCATACAATTCCTAACTGAACCTTATGCACAAATGCAGATGACAGTTACTTTTTTTGTTTGTTTTAAAGACTGAGGGATTTTAGTAGCAAGCATACCTTGATATTTATTTTCCCCAAAGGTGAAAAATCATGGAAAAAATTACCTAGCATATAATTTAAGTTTAAATCTCAGTTGGTGAAATGCATTACATTGTCTCCCTCACATAAAAAGTATGTGTTTTATTTGATAAAAGCTTTCAAAAATATGCTTTTAGGTGTTTTTATATAAATTTCCAAAGTAGCTAATTTTTAAATATTCATGTCTATTTTATGTTGCTTATTGTCATATACACATTAAGTATTTGATTTATAAAATCAATTTTATTGTAATAAATGTAGAAATCATAAATAGAATCACTATTTAACTTGATTCAATAATTTTCATTTGGTCAGATATTCTAATTATATTTTGACTAATAATTTTGAATTTCTCTAAATTATAATTATCTCTGGTCTTTCTAAAGCATTATTCATTTTAAAGCTCTCTATGACTAATGAATTAAGTGGCTAATTAAGAAAAAATGAAATTGAACTTAATCATACTGCTTCTGAAAAGAGTGGAAAGTTACTACATGTTTTGTTTGATAGAAATGATTTACTATTAATCTTGATTATATTTGGCCTATTATCAATGAAAGGAATGTGATAATGTTTCTTTTTTTAGTATTTTGCTTAAGATAAATATAGAAATATTATAAATATTCAGGGGATTCATTCCTTTTTTCAAAATTATGTACTGATTACCTATACTTTGCCAGGAACTCAAAAAATATTTAAATATTTGCAAAATGTTGACACACAGGGGTGACAAAACAGACAAGAGCCCTATCAAATAAAGGGCCAATTGGGGAAAAGCTGGTGATAATAAGACAAATAAATAAATGATAAAATTGTGGGAAAATAAAACAAAATAGAGCACGACTTGGTGGTGAAGAGAGGATAGTATTTAGATAGTATCATCTGGGAAGCTCTCTGAGGAAGTGACATGTGACCAGCAGTCCTAATTAGAAAGACAAGCCAGCCATGTGACAGTCTGGAGGAAAAGTGTTACTGGCTATCAGAAGAGGAGGTATAACAGTCTTGGGTTTGAATGAACCTGTTATTTTCTACGGATAGTCAGATTCTTTAACTGGAGTGAAGGAAGATTTGTAGAGGAAGTCCACAAGACAGGGAGGAGCCAGATGATGTGTGGCCAAATGAGCCATATTAAGTGTTTGAATATTATTATACATACAATGGAAAACCATTGGAATGATTTAAAGCAATAGAATAGTATAACCAGCCTTTTTTTTTTTAATGCAAGCAACCTGATTAGTATAGGAGGTATAATCCTCTTTGTCAGAGACAAAAATCAAAACAGTAAGATTCTTAAGTAAACCAGAGAGTTTGATTAGTAGATGGTGTTGGAGAAAGTGAAAAATGGATAGATTTGGTATATACTTTGGAGTCAGGACTTGCTGATGGATTGGCTGATGGAGGAAGGAAAATATTACAAAATGAGATCAAAGTTAATTATATTTGAGCTGTTATAAAGACTGTCATCAATCTTATCAGAGTAAAATATTCTACACAGAGCAAATAGCCTTATGGTGAAAAGATTTCCACAAAAAGGAGCCCTGACCATTTAAGAAACTGTAAAGTGCCCATGTATGTCTGTAGTGCTGGTGGAGAAACAAAAGAGGAGAAAAATTCAGAGACAGATAAAGGCTAAATATACAGAGTTGTAATTCACGTTTATAGTGTAGACACAGCAAAAACAACAAAAATGTCTTGGTTTAAGACTTTATTAAAATGTCCTAAGGCCAGAAGAGCTCAAGATGACTTGTTGGGGTGGGAGGGCAAGATGAAAGATTTAATGGGTGTATTGCAGGAGGCAAGTCAAAGTTCAGCTCTGCTCCAAGAATTATCTGTTCAAAATATCAGAAAGATTGAGAAAACGGAGGTTTTGTTAATCATGAGACAACCTTTTGTTTGCTCTTTATATAGCCAAATTTGCTAGAATTTTTTTTCCAGTACTTAAACATGCCAGCATGTTCCTCTTTCTTGTAAATCTTAAGACAATGCAGAATGAAAGTGAGAGTTATGTATGATGTTCTTGGTGAGAGGGAATAAGTAGCTTCTTTTTTTAATTTTTAATTTATATCATTATAGATTATTAGAACAGAAAGAAGTTTTGATAATGTCTAATAAATAGCACTAATTTACAGATGAAAAATAAGGTTTGGAGAATATATTATATGTGAACTTAGTGACAAGCCAGATGTAGAATTTAGAATTAAACATCTGAATTCTAGGTGGTGAGTGTTCTTGAAGGCTTGAAAATTTAGTGATATTCTCATTTCAATTTTTAAGAAATGGTAAGAGAAAATAATGTGATAGCTATGTTCTTTCCAACAATGATCTTTTATTTTATAAGTGACATACAAGTATTCCTAATTCCACTCATACTACACTGAGTAAGAATAATTATCCCTATTCAGAGCATCTGAGTTGGAACTCGAATAGCATTTTATTTATTTTATTTTATTTTATTTTATTTTATTTTTTTTGTGGTATGCAGGCCTCTCACTGTTGTGGCCTCTCCTGTTGCGGAGCACAGGCTCCGGACCCGCAGGCTCAGCAGCCATGGCTCACGGGCCTAGCCGCTCCGCGGCATGTGGGATCTTCCTAGACCTGGGCACGAACCCGTGTCCCCTGCATCGGCAGGCGGACTCTCAACCACTGCGTCACGAGGGAAGCCCTCGAATAGCATTTTATGACACAATCCTGTAATTAAGTCAAAACCTTTCATTATATTGTAAAATAATACACATGTGCTCTGGATCAAATAAAAATCTCTCATGGAAGTTAGCATAAATGACAATATATATATATTTTATAGAGAAATGATACTGAATTTTTCAAACATATTTTTAATGGAAGAAAATGGTAGCTTTTACATTAAATTCATCTATTTCCGTGGGGAATGATGTTCTAAGATGTGCAGCAGTATAAGAACCAGTACAACAGAAGGACCTAAGGGAAAATTAATGTTTTAGCAAGATAATGGTGAAGAACATGTAAAATGCATCCATTTATTTGCACATTTTTATGTTGATTCTGGTGATATAAAAATACATTAAAGTAAATTTTACATTCCTTTTAGCTATGGAACTTTAGCTATATAATTGGCAAAAGTTTAAGGAATTTTATTAACAATGATTTGGCATCTGTAAAGTAAAACATAACTTATTGTATAAAAATTTATTAATAATTATCAAAAGCTGTGACAACGTTAATACATGTTGAATTAAATATGCATCTTATAACAACTGAACCAAAAAAAAATAAGTGTACGCAGTTAGAGGTATGAATTCATCAATACAATAAGAAATCCCCTTTAGTCGATTAACACTTACTATGTCACTGGCATTTTCCTAAATGCATTAACATTTCTGATTATTATTTGACTGAATAAACAGATAGAATTGACCTGACTTTGTAATATTCTGTGCCATATTATAGTTTTCCTTCTCATACTACTTCACCTAATTAAAAACCTATGGCTAGGAATCTTTCCTGGGGATGATGGGTAAGTACCATTGAATGATTGAAATATACACAAAATCTGTGTGTACATGCAAATGGAATCTACTCACAGAGATTTGTGACTCCAAGATTTAAAATTCTTATGTTATTTAAATTAGCAATACTTTGTGTTAAGAGTAATCAAAAATGTAATTATTTTGTATTCCCTCCAATAGGTACTATATCGTTAAACTAATTTTTAAAACAACTGTTATCACTGGTGAAACACCTCATGAAAAATGTCAAGAATTCTCAGTAATAAGGGGGAATTTTCTGGGCAGCATTTCAGCCTCAGAGGATAGATAATAATACCTAATTTTTTTCCCAATAAATAAGATTTTATTAAACATCTCTGAGGATATGCCATATAGAATTCATGGAATACATTCACAGATATTTTATTAAAAAAATATTTGCCTGATCAGTAAAGCATGGTTTCAGCATTTCACAAATATTTAAATCACAAAGAAATACAGTTGAGGGAATTTTTTATTATCATTGAATTTTGGACAATAAGGAATGAGACCCAACTACCTAGATACAATAAAGCATGGGTCTGATGGATGCCAGCAATGAATCAACTGATGAATATAAATCAAAATAGGATGCAGAATTGGATCAGAGTATGACACAATCCAAAGAGTAAAAAAGAAAAGAAAAACATGTCATGGAAAAAATGTGTGTTTTTATTCTATCCAAGAACATGGGATATCTTTCCATTTATTTTTGTCTCCTTCAGGTTCTTTCATGAATGTCATAGTTTTCAGTACAGGTCTTTCATCTCCTTGGTTAAATTTATTATTATTAAGTATTTTATTGTTTTGGATGTTATTGTAAATGGAATTGCTTTCTTAATTTTCCTTACAGAGAATATCTTGTTAGTGTATAGAAATACAACTGATTTTTATGTGATTTTCTATCCTGCAATTTAATTAATTCATTTATTCTAACAATTTTTTTGTGAAATCTTTAGGGAGGATATGTGTGTGTGTGTGTGTGTTTGTGTATACATATATATGTTTGTGTGTGTGTGTGTGTATATATATATATATATATTCACAATATTTGCAAACAGAGACAAATTTACTTCTTCCTTTCCGATTTGGATGCCTTTCATTTCACTTTTTTAACTAATTGCTATGGCTAGGACTTCCATTACTATGTTGATTAGAAATTATGACAGTGGGGCTCCTTGTCTTGTTCCTGGTCATAGGGGAAAAGCTTTCAGCTTTTCACTGTTGAGTGTGATGTTAGCTTTGGGCTTCTCATACATGGCCTTTATTATGCTGAGGTAGAGTTCTATACCAAACTTGTTGAGAGTTTTTATCATGAAAGGATGATGAAATTTTTCAAATTCTATGTCTATTGAAATGATCATGTAATTTTTGTCCTTTGTTTTGTTAATATGGTGTATCACATTTATTGATTCGGGTATGTTGAATCATCCTTGTGTCCAGAGATGAATCCCTCTTGATCGTGGTGTATGATTCTTTTAGTGCACTCTTGAATTTGATTTGCTAGTATTTTGTTGGGGATTTTTGAATTGATGTTCATCAATGACATTGACCTGTAATTTTCTTTTCTTGTAGTAGTGTCCTTATCTGACAACAATATCAGAACAATGCTCGATTTACAAAATGAGTTTGATAGTGACCCTTTTTGTTCAGTTTTTTGGAAGAGTTTGAGAAGGATTGGTATTCATTCTTCTTTAAATGTTTGGTATAATTACCTGTGAAGCATCTAGTCCTGGGCTTATCTTTCTTAGGAGATTTTATATTACTGATTCAATCTTCTTGCTTTTATTGGTCTGTTCATATTTTCTGTTGGTTCATGATTTAGTCTTGGTAAGTTGTATGTTTCTAGGAATTTATGCATTTCTTCTGTCACCTAATTTTTTGACATCTAATTGTTCATAGTAGTCTCATGATCTTTTGCATTTCTGTAATATCATTTCTAATATCTCCTCTTTTATTTACAAATTTATTAATTTGAGTCATTTCTCTTTTTTAATTAGTTAGTCTAACAAAATATTTGTCAATTTTTTTAACTTTTAGAATAACCAGCTCTTAGTTTTGGTTGCTCTTTCTATTTCCTTTCTAATCTCTGTTTTGTTTATTTTTGCTCTTATATTTATTATTTCCTTTTCTCTGTTAACTTTGGGTTTAGTTATTATTTTTCTAGTTCCTTAAGTTGTAAGGTTAGGTTGTCGTGTTATTTATTTACCTATCCACAGAATCTGAAACCAAAAAACAAATAGGAAGACCAAAATGCATCAACCATTTACAGTTCAACCTTCTACTGATTTTGTAATTGTGGATACAAATGACAAAACTTAACTGTCCACTAATCATATTACTAATATGAATTAGTAAAACTCAGTTTGGTATTTTATTGTAAATTCAATCACAATATAATTATTAATTGATATCCATGGTTCTTTAAATGCCTCTTGAAGGAGTAATCTGAGTATGAATTTATTATTTTCAAAAGAGAATTTTCTGAGAGATTTTGAAAACTTATTTTGTTCACTAAAATAATGCCACTTCTTGTGAAACTGAGTCATCAGTTGCAAAGAAAATTATGCATTTTCCCAGGTAGATGAAAATTGAAACATTTCTTTGGATGGAAATTGAAACGTTTCTCCATTACTCAAGTAATGGTGTGTATAACTTTAATATTAAATAAAAAGCTTTCGATTAATTGTTGGATACACTAAGTCAAGAAAACATTGTCTGATATTTTAACTAAAAGATTCAACATTTGGGGCTTCCCTGGTGGCACAGTGGTTGAGAATCTACCTGCCAATGCAGGGGACACAGGTTCGAGCCCTGGTCTGGGAAGATCCGACATGCCACGGAGCAACTGGGCCAGTGAGCCACAATTACTGAGCCTGCATGTCTGGAGCCTGTGCTCTGCAACAAGAGAGGCCACGATAGTGAGAGGCACACGCACTGCGATGAAGAGTGGCCCCAGCTGGCCACAACTAGAGAAAGCCCTCACACAGAAACGAAGACCCAACACAACCATAAATAAATAAATAAATAAATAAAATTTTTAAAAAAAGATTCACCATTGAGTTTTATATTACTCTCCAGTATTTTGTATGTGATAGAAACATTTGTCAGTACAAGGATTTTCACATATTTCCATCTATAACTGAGCCTTTCTAATGGATGTTTTGTATTTCTGAATCACATTCAAAATATTTTTGGCTCAATTTGAGCCCTATAAAACTTTTTTTAAACTAAATTCAATCAATAATTCTTTTGGATATGTTAATATTGATACTACTAAATGCCATTTCAATAGCTAATTATTTCATTTGATTTGAAAAATATATAAATTGAAAATTATCTGAGACATTCTACCCTGGATAATAACCTAAACTCTTGTAAGAAGAGTCAAAAATTTCTCCTTTTTTCCCCCATTACATAATAATTGGACCGTATGATAAAGGAGATTGTATAGAGCAGAAAAGGAGATTGTATAGAGCAGAAAGTCACATTAAATTTATTTATTAGTACCTTTTAAGCATACTATTGGAGGAAAATTACCTGCAAATATGATGGCTAACAATTCCTTTCATCCCTGTCTGGATATGCCTCTCCTCTCATCAAAAGGTGGAGGCCATTTCCTTATCTTTTGAATCTGGACTGGGTTTCTGATATGCTTTTTCCAATAGAAAGTGACAGAAGTGACTTGCCTAGATTTCTGTGCTTATCTATGTTTTAAGAAAACTTTCAGGTCACATTTTCATCCTCTTAGAACCCTGTGCCACTATGTAAAAATTCTGACCTCTCTGCTGCATAGAGTTCCAGCTGGCTCTCAGTATTTCCAGGTATCCCAGATGAGGCTCCAGAGAGAAAAATAAAGTCATCTTGAATGTATAAGCTCCAGCCCATCTCCCAACTAAATTTAGGCACATAAATAACCTCAACTGACACCATGTAGAGCAAAATAGCTGTATACTTGAGCCTGGTCATGCAGTAAAGGATTAAGCTTACCCAAGAAAGATTTTGTATTTTCCCAGCCTCCTGAGAGGTAACCCCTAGACCTTTGGAATCTGCCTGATAATAATATTTGTTTTCCAGGGGGACTTTGATCATGCTAAATAGTCTATTTTAACAACGTGATTTATGATGGGGGCCACTCAGGCCATGGGGTACCAGGTCAGCTTCTGGAAGGTTTGGAGACTAAGGTCAGCCATGTCTACACAACACTCCCCAATAAAATCTCTAGACACCAAGGGTCAGGAAAGCTTCCCTGGTTGTCAGTGCTCTATTTAAATTGTCACACATTTTTTTCTTGGGAAAATTAGACATTGTGGAGAGCACAGCTAGAAGTTCTGTGCTTGAAAGTCTCCTAGACCCTGCCTTGTGTGCATGGCTCAAATCTGCATCCTTTCATTATAATAAATCACAACCATGAGAATAACATTTGTACTGATTTTGGTGGGTCCTTTTAATGAAACATTGAAACTGAGGATGGTCTTGCCCACCCCCCACCCCACAATTACATTTATGTCAGAAGCAAGAGTGATATTGGAGACCCCTGAACTTGCAGTTGGTGTCAAAAGTGAGGGTGGACTTGGAGACTCCTGAAATTTGCACAAGCCAACGCACAGGTTTGTGAGAAATAATAAGGTGAAGTTGCTTTAAGACATTCAGTTTTGTTGCAACTTGTTATATACCAATATATAAGATGGGCATTACCAAAACAACAAACCAAAATATGATAATTATGAATTTTTAATTTCATATAATTCAAAAGAAAATGGTATCTGCTTATAGATGGCAGATAACTTATTTTGGAGACTGAGAAGGAAATTGTGTTTATCAGTAACAACATATTTAGTAAATGTACTGTCTACAATAACTTGAAAAGCAAATCAAGTGACTACTTAGCCTGTAACTCCAAGAGATAAGATTGCAAAAAGTTGGTACATTATTGAACATTGACTGTTGCTTGCTGTGTTTAGCAAGATATAAGAAAGAGACTAGGGCTTCCCTGGTGGCGCAGTGGTTGAGAGTCCGCCTGCCGATGCAGGGGACACGGGTTCGTGCCCCGATCCCGGAAGATCCCACATGCCGCGGAGCGGCTGGGCCCGCGAGCCATGGCCGCGGAGCCTGTGTGTCCGGAGCCTGTGCTCCGCAACGGGAGAGGCCACAGCAGTGAGAGGCCCGCGTACAGCAAAAAAAAAGAAAGAGACTAGCTCAGGCAAAAATTACCCAGTTTTTAAGCAGACATGAAAGTAAGTTACATCTATAAATGTAAGACTTTCAGAGTGAGAGAAACAAACTTCTGGATCTAAACAACAGGAAATATAATGAAAAAGTTTATGAACAATGAAGATCCATTAGAAGTTATCTGAAAACAAGGGGTCTTGGCCTTGAGGCAAAGCTCTGATTAAGTATGTTGACCTCCCACACAGGCTATTATTTTCACCTGGCTCAAAGTTTTCTATTAAATTAAGAAAGATGAGAATAAAGCAAAGAAAGAATAAATAAATAAATAAATAAATAAATAAGGAAAAAAGAAAGCAAAGAACAAAAGTTGACTTGATACCCTAAGTCTCAGAAAAAAAATTTTATTTTTTTATTAACAATATATTAAATGGAAGGCAAAAACAACAAAAACATGATGTTTTTCTACTTTTAAAATATTTCACTTTTGGGCTTCCCTGGTGGCGCAGTGGTTGAGAGTCCGCCTGCTGATGCAGGGGACACGGGTTCGTGCCCCGGTCCGGGAGGATCCCACATGCTGCGGAGGGGCCGGGCCCGTGAGCCATGGCCGCTGAGCCTGCACGACTGGAGCCTGTGCTCCCCAACAGGAGAGGCCACAACAGTGAGAGGCCCGCGTACCGCAAAAAAAAAAAAAAAAAAAAAAAAAAAAATTCACTTTGAAATAATTTAGATTTATAGGAGAATTCTAAAGATAGTTTGGACAGCTTCTCTTTATTTTTCAAATAGCTTATCCTAATGTCAACACCTAATATAACCATGGTACATTTATCAAAAAAAGTTAATATTGGTATAACACTTTGAACTATAGATTTTATTTGACTTTATCTAGTTTTCTTTATACTAATTTCCTTTTTCCTTTTCCAAGATCCAATCAAGATAATAATTTTTCAGTTTTTCCATGTCTTTCATTATTTTTACGTTTGAAAACTACTGGTCAGGTATTTTTAGACTGCCTGTCCTTGTGGGATGGTCTGACATTTTCTCATGATTAGATTGGGGTTATGGCTATGAGGGAAAGTATCACACAGGTGAATACAGGTGGTGAACACAGGTGAACACAGGTATCATACAAGTGGGAACATAATAGCAACATGAATTATCACTGGTGATATGAACCTTCGCTTGGAGTGAAGGTGGCATCTGCCAAGTTTCTCTACTCTAAAGGCACTCCTCTTTTTCATACTCTAATTATCAGAAGAAAGTGATTTAGTCCAGGCTACTCTCCAGGAAAGAGAACTTAAGGTTCATCTCCTGGAGGGAAGATTATCAAATAATTTGTGGGCATATGTTAGAGCTATCATGGTAATTAATGAATATTTTGGAAGAGGAAATGTGAGGTATGCAAATATCCTGTTCCCCAAAGTCTCACAGATTAATTTTGCCATTCATCAGTGGATCTTGCCTAAGAAGAATGATTGCTCTCATGTTCTAATACCGATTTTCCATTTCCTTCATTCTTTCTTACTGATATGATTTGGACTTTTTCAAGAAGGAAGATTCGTTCCTTCCTCCCCACTTATTTTACATATCCAATCATGTATTTATACTAGTATGGATTCATATGTATATATTATTCTTTGAGTTATTGTACAATACTATAGATATTTATTTACTCAAATTGTGCCAGTTTGTCCATTGGGAGGTCTTTCACTTAGCTCCTGTGTCTTTCTCATATGTCCCATCCTTTTGTTGCTGTTGTTGTTTTTAGCATTACAAGGTACTTCAGGCTTATCTTGTATATATGCTGTCCTAGCTTTAGAATCAGTCATTTCTCAAGGGAGGCCTATTTCCTTTTACAGGAGAAAAGTATTTAAAATCTAAGATGTTGGCATTTAGTATGGTTACTGCTACTGGTTGTCACCACTTTTGACCCTTTCAGTGAATGGTGTTAGAATGTATATGCATGTAATATATGTACAGTTTCAGTCTATCTAGCTATCCATCTATCTATCATCTGTCTATCATCTATGTATCTATCTCTTAAAATGCGTTCATTCTGATATCTCCAACTCTAATTCAGTTACATAGGATTCATTCTAGCCTTACCCTTTGCCTATTGTAACTTTTTTGACATGAGAAACCTGACTCCCAGTATCTATATATCTATATCATTTTAAAATTATTTGTTCAACCTAGTATACACCTAGATTCAGAATCGCTAATTGATACTATTGTGAGCAACAAGTTTAACTAGAGTACAGTTTTGATGTACAGTTCTATTTTGACTTTGTATTTAGAGTATCCATTAAAAATATGGTTCTTCAAAATTACTTATACAGCTCCTTTTTCTGTCTACCCTTTTCAGTGAGGTTATAGCATACATTTGTAATATACTTAGATTCATTTCTGAAGTCTGTATTCCATCCCTGCATCCCCCCACACCCTAGTTGGTTGTTTTTTTTTTAAGTGCATACAGTAAAAATCTCTCATTTTGATGTATACTTCCATGGTTTCTGACAGATGCAGAGTCGTATATGCACCAACACAATTCTGTACAGAACAATTCCACCACCCAAACAATAGGCTTGTGTTGTCCCCTTCTCATCAACCACTCTGCTCTCCTTCAAATCCTGACAAGCATTAATCCATTTTCTTTTCCTGTAGTTTTGCATTTTCCAGAATGTAATAAATGAAATTATGCAAAACATAGTCTTTTGAGTCGGACTTCTTTTACTTAACAAAATACATGTGTCATCCATAGTTTAAAAGGATCTATAGCTGATATTTTTAAATTGTTGAGCAATATTTTACCTTATATATGTACCAGAGTTTGTTTATTCATTCACCTGTTGAAATACAACTTGTTTTATTTCCAGTTTTTGGTGATTGTAATAAAAGTTGTTATAAACCTTCACAGGCAGCTTTATGTGAACATAAGTTTGTAGTGCACTTGGGAAAATACCTAGAAGAAGGCTGTCATGTGGTAAGTGTTTTTTTTTTTTTTTTTTTTTGGTACGCAGGCCTCTCACTGTTGTGGTCTCTCCCGTTGAGGAGCACAGGCTCCGGATGTGCATGCTCAGCGGCCATGGCTCACGGGCCCAGCTGCTCTGCGGTATGTGGGATCTTCCCGGACAGGGGCATGAACCGGTCTCCCCTGCATCGGCAGGCAGACTCTCAACCACTGTGCCACCCGGGAAGTCCGGTAAGTGTATTTTTAAGTTTATAAGAAGTCACCAAACTTTTCAAAAGTGTCTGTGCCATTTTACATTCCCACCAGCAATGTGTGAGTGTTCCAGTTCCTCTACATCCCAATCTTAACTTAATATTGTCTGCCTATTTGATTACAGCCCTTTAGTGAGTGTGAACTGGTATCTCATGGTATTATTTGCATTTCCCTAATGACTAGTGATATTGAGTATATTTCATGTGCTTATTTGCTATCCATTTATATTCTGTGGTGAAAGTTCTGCTCAGATATTTTGCCCATTTTTCAAATATTTTTAAACTTTATTTTGAACTAATTCCAGGTAACAGGAAGTTGCAAAGATAGTACATAGAGTTCTCATGTACCCTTCATCAAATGTTACCAGTGGTTACATCTGTTATAAGTATAGTATCAAAACCAAAGAATTAACATTGGGAAAATGTGAGTGTATAATTCTATGTCATTTTATGATATGTAGATATTTGTGTAGTCCACCACTGCACTTAAGATACAGAACAATTCTATCACCACAAAGACCTCTCTCAGGCTACTCATTTATACTTTCCCCCAAACACCCTGCTCCTCACTATTTCTAGCCCCTTCTACCCACTCATCTATTCTCCTTTTTTATAATTTTGTCATTTTAAGACTTTTTTATAAATGGAATTACACAATACGTAACCTTTAGAGATTGGCGTTTTCACTTACCATAATGGACTTATGATACATCCAAGTTGTTGCATGTATCAAGAATCCATTCCTTTTCATTGTTTAATTTAATTTTAATTGTTAAGCAGTATTCTATGATATAGATATATCAGTTTGTTTAACCATTCACTCACTGAAAGGCATTTGGGTTGTTTCCAGTTGCTGACTATTAGAAACAAAGTTGCTATGAATATTTGAGTGTGAATTTGAAACCGTGGGTGATCATTAGTCAAATCCGTTTCACCTGCCTTCACTAATCAAGGTAGTTTTAAGACTTGTGTGTCCTCCAAGCAGCACGTAGCTTAAACAGTAAGGTGTTTGCCAGAGTTGTTTTTCAGCAACTTGGAGTCAGCTGTGTCTAGTTAGAGTTGAAGTTGGAGTCAGCTGTGTCTAGTAAGTCTGGATAGGACCAGAGACCCTCCTATTTGGCCTGATCAAGTGTCCGCCCAGTGACCTTTTGACATCAAAAGGCGCAAAACTCCACCTTCAAAACATGCTAATCACCTCCATTTTTAAATGTGCAGAGGCCTGCAGCTTAATTACACCTGAGAAGATTACTGCACCTTTTTCCAATCACCTTTCCCCACCCTCCCCAAGCTCCCCATACCCCAGAATGCCCTGCTTCTTTATTCTTTATCCCACAGACCTCCCAAGGTCCTTTCCCTCGAGGTGGAGGTTCGGAGACTTGTTCTCCTTTCTCGCTTGGTTGCACTGGGAATAAATCCTCTCTGCTGCACACCTCAGCTTCTCAGCGGTTTGGCTTGCTGTGCCTCAGGTAAAAGGAACGTGGTTTGCTAACAATTTTTTCTTCGTTTTTTGTTTGTGCCTGTATGTGCATGTTAATATAACTTTTTAATTTCTCTGGAATAAATGCCCCAAAGTACAGTTGCTGGGTTATAGGTTAAGTAAATGTTTAGTTTTGTAAAGGCTGTTGTGGTCTTTTCAGTGTGGCTGTATCATTCTAGATGCCCACCTGCAATGTATGAGTAATCTAGTTCTCTCCATCCTTGTCAGCATATAGTATTATCAATATTGTGCATTTTAGTCGTTCTGACAGAGAGAAGTGGTATCTCATTGTGGTTTTAATTTGCATTTCTCTAAAGGCTAATGATGTTGGACATGTTTTCATGCTTATTGATGGGTCCTCTTAGGTGAAATATATTTTCATGTCTTTTGCTCATTTTCCAATTGGAATATTTTAGTTGTTGTTGTTCTGTTGTTGTTTGTTTTGTCTTACTGTTGAACCCTGAGAGGTTTTTGTTTTTGTTTTTGTTTTTTTGTGGTACGTGGGCCTCTCACTGTTGTGGCCTCTCCCATTGCGGAGCACAGGCTCCGGACGCGCAGGCTCAGCGGCCATGGCTCATGGGTCTAGCCGCTCTGCGGCATGTGGGATCTTCCAGGACCGGGGCACGAACCCGTGTCCCCTGCATCGGCAGGCAGACTCTCAACCACTGCGCCACCAGGGAAGCCCCCTGAGAGTTCCTTACGTCTTCTAGGCACAAGGCTTTTGTAGGATATATAGTTTGCAAATATGTTCTCCCAGTCTGCAGCTAGTTTTTTATTCTCTTTACTGAGTCATTTGCAGAGAAAAGTTTTAAATTTTAATGACATCCATTTTTTTTATAAAGGTTTCCTTTTGTGGGTTTTGCTCTTGGTTTGAGTCTAAAAATTATTTGCCAACCCTTAAGTCCTGAATTTTTCTTCTATTTTTTTTTCCTAAAAGCTTAGATTTTTCTGAATTTTTTTCCTAGAAGTTCTCCAAAAGTGATTCATTTTAGTTAATTTTTGTATAAAGTTTGAAATTTAGTTCAAAGTTCTTTTTTTCCCTATGAATGTCTGATTTTTCCACATCGTTTAATAAGTTATTCTTCCTCCACTGAATTGCTTTTGTATTTATCAATTAGGCATATTGGTGTGGATCTATTTATGAGTTTCCATTCTATTACATTTTTCTGTGTGTCTATTCTCCACTAATACTACACTGCCTTGATTACTATGGGTATAAAGTAGATGTTAATGTCAATAGGGTGATTCCTTCTACTTTATTCTTCTTCTTTTACAAAATTGTTTTAGCTATTCTAAGTCCACTGTCATTCCATGCAAGTTTTAGTATGTCTGTCTATATATGCAAAAAAGAAAATCTTTCTGGAATTTTTGTAAGAATTGTGTTAAACTACATATATATTTGGGAAGATATATTTAGTATGTCAAGTCTTCCACTCCATGGACTCAGTATACTTTTACTTGTTTAGATATTTTTTGAATATTTATCAGTAATTTTAAAAAGTACTCAGCTTAAAAGTCCAGTACAAGTTTTGTTAGATTAATGCAAAAGTGTTTCATTTTTATGAATTATTGGGAATAGTACTATTATTTTTAACTTTGGTTTCTACATGCTATTATATAGAAATGTGATTGATTTTCCTGTTGTTGACCTTGTATCCTGTGAACTTTCTGAACGAAAAAGTCTTCACAGAGACTTTTGGAGATAATTGAGATTTTCTATGTAGACCATAATGTCAATTGCAAAAAAAAAAATTCTTTTCAATCTGCAGGCCTTTAATTTCTTTGTCTTGCCTTATTGTGCTGGCTAAAACATACACTATATGTTCTTGTGTCTTTTTTGTTCTAATGACTGGAACATCACTATTGATTAGAGTGGTGACAATGGATATGCTTTCTTTGTTCTCAAAATTAGAAGGCAGACTTTCGGTCTTACATCATTAAGTACAATGTTAGTTGTAGGTTTATTTTTTTTTTTACTAGGTGATCTTATCAAGTTGACAAAAATTATCCTCTACAATGTCCTGATAGTTTTTTATCATAAATTGATGTTGGATTTTTTCAGATGCTCTTTCTGAATTAACTGATGTGATCACATGATTTTTCTTCCTTAGCCTGTTGATATGGTGGATTATTTTGGTTGGTTTTCAACAATTAAATCAACCTTGTATATTTAGAATGAATTCTATTTAGTCATGGTATACAATTTTCATACAACTCTAGATTATTCAGTTTGCTAATATTTTCTTGAAGACATTTACATATAATTTTATGATAGAGAAACTTCTTTAATTGTTATGCTTTGTTCTGATTTTGCTACCAGGGTAATGCTGGCCTCAAACATTGATTTGAGAGATGTTTCATTCTCTTCTATATGCTGGAAGAGATTTGCTAAATTAGTATTAATTCTTCTTTACATATTTGGAGGATTTCTCCAGTGAAGTTTTCTGAGATTTGTTTTACAAAAAAATTTTAATTAAAATTTTATTTAATATGATTACAGTACTATTCAGTTTATCTATTTCATTTTGATTTAGTTTTGCTAGCTTGTAGTTTTGAAGGAGTTGATCCATTTCTTCTAAATTATTGGATTTATGAGTAAATAGTTGTTCATACTATTACCTTAATGTCCTTTTTTTAAAAAACTTAATTTATTTATTTTTGCTGTGTTGGGTCTTCGCTTCTGTGCGAGGGCTTTCTCTAGTTTTGGCAAGTGGGGACCACTCTTCATCGCGGTGCGCGGGCCTCTCACTGTCACAGCCTCTCTCATTGCGGAGCACAAGCTCCAGACGCGCAGGCTCAGTAGTTGTGGCTCACGGGCCTAGTCGCTCCGCGGCACACGGGATCCTCCCAGACCAGGGCTCGAACCCGTGTCCTCTGCATTGGCAGGCAGACTCTCAACCACTGTGCCACTAGGGAAGCCCCTTAATGTCCTTTTAATAGCTACAGTGTCTGTAGTTCTGTACAAATGATGCTCTGTCATTTCTAACATTCATGAGTTATTTCTTCATCTTTTTATTTTTGCTAGAGGTTTATCAATGATTTCTCTTTCACTTTTGAAACATTTTTGCAAGGTAAGAATTCTGTTTGAACATTTTTCTTTCAGCAGCTTGCAAATGTCACTTTATTTATGGGTGAGTTATTTACTTAAACCATTTATTTATGCTTTATGATGGGAAGTCTGGTATAATTCTCACCCTTTTTCTTTTAGGGGTAGTGTGCTCTTTTTCTCTATCTGCCTTCAAGATTTTGCTTTGCTCTTCATATGAATCCTGCTTGGTGTTCTCTGAGCTTGATAGGTCTGTTTTAGTGTCTGTCACTGTTTTGGAAAATTCTTATACATTATTTCTTCAAATATCTTCAACCTCTGTTTTCTCATTCTAGGCTTCTAATTACATATGTTAGACCATTTGGTATTGTCCCAGAGCTCTTGGATATTCTATTCTGTTTTTTATTCAATATTTGTTTCTCTTTCCATTTTAGTCGAGTAGTTCTGATTATACAAGTTTGTCTTCAAAGCTTATTGATTCTTTCCTTGGCAGTGTCTAATCTGATGAATCTGTCAAAGATAGTCAATCTCTGTCACTATAGTTTTATTTCTAGCATTTCTACTTCTTTCCTCTATGTTCTATTATCTTTGAGGGAATTATTTATCTAATACTTATGTTTTATAACTTTTCAATTATAGCCTTTATCATATTCATCATAATTATTTTAAATTTACCCTTTGATAGTTCCAACATCTGTGTCATATCTGATTCTTATCCCAATATTTGCTTTGTCTCTTTAGACTGTGCTCCTTCTTGTCTTTTGGTGTGCCACATTACTTTTTGTTAAAATATAGGTGTGCTATATAGCACAATAATATTGATATAAAAATGTTTTTCTGTTTGGAGATGAATACACCTTTTTTTCTGGCCAGACTTTTAGAGTGTTGGTTCCTGTTATTCTAATCTGATGTTGAGCCCAGTTTAAACTTTTCTCTACACATGATAAGACTTTTTTAAAAATTATTTATTTTTGCTGCTCTCCAGAAAGAATCTTTCTCTTGCAGTTCTTTTGCCTGTTCCTATTATTTTCATTTGATGCTTGTTTGCCTGGTGGTAGGGGCTGGGAAATGGGGTGTTTTCTGATTATTGTGACAAAGATTCGGTCTTAAGTAGATACTATGAACCCTTTTCTTGGTGGTGTGACTTTCACAAGGGATCTTGTCTGTATGAGTCTACTATAGCAGCTACAATAAGCTACAAGAGAATCAGTGGCTTAAAACACCACAAAGTAAAATCATTATCTTATCATCCTGAAGGTCAAAAATCTATAATCAAGGCATTGTCAGGGCTGTGTTCCTTCAGGAGGAATCAGGGGAGAATCCGTTTTATTGACTTTTCCAGTTTCTAGGGGAATTCTTTGGCCGAGGGCTGCTTCTTCCATCCTCAATGTCCATTGCTCTAACCTCCGGTTTTTTCATCACATCTCCTTTTAACTTTTGCAGTTGAAGAATTCAATTAAAAATGCATAGCAATAGCAGTTGTATGGTATGGCAGATTTACTAGAGGAATTGTTCACAAAATTTGATTTTGGCAATAAATGGATGGTAATTCTGTATTTGTTTCCTATTGCTACTGTAACAAATTGCCATAAATTTAATGGCTTAAAACAACATAAATTTATGATGTTACAGTTTTGAGGATCATACTTCCAAAATGGGTCTTGTGGGCTAAAAATTGCAGTGTCAGCAGAGCTGTGTTACTTTGAAAGGCTACAGGGGAGAATCTTTGCCATTAGAGGCTTCCTGCATTCCTTAGCTTGTGGACCCTTCCTCCATCTTTATAACACAGTATTTTATCCTTTCCCCTCCCTCAGGAGTGGTTTATGTTTATTTCTTTTAAAAATCATTTAAAAATTTTATATTCAAATGATGAATGCACATGATCTTATTTATTTATTTATTTTAAGATCTGTATTGGAGTATAATTGCTTTACAATGGTGTGTTAGTTTCTGATTTATAACAAAGTGAACCAACTATACATATACATATATCCCCATATCTCCTCCCTCTTGCGTCTCCCTCCCACCCCTCTAGTTGGTCACAAAGCACCGAGCTAATCTCCCTGTGCTATGCAGCTGCTTCCCACTATCTATTTCAGTAGTATATATAAGTCCATGCCACTCTCTCACTTCGTCCCTGCTTACCCTTCCCCCTCCCCGTGTCCTCAAGTCTATTCTCTCCATCTGTATCTTTATTCCTGTCCCACCCCTAGGTTCTTCATAACCCTTTTTTTTCCCTTTAGATTCCATATATATGTGTTAGCATACGGTATTTGTTTTTCTCTTTCTGACTTACTTCACTCTTTATGACAGACTATACGTCCATCCACCTCACTACAAATAACTCAATTTCATTTCTTTTTATGGCTGAGTAATATTCCTTGTATATATGTGCCACATCTTCTTTATCCATTCATCTGTCGATGGACACTTAGGTTGCTTCCCTGTCCTGGCTATTGTAAATAGAGCTGCAATGAACATTGTGGTACATGACTCTTTTTGAATTATGGTTTTCTCAGGGTATATGTCCAGTAGTGGGATTGCTGGGTCGTATGGTAGTTCTAGTTTTAGTTTTTTAAGGAATGTCCATACTGTTCCCATAGTGGCTGTATCAATTTACATTCCCACCAACAGTGCAAGAGGGTTCCCTTTTCTCCACACCCTCTCCAGCATTTATTGTTTGAAGATTTTTTGATGATGCTATTCTGACTGGTGTGAGGTGATACCTCATTGTAGTTTTGATTTGCATTTGTATAATGATTAATGATGTTGAGTAACCTTTTATGTATTTGTTGACAATCTGTATATCTTCTTTGGAGAGATGTCTATTTAGGTCTTCTGCCCATTTTTCAATTGGGTTGTTTGTTTTTTTGATATTGAGCTGCATGAGCTGCTGGTAAATTTTGCAGATTAATCCTTTGTCAGTTGCTTCAGTTGCAAATATTTTCTCCCATTCTGAGGGTTGTCTTTTCATCCTGTTTATGTTTTCCTCTTTTATCCTTTAGTTATGTCATTACATCAGCTTTATCTGATTCTCATCCTCCTGCTTTCCTCTTAAAAGGACCCTTGTTATAACATCTGGCCCACCAGAGAGTCCAGGATAATCTCATCATTGAAAGACTCTTCATCACGTTCTCCAAGTCCCTTATACAATGTAAGCTAACAACATATCACAGGTTCTGGGACTAGGATGTGAACAGTTTTGGGGGGTTGTTATTCAGCCTACTGTGTTGCTCTTCCTCCAGATACAGTACCAGAACTAGTACACATTTCTGCTCTTCCACAGGCTAAGCCTGTTTTTTCCCATTCCCTTCTGACAGCTGCAATGGATTTCCAACAGGGTATTCATACTATAATTCCATTGCCCCTGACTATATATATTAAGGATTTGTTATTTAGGGGAGATAGGTGACATAAATTTGGGTGAAGTTTTGGTTGTTGTTGTGGCTCTGCCCCAAGCTGCTGTAGATAATCTCTTATACCCTCTGGAAACCATTTCCACTTCCTTTTCCCTCTGGAGACTTAAGTTTTGATTCTATAAATGGTATAGGGGGTGCTGTTTGGGATGGAACATCATCAATAGCTGCTATTCTCTTCCCTTAGCCAATATCATGGGGACTGTTTCGCAAAATTCTCCTCAACCTTCACTGTGAGCACTCACTATTGTTCCTTGATGGAAAAGCCTAGAATAAGATACAAATCCCCTTATGTTCATGGCCCATAGGGGTTTCCCACTTTCACTTTAGTCCTCATCAATTTATTAAAATTGTCTAGCTGAGTCTTCTCATGGGGTTATACAGTGTCCTACAATGTTTGGCCCAGGTAAGCAAGTGATTCAATTCTATTATGTGCCTGTCTCCCTTCAGTTTTCAGTTGTTTGCCCCATGACTGCAGTTCTCCAATGGCTTCAAAAGAATCCTTAATTTGAAATTTTTCTAGGCTTTATATGTTAGTTTATTTCAAGAGTGGAAATAATGCCCTTTCAGGTCTGTACCACTCTGAGTTCAATCCAGAATAACCTATTCTGACTTACCAAGTTGTTTTTCAAAAAAAATTTTTAAAAAGGAATATAACAACAAAAAAAAATGTCTAAAGCAACATTTGAGGCCCTCAAACTTGCCTGAGCAAAAAGTGAGCTGTGAAATCTGCTCATCTCTATAGCCCCCAGACATAAGCCCTAAAGATCATTTCCTGTCAATGAAAGTTCATGGACAAGAAGGTTCCATCCAGAAATAGATTCATTTTAAAAACAGGAGTATCTTCCACTATAATACAAGGGCTCTTCATAATTCTTTAACATTATTTCATCATTGCTGTAGATTTCTCACTCTTTACTGGATGGAATTTTTCTTGCACCTTTTCTGTCACTGTTCCTCATCATCATTTGCATGGAGGTCATATGGGTCACCCACTATGGGGATATGTGCCCTGAATTGACAGAGAAAGCATTGCATATTACTAGAGAACTTGACAGTCTTGACTATGTATGTATTACAAACTTTTCTCTCTAGTGGGGCTGTACTCTAATATCTTGTGGCTCTGTGTAGCCTCTGAAATCTCTGTGGAGAACTCTAGGCAACAGTTTTCTGATGAGACATCTGGGTCATACCTTGAGTATGCAGAACTTAGGAGTTTGGCCAGCAACCAAGGGAAGTTCCATGCATATTTTTAGAACCCCTTTTCTGTGCCCCCATTCTATTACCTACTCCCTCAAATACGCTTGTCAACACCAATGTTTGATTTCTGCATTTTCTCCTCCAAGTCTCATCGTCCTCTATTTGGACTCTACTTCCGTGATCTCAGGTTTTGACAGTGCCCTGCAGGAGTGAGCTGAGTTGAATGTGGAGCTCACTTCCTGAGATTATCCTTCTTTCAAAGACAATAGAATGATTTTAGTTTATGTGGAATATCTCAAAAGAGACTTTGTATAAAATATTTTAGCTTTTACTGTATTGAGCTACTCTATCATGACTGGAAAAATACATAAAACATTTTTAAAAGAAAGATAATATATTTGAATAATGCATAATTAACAGATCATTCAATAAATGAGATAACTGTGGGAATTTATGGAAACAATATGACAGATCCTCATCACCTATAAATTCTAGTTAAAGTTTATAATTAAATGTAAAAACAGAGAACAAGCAATAACCAGTGGTAAATATTTTCTTTATCTTGTCTGGGGAGTGTCTTTCTAAGCTCATAAACAAAAAAAGAAATGAAAAAAATTTTTCATTAGACCTAAGCAAATAAGCATTTAAAATTAGTATACATCAAATTTTATATACATGCAATAACAACACCAAAGTGTGGGCAAAGGTATAGCATGAATAATTTAAAATATTTTAACATTCCAGAAAATTAATAAAACATGTAATATTTTCCATGATAATCTTCGTAGACAAGTCAAATATTAGGAAGTAAAATGGTGTAAAAATGATTAACAATGCTCAATAAAGAAATATGATTAAGAATAATAATTAAACACTTAGAAATAGTTTTAAAACTCTTTAATATTCAACATTTATTATGATGAGTTGAAAGAGTCACTCTAATTAAATGCTAGTGTGAGAATGAAATGACTTTTCTGGAAATAAAAATTTGTCAGTATTCTTTATGTCAACAGAATTCCAAATTCTAAATATCTAATAGCTAATATGTAAGCTAAGCAATAATTGCATGTAAATAAAGTGTTCAAACATAGATAATACTTATATAACTTATCCTTACTTTACATGAGAAAATATCATTAGACAATCTTGTAAACAATTCCCATGCCATACTATAATGATAAAAAGATAGCATGACTCAAGAATTTATGTAGAAAATGAATCCCACAACATAAGTGAATTTATAATGAGTTTGTACATTTAAGATGGGAGGCACAGGAAGAAAGGAAATAAAATTCTAACAAAACTTATCATTGGGCAATAGAAATACAGGCTTTGTTTTCTTTCCTGTATTTTTCTCAGTATTTTTAAAGTTTCTCAAGAAACACATTATGAAATTTGAAAAATAATTTTGACTATATGGTCCACTTTAGATGGTATTTACTATCATTGCACATTTTCAACTTTTCAATTAATAACAAAAAGTAAATATGTGAAATGAAATAGATGTAAACTGAGGCTGAGAAGAAAATTTGTCAAACTTGTTTACAACATCTTATTTACCATACATGTATATATAGAGAGAGCACAAGAGCAAGAAAGGCAGTATATATAGTATTTTTATTATACAATACATAGGTAAATGACTATGTACAGTATATACAGTATATATATATGCAGTATGTATAAAGTTGAGATTAAAATGTTCATTCAGAGCATAAAAGTTAGAAGGAAGGGATACTGAACAGCATGAAAAATGAAAAAAATGATAGAGTATGCAAATTGAGTTTTTTGTTCAACTAAAGTACATTAACATCAAATCCATCTATAGAGAATGATTTTAGCACATGATATACTTTATGACAAAATAACATTCTCAGATGCTTGTACCAAATGGGTAACATCAAGCTTGGAAAAGTGGCCCAACATAATTTGAGCCTTAGCACTTGTTCCACAATTGCTACTGGGTCCATCAACCACCTGGCCAGTGATTTCATCAACTGGTTGTGTCATAATAGAAATGCAGCTGTTTCTTTTCTTACTCCCTTAAGCATTAAAACCATGTGAAAACCAAGCAGCAAAATTTCAGATTTATAATAGATCAGTCATAAAGTTTAGATATAAACTCTCATATGTTCATAATCATTTATTGAGCACCCACAATGTCTATAGCTGTATACTAAGTGTCATAAGAAAAATAAACAAAAAGGACGAACTGATTTCCTATACTTCAAAACAGAAAGTATGCACTTAAAAATTTGAGATAATTTCTGTGAGATCACGGAGAATATGTTTTGCTAAACTATAGCTATCAGAGTGTTTTAATCATAACTCAAAGCTGCCCTTAGCATGAGGGAAACAAGTATATTCAGAGGTTAACACATATTTCAAATCTTTAAAAAATACATATTCATTGGTGAATTTTTACTGTCACAGAAATGATGAAATTTGATGACTAATTCTATGAAAGTAAACTAGATGCATCTGCTCTTTGCTTCTGCCACAAAAGGGAGTGAATGTATACATAGCAGAGCCTAAGAAGGAATATGTGCCCAACCACATCCTGGCAGCTTTGGGAAGATAGGATCTGCCCAAACTCAAAGAACACTGGAATTGGGAGTAAAGAGCTATTAAAATTAATATTTTAGTAGCCTATAATCCACTATTCTTGAACTAAAGTACAAGGTCATTAACTTTTGTAAAAATCTTTGAGCTAAGGAAATTACACTCGCCTCATTCTTTGTAATTTTCTGTTTTTAACTTAATAAAAGTAGCTTTTAAAAGTCAAAAAAAAAGTTTGAGATCAGTTATATAGAGCATATATTAGTAATGAATAGTACAAATACATGAATTTGAGCTTTGTAGCTTTGTATTTCAACAGCAAAAATTCATGAATGGAAGGAGAAACCATTTTAAATAGCTTTCATTATTCCAGTGTTTGAACTCTTCAAAAAAATAAATTTCATAAAGTAATGGAGATTGCTGTCTTTCCAGAAGTCAAATCTCAGCCCAACAAAATTCACTTCTTTGATAGGTGGATTGACAACCAGCATTTGAGGAAGTATTGAGGAAGACATGGTTTAAGTGTTAATTAATTGACTCGATAGCCCATTTTAGAAAATGCAAACTGCTAAAACAACTAATCTTCTCTACATTTTAAAATCCTTTATTTCTTTACATTTTTATCCCTCTCCTTTTAAACAACGTAAATTTGAATAAATCTACCAGTGACAGACATGAAGCACCACTGCTGAAACTAAAATAGTTGTGGCTTTGGAGTAATGGCAGTTCCCTGCAGCAACAGAGTTTTAAAATAATAAACAAAAAGAAAAACAAAAACGTTGCTTTGAAATTTAAAATGGATCCGAGTTTGGGATGAGAATTATCCCTTGGGGAACCTTAACTCTTATGTCTGGGGCTTTCCCAGTTTGGCTTACCAAGTAATTACCTCATCTGGAGAGGTTTGGTGTATCCGGTGGACCTAAAGTGTTCTCTTGCCTAGTGTGCCTACATTTTGAGAAAGTCACTCAATTTCTTTCACTTGCCTTTTTTTTGTTTCCTAAAAAATGATATAATTGTGTGGTTAGTGAACCAGTAATACTGACATTACTTGGCAGCTTGTTAAAAACAAAACAACAGGCTTCACACCAGACCTACTAAATCAGAATCTCCATTTTCTTAAGGTTCCCAGATGAGTCATATGCATAATGTTTGAAAAACACTGAACTACCTAATTACATGTTCTCTGTTGGCTTAATACTTTTCCTCCTTCAAATGAGAGCAGTGACTACTTTTAATGGTAGCATACAGTTGCTCTTATCATAAATTTCCCTTTTGTTTCTCAAATAGCAAAGTAGCTGTTAGGTTTGTGAACATAGGATGTTAATATTTTGGTAGAGTTTTGAAAATTTGCAAAACCTTGATATTAAAAAGATAGGCATTGTTCTTGGTTTTGAGAAATTGATGGTATTATATACATTTAACTTCTTAACTTAACAATTTATAATTTCTTCTGTGTCTTTAAAGCTACATTTTTTGAATAAGCAGGATTCATTTAAAAGAATGGATATTTTGGTGAAGCGTCTGAGCATGTCTAATCTTTTTTTTCAATTTACATATAAAAAACAACCTTTTTGAGTAAAATATATATAGCTTAAGAAATTGGAAAATGATCTCTAACCTAGTCCATATATTTTGTCTTTCCTCTGTGATGAGTCAAGTTCTTTCCTTTTGCTCAGTCATCATTTTTCTGAATTCCATTGCCTTAGGTTAGTTTTGGCAGATATGTTGAAGATAATAATCATGAAAAGATATTTGAGAATAGTCTTTTAAAGATACATGTAATATTCCAATTACATGTTTAAAATAAATACCATAGCTTCATTTTTGGAGATCCTTTTCAAGTGTTCTCCACGTATTATTCACACAGCAGGTATCTCTCTTGCTGATTTTCAGTTATGTATCTTAAGTAGGAAGTAGGTCAAAAAACACCATGGATTTTTTCCTTCTGCCAGCCAGCACATTTAAAGTACTCATTTGGGGATCCATGATCAAAAATATAGTTGAGAATATCAACACTAAGTATTGGTCTTAATGAATATATAATTTCCTTCAAAATTTAATAGTTCCACAGTGATGAGCAATATTGTCTCAGCTATTACTAGCAAACCAACATTGTGGATTTGCTTGTAATAAAACAAACTGAAGGTAACAGTAGGTTTGGCCATACCAAAATCTTTGCTTGTTCTCAAGTTTTCCAGACTCCAAAATATTTTTTCAAGTTATTTTCCATCAAGCAGATTGAAAATGGCATGTAACCAAAGAACAAATTGCAAAAGAACCAGGACATGGCAGTTTCTGGATCTTCCCACACCTGTGGATACAAAACTTTCACTGAAGTACTTAAATCAATTAATTAATATAGAACTTATTCAAGTAATTAAAGTATAGAAAATGTATTTACTACAGTAAAGGGTAGTTTCATAAATTATTTTCTTATTTTCCTTATAATTTTACCACTTACATATCAATCTCTAAACCTATGGCTAAATTTTGAGTGTTTTTGCATGTATGAAATTATATCAGAGTTATGAGTCCCCCAAAATAGAGTGTGTCACTGTTACCGAGTCCAAGCTCATGCTGCTTGCCTCTTGACAGGCCAACAAATCAAGATACAAGCTATTAGGGCAAGGAATATATAATAGTGACTTCATTAGGAAAGCCAGCAGACCAAGAAAATGGTGGACTAGTGTTCCAAAGAACCATCTTACTCGAGTTAAATTTCGTCTTCTTTTATACTGAAAGGAGAGAGTGTATAGCTGGTTGTTGTGAACTTCTTGTTGCTGGAATCCTTGGTTCTTGCAGCTGTCCACATAGGGTCTGGTCACAATGTTCCTATAAATCTCCAGCAAGACAAATGCTATTATCTGTTCCACACTTGTTTTCTCTATATGAATGAAAAATGATATATCTTTAAAGGTCAAGCCTGGGAGTCAGAGCCTTTGAGAATGGGCTATCATGTACATTTCAGACAATAGGCAATATTCTTTTACAAAAGTACAGAGCCAGCATAATTAAGCACATGCAACAGAGCACAAAGGTTAGATCTAAAGGAATAGATCAGATATGGAGTCAGGTTTGTTATTCTCTGTTACATCACAGCTTGCTGAACAGATTATAGCACAACCTGTTGGTTTGGGTCCCATTCACTGAATGCTGATTTGGAGTTTCACTGATATAGGGGACTAGGTAGAATATCCAAGTGAAGCATATACTGTCTCAGGTATCCTATAAGGTCCTTTTTAGGTGTGTGTGGGGGGGTCTCAACAGGCAGCAATTATTTTTTCTTCCCTAACTGCCAAAAGGATTGAGAGTGTGATCTGCCCACATAGTCCCAATAAACTTTATGTGGTGAACAATCCCCTGAATTTTGTCTGGTATTTCCAGCTATCTCTGCAGGTGGAAGTGAGATAGTGCCGTCAGTGCTGTTGATATGGATGCTTCTGACTTGCCAACCAATAAGGCATCCTTTTTTTGTGAAAGTTTTTGACATATGACAGTAGAGGTACTTGCACTAAATCCTGTCCTAGGTTTGGAGGTAAAAGGCAAGGAAGTTTAAGTACTCCTGAGAGAGTTCTGCAAATGTATATTGGAGGCCTTGCCATGCAAATGTAAATTGATCATGTTTTTATGTGACAGGAGGGCAGAAAAGAAGGAGCTGGAAATGTCCATGATAGCATATCAAAAATCATCAGTTTTTGCAATGGATTCAGTTATCGCCATGATATCTGGAAAAACCAGGACTGCCAGATCAAAATTAAAATTAGTTGGTGATAATCCTGTGTAAACCTCCACCTCCATTTGTCTTTTCATTTTTCATGTCTCTCCATTTGTACACCATATGGGGCTTTTATATTGAGACATCATGTTACTTTACTACATCCGTAGAGTTTCAGTTCTAAATCAAGGCTGTGATTTCCATTTCCCCTCCTGAAATTCTATATTGTTTTTCTTGGACTGCCTGAGACTGAACTGGGAAACAAATTTGGAGCTATCCATGTGTCCTATTGGCACTTCTATACATGAATTCTTCCTGATCAAAATAATCCTTTCTATAATTTAATATTTTCAGAGAGCAAGCAAAACAATACCATTATGCATTCAGCAGAAGTAGCTAAAACTATAAATTGAGTTGGCACAAAGGGCACCACGCACAAGGTCATGTTAACTTCCCTTCCCCATGGGAACCTCATTTACACTTTGCCAGTTAAATCTGGTTCCCCCTTCCTTCCACAAGACTCAATAGGTTGATCATTTAGACACCTGAATCCAAGAGACTGATAAAAGCTTGAGTCCTTCCCCTTTCTGGAGTTTCCCACATATTCAAAGGGGTGAGTTCATAGCACTTTTGGTCCCTCTTGCCAACAGTGAAAACTTGACCACATCTCTCTCCACCCTTCTCTCCCACCTTCCCCTAAAGAATTTAAGTTCATTTGGAAGGAGGGAAAGATTAGCGGACATAGGAGAGATTGGATCGATTCCATTAAACAAGATGTATTTACATTTGGTTTCCAATATTGTAGCAACTGCTTCTAGTTCAACCAAGTGAACTTCTGTTGTTTTGTGTCTACCCAAAGCTTTGAATCATATGCTATGGTTATGATTACTAACACCATTTATTTAGCTTTGGAAACCCATTTACTAAGCAGCCATAGACACATGCTTTTGGACTAGGGCTGTGAGATTTTCACCATTTAGCTCACTTCTGCTTGACACACAGAGTGGCAACGATTTTTAAGGAGCCTTCCTTAATATGAGGCAACTGCTGCTCCATTTCCAAGAACATATCTTTCAAACTTTCACCCATTTTCTTTTTTTTTGAATGTTTGAATTTTATTTTTTATACAGCAGGTTCTTATTAGTTCTCCATTTTATACATATTAGTGTCTATATGTCAATCCCAATCTCCCAATTCATCACACCACCACCACCTTCCCCTGCCACTTTCCCCCCTCGGTGTCCATACATTTGTTCTCTACATCTATGTCTCTGTTTCTGTGCTGCAAACTGGTTCATCTATACCATTTTTCTAGGTTCCACATATATACGTTAATATATGATATTTGTTTTTCTCTTTCTGACTTACTTCACTCTGTATGACAGTCTCTAGATCCATCCACGTCTCAACAAATGACCCAGTTTTGTTCCTTTTTATGGCTGAATAATATTCCATTGTATATATGTGCTACATCTTTATCCATTCATCTGTCGATGGGCATTTAGATTGCTTCCATGACCTGGCTATTGTAAATAGTGCTGCAGTGAACATTGGAGTACATGTGTGTTTTTGAGTTATGGTTTTCTCTGGGTATATGCCCAGTAGTGGGATTGCTGGGTCATATGGTAATTCTATTTTTAGTTTTTTAAGGAAACTCCATACTGTTCTCTATAGTGGCTGTATCAATTTACATTCCCACCAACAGTGCAAGAGGGTTCCCTTTTCTCCACACCCTCTCCAGCATTTGTTGTTTGTAGATTTTCTAGTGATGCCCATTCTAACTGGTGTGAGGTGATACCTCATTGTAGTTTTGATTTGCATTTCATCCATTTTCAATATAAGGGACAATGGAATTTAGATTTCTTTATATCATTTTCTCATTTTCCGGTAAGTCACCTTTATTAACATTGTAAACCCAATCCAGAGCAATAAGAACTTGAATTCTAGCCAGTCCTTCTATGTTTTTCTGGGCTAGTTTGTTTGTCTCAAGGGTAATTCCCATAGAGGGCAAAAGATCCCTTATGCCAACTAGGATGAGACCTTGCACTGCCATCTCCAAATTGATCAAAATTTGGCATGATAAATGCAGCATAAGTAAGGTCATAAGACAATACAGTTGTTGCCATTGTATCTTAGAAAACATTACATATCTTTACCTCTTATCTAAGTGGACCAGCCACAGTTCTAACCATTTACTTGATGCACATCCACAATGCTTGTAAGTTTCCTTCTTTGCCTGCTCACTGATACTGTGTTTCTGTAACTGTTGTCTGAAAGGAGTCATAATGTTATGCCCATCCAAGATGTATCTTAGTGCTATTTTACTTATTATAAAGGGGCAAGCTGGAGGTTGATAGATTGGTGAGGAAGCTTTCCCACATGGAGGAGAGTCAGCAACATTCATGGTGCTGTTCAGGCAACAGTAATTTAACTTATTTTCTGGTGTCCAGAAATGGGCAATAAATAGACACGATTTATTGCCTAGGTGACCTAGAGTTTGGTCAGTAGGTTGATTGCTGAATTCCATGAGCTTTCCACATTTTCTGTTAAGCAGTTGTGAGGCCTTCATTCTTCATTTTTGGAAAATCATGTTTCTTTCTTTTTTTTATTGAAGTATATGCAATTTGTAATATTTTCAGGTGAAGAATATGGTGATTCAATATTTTTATAAATTATAATTCATTTAAAGTTATAAAATATTGACTATATTCCCTGTGCTTTACAATATATCCTTGTTGCTTATTTATTTTATACATAATAGTGTCTCTTAATCCCACATCCTTATTTTGTACCTCCCCCCTTCCTCCTCCCCACTGGTAACCATTAGTTTGTTTTCTATATTTATGAGTCTTTTTCTATTTTGTTATAGACATTTATTTGTTTCAATTTTTAGATTCTACAAATTAGTGATGGTATAGAGTATTTGTCTTTATCTGACTTATTTCACTCTATAATTTCTAGGTCCATCCATGTTGTTGCACATGGCAGAATTTCATTTTTTTTTTTTATGGCTGAGTAACATACTACTGTGTGTGTATGTGTGTGTATGTGTGTGTATACCACATCTTCTTTATGCATTCATTTGTTGATGAGCACTTAGGTCACTTCCGTATCTTGGCTATTGTAAATAATGCTGCTATGAACACTGGGGTACATGTATCTTTTCAAAATAGTGTTTTTGTTTTCTTTGGATATACACTCATATGGTAGTTCTATTTTTAGTTTTTTGAGGATCCTCCATAATGTTTTCCACAGTGGCTGCACAAAAGTACAAAACACCCACAGTGTACAAGGTTTCCCTTTTCTCCACATCCTCTCCAACATTTGTTATTTGTAGACTTTTTGATGATAGCCATTTTGACAGATGTAAGATGATAGCTCATTTTGGTTTTGATTTGCATGTCTCTGATTAGTGATGCTGAGCATTTTTTCCATGTGCCTCCTGCCTATCTGTATGTCTTTTTTAGAAAAATGTCTATTAAGGTCTTCTGCCTATTTTTTAATCTTTTTTTTAAATTGAGTTGTATGAGCTGTTTATATATTTTGGATATTAGCCCCTATTTGTCATATCATTTGCAAATATTTTCTCCCATTCACTAGGTTGTCTTGTCTTTTTGTGGATGGTTTTCTTTGCTATGCAAAAGCTTATAAGTTTAAATTGGTTCCATTTGTTTATTTTTGCTTTTCTTTTGCCTTGGGAGACAGATCCAAGAATTATTGCTACAATTTTTATCAAAGGGTGTTCTGCCTATGCTCTCTTTTAGGAGTTTTATGGTTTCTGGTCTTACATTTAGGTCTTTAATACATTCTGATATTTTTATATATGGTGTAAGAAAATTTTCTCATTTTTTTTTACATATAGCTCTCCAGTTTTTCCAGCACCACTGATTGAAGAGACTGTCTTTTCTCCATTGTATATTCTTGTCTCCTTTGTTGTAGATTAATTGACCATAAGAGTGTGTGTTTATTTCTGGGCTCTCTATTCTGTTCCATTGCCCTATGAGTCAGTTTTTGTTCTAGGACCATGCCGTTTTGATTACTGTAGCTTTGTATTGGGTTGGCCAAAATGTTCATTCGGGTTTTTCCACAAGATCTTTTTTTTTTTTTCTTTTTTTGCGGTACGCAGGCCTCTCACTGTTGTGGCCTCTCCCGTTGTGGAGCACAGGCTCCGGACGCGCAGGCTCAGCAGCCATGGCTCACGGGCCCAGCCACTCCACGGCATGTGGGATCTTCCTGGACCGGGGCATGAACCCGTGTCCCCTGCATCAGCAGGCGGACTCTCAACCACTGCGCCACCAGGGAAGCCCCACACGATCTTATGGAAAAACCTGAAGGAAGTTTTTGTCCAACCCAATAGTATAGTCTGAAGTCAGAGAGCATGATAACTCCAACTTTGTTCTTTTTTGTTAAGATTGCTTTGGCAATTATGGGTCTCTTGTGATTCCATATATATTTTAAGATTATTTGTTCTAGTTCTGTGAAAAATGTACTGGGTATTTTGATAGGGAATGCATGACATCTGTAGACTGCTTTGAAGTATAGAAACTTTAACAATATTAATTCTTCCAATTCAAGTATAAGGGATATCTTTATATTTCTTTTTATCATTTTCCAATTCTTTCATCAATATTTTATAGTTTTCAACATATAGGTCTTTAACCTCCTTGGTTAAGTTTATTCCTAGGTTTTCTTTTTGATGCCATTATAAATGGGATTTTTTTCCTTAATTTCTCTTTCTGATAGTTCATTGTTAGTACATAGAAAAGCAACAGACTTCTGTATATTAATCTTGTACTTGCAACTTTACTGAATTCATTCATTAGCTCTAATAGTTTATTGGGAGAGGCTTTAGGGTTCTCTCTATATAGCATTGTGATGTCTGCAAATAGTGACTGTTTCATTTCTTTTCCAATTTGGATCCCTTTTATTTCTTTTTCTTTTCTGACTGTTGTGGCTAGGACTTCCAATACTGTATTAAATAGAAGTGGTGAGAATGGGTATCCTTGTCTTGATTCTGATTTTAGAGGAACAACTTTCAGCTTTTCACCCTTGAGTGTGATGTTAACTGTGGGTTTGTCATAAATGGACTTTACTATCTTGAGATGTACTCACTCTATACCAACTTTGATGAGAATTTTTTGTCATGAATAGATTTCAGTTTTTTTCAAAAACTTTGTGTATTTGAGGTTATCATGTGATTTTATCTTTTCTTTTGTTAATATGGTGTATCACATTTATTGATTTGAGAATACTGAACCATCCTCGCATCCCTGAAATAAATCCCACTTGATCATGGTGTATGATCCTTTTTACATATTGTTGAGTTCAATTTGATGATACTTTGAGGATTTTTACATCTATATTTATTGGAGGTATTGGCATGTAATTTTCTATTTTTTAGTGTGCTTTTCTGGTTTTGGTATCAAGGTAGTGGTAGCCTTGTAGAATGAATTTGGGTGCAGTCCATCCTTTTCAAATTTTTGAAATAGTTTGAAAAGGATAAGTATTAGCTCTTTATATGTTTGTAGAATTCCCCTGTGAAGCCATCTGGTCATGCACTTTTGTTTGCTGGGAGTTTTTTAAAGTTACATATTCAATTTAAGCTAATGATCAGTCTGAGCAGATTGTCTATTTTTTCCTGATTCAGTTTTGGAAGGTTATATATTTCTAGAAATTAGTCCATTTCTTCTAGGTTGTCCAATGTGTTAGCATATAACTCTTTACAGTACTCTATTATGATTTTTGTATCTCAGTGGTACTGATTGCTATTTCTCCTCTTTCATTTCTTATTTTGTTTATTTGGGCCCTCTATCTCTTCTTGATGAGGCTGGCTAAAGGTTTATCAATATTTATGTTTTCAAAAAAGAGATATTGGTTTTATCTTTTCTATTTTTTGTTTCTATTTTATTTCCTGTCTGATCTTTATTATTGCTTTCCTTCTCCTGACTTTGGGCTTTGTTTGTTCTTCTTCTTCTAATTCTAATAGAAGTTTAGGTTGCTTATTTAAGATTTTTCTTGTCTCTGATGGTAGGCCTGTATTGCTATGAACTTCCCTTCTAGAACTGCTTTTGCTGCATCCCATTGATTTTGGAAAGTTGTGCTTTCATTTTCATTTGTCTTGATGTATTTTCTGATTTTATCTTTGATTTCTTCTTGACCCATTGCTTTTTTTTTAGTAGCATGATGTTTGGTCTCCATGTGTTTGTTCTTTCCCCATTTTTCTTTCTGTAGTTATTTTCTAGTTACATACCATAGTGTTCAGAAAAGTTGCTTGATATAATTTCTATCCTCTTAAATTTGTTGAGACTTGTTTTGTGGCCTACCTAGTATGTGATCTATCCTGGAGAATGTTCCATGTACCCTTGAAAAGAATGTGTATTCTGCTGTTTGGGGATGGAATGTCCTGTAGATATCTATTAAGTCCAACTGCTCTATTTTGTCATTTAAGACCACTGTTGCTTATTGACTTTCTTTCTGGATAATCTGTCAATTGATGTAAGTGTGGTGTTAAAGTTCCCTACTGTTATTATATTGTTGTCAATTTCTCCCTTGATGTCTGTTGATATTTGCTATATATATTTAGGTGCTCCTGTATTGAGTAGATATATGTTAATGAGTGTGGTATCATCCTCTTATATTGATCCCTTTATCATTATATACTGTTCTTTTTCATCTTTTGTTACAGCATTTGATTTAAAGTCTATTTTGTCTGATATGAGTATTGCTACCCCTGCTTTCTTTTCATTTCAATTTGCATGAAATATCTTTTTCCATCCCTTCACTTTCAGTCTTCGTGTCTTTAGCTCTGAAGTGAGTCTCTTGTAAACAGCATACAGATGGGTCTTGTTTTTTCATCCAATCAGCCACCCTATGGCTTTTTATTGGAGCATTTAGTCCATTAATATTTAAAGTAATTATTAACATGTTTTTACTTATTGCCATTTTATTACTTCTTTGCTGGTTGTTTTTGTAGTTTTTCCCTGTTGTTTTCTTCTTTTAGTGTCTTTGCTTGTGGCTTGGTTTTTCTTCAGTGTGTGCTGTGTTCCTTTCTCTCTTGTTTTTGTGTATCTATTGTAGGTTTTTGATTTGTATTACCATGTGGTTCATAAATGTTGACTGATAACTATATCTATTTGTTTTAAACAGGTAGTCCTTTAAGCTCAAATACTTTATAGAAAATCTACATTTTCCAATCCCCTCTCCCATGTTTTGTGTTTTGATGGATGTCATATTTTACATCCATGTTTATCCCTTTACTGATTATTGTAGTTGTGCTTGATTTTACAATTTTTGTCTTTTAATCTTTGTACTAGCTTATTTAAGTGGCTGATTCTCAGCCTTTACTATATATTTGCCTTTACTAGTAGGATTTTTCCTTTACTATAGATGCTTACTCTTATTATAGCTTTTTCTTTTCCATTTAGAGAAGACATTTTAGCATTTCTTTTAAGGTTTGTTTAGTATTGATGAACTCTTAGTTTTTGCTTGTCTGAGAAGTTCTTTCTCTCTCTGATTCTAAATGATAATTTTGTGGGTTACAGTATCCTAGGTTGCAGGTTTTTCCCTTTCAGCACTTTAAATATGTGTCACTTCCTTCTGGCCTGCAATGTTTCTGCTGAAAAATCAGCTTTTAACCTTATGGAGGTTCCCTTGTATATGACTTTTGCTTCTCTCTAGCTGCCTTTAGAATTATCCCTTTATCTTTAACTGTTGCTGTTTTAATTATGATATGTCTTGGTGTGGATCTCTTTGGGTTCATCTTGTTTGGGACCCTTTGCTCCTCCTATACCAGGATGTCTGTTTCCTTCTTCAGGTTTGGGAAGTTTTCAGTCATAATTACATTAAATACATTTTCACCTCCCTTCTAACTCACTTCACATTTTGGGATCCATATAATGTGAATGTTTGTATGCTTCATGTTATTTCAGAGATTCCTTAAAGTGTTCTAATTTTTTTCTAATTTGCTTTTCTTTTTGCTGTTCTGATTGGGTGATTTCCATTATTCTATCTTACAGATCACTTATGTATTCCTCTGTATCACCTAATCTGCTGTTTATTCTGTCTAGTGTGTTTTTCTTTTCAGTTGTTTTCTTCAGTTTTGACTGGTTCTTTTTATATTTTCTAGGTCCTTGTTAAAATTCTCAGTGTATTCGTCTGTTCTTTTCTCTAATTCAGTTAACATTCTTATTACTAATTATTTGAATTCTTTATATGGTAAATTGTTTATTTCTCTTTCATTAGTTGTTCTTTCAGGTGTTTTTTCCTTGTTCTTTCGAGATAAATTATTCTGTCTTCTCATTGTGCTTAACTTTCTGTCTCTATGAAATTAGGTGAAATATTTGCCTGTTGTGGTCTTTAAGGGGTGTCCTTGGGTGGGAGCATCCCTATATTGTCTGTGTGTGGCCAGTGGTTTTGGTGTGAGATCTGGATTTAATGTAGACATAAGTCACATCTTTCCTTGGGGTGAGCTGGCAGCTATTACTGGTAGGAAGTGAGGCTGGAGATGGAGGGGCTAGGGCCAGAACCAAGAATGAGCCAGATCTACTCCTATGTTCAGTGGCCATTACTGCTCCATAAGAGGCAGGGGTAGGTCCCAAGTTGCTAGAGCAGAAGCCCTGAACTTCAGGTCCAAGCTGGCTTAGTTCCCTTCAAGTGTGTGCTGTCACGCCTCCCAGCAGTGTCACCTCATTGGCATGGTACTCAGGGAGGCCTGGGGTGAAGGCTGTGGCACTCTGGCTGCCATAAGATATCTGAACTGCCTCTGATGAACCACCTGTGTAAACACTGGCAATGGCTGCCCCTGCTCTGCTCAGATACCATTTTACTGCCTCAGTGTCTCACACCAAGGTGTTTCCGTGGTCATAGCAGCTCTCATTCCAGTGTGGAGCTACAATGTGAGGCAAGCAGGGCTGGAGAATTTGCTTGGCTCATGCATGCACAGGGATGGATGTGGGAAATCAGTTAACAATGTGTGTTCTCACTCCACTCTCTCTGCCCTGCTTTGGGAATAAGCAAACCTTTTCCTGCTTTTCACAAGTGCAGTCCAGGCTTTCCACAGCTCTCCTTTTAGTCCCAACAGCCCTCCAAACAGCCAAGAGGGCTTGTCTTCCTTTTGTCAGACCCCAAGGTTGGGGCACCCTCCACTCACTCCCCATGGAGGATCTCTGCCCCTGTAATCTCCTTTTTCTTTGAGTCCCCTCCTAGGGGCACAGGTCCCAAACTGATTGCTTCTCTTTCCCTTCCTACTTAATTTCGTGTGGATTTTTCTTACAACGTTGGTTGTACAGGAGTCTTTCTGCCAATCTCCAGTTAGTTTTCAGTGAGAATTGTTCCACATGTATATGTATTCTGATGTGTTTGTAAGGGGAGGTGAGTTCCACATCCTCCTACTTTGCCATCTTCATCTGAGTTTTTAGGAATCTCACCATTTCTGTAAGTCAAAAGTCCAGTACCACATGACTGGGATATCTGCTCAGGGTAACACAGAGCTGACACCAAGGAATTGCCCAGGTTGAGCTCTTACCTAGAGGCTCGGGAAGAAAGTCCACTTCCAAGTTAAATTCCAGAGCAGTTAAGTTCCAAGCAAATTCAGTTTTTTGCAGTTGTAGGACTGAGGTCACTGTTTCCTTTCTGATTGACTGTCAGCTTGGCCTACTCACAGTTCCTACATTCTACCAGCATCATTTGCCCCAAGGTGTCCCCTTCATTTTCAAGCCAGAAAGGGTACATAATTTGTCTGATTTCTCTTGTCACTGGCCTAGATCCACATTTAAAGATTTTTTGATTAGGTCAGGCACACCTGGAAGTCATGTTCCTTTCATTATTCTATCCTCATAACAAAAGAGTAACAAATGGTGAAGAGCATGAGATTTTAACCAACATGCAACCTAACAGATTTGTCATCCATTATTCATGATACTGTGGTAGACTAAAAGCACAGGATGGACTTCAGGGTCAAAGGACAATTTATTACTCTCAGCATTAGCAATAACCACAATATCATTATTTTGGCATCACTTCTTGCTATATACTGAATGTTTGTGTCCCCTCAAAATTTATCTGTTAAAACTTAATCCCCACTGTGAAGGTATCTGGAGCTGGGATTTGGGGAAAGTGACTAGGTCAGGAGGATGGAGCCCTCATGAATGGGACTAGTACATATAAAAAAAAAAAAAAAAGACTCCAGAAAGCTTCCTCCCCCTTTCTACCATGTAAAGACACAGTGACAAAAAGGCTATCTATGAACCAGGAAGTGGATCCTCACCAGCCACTAAATCTGCTGGTGCCTTCATCTTGAACTTTCCAGGCATCAGAAATGTGATACATTTCTGTTGTTTGTAAGCCACTTAGTATATGGTATTATGTTATAGCAGCCCAAACAAACTAAGACAGTTCTCCCAGGCACAGTTCCCAAAGGCCAATGGAAAGAAGACAGGTGGCACTGGCCATGCAGTAAGTTGTGGTACAAGAGAGGACACATGAGCCTACGGAATCCAAATCTTTAATACTAAACAATATGATTGTTAGACTGCAGTTCCAGAGGGAAACACTATCTTTATCTTCAAAGCAAATTTGTCCTTTTCTCTGGGAAGGAAACACTGTATCTTTCAAAGATGTTTTCTGTACAAATATTCTTGAAAATAAAGTCCAGAAAATAGTACCTTTGCTCACAAGAAATTCAGAAATACAAGAGATCCATGAAGAATGGTCTTCTAAAAATATATTCTTACTGTATTTGTCTTTTTGCCCTCACATGTCCTGAGAGGTGTTTGTTGAAATCTCTCATTATATCATTGGCCATTTGCATATTTTATTTTTTAGTTCTAACAATTAATCATGACCCCACCCTAGTCCTGCAATTACAGTTTCACATTAGATAAAACAGTCCTTATACCTGTGCTACTAGCTTACTTATAACCACCTTCCCCCAAGGAAGAAACAAAGGAGGACTGAAATTTTAAAAGATTATGTTTTTGTAGTATATGCTTCTAGAGTGTACTATGCTTTATGTATCCTCTATCACTCAAGTCACAGAATGATCTATATGTCAAGTTTTATTTTCCTTGGAGATGAACAGCCTGACATTCAGAAAGATAAAATAATATACATATGTTATTCCACAGCACAATTTGGTTTTAATTTTAGCCTATTAATCTCAAAAATTTCTGTATAATGACATATCTTCAGGCAGAAATTCTTTGCTTGCTTTTCATTGATAACCTTGCTTTTATGGCTTATTTTTCTTTTTTTTAATATCAAAATTTATTTAGAACTGATCTTGACTATAGCAATAAATTGTTATGGTCTTTTTATAACAAGTTTTGGAGTTAGAAAATTTTGTCATCTAGTAGAAGAGCTTATTAAAAAAGACAAATTATTGAACAATACTAAGCCTCAGTTTCCTCAGATGTAATATGAGACTATATCCTAATTCCCAATATTTTTTGTAAATATTAATAAAGCAATACATAAATGACATACATGGTTCAGTATGTGGGGCATAGTATACCTTCAGCAAATAGCACTTACAAATGTCATATCAAAAAAAATGTATAGATTCCAATATCTACATTATAAAAGTGCTATCTACAGCTGGTTAACTGAGAGCTTTATTATCCAGAATACCAAATAAGTTTAAGAGGATTTGTTTGAGGCTAATAATGTGTGTTAAAACTGAATTATATTTACATACCAGGATTTCTAACAAGCCTGTGTTGGTACCATTAAGTATAATGGCAGAAAAATATTTTGCCTTCCTATAGTGGGGATGTGGGTGCAAGTGATACCTTGAAATACATACTATGCAAACACTACATGTATACAAAAAACTAATGGACCCCCCAATATCATGTTATTCATTATTTTAACATAAGTATCTGTATTTTTTTAAAAAGTTATCAATTCACTTGTTTAAGAACTTGCTAAATAAATTTGTTCCATCCCACTATCTTAGCACATAGAAAAATGGCAAAATCGATTAATGTTGCCTTTATTTCCTTATTCATAATGTGCATTTTAAGTACTCAGTTGTAAAAATGCAATAAAATGTTTCCTTCCAAGTAATTTTTATAAGTGCTTCTGTTCATTTCAATTATTATCATGGGCATGCCAGTAACAATGTGTTTTAAAGTTGGCATAACATATAGAAATGAAGAATAGGGCTTACTCTGCTAGACAAGATATTTGTCTGCATTTTATTCTAAACAGATTATCATCCATAAAAGGTTCATCTGCAGCAATATCTGAAATATTCTGCATAAGTGCCAGTTAAGTGCATTTGTTTCCTAAATCTACCCAGCATAATAATATTAGACATTATATTTTTGGACCACATAAGTGAATGTTTCCACCAAGCAATTTCAATCGTAACTATTTTGCAATTTTTCCTCTAGTGCCAGTTGAAAATGCATATGCTCTACCATCTCCATTAAATTCTTATATCCATTAAAATATGAGATTAATATGGAAGCCAAGCATTTTAACATCATAATTTTCATTTGCATGAATTTTTTTGTGTTTAAAGCACATTGAAAATCTCAAATTTTTACATTATACCCTATAGCAAGGTTTTAGTAATTTTAATAATCAATCACCTAATCTTTGGAATGACAGAAAAGTAGGATACCTATGAAAATTTTGAAATAAGAATGATACAGAAATAAAAGGTGATTGTAATGGGTCTTTGCTTAGCTCAGAATAATGGCCTATATTTGAAAATATCTGACTGCCCTAATGATATGGAAGAAAAAAAATTAGAGATTGAAGTAATTAACAGAAATATTTTTAGTATTTTTTTTCATATAACTTAATTTCCTTTATTTATTCTGAGAAATAATTGAATTAAGGCAGCTAACCCACTATGCTTTTGCTATATTTTTTATATTTAATTTAATTTTACTTATACTTTAAAAAAATCACCAACAGACTATTTTAAGGCATATGAAAGCTGGAGTTTTTATTCTGGTTGTCAAAGTATTCTAATTCAATAAAAAGTAATCAACAGAAGATTTGCTAAACAGGTTAAGACATTATAGTTCATAAATAATAGGGAATATGGAAGCATTTGGTTTACTCCAATCAACTGGAGAAACTTAAAGAGAAAATACCTGTAGATTATGAAATTTTAAAAGAAGTGGACAGTTTTCTTCATTTTGTATAGCATGTGGTATATAACATGATGCTTGGCTCATTGATTTATCATTGGAGATTATAAATTCAAAATTAGACCAATAATACATTTAATTTATAAATATGCTCTATAAAATACACTGAATTTAAGTGCTTTTTGGCTGATGCATTACCCCTGGAAAGTAATGTTCATTGTTTTAAAAGACTATTAACATGCCTGGTTAGAACATATTTTTAATTTTTGTAGAGTTACAGTCCTAGGACAAACATTTAGAACTTTTTGACACTGTGATGTTTTACTGAAAATGCCTTATTGAGCTAGATAATATAATATAGTAATATGGACCTTTTGTAATCTGGATCTACAGGGTGTATTATAACTAATGATAGTACATAGAGTCAAAGTAGGCTTTTTTTTTTTTTTCCTTCCAGATGGCAGTACGAAGGGTTGGAATGTGAATCAAGGTTAAGTCTGATTACTCCTACTACATGTGTTATTTTTGGGTTTATTGTCAGTCACTGCCCACCTGAGGTCCTGAGAGTTGTTATGATTTGTCATGAACTAATTCTGTAATTAGTCAGCTGAAGGAATAAATTAGTATCGATAAGATTTAGAACCAGAAAGTGGAGAGGAAGATGAGTTTTATGTTTTAATAGATGGGAATTTACTACTGGACCAAGCCATCATCAGCCATCCAATTAAACAATCGGTATAGTTTATTTGGATTGTTTCTAAGCATTCTAGTACATAGGTCACTCTCTAAACTTAAGGGTGTAACCATTTTGAGGTGATTCAGAAGAGCAGCTTGGGAGGCTACCCCCTGATATTTGCTCCAAATAACTTTACTCAGCTGAAAAATTTGATGAGCCTTGGACATTCAAAGCCTTTTAAGTTCCATTTTTTACTTTTGGGGGAAAATAATCTCTTTCAAAATATGCAAGATCCTAAATTTCTGGATCTTTTTTATCGCCTTTCATTTTTTTTTAATTGAGGTATAATTTACATGTAACATTGGTTTCAGGTGTACAACATAATGATTCGATATTTGTATATATTGCAAAAATGATAACCACAATAAGTCCAGTTAACATCCATCACTATACAGTTATATATTATTTTTCTTGTGATGAGAACTTTTATGATCCACTCTCTTCACAACTTTCATATATTCAGTACAATATTACTAACTATAATCACCATGCTGTACATTACAACTTCCTGATTTATTTTATAACTGTATGTTTGTACTTTTTGGTCCTATATAATATAGTAATATGGGCCTTTTGTAATCTGAATCTCCAAAGATGTATCATGTCTAATAATTGTATATAGAGTCAAAATAGACTTTTCAATATGAGTTTACATGAAAATTTTAGATGATGAATATTACCATAAAGTTACTTTAGGTACATTTTCACATATGGTCAATCAAGCTGTGTGTTTTCTATCTATTTAAATCTCAGTGCTATAGTCGGATATTTGTGTCCTCCAAATTATATGTTATAATCTTAACTCCCAAAAGTGATGGTATTAGTATGTGGGTGCATTTTAGAGGTGTTTAAGTTATGAGGGTAGAATCATGAATGGTTGGGATTGGTGCCTTATAAAAGAGATCCCATAGAGCTCCCTGGTCCCTTCTAGCATGTGAAAATAGTCTAAGTATTTAAGTAAGAAGTCTATGACCCAGAAGAGGGTCCTCATCCAACTGTGTTGGCACCCTGATCTTGGGCTTTCAGCCTCCAGAACGATGAGCAATAAATTTCTGCTGTTCATAAGCCACCCAGTTGAGGCATTTTTTTTTTTCCTAGCAGCCAGAATAGACTAAGAGACTCAGAAAGATCAGTCAGAAGTGTCTTACTCGGTCTTCTACTCACAAAATATTCCATACCAAGCATTAAGTATTACATGTCCTGTGAGGTAAGCAGTATTATTACTATATTGAGTGAGAAAAATAGGATGAACAGGGGGAGTTTAAAGAATTATTAACTAATAATGAGAGATTAACTACTAATGGCTAAAGATAATTCTAAAGGATATAAGGAGAGCAGATATAGGGATCAGCCACTACCTCCAGGGCTGAGGCAGAGGACCCAAGGCAGAAACAAATTTGGAAGAGCTTCCTCACTTCCCACTAAGGCTGAGATTCAGACCGTAGTGAAGATAGTGTTGGCATGGCTCACTAGAGAGTGGAAAACTTCACTGAGGTGCTGTGGACAGGGACTGACTGAGGTGCCAAATAAGCTCACCTCTAGCAAGCTACTTGCTGGGGTGCTGATGATATTTGTGGGAAGTTGCCCAAACACTATGAGAAGCTGCCCTCTGGGTTACTAGTGGAATTTGCTGGAAAGCTGCCTGTAAGAATGCCACTGAAAACTGTGGGAGTGCTCAAATTCACTGAGGGGTGGGTACCTTTGTGTGTTCTGCATACCGTTGGCCACTGTGTGCTGCAGAGCCAGAAACGAAACTCGTTAGGAAGAAGAACCCCTCTGCCCTGCCATGTACCTCTAGCACATTTTATCAACAAATCCGAACACTATACCATCCGGCAAAAGCAGAAATGTTTACCGGGTTTATTGCCAGAACTGCAAAGCAGGGCAAAGAAGGCTGGATTTGGAGCAGAGAGGAAATACATTTATAATTGGCATACTTTTGTATTTGTAATTCCTCTTAAATGTTAGCAACATTGTAAGCTCCTTGGGGGCAAGGGCAATGTCACCCTTCTTCCCCCACCCCCATGGGTATATGGCAAAAGCATAAGGAAAACCATGTTAAGAGAGGATATATTACATATTCAAACCATTTAGGTTTTTTCCGTGTATTGTTTCTTCAGAGGACTGTAGCCTAGTATTTCCACTTTTGAAGAAGCAAAAGTGGTGAATAAGGGATAATTAGTGAAAATCAGGATAAATAGTTTGATTAATTTCACTCAACTCTTTGAAGCATATACATTAAATAATTTTTATTTATTTATTTATTTAATGCCACCTCTATGCCCTTGCAACTTATCCCCACCCCCAATATTCCACCTGAGTCTCAGGCTCCCTCAATGATATCTCAGTAGAAATCTTTAAATTTTCAGTTGATTTTGGTTGTTAAATTCTCTTGTGGCTTTCAAAATTTAGAGTAATTCAGTTTAAAGCATATGTTTTATATTGGATTCAAAGCTGTTCTCTCACTAATGTAGACTGTATGTCTGCAGTGGTCTGAGATGAGAGGTCAGGGGCCTGTGAAGCTCTTTCAAAGTCACCTCTCTTGCCCACCAATTTATTTTCCTTGGTGAAAAAGGCTAAGAAGAACGGGAAGATGTTCAATAAAATATATTTCTTTGAATGAGTATTTGAGTGTGTGTCAACTGGCCATCTTTTCTGTCATAACAAATCATACAAAGGTAGGAGAGATGAAGTTGCTGTCCTTTCCACTCTTCTTTTTGGTCATAACTGATCTTTCTTCTTTTGGTCATAACTGATCTTTCCACTCTTCTTTTTGGTCATAACTGATCATTGTCTTTAGTCTTACAGTGGCAATATACAGGCCACAGCAGGCTTTGATGACTCAGGCTCAAACACCTGCCTCAAACATTAGTACTATACCAGTGGACACTTAGAAGTGTCGACTTACTCAATTTGACACCTAGGAGGGACGCCTAGTGGCATGTGCCTAATATGCCTGAAACTCTGAATCACACTCTGGCAGTCCCAGCAAAATATTGCCGGTAAATGTGTAATCTGTCCTCCAAACCTCTAATCATGAGACTGTTCTTATAGGCAAGGGTAAAGTCCATTTTCTGTACCTCTTGGGAAACGTACATTTAAGGGTTTTCCTTACCTAATCTTGGCCTGGCCACAGCATTTCTCCTCAATCCTCCTGCCTTCATCAATTCAGTATCACATGCTAAAGTCGTTAAGGCCAGTGGCTAAGCAGATATCCTATTTGGGAGGTAAATAATTAATCCTGCCTTACAAGCAATTCTCCAATGACTACTACATGCCAGGGTGGTAATGAAAATCAGTCAACATCCCCTCCTAGAGAATAACTTCTTTTCATCACCTGTCCTCCCTCAAAAGACCACCTTTGTCCCTGTATCTCAACAATTCTCTTAAATAGGGAAAGGCAAGTGGGAGATGATCTTAATGACAGTTTTCCTGAAACTATGACTTTCTTTGGGCTCTGGTCTCACAGCTTGCTGTTCTCTAGACTCAGAATGTAGGATACTGATAGGTTGGTTTTTCTCAGTTGTTGGCTATACTAGTCAATTCTCTGAAAACCAGTCAGTTTCTCCAGCTTGACAATTTAATCTACGATGTTCCAAAAACAATGCATTCTGTCATTAGAATTATAAGGAATTGTAAAGATAAACATTTCATCTGCTTCATGAATCAGAATTAGACTAGAAGGGCCTGAGAATTAAATAAGAAATATCATACTTGACCTTTTTATTTTTGCACATTCTTTGAAGTTCGTGTAGTAATAATCTCTCTCACCATATTTTAAACTTTGTTTTATGTTTTCTACAGAGCAATCTATCTTGTGAAGAATTAAGTTATTTTAAGGAAATCTGAGAAGGAATTTTCAGAGTTTTCTTAAGCTTTAGTGTTTAAAGAGTACTCCCTTATGCTGTAATGCTTGTTAAAAAGGGATACAAGAGTGCCATGCAGTGATCTGATACAGAGAGACTAAGGGAATACAGGGAGACCAAGGGGGGAGAATAAGGTGGGAACAAGGATCCATTTTTTAAAAGCAACTTATATATTTCTAATGAAGAGTAATAGACTATAATGTAAGAAACAAGGGTTTGATGTGTTTTTAATAAATTTTAGCATATTTTATAGGATATTGAAACTTTCACTCAGTAAATTTAATGATCTCTCTAGAATGATATTCACAATATTCCTGCTGTTTTATCTTATGTATGCATTGTAGAAAAAACTTGAAAAGTGGTAATGAAAAAAATTATAAACACTTCCATAAGGATAAAACATAACTCCATGTAAATAAAAATAGCAATTAAAAATGTTGCTTTCCCTAAAAAGTACTGGTAAATTGCAATACTGAAAATACTATAATTCGAGAATTAAAAGTAATAAGTTTAAGGGCACGAAAAATGATATTCAATATGAGTCAGTGACTTCATGATATGAAATCTGAAAATTTCCCAAAGTCGAGAAGAGCTTCTTGGCATAAATGATACCTATTACAATATTTTAAGTAACATTCATGCGTGTTGTACCCTTTAGGAAACAGTGCAGTAGAGGGCATTTGTTCTTGGTTTTTCCCCTGGGAGTAGTTCTCTACATGAGTTTTGAAACATTCATAGGTAATAAAGTTAATGGTCTATGAAATAAATAATTTTCAGTAGTTTGAAACATTTTAAAATTAATTAGATTTTAATTAGTTTCAAAAAACTGATGTATAGTTGTATAATATTAGTTTCAGGTATACAATACTCTGATTCAAAATTTTCATAGATTATACTCCATTTAAAGTTATTATAAAATATTGGCTATATTCCATGTGCTGTACAATATATCCTGTAGCTTATTTATTTTATACACAGTCATTTGTACCTCTTAATCCTCTACCCTTATCTTGCCCCTTCACTTGGCTCTCTCCCCACTGGTAACCACTAGTTTGTGTTCTTCATCTGTGAGTCTGTGTTTTGTTATATTCACTACTTTGTTTTATTTTTATATGTTATAAGTGATATGTTATAAGTGATAACATAGAGTATTTGTCCTTCTCTGTCTGACTTATTTCACTAAGCATAATGCCCTCTAGTTCCATGCACCTTGTTACAAATGGCAGAATTGTGTTCATTTTCATGGCTGAATAAAATTCCATTGTAATGTATATACGACATCTTTATCCATTCACTGTTCATGGGCACTTAGGTGGCTTCCATATCTTGGCTATTGTAAATAATGCTGCTATGAACATGTTTAAGTAGTTTGAAACAGCATTTTTCTTTTCAACATTTTCACTATTAAAAATTTTTTTATTCTATATTTCCTTATCACTCACTTGATCTAAGTTTCTGTAGAACCAGTTCTAGTTTTATTTATTTATTTTTTTCTGTTGTTGGTGTTGGTGTTTGGTTTTGTTTTTATGTGTAGAATAGATTGAGATATCATCATAGATTAAAGAGAGAGAATTAGGAAGTATAAGAACTAATTTCTGGACCTGCTTTTTCAGGCTTATACTATATAATGCTGTGTAATAAATTTTTAAAAAAATACTTGTTTATCTAATTTTTCAGTTTATAAATCTACTTTACATACATTGTCTAATTTTATCATCACAGCACACCATGAGAGATAAGGCAGGTATAACTGGTGTTATTTTCCTGAAAAGAAAAATGAAGCTGGAGAGAGAGATTGGTTTTTGTTTCCTGGTCAAAAATATGAGCATTGTTTTATTAATATTACCTCTTATGTCTCTATCTTTTTGATTCCACATATTTATAGGTCAGAAATGATTTTTTCCTCAATTTTTCTGATATATTACTCTGCACAACAGAACATTTAAATGTTTAACAGCATGTAATCAATAAATTTATCATAATAGTCCTTAATGGGCAGTAAACTGGAGACCATCCACAAAGTGCAAATGTTATAATAATCTGACTAGAATTTCCAGAATAGATAAAAAGATACAGACCTCTAATTGAAATAAAATTGCAGCTACTTTTTAGTTTTCAGTGAGTGTTAAGTTGTGGAGCCAAGCTCCACGTTCTAGGAACCACAAAAGGTGGGATAGCAATTTCAGTAAAATGTTTCTCTCCTTGAAGGTTGTTATTCATTTTGTTTATTTTCTCTAAGATAATTCACATGGAGATGGGGAACAGAAAATAAGCCTCACTTTGCTCTTTAGGTCACAGGAAATTGCACAAGTCAGAATAATCAAGCTAGAGGCAAGATATTAAATCAGGAAGATGGAATATTAAGTTAGGAAAATGGCATAATATTCCAACTACATCACAACGGTGGTACCTGTGTATTTCTCAAAACCTTATCTTTATAGAGATTTTCTTAAATATGTGAATTATTTGTAATAGCTCCTATCAGGACTTACTGAAAGGATAATTCTCTATGATCTTTTCTTTTGTCCTTCTAGTTGGATAAATCAAATATCTTTCTGAACACGTTCCAACCATTCTACTCTAGTATACAAAATGTGAAACCTCCGTTTTTGACCTTTTGATCCCCCAATTCTGGAAGGATGGATATTGTTATTTCTTCATCTGATGAGGCATTTAGTTTAAGGGAAAGATTTTAATCTTGCCTTATTTCTCACCAAGGATTTATTGGGTTTAAATCAGTGACAGCTGTAAAGTTCACCTTTGCCCAGTGCAAGCTGGAGAGTCAAGTGATTCTTATCTGAGACCAATTAGCTTTCAAAAAATACAAATGGATAGGCCATTCCATGTACAAGTGAGTACAGGAAGAAAAATTACATGAGATAGTGAAAAACATTTTATTTTTAATTTTTTAGGAACTGACAAAAGAAATCTCCAACATAATACTATCAATGAGTTCCATAGGTAAATTGAGCAAAACTCTCACAAAACACTACTGTCAGAAAATTAGGATAAATAAATTCACAATATGCAGTTGTCACATCTTGGTGAAAGGAATGAGCTCTAAAGCACTGTTGTTCAAAATGTGATTCATGGATCTGAAGCACTGGTATCACTCAGGAGCATGGTAGAAATGCAGATTCTATGCCCCACTCCAAACTTACAGAATCAGAATCTTCATTTTATGAATACAGATTCACAGGAGACTCCTCGATTAAGTCTCCTAGAGAGACACACTGTTCTGAAAAACACTTGTTCTAGGATACGTAATCTGATGCACAGTTTATAACATGGCACAATTGATTAGCAAGAGATTTTTTGCAGGAATTGTGAAATGAATATGCTTTTGAATCTCCTATCAAAAGCCAAATCCGTATAACATCATTTTTTTAAGTGATGTCTCGATAATCAAATTTCTGTTTAAATATTTGTAGTGGCTTCATATAATACATATGTGTACATGATTACATTCAGTTTATGATACATATTTCAAAAGTAACAATAAATATGACATTTTTAAGTGTATATGCATTTATGCACTGTATTTTGACTAACAGAAAAAATTGAATAAAATACATTGATGAAAGTCAGACTTGGTCTGTATATGATGAGTCACTACAGTAAAGTTTTTCAAGGACAAAAAAATGAAATTAACAATAGTCAATACAAAAGTAAGAAAATATTCCTAAAATGTCTAGAGGCCTTGAACAGTTTTTCTCATAGGTTTCAGAACCAATGCATTGCAATTACCTTAGTTGCCTGCTATAAATTCAAAGGTTTGATCTCCACCACAAGTCTACTGAAGCAGTCTTTGGATGTGGGATCCCTGAACTCTATTTTAACTTCCTGCCGATTCCTACGAATAATAAATTTGACAATCATTGACTTAAAACATTTTATTGCTGTGTTATAAAAAAATGAATCTATGTTCTAGTTATTAACATTTGATTGAAAAAATTAATTTTCTCAACCAAAAAATGTGCCATATATCTCTTTTTATTGAACTATAGCCATTATCTATATGTGTATTCTATTTCCTAATCTGTCCATTCACTGAAAGGTCTCAGAAACAACCATGTCCTTATAATAATAAACATACATAGAGGCCAGATCTTGATGTAAAGATCATTAAAAGGAACTGGTTTATGAGAAATGTCTCATCCTAGGGCAGGGGAAGTGTAGGTACTAGATAAACAAGAAGTATCTTGTTATATCAGACAATAAGGCCACACTTAAAAAGTGATAAGAACATGTCCAAAAGATGCAGAGACCAAGTTGAAGAAACCCCCAATACCAAATCTTGGACAATATGATCTTAAAAATAATTAAGGAGCATAATGAAATATATATAATTAAAACTGGGAACAATGAATGGTAATAAAAATGAATGAATGAAGACGCTCTTTACAGAAGAATGCTGAATGCCAACTGGTAAATGTGAACTGAGTACTGGAGTTGAAAAATCATTTTGCATCCATCAAAATTATAAAAATTAGTGTAGGCAACATTAATAGATGTTAACTGAAAAAAATTTGATGAGGTCAGGATATCTTCATACTCTTAATGTGTGTTTCGCAGGTTGCTTTGTATTTACATGAGAAAATATACGAACTATATAATGGAGAAATTGAAGAACATCATTACTGATATGAAAATTTACATCACCATGAGAGAGGCAAATAGGCCTTATATGTCTACAGATGTGATATTCTAAGAAGGATCTACAATTCACTTATGCAATATCCACCCTGAAAATACATAACCTGCATCTAAACATAAAGCAACATTAGACAATAAAAATTCTAAGTGGACAATGTTCTATTGAAAAAATTAAGAAGGAGTCTACAAGTTACCAATATCATAAAAGACAAGTGAAATGGAAATCGTTCAGATTAAAAAAGACTAAAAATATATGATAATGATATGGTAGTTCTATTTTTAGTTTTTTGAGGAACATCCATCTTGTTTCCCATAGTGGCTGCACCAGTTTACCTTTCCAGCAACAGTAAATTAGGTATGGGTCCCCTTTCTCCATATCCTCACCAACATTTGTTACTTGTAGATGTTTTGATGATAGCCATTCTGAGAGGTGTGTGGTGGATACCTCATTGTGGTCTTGATTTGCATTTCCCTGATGATTAGTGATGTTGATCATCTTTTCATGTGCCTGTTGACCATCTATATGTCATCTTCGGAAAAATGTCTATTCAAGTCTCTGCCCATTTTTTAATTGGATAGTGTTTTCTTTTGATATTGAGTTATATGAGCTGTTTATATATTTTGGATATCAACCCTTTATCAGTTATATCATTAGCAAATATTTTCTTCCATTCAGTAGGTTGTCTTTTCATCTTGTGACTGTTTCCTTTGCTATGCAAAAACTTTTAAGTTTAATTAGGTCCCATTTGTTTAGTTTTGTTTTTGTTTCTTTTGCCTTAGGAGACAGTTCCAAAAAATATTGCTATGATTTAAGTCAAAGAGTGTTCTGCCTATTTTTTTCTAGGAGTTTCATGGTTTCAGGTCTTATATTTAGGTCTTTAACCCATTTTGAGTTGATTTTGTATATGGTGTGAGAAAATGTTTTAATTTCATTCTTTTACATGGAGCTGTCCAGTTTTCCTAGTACTACTTATTGAACAGAGTGTCTTTTTTCCATTGTATATTCTTGCCTCTTTTGTCATTGATTTATTGGCCATAAGTGTATGGTTTTATTTCTGGGCTCTCTATCTAGCCATTTCATTCCTGGGTACATATCCAAAGAAAAAGGAAAAACACTGATTTGAAAAGGTACATGCACCCCAATGTTCATAGCAGCATTATTTACAATAACCAAGCAACCTAAGTGCCCATCAATAATGTATGGATAAAGAATATATGGCATATGTTTTACAATGGAATATTACTCAGGCATAGAAAAAAGAATGAAATTCTGACATTTGTAACAAGGTGGGTGGAGCTAGAGGGTATTATGCTAAATGAAAGAAGTCAGAGAAACAAACATTGTATGTTATCACTTCTATGTCGAATCTAAAAAATAAAACAAATGAGTGAATATGACAAAACAGAAACAGACTCACAGATGTAGAGTACAAACTAGTGCTAACCCTTGGGAGAAGGAAGAAAGGGGGGACAAGATCAGGATAGAGAATTAAGAGATAAAAACTACTATATATCAATATAAAATAAGCAACAATGATATATTGTACAGCAAAGGAAAATATATCCATTATTTTGTAATTACTTTAAATGGAGTATAATGTATAAAAATAGTGAATCACTATGTGGTACATCTGAAACTAATACAATATTATAAATCAACTATACTTCAATTAAAAAAATGAATTTAGATAATTAATATCCCCAAACAAAATGTCTATTTCACAGTATTTAAAAATCTTGCAGCCAATAAAAAATATAACTTTTACTTAAAAGAAGATATAATGAAATATCTAATTCTAGTGTGTATTTTGACTGGAGAAGAGAGAAAAAAAGCTATGAAGGAAATTAATTTCCAAATTGAAATACTGGATGCAGTTTAGAGGTCAGTAGACATTTGTTAACATCCAAAACACTCATAAAACATTTAGTTGATAAGACATTTGGTCTACACCAAAAGATCCTAGATATTTGCAGGACCATTTTGTCCTGTCCAAAATGTGCCTAAGTCATTTGGTCCATGCCAAAACGTCCTTGATATTTGGTCCTGTCCAAAACCATTTCGCATGGACCAAATAGGCTCGTGGGTGTTTCATACAGGAGCAAATATCCTGCAAGAAGTTTAAATCATAGTATTTATAATAGTTAAATGTATACAACATCTTTAATCTTAGAAACTAAACACTAAAATATTTAGAAGTAGAGGGCCATAATGTATGTAACTTATGAAATTGTTCAGAAAAATGTAGTGTATCTTACATAGAACATCAGCATGTAAATAATGTGTGGATGTATCATATTTACTCAACCAATCTCCTAAATTTGGAAATTTACATAGATTCCAATAGTTTGCATGTTACAAATAGTATTGCAATGAAAAATCTTTTGCATATATATTTTCATATTTTTAGAAGCATATCTTTAAAGTAATGTCTTTAAAGATATATTGCTGAGTTAAAGGGAAAATGGATATATAATTTTGTTAGTTATTGACAAAATTTTCTTCCATAGGGATAGAACAACTTTGCACTTCCCTGCAGCAAAGTCTGAGAGTGACTATTTTCTGATAGTCTCACTAGTAATCTACTTTGAATTTTTGCTAATCCAATATTTCAAAAATTGTATCAAATTATAATTTTAATGCAGTTATATTCTGAGTGATATTGAACATATTTTATATGTTTAATAGCCATTTTTATATCTCTGAGTTATCTCCATATGAATTTTGTCCATGTTTTTATAGGACTATAGTTTTTTACCTAGATTTTTAAGTTCCTCATATATTAGTGATATTAGACTTTTACTTGTTTATGCTTTTTTTTTCTTGTTTTTGTTTTATTTTTATTTTTGGCTGCATTGGGTCTTCGTTGCTGCTCACAGGCCCTCTCTAGTTGAGTTGAGCGGGGTCTACTCTCTGTTGCGGTGCGCAGGCCTCTCACCACAGTGGCCTCTCCCATTGCAGAGCACTGGCTCCAGGAGTGTGGGCTTCAGTAGTTGTGGCATGTGAGCTCAGTAGTTGTGGCTCACGGGCTATAGAATGCAGGTTCAGTAGCCGTGGCACATGGGCTTAGTTGCTCCATGGCATGCGTGATCCTCCCTGACCAGGGATCGAACCCATGCCCCCTGCACTGTCAGGCAGTCTCCCAACCACTGTGCCACCAGGGAAGTCCCTGTACTGTTTTTTCATTCAGATTTTTATGTAGTCGGTTCTGTCATTTGTTTTTCTTTTACTATGACTGAACTTTTAAAAATCATAGTTAGGAAGCTTTCCCTCACACTGCAATTATGGAAGAATCTGCCCATATTTTCCTCTAGTATTTCCTTTGTTTCCTCTTTTGTATTTATACAGACCTTTAATACATTTAGAGTTAATACTTTATGTAGAATGATTAATGAATCTATTGTATATTTTTTCCAAAGGGCCATCCAATTGTCCCAACACAATTATTAATAACAGCATATTTTTCTCAGTGTTCTGAGATTTCCATATGCAGATGAAACTATTTTTCTGAACTTGCCCCTCTATTCCATTGGTGTTTTTGTCTATTCACGTGACAGCACCATATTGATTTAATTATAGTTTATATATTTTAATATCTACTAGTGATCATTTCCCTTCATTCTTTTTCAGAGTTTGCCTACATATTCTTACGTTTATAAATTCATATGAATTTTATTACAAAATTGTGCGACACCATTAAAAAAAGGGATACTGGTGTTTTTGTGGTGATTATATTAATTTTATAAATTGACTCAGGGAGACACTTCATGTTGATGACACTGAGACCTCCTATCTGTGAATTTTTCAAGGGTTTTTTATTTTAGTTTTCTTTAAAAAATATTTTGAATATTTCTTAATTTCATAGTCTCTTTAGAGAAATAAAACTTCTTAATTTTGAAACAGTTCAACATCTCTCTTTTAATGATTAGTGTCTTTTTCATCCTGCTTAGGAACATTTACTTACTCCAACATCACAAAGTTAGGCCTCTATGTTTTTCTTTAAAATCTTTACCATTTTAATTTTTACATTGATATCCGCAAACCTGGATTGATTTTTCTTCACATATGAGGTAAAGTCCCATATACATTTTTTTCCATATAGTAATCAACTTGATCCCATATAACTTATGAAAGTAAATTTTTGCCATTGTATTGCAGTGCCATATTAGATAAACATATATGTATTGATCTGTTTCTGGATACTCATACATACATTCCATTTGCCAACTTTATTCTTGCATTAATACCACACTATCTTATATAGTGTAGCATTGTAGTGATTTGCACAATCTTGTTGACTAAAGAGTTTTTTGTTTTCTGTTGTTTTGAACTTAAGGTAAACCTATGGATTGGTTTGGGAAGAAATAATATTTCAGAAGTGTTGAATCTTTAAATTAATAAACTTGCTAAGGCTCTCACCAATTTAAATCTTTAATTTCTCTCAGAAATATTTATAGTTTTCAGTGTAATAATCTAGCAATCTACTTCATTAGAATTATTCTAATATTTGATTTTTTAATTGAAATATAGTTGATTTACAATGTATTAGTTTCAGGTGTGCAGCATAGTGATTTTTTTTGCAGGTTATATGTCATTATAGAGTATTACAAGATATTGTATATAATTTCTTGTGCTATATAGTAAATCTCTGTTGGTTATCTATTTTATGTATAGTAGTTTGTATCTGTTACTCCCATAGTCCTAATTTGTCCCTCACCCTTCCATCTCCCCTTTGGTAACCATAAGTTTGTTTTCTATATCTGTGAGTCCGTTTCTATTTTGTATATACATTCATTTGCTTTTTTTTTTTTTAGGTTCCATATATAAGTGATATCATATAGTATTTGTCTTTCTCTGACTGATTTATTTCACTAAGCATAATATTCTCTAGGTCCATCCATGTTGCTGTAAATGGCAATATTTCATTCTTTTACATGGCTGAGTAATATTCCTCTGTGTGTGTGTGTGTGTGTGTGTGTGTGTGTATCACAAATTCTTAAGCTAATCATCTGTTGATGGATTCTTGGGTTGTTTCCATATTTTGGCTGCTGCAACTAGTGTTTCTATGAACACTGGTGTATATGTATCTTTTCGAATTAGAGTTTTCTTTTTTTCTGGATATATTCAGGAGTGGAATTGGTGGATTTTTGGTGGAATTGGTAGTCATATTTTTAGGTTTTTAAGGAACCTCCACACTATCTATACAGGTTTTTATAGTGGCTGCACCAATTTACATTCCTATCAACAGTGTACTAGGGTCTTCTTTTTTCCACATCCTCTCCAACATTTATTATTTGTAGACATTTTGATGATAGACATTCTAAATGGTGTAAGGTGATACCTAATTGTGGTGTTGATTTGAATTTCTCTAATAATTAGCAATGTTGAACATCTTTACTTGTGCCCATTTGTATGTCTTCTTTGAGAAAATGTCTCTTCAATTCTTCTGCCCATATTTTGATTGGATTGTTTGGGAGGTTTTTGGTGTTGATTTGTATAAGCTATTTGTATAGTTTAGATATTAATGCCTTTGTCAGTCACATTATTTGCAAATATTTTTTTGCATTCCACAGGTTACCTTTTCATTTTATTGATGGTTTCCTTTGTTATGCAAAAGCTTGAGGTTGGATTGGGCTTTATATGTTTATTTTTGCTTATATTTCTTTTGCCTTGGAAGACTGATCTAAGAAAATATTGCTATGATTTATGTCAAAGAATATTTTGCCTACATTCTCTCCTAGGAGTTTTATGTTGTCATGTCTTACACTTAGGCCTTTAAACCATTTTGAATTTAATTTTGTATATGGTGTTACGGAATGTTCTAATTTCATTGTTTTACATGTAGCTGCCCAGCTTTTCCAATACCAGTTATTGAAGAGACTGTCTTTTCTCCACTGTATATTCTTGTCTACTTTGTCATAGATTATATAACTCTAGGTGTGTGGGTTTATTTCTGGGCTCTCTGTTCCACTGATCTGTTTATACGTTTTTGTGTTAATATCATCCTGTTTTGATTACTGTAGCTTTGTAATATAGTCTGAGGTCTGGAAGTGTTATACTCTGAGCTGTGTTCTTTTTCCTCAGGATTGTTTTTGCAATTCTGGGTCTTTTGTGGTTTTATATAAATTTTAGGATGATTTGTTCTAGTTCTGTGAAAAATGTCATGGATATTTTGATAGGGATTGCATTAAATCTGTAGATTGCTTTTAGCCAGTTTAACAATATTCTTCCGATCCAAGAGCACGGGATATCTTTCCATTTCTTTGAATCATCTTCAATTTCCCTTTTCAATGTCTTATAGTTTTCATCATACTGGTCTTTTATTTTTTATAAGTTTATTCTTAAGTATTTTATTTCATTTTTGATGCAATTTTAAATGGGATTATTTACTTTCTCTTTCTGATATTTCATTATTAGGTATAGAAATGCAAAAGACTTCTATATATTCATCTCATATCCTGCAACCTTGCTGAATTCAGTTATTAGTTCTAATAGTTTTGTGTGAAGACCTTAGGATTCTCTATATAGAGTATCATATCATCTGCAAATTGTGACAGTTTTACCTCTTCCCTTCTGATTTGATATATTTTATTTCTTTTTCTTGTCTGATTGCTGTGGCTAGGACTTCCAATATTATGTTAAATAGATGTGGTGAGAGTGGGCATCCTTGTCTTGCTCTTAAATTTAACAGGAAGGCTTTCAGTTTTTCAGTGTTGAGTATTATGTTGCCTGTGGATTTAACATAAATGTTGAGAGAAGTTCTTTCTGTACCCACTTGGCTGAAAGTTTTATCATGAAAAGATGTTGAAATTTGTCAAATGATTTTTCTGCATTTTTTTTTTTTTTTTTTTTTTTGTGGTACGCGGGCCTCTCACTGTTGTGGCCTCTCCCGTTGCAGAGCACAGGCTCCAGACACGCAGTCTCAGCGGCCATGGCTCACAGGCCCAGCTGCTCTGTGGCATGCGGGATCTTCCCAGACCGGGGCACGAACCCTTGTCCCCTGCATCGGCAGGTGGACTCTCAACCACTGCGCCACCAGGGAAGTCCCTTTTCTGCAGTTTTTGTGATGACCATCATTTGGTCTTTGGTTTTTCTTTTGTTAATGTGGTGTGTCACACTGATTGATTTGTGTATGTTGAACCATCCTTGTGACAGAGGAAAAAATCCCACTTGATCATGGTGTATGATCCTTTTTATATATTGTTGAATTTGGTTTGATAATAGTTTCTTGAGGATTTTTGTATCTATATTTATCAGATATATTGGCCTGTAATTTTCTTTTTTTTCTGTGTCCTTGTTGGGTTTTGGTATCAGGGTAACGATGGCCTCAAAGAATGAAATGGGGAGCATTCCCTCCTCTTCAATTTTTGGAGGAGTTTGAGAAGGACAGGTATAATTTCTTTATATATTTGGTAGAATTTCTCTGTGAAGCCATCCAGTTCTAGACCTTAGTTTGTAGGGTTTTAAATTTTTATTATAGATTCTGTTTCACTTCTAGTGATGGTCTGCTCATATTGTCTGTTTCTTCTTGACTCAGTCTTGGCAAGTTGTATGTTTCTAGAAATTTGTCCATTTAAATTGTCCAATTTGTTGGCATATAACTGCATCTTGCATTCCATTGACATTTAAGGTAATTATTGATAGTTATATGCTTATTGCCATTTTATTCCTTGTTTTCTAGTTGTTTTTAGAGTTCTTTGTTGATTTCTTCTTTTTGTTTTACTTTTTGTTTGGTTTTCTTTTGTAGTATACTTGAGTTCCTTTGTTTTTGGTTTTTGTATATCTATTGTATTTTTTTGATTTGCAGTTACCATGGAGTTGATGTGTGTTGACCCATAACTATATCTACTTGCTTTAAACTGTGATAGTCATTTAAGTTCAAACACATTCTAAAAGATCTATGTCCCTCCCACCCCCACCACATTTTGTGATTTTGATATCCTATTGTACTTTACATCTTCAAGCTTATCCTTTTACTGTTTATTTTGGTTATATATTTTTTTGATTTTTTAAATCTATGTACTGGTTTAAGTGATCTTCAGTCATTTTTTATACTTGCCTTTCCTATTGCCATTTTTCCATTTCCTGTAGACTGTAGATTCTTTTCCACTTAGAGAAGACCTTTAAATATTTCTTCTAGGGTAGGTTTAGTATTGCTGAATTCTTTTAGTGTTTTTATTTATTTATTTGTTGTCTGAGAAATCCTTTATTTCTCCTTCTGTTCTAAATGATATTCTTGTTGGGTAGGGTAGCCTAGATTGCAGGTTTTTCCTTTTCAGGACTTTGAATATATCATGTCACTCCCTTCTGGCCTGCAAAGTTTCTGCAGAGAAACCAGTTAGTCTTACTGGTGTTCCCTTGTAACTGACTCTATTTTTCTCTTGCTGCCTTTAGGATCCTCTATTTAACTTTTGCCATTTTAATTATGATATGTCTTGGTGTGGGTCTGTTTGAATTCATCTTGTTTGGGACCCCCTGTGCTTCCTATACCTGGATATCTGTTTACTTCAAGTCTGGGAAATTTTCAGCTCCAATTGCCTCATATATATTTTTGTTCCCCTTCTCTCTCTCTCTCTCCTTCTGGAAACCTTATGCATAGGTCTGCATGTTTTATAATATTCCATACATCTTGTATGTTGCCCTTTTTTTTGTCTTTTTGTCTGCTGTTCTGATTGAGTGCTTTCCATTATTCTATCATTTGGATCACTTATTTGTTCTTCTGTGTCATTTAGTCAGTTAGTCATTGCTTCTAGATTGCTTTTTATCTCAGAAATTGAATTATCTATTTTTGATTGGGTCTTCTTTATAATTGTTAGTTCCTCGTTACAGTGATCTGTGTTTATATCAATAATCTTTTTAAATTCAGCTAGAATTTTTATTACTATCTTTTTGAACTCAGGGGCTGGTTGACTGGTGATCTATGTTTCACTGTTTATTCTTTCAGGTTATTTCTCTTGCTCTTTTAACTGGGAATCATTCCTCTTTTCATTTTACTTACTTTCTCTGGTTCTATGAATCCAGGAGTAATAGCTAGAGCTATGGTGGTTTGAAGGTTTTTGTTTTGTTTTGTTTTGTTTTTTGGTGGGAGCATCTCTGTGTAGACTGTGTTTGTCCATTGTCTTTGGTGCTTGGGCTGGTTTTGATGGGGATGCCAGCCATGTCTTTTCTCAGGGTGTTCTGGCCCCTATCACTTTTATAGGAGGTGTAGTTAGTATTGGGGGAGCTAAAATCTGTCCAGGGTGTGAGGCGGGACATCCTCTCTGCTCTGTGGCTGTTCCCACCCTGTTTGGGTCCATGTCTGCTCCTCAGTTGTTGGAGTAGAGGCCCTGAGGATTGGATTCAATCAGGCTCCATTTCCTTTGAGCGCATGTCCTATCCAAAGGAAGGGGAGTCCTGTATCAAGTGAGGCCTGCCTGTTCACAGAGGTCCAACTTGCTATCTGTGTAGCCATCCACAACTCAGCTCAGATGCAACACAAGGTTGTGTCCCTTTCCCTGTTGTGGTCATCCTAGATCTAGGGAAAGGTTATGACATGGAATGAGCTGGGCTGGAGCCTTTGCTAGGATGGACCTGTGGATTGGATCGCTGTGGTTGCAGAAATTGATGCAGCTACACTGACACCAGAGATCTGGACTGCCTCTATGGTATTCTTCTCTCAGAACCTGTCTGCTCCAGATCCAGCACAAAGCTGTGGTATGGAGTGGGCCAGTGCACTTGCTCAGCTGGGAGATGGACTGTCACCTGCTGATCATGGTGTTTCCCAAGGGGCTGCCTGAATAAGTGCTGAGATGGCTACTGCCCCACCCAGACCACATCACAGGCCCCTGGGCCACCTCTGCATCTCTAGATCAGTCTTTCATCCAGGTCTGTATGCTTCAGATCTAGCCCCAAGCTGTGATGTGGAGTGAGTGGTGCAAGGGTGTTTCCCCACTTGGATTGGGGAGTACAGTGAGGTGGTATCTACCAGTGCAGAGCTCTCTCAGCCCTGCCTGTTGCAAGCCAGCACTTGTGTAATCATCATGAGTAGAATGTAAGCTTCTCTAGCCCTTCTGTCTATCCCAGAAGTTCTCCCAGCAGCCAGGGAGGCTTGTCTTCTTTGCATAGGATCCCAGGACTGGGTTGACCAGTCTGTGGCTCAACCCACTCCCTCCTCAGGACAAGAGTCTGCTTGTGTGGACATTCTCTTCCTTTTGGATCCCTCCCAGGGGTGGACATTCCAACCCTATGCCTTTTTCCTTCCTATTCTGTTACATGGAAATCTTTCATGTAGCTTTTGTTATATAGGTGTTCTGACAGTTTCCAGTTAGTTTTCCATGAGAATTATTCCACATATAGATGTATTATGGATGTGTTTGTTGGAGGGGGTGGGGAGGTGAGCTCCATGTCTTCTTACTCTGACATCTTAATCTGATCCATAGATATTTGAGGTTATTGCCATCATTTATCATTTGTTTAATTTTTATTGGCAGTCTCAAATTACAATTATTGTTTTATCAATATATTTCTTTAGTAACAATGCTAAATTTGACAATCTTAATATTTTTTCAATAAATTTGCTTGAATTTTCTATACATATAATCATATCACCTATAAATAATAAAAATGTTTTCTATTCTTTACTAATTCAATTATTTTGCTAAATAGATGAGGGAGATTGGGCTATAATTTCTTTGTCTTATGAAAAGAACTTTTACTACCATTGCAATTCTGGTCACAAAATACAATTTGGGAAATATATACTTGTTTTTCACTTCTGTAAGAGATAATTATAAGAATGATATTTTTGTTTAATCTTTTAAAGAGTTGACTTTGAAGATATTTAGAGATTTCTGACACAAGGATTTTAATAATGATTTACTTTATTTAAATATATGACCATTCAAATTTCTTATTTCTTCTTGCAGAAATTTTGGTTTTATATAATGGATTATGTATGTATATCATATATATTCCATTATATAAAATATATATATTTAGTAAATATACTATATGTGATATATGTATCCATTTAGTTAACATAATTAACCAACTATAATAAAAATGTTATCTACTCTTGGGACCTCTACAAATTTGCTTAAAAATGGAAAACTATGGGACTTTGAACTAGACTTAGTGTGTACAGATGAAATAGAAATATGGAGTTTTCTATACAGCAGCTGTATTTGTGTAAGAGTCTCAGTTTCAACTTTTTGCCTTCTGAGGATAATGTATTCATCTCCTATCCTTGCATCTGTTTTAAAAATTTTGGATTAACTCCTCCTCTCACATCCTCAGAGTTGCTGCAGCATTAGCTTACATGCTCAGGATTCTGGTATTCAATTCTTTCTTTATTACTGACACTAAGTCTTCTGTTTTTCTTGTAAGCCCAGAACATTATTTTCCAAATTTTGTTTTATTGAAATAGAGTCTTTTACAATGTGGTGTTAGTTTCAGATGTACAGCAAAGTGATTGCTATATATATATATATATATATATATATATATATATATATATATATATTTTATATTCTCTTCCATTATGGGTTATTACAAGATATTGAATATAGTTCCCTGTGCTATACAGTAGGTCCTTGTTGGTCATCTATTGTATATATAGCAGTGTGTATATTTTAATTCCAAATTCCTAATTTATGCCCCCCCCACCTTTCAACTTTGTTAACCATAAGTTTGTTTTCTATGTCTATGAGTCTGTTTCTGTTTTGTAAATAGTTCATTTGTATCTTTTTTTTAGATTCTGCATATAAGTGATATCATATGATATTTATCTTTCTCTGTCTACCTTACCACATTTAGTATGATCATCTCTAGGTCCATCCATGCGGCTGCAAATACCATTATTTCATTCTTTTTCTGGCTGAGTAGTATTCCACTGTGTACACATACCACATGTTCTTTATCCATTCATCTCTTGATAGACACGTAGGTTGCTTTCATGTCTTTGCTATTGTAAAAAGTGCTACTATAAACACTGGAGTGCATGTATCTTTTCAAATTATGGTTTTCTCCAGGTATGTGCTCAGGATGGGGATTGCAGGATCATATAGTAGCTCTATTTTTATTTTTTTAAAGAAACTCCATAGTGGCTTTACCAATTTACATTCCCACCTACAGTGTAGGAGGGTTCCTTTTTCTCCACACCCTCTCCAACATTGATTATTTGCAGAATTTTTGATGTAAACTACCTCACTTTAGTAATGATTTGCATTTCTCTAATAATTAGCAGTGTTGAGCCTCTTTTAATGTGCCTTTGTGCCATCTGTATCTCTTCTTTGAAGAAATGTCTATTTAGATTTTCTGCCCATTTTTTGATTAGGATTTTTGGGGGTTTTTGACATTGAGTTGCATGAGCTTTTGGTATATTTTGGAGTTTAATCCCTTGTCAGTTGCATCATTTGCAAATATTTTCTCCCATTCTGTAAGTTGTCTTTCTATTTTGTTTATGATTTCCTTTGCTGTGCAAAAGCTTTTAAGTTTAGTTAGGTCACATTTGTTCATTTTTGTTTTTATTTCCATTACTCTATGGGACAGATACAAAAAAAATATTGCTACTATTTATGTCAAAGAGTGTTCTGCCTATGTTTTCCTATAAGACTTTTATAGTATCTGGTTTTATATTTAGGTCTTTAATCCATTTTGAGTTTATTTTTGTGTCTGGTGTTAGAGAATGTTCTAATTTCATTCTTTTACACGTAGCTTTGCAGTTTTCCTAGCATCACTTTTTGAAGAGACTGTCTTTTCTCCATTGTATAGACTTGCCTCCTTTGTCATAGATTAATCAACCATAGGTGCATGGGTTTATTTCTGGCCTTTCTATCCTGTTCCATTGATCTATAGTTCTGTTTTTGTGCCAGTACCATACTGTTTTAATTACTGTAGCTTTGTAGTATAGCTTGAAGCCAGGTAGCCTGATTCATCTTGCTCCATTTTCCTTTTTCAAGATTATTTTGGCTGTATGGGGTCTTTTGTTTTTCCATACAAGTTAAAAATTTTTTTCTTCTGTTTAAAATGCCATTAGTAACTTGATAGGAATTGCAATGAATATGTAGATTGCCTTGGGTGGTGTGGTCATTTTAACAATACTGAATCTTCCAATCTAAGAATATAGTATATCTTTCCACCTGTTTGTGTCAACAGCGATTTCTTTCATCAGTGTCTCATAGTTTTCTGAGTCCAGGTCTTTTGCCTCCTTACGTAGGTTTATTCCTAGGTATTTTACTGTTTTTGATGCAATGGTAAACAGAAATATTTCCTTAATTTCTCTTTCTGATAGTTTGTTGTTAGTGTCTAGAAATCCAACATATTTCTGTATATTAATTTTGTGTCCTGCGAATTTACCAGACTCATTGATGAGCTCTAGTCATTTTCTGGTAGCATCTTTAGGATTTTCTATGTACAGTATCATGTCACCTACAGACAGTAATGGTTTTACTTCTCCATTTCCAATTCTATTCCTTTTATTTATGTTTCTTCTCTGATTGCCATGGCTAGGAATTCCAATACTATGTTGAATAAAAGTGGCAAGAGTGGACATCCTTCTCTTGTTCCTGATCCTAGGGGAAATGCTTTCAGTTTTCCACCACTGAGTGTAATGTTAGCTGTGGGTCTGTCATATATGGCCTTTATTGTGTTGAGGTAGTTTCCCTCTATGCCCACTTTCTGGAGAGTTTTTATCATGAATGGATGTTGAATTTTATCAAAAGATTTTTCTGCATCAACTGAGATGATTATATCGTTTTTATTCTTCAATTTGTTAATGTGTTGTATCACACTGATTGATTCATGAATATACAAAAATCCTTGCATCCCTGGGGTAAATCTCAGTTGATCATGGTGTATGATCCTTTTAATGTATTCTTGGATATGGTTTGCTAGTGTTTTATTGAGGATTTCTACATATATGTTCATAAGTGATATTGGCCTGTAATTTTCTTTTTTTGTGGTATCTTTTTCTAGTTTTGGCATCAGGGTGATGGTGGTCTCAGAATGAGTTTGGGAGGGTTTCTACCTCTGCAAACTTTTGGAATAGTTTCAAAAGGATAGGTGTTAACTTTTCTCTAAATGTTTGATAGAATTCTCCTGTTAAGCCATTTGGTCCTGCATTTTTGTTTGTTGGGACTTTTTAAATCACAGATTCAATTTCAGTACTTGTAATTAGTCTGTTCATTTTTTCTATTTCTCCCTGGTTCAGTCTTGGGAGACTGTACCTTTCTAAGAATTTGACTATTTCTTCTAGGTTGTCCATTTTACTGGTGTACAGTTGCTTTTTGTATTCTCTCATGATCCTTTGTATTTCTATGGTGTTGGTTGTAACTTCTCCTTTTCCATTTTTAATGTTATTGATTTGGGCCCTCTCCCTTTTTTTCTTGATAAGCCTGGCTAAAAGTTTATCAATTTTATTCACTTTATCTTTTTGAAGAAAGCTTTTAGTTTTGTTTTTTAATCTTTTCTATTGTTTTTTAGTCTCTATTTCATCTATTTCTGCTCTCATCTTTATGATTTCTTTCCTTCTACTAATTTTTGGCTTTGTTTTTTCTTCTTTCTTTAGGTATAATGTTAGGTTGTTTGTTTGAGATTTTTCTGGTTTCCTGAGGTAAGCATATATTATTATAAACTTCTCTCTTAGAGCTCTTTTCTGCATCTCATAGGCTTTAGATCATCATATTTTCATTTGTCTCTAGGTATTTTTGATTTCCTCTTTGATTTCATCAGTGATCTATTGGTTGTTTAGTAGCATATTGTTTAGCCTCCATGTGTTTGTGTTTTTTGCCATTTGTTTCTTGTAGTTGATTTCTAATCTCATAACGTTGTGGGCAGAAAAGATGTTTTATATGATATAATTTTCTTAAATTTACAGAGGCTTGCTTTGTGGCCCAGCATGTGATCTATCCTGGAGAATGTTCCATGTGCACTTGAAAAGAATGTGTATTCTGCTGCTTTCAGGTGGACTGCTCTATAAATATCAATTATGTCCATCTGGTCTTATTGTCATTTAAGGCCTGTGTTTACTTATTGATTTTCTGTCTGAATAAGCTGTCCATTGGTGTAAGTGGGGTGCTAAAGTCCCCCACTATTATTGTGTTACTGTCAATTTCTCCCTTTATGGCTGTTAGTATTTGCCTTATATATTGAGGTGCTCCTATGTTGGGTACATATATATTACAACTTTTATATATTCTTCTTGCATTGATCCATTGATCATTATGCAATGTCCTTCTTTCTCTCTCTTAACATTATTTATAGTCTATTTTGTCTGATATGAGTATTGCTACTCAAGCTTTCTTTTGATGTTCATTTGCATGGAATAACTTTTTTCCATCCCCTCAGTTCAGTTTGTATGTGTCTCTAGATCTGTTGTGGATCTCATGTAGACAACATAGATACAGGTCTTGTTTTTGTATCCATTCAGTCAGTCTATGTCTTTTGGTTGGAGCATTTAACCTGTTTACACATAAGGTAATTATTGATATGTAATTTTTTACTGCAACTTTGTCAATTGTTTTGGATTTGTTTTTTTTGGTCTTTTTTCTTCCTTTCATTGTTTGTTCTCTTTTTTTGTGATTTGTTGACTTTTATTACTGTTGTGTTTGGATACCTTTTACTTTTTTGTGTGTATGTCTCTTACAGATTTCTGGTTTGCAGTTACCATGATGTTTTGATATAGCAGTCTATATATATACATGGTTATTTTGAGTTGCTGATCTCTTAATTTCAAATGCATTCCACTTATCCTGCGTTTGTACCCGCCTCCTCTCATGATTACTGCTTTAGATACATTTGTGTGTGCCTGCCTCCCTTCCTTTACTGTATGTTTACCTTTAACAGTGTGCTTTCCCATTTCATAATTTTCTTGTTTCATTTGTAATTTTTTATTTTCCACCCAGAGAAGTCCCTTTAGCATTTGTTGTAAAGCTGGTTTAGTGGTGCTAAATTCTTTTAGCCTTTGCTTGTCTGTAAAGCTTTTTATTTTTCCTTCGAATCTGAACAAGAACCTTGCTGGTTAGAGTATTCTTGTCTGTAGGTTTTTCCTTTTCGTCACTTTAAATATATCATGCCACTCCCTCTGGCCTGTAGAGTTTCTGCTGAAAAATCAGCTGATAACTTTATGTGGTTTCCCTTGTATGTTTGTTATTTGTTGCTTTTCCTTCATTGTTTTTTAATATTTTCTTTTTATCTTTAATTTTTTTCAATTTGATTACTATGTGTCTTGGCATGTTTCTCCTTGGGTTAATCCTGTATGGGACTTTCTGCTCTTCCTGGACTTGGCTGTTTCCTTTCCCATGTTAAGGGAAGTTTTCAGCTATTATCTCTTCAAACATTTTCTCAGGCCCTTTCTCTCTCTCTTTTCCTTCTGGGACCCCTATAATGTGAATGTTGCTGTGTTTGACATTGTCCTAAAAGTCCCTTAATTGCATTTCAGTTAGTGTATTTTTCAACTCTGTTTGTTTGGTTGTTCTTTATATTTCCTAACACTTCATTAAAAACTTCTTTTAACTTTTTGTTCTGTTCATCCATTCTTTTCCCAAGTTCTTGGATCATCTTTCAATCATTACTCTAAACTCTTGGGTAGACTACCTATCTCCACATCACTTAGTTGTTCTTCTGGTCTCTTATCTTATTCCTTAATCTGGAACATATTCCTCTGCTGTTTGATTTTGTCTAAATTTCTATTTGTATTTTTATGTACATGGAAGGTTAGTTATACTTCTCGACCTTGGAGAAGTGGCCCTCTGTAGGGATATCCTATGTGTCCCAGCACTATACTCTCCTCTCATCACCTAAGGGCCAGGGACCAGCTGGCCCTAGGATAGGTTCTGACTCAGTTCTACAGGCTGTGGGATTTTAGTTTTCTTTGCTTCTGCTGCCCCCTGGTGGATGAGGCTGTTCTAGAATCTTGTGCAGGCTTCCTAGTGGGAGGGGCTGTTGCCTGTCCACTGGTGAGTAGAGCTGGGTCTTGGCCCCTCTGGTGAGCCAGGGCCATGTCTAGGGGCATGTCTAGAGGTGACTGTGGGTTCAGGAAGCTTTTAGGTAGCATGTCCAATGATGGGTGGGGCTGTCTTCAGCCCATTTGTTGTTTGGCCTCAGGTATCCTAGCACTGGAGCCTACAGGCTATTGCGTTGGGCCAGGTCTTGGTGATAATGACCCAAGCAAGATGTCAGCCTTCAGATGAGTACTCCTGTATATGTTCACCACCAGCTTTTATGTCCCCAGACAGCTACACAACCCCCTGCCTGCCCTGGAGACACTCCAAGACAAGCAGGTAGGTCTGGCCCAGGATCTTTTGTTGTGACTGCTTTTGTCCTGAGTCCTGGTGCATAGGAGACCTTGTGTGTACTATCCAAGAGTGGAGTCTCTGTTTCCCCCAGTCCTTTGGAGCTCCTGTGATCAAGTCCTGCTTGCTTTCAATGCCAAATGCTCTGGGGGCTCCTCCTCTTGATGCCAGACCCCCAGGCTAGGGAGCCTGATGTGGGGCTCAGAACTCTCACTCCCAATGGAGAACTTATGTGATATAATTATTCTCCTGTTTGTAGGTCGGCCACCCAGGGGTATGGAGTCTGATAATTTCACAAGCGAACCCATCCTACTGTCTCATTGTGGTTTCTTCTTTGTCTTTGGATGTAGAATATCTTTTTTGGTAGATATCAGTCTTTCTTTTTATCAATGGTTGTTCAGCAGTTAGTTAGTTAGTTGTGATTTTGGTGTTCTCATGGGAGGAGGTGAGTTCAAGGTCCTTCTACTCCACCATCTTGTCTCCCCAGAACATTGTTTCACATTACCCTATATTTTGAAAGAGAGGCATTTTGCTTTATCTTTATATAAAGTATACATTTAAAACTTTACACATATTTATACACATTATACATTTATAATATTAAAATAGAGAAAGATATATGCAAAACTGTAACAGTATGAATTCCTGAGGAGAAAATAAATATGAAGAGCAGCATGGGATGGTGACTTTCTCTATTTGATGTTACACTTCTACATTATTTAAACTGTTTATAGATGAAAATACTTATTAAAATTTTAATAGAATTTAAATATAATCAGTACAGAAGTTATAATCAGTACAGAAATACAAGTTTATAAAACTGAATTATAAATACTTTGAAGACAAAATGTGTGAATGCCCCCATTTAAAGACAGTATTTTAATTATGTTTCATAAAATAGTCATCTTGGAAAGGTATATAGATATCATCAAATACATACGTTCAAATCTGTGATTTACAGTCTCAAGAATTCTCCTGGATATTAGATATTTGTCCCATTCCCTTTCAATTAGCACAGCTCCACTTAATCTCCCCACACCCCCAAGTCTTCTTTTATATACTACTTGAAGAGCAAGATTATGGCTAAACTGGAGTTTGCAAATCATTTACTTAGACCAATGTAAGACTGCCTTCCTTTCCTCTTTGGACTGATATTTCTACTTTTACAATGCAAGTTTTGGTTTAGTGTGATGTATATTTCTTAAAGTCTGACTATGTCCTCTTATTTCTCTACAACAAAAACATGCATATGCATTAACATCTTCTGTACTTATATTGTGCTCTTAAGTCTAATTTTTAAAAATTTTTCTGACTTTAGTAATCTTTATAAATAGCAAGCAATTGATCAACACATTACAAATAGAACACATTTAGATAATTTGCAAATATATAAAGTTTATGTTTATTGGAATGCCCAACTTAATGAAATGGATGTTTTGTATTATTTTCATCAGTTTATGTATTTGGATGATAAGTTCTGAATGCTGCAATGAGTAATCACTGAAAAACTTTTTCATAAAAATAATTACATGGAGGGACTTCCCTGGTGGTCCAGTGGTTGAGACTCTGTGCTTCCACTGCAGGGGCACAAGTTCAATCCCTGGTCAGGGAACTAAGATCCCACAAGGTGTGCAGCCAAAAAAAAAAAAAAAAATTACATGGAAATAACTTTTCTATAGCAAAGTCACTGAATACTTTAATCTTCTTCTGATTTATATGCCAAAAAACAAACCAAACAACTCACAAGGTAATTTATCATCAGAATTTGTTGTAACAATACCTCCATGGATAACTAGATTAAGTCATCTTCAATTTTATTGAAAACAATGCACTGGTAACTACCTGACCTGTACACAAGTTTTCAAGTAAAATTAGACACCAATATTTTTATTTGCTTTTTTCTTCCTTTTTCATCCCAATGGTATTTAAAGTGAGAGAAAAATGATAAAAAAGATCTTGAATTCTGTATTAAGGGAATTCCTTCTTTTAATGACTCTAATTAAGTGATTCCTCTTACTACCAAGAAAGGCTTTTGTTTTCTGATAAATATATATTTTTCTTCCATGTTTCTAATTTTGTTTTGGAGTTTTTGTGTATGAACACCCCTTCCTGCATGTGCTTACACATATACACCTAGTTCAGGACTATATAATTCATAACTCTTTTTGTTCTGTGATTTTTATAATCAGCCATTTCTGTTTGTGGGTAGTCACTTTGTTCCTAGGTATTACTCTTCATATCTACTCTTAATTCTTGAAAATCTTTAGGAAATTTTTCAGTTCAAATTCCTAAGTAAGTGGGTACACTAAAGATAAAAGTATTTTTGTAATTAAGGATGATTGATTATATTTTATTTTTAGTATCAAAGGTGCAGATAAAATAGTTTATTTTTTCTTTAAATGCATATGCCTTAAAGAGACACAAATTTGATTTCTTGGAATATGAATAAAATCTTAACCAATTTTACTGCTGCTAATCATCTTCCAAATACCTAGTAGAGAGGAAGGGAGAGTGCAGCCCAGTGTAGTGGGGAGAGGTGAGGGAACAAGGGTAGTCAAAAGTAATTGTTGGATAATATGGTTTCTTGATGTCCCAGGAAGGATTTAATAATGCAGATGTAGGAAGTTATTTCTACTATCTATGTGTAATCAAAAAATAATGGTTTGTGATGGTTAATTTTATGTGTCAACTTGACTGTGCCACAGGGTATCCAGATATTTGGTTAAAAATTATTCTGGATGTATCTGTGAAGGTATTTCTGGATAAATTAACATTGGAGTCAGTAGACAGAGCATAAGAGATTGCCCTCCCCAACGTGGACAGGCCTCATCTAATCATTGGAGACCTGAGTAGAATAAAAAGCTGAGTAAGGGAGAGTTTACTTTCTCTTCCTAATTGTCTTTGAGGTGGGACATTGGTCTTCTCCTGCCTTTGGACTCAGACTCATATTAGAACTTCTGCTGTTGACACATACTTTGGACTTAGACTGGAACTTACACCATTAGTTCTTCTGGGTCTTCACCTTGCCAACTGCATACCTTGGGACATCTCAGCTTCCATAACCACTTGAGACAATTCCTTACAATAGAAAAAAGGTATATTTTACATATATATATGTTCTGTTTCTCTTAAGAATTCTAATATATGGTTACTATCCGGTTGCTTAGAAAAGAAAAAGTGCTCCTACATTATATGGAACAACCAAATGTGAATTCTACTGGCCTCCTTTTGGGGACCAGCTGGGTACAGTCTTACATATACCAGGAGGGAGACAAGGTATTTAGTTGCTACACAATTAATCCAAGTAAAGTGACATAGGCATTCAGGTGTTGAACTGTCCAAGAACTAGTAATGTAGTAATGAGTTTCAAACATGGCAAAACACACACCAACATTTACATATCAAACAAGTAGTAGTGTTTAAATGAAAACCTGCAAATTATTATCAATTTCATCTAATTATTTGGTAATTAAACTCTATGTGATTCAAATACTTTAGGTTATATATGAGGAAATAAGAAAAACAAAACAAAAAACCTCATTGCAAAATGAGATTTAACATGACTCCTCAGGAGTGAGAGAGTGTAATAGGTAATCTGTAAAAAATAATCTTTGTATCCATGTACCTTCATGTGTAGTTCCTCCCATGAAAAGTTGTCTATTTCCCAGCCCCTTGAAACAGAGCTTCAGCCTTCTCACTTAGAACACTGTGGCTACCATCTGAATAAGTTCAGCCTAGCTTACTGGATCAAGAGGAAAATCTTGGTTATGCAGTACTATTAATGGCAATAGATGATATAGAGGGAATTGTTCTACTCACCTGGTACCAATACATAGGACTTATTAAACAGAGGTCAGAGGGAAGAATATGGCCCACACAATATTACTATGCATTTAGAAGGACTAGGTATACCTTTTTTCAAAGAATACTTCAATACAATAAATAATTTGATCTTAATCAATAATTCAAAGAATAAATTTAATTACAAATTAAATAAGGAATTAAATTGATATAATGAACAAATTGTTTAAAGGTATGAAAACTATGCAAAAACATTACCGTAAAATCATGAGAGAGATAGAAAATAGATATAGATGCCAAGGTGGATAAAAATATCATAGTTAGGAAACAGCAATTTTATATTTCAAATAGAAAGCCTTCTAACATAATCATTATAATAAATATTGTTCTGGAAATTCTAATTAACTCCATTAGATAACAAAGATAATAGTATAAATATCAGAAAGGAATATAAAACATCATTTTCAGATAATATGATTAAATATCTACAAACATTACATTTAAGCTATTGTAAGCAGTACAAAATTTAAAAAGACAATGATATGCAAATTAATATGCCAAAATTTGTAACATTTATACATATAAACTTATAAAATAAATTGAAAATCTTATAATATTTGGTGACGTTAGACAGTATCTGTTCTAGGTGCTGAGTATAACTCATAAGTCTTACAATAGGTATTCTTATTATCCTCAAGTTAAGGGTGAAACTGAGACTCAGGGAAGTTAAATGGGCCATCATCACATAGCTATAGAGGTGACAAGATTCCTGTCCCAAGCATACTGATTCTAGAATCTATTCTCTAAACTTCTTATATTGTCCCTTGATCTAAACCATAGAAAAAACACAAAATATAAAGAACTTTGCAGGATTCATGAAGGAAACAAATAAAATTGACATAAAAACATAACTGGAAACATGAAGGAAACAAATAAAATTGACATAAAAACATAACTGGAAACATGGAAGGCAGAAGCCTTATTATTTTCCTGTTCTTACAATTAGTACAATGCTGGGCACATTTATTAAGCACTTAATAAGTGTTAGTGAATACATAAACTAGTAACACTTAATATCGTAGAGATGTAGGATAACAGGCATTTTTATTTGCTGTTTGTGGAGTGTAAATTTGAATAATTTTTAAAGGAAAATTTGATATTGTTTATAATTGAAATTCTGTATACCATTTATTCTACATAAATATTCTATACTGTGTACAGGTGCTTCTGACACAAAGAACTGAAAACTTGATAAATCATGCCTTTAAAAATAGTCTTTTGTTTTCCACATATAATTGGACATAGACAATATTTGATGTTGGCAAAGAAGTTCAACAATCTAACCCGTTTGGGGACTCTCTTATTCTTCCCTGACATCCTTAAAGCATCTTGTGTTTTTCTCCCTGTACTTGTTTCATTATGGTTTCAATATGTCAAACTCATCATCAGAAACCAAGTCTGTATTCCAGGAGAAAGGGACAGAAGCAATGCACACTCTCTTCACACCTGTCACTTATCAGAAAATAAGGTATCCTTGAGAAGCCCCCCACAGATTTTATATTGTCTATTTACAAACGAGTTACTCTAAATATAAGTGACTAGAGGAAAGAATCTGGCTTCCAATACTCAATCAACACTTTCACAATCACTGCTGAAATACATATGTAAAATAAGTAGGCATGTAAGACCTATATGATAAGGAAAAAAAGGTTACAAAAACACTCAGTAACTATCAGTAGGAGATTAATTATCACAGCCATGTAAGGAATAAAGGAGGAGAATGAAGAAGTAGGAAATGCCCCTCATCATACACCTTAGCTTTGGGTGAAGTGTTGAAATAGCTAGTCATTCCTCTAATTGTTATGGTGTTAGGAAAAGTCTAAACTTAGGAGAATACTGAAATGCATAAACGATGTTCTCATCTTAGTTAAATTTTAAAATGTACTCTTCTGCTAAACTGAAGACATTCACATTTTAGATCTCAAGACTGCAAGCATCAAAATGATCTCCTAACAATCTGGGAACTACTTGGTCTAGCCTTCAGTATACGACCCAATGACCCAGTATCACAAGCTTCTGCAAATAGGGGACTGATACCATTAATAAAACATTAATTCCCATACTTCTTTTTCTCTCCTCGTCTTCCTTGTCCCCAAAATTGTTTTGTTGTTGCTGTTGTTTAGACAGGTTTTCTAGGTTGACATGCTTGCCTGTCTTCATATTTTCATTTCCTAGTTTTAATCAACAATATTTATGACTTCAATATTTATAAACCAAATAAAACAAAAACATGCAATGTTCCATTGCTGCAGTTTTTTAAAAAAATTAAAGCTATTCTCCTCATCCATAAATATTTCAACACAACTTGAACTAGTCATAGAAAGATAGATTCCTAAGTCCATATTTTAGCATCATAAATTGGTGGTAATCTGAATCATGGTCCATTAGGTGTGATTTATGCTTTTCATTAAATATAGCTATAGCAATTTTTTTTTTTTGGCAAAGGACAGTTAATAGTAAACAAGTTCACATGGAAGAAATTTAGATTCTCCATAAATAACACTTCTATGGCCCTTCATCACTTCTGTTTCTATAAAGCTAATTAGTAGACCAAATCATGGTATATGTTGAAATCTCTAACAAACTTGTTTAATATTCTTTGTCACAAACTAAAGCAATGCAAAGAAATTATAAAAAGCTGTTCAAAATCTTATTAAAATACTGAAATCAAAAGAGCCTAAGTTTGGGGAAAACAGAAACAAATATCTCTGAAATATAATATTTCCTAATTCTTTTTTATGTATAACAAGAACTGAACATTGTAGGTATTTTTCGTAAGGAAAATTTAGCCAACTTTGGAGTTGTTCTTACATAATATGGTATATTTTGTTATTATTCAGAAAATATTAATATTTCTTACCCACTTCTAGGGGAGTATTTTTGTTTCCCACCCTGTGAGTGTTGCATTTGACTATGTGATTCCCTTTGGCCAAAACAATGTTAGAGGCGTATGACATATGAACATATCCAAAGAGAGGCTTTATCTGTGCTTGCATGGATTGGTTAGTTCTCTCTCATGCTCCTGTCCACAGGTGTGAGAATTTCATATCCCAGATAGGGTATGCCCTTTCAGCTTGGATCTAAACACATTTAGAGCCAACCTGCATCTTGGAGGTGAATCTTACTGAACCTGGTACAGCCTAGCAGAGTCAAGCAGAGATGCAGCTGATTCATATACCCAAGAACACAAAATAAGTGGTTTTGCCTTTAAGCCACTTATTTCCCATGCTGTTTGCTATGAAACATTGCTACAGCAAAAAGATAAGTTATACAAATGGTTAACACTAAACCATACAGAAAGAGTTTCTGTAGGGTAAGGAGTTAGGAAAGGAGGCTGAGGAAGAACAGAGGGTCATATAAAAGAAAAACTAGGAGAAGGCAGTGTATTGGATGTTTGAAGAGAAAAGAAGTTGTTAGTCATTTCAGAAAATGGATAGTAAGGAGAGATTAGGAAACTAAGTAAACTAGTCCCCACTCTATGTCAGTCAATTTGGCCTATGTGGAAAAAAAGAGAAAAAAAGAGAGAGAGAGAGAGAGAGAGAGAGAGAGAGAAAGAAAGAAAGGAAAAGAAGAGGAGGAAGAAGAAAGAGGAAAAAAGCCTGAATAACATTTGACTAAAGTGTCAAACCTGTTTACATGAGGTGATAAGACAGGACAAAAATTAAGTGTTTTGGAAACCATGTAATTTATTATGTCTATTAGAGTTTAATTTTGTAAACATAATAATTTATTGCTGATGGTGCTTAAATGTATTTATTTATCATTTGGAACTTTGTAAAAGAAGCCAATTATTCACAGAGACATGCTCAGTGTTTTATTATATAACTTGTCCCTTGTAATGTAACTTTGTAAAATGGAGCTGATGATTCAGGTTGCCAACTTATGCACCAGCACAAATTTTGTTTCCCTTGGTAGTGCTAATAATAACACAACAACTTTCCTAGGGACCCAAACAGATTGTGCAAAGTTGTTTACTTCTGCTGCTGTTAAAGGATGTTACAAAAACGATTATCCCCTACCTGAAATATCCTAAAGGAAAAATCACCTGGTGATAAATATTTTAATTTTTGAGTCTAAAGCAACATTCCATTCTCTTTTATCTACATGCATATATGGTTCCCTCTCCCAAAAGCCTCTTTATTTTAGGGGGAAAAATGACTAAAATTTATTAATCTACAGATAAATTTCAATCCTTTTAGTGGTCACCTTCATGCCTACTTGCAATGTTCATCACAAAGAACAATAAAAGGGCTTTGACTTGAGCAAGTAGAAAGTTACTTTCATTCATAATAGAATTCACTCATTGTGACTAAAGGTCAGCTTTACAGCATTTGTAATTAGATTTTTCTGTTTTAAAAGATGCTTAAAGATATTACCTTACAAAGAGTTAAAAATCAAAAGGGAAGCGTAATATATACCAATAAATTTGTTAAACGAAATGGACAATTTTTGAAAGACAAAAAACGAAAGAAGAAATGAAAAATTCAAATAGTGCCTTATCCATGAAAGAAACTGAAATCATAATCAAAACCTTTTCATAATGAAAATTCCTTCCTAGAGTGTTTTGTAAAACATTTAAGGAAGAAACTATACAGATCCCACACAAAAACCTTTCTAAAAAAGAGGAGCGTAGTTTGTTCTATGATAGCAGCATAACCCTGACTCCCGAAACTGACAAATAAAATAAGAAAAATACAAATAAATTTCCTCATAACTGTAGACACAAACATCCTTAATATAATATTAGCAAGTTGAGTCCACTCATATATAAAATAATAATATATTGTGTAAAAGAATAGTTTTGCCATGATTATAGTATTATTAACATTCAAAATTTCTTCAGTTAAATAATACACATTATTACAGAATAAAGAAGGAAAAATAAGTGATTATATCAAGATGTAGAATAAGAATTTAATAAAATTTAACATCCACTCATAATCAAACTGATAATAAGTTTCTTAAAAATTAAATAGTGTCATACATATTGGTGAAATATGAGGATATCTCTGGTGAATTTCACAAAGCACTTAAAGAAGAATTAATACTAACTTTTCACTAACTCTTCCAGAAAATAAGGGAGGCAAGAACACTTCCAGACTCATTCTATAAAGTCAGTATTACCCTTATACTAAACCCAGACAAAGATCTCACAGGAAAAGTAAACTATATAATAACATCTGCTATGAATATAGACATAAAATTTCTCAACAAAATACTAGCAACCCAAACCAGCAATGTTAAAAAGGTTTATATATCAGGACTAATTAGGTATTATCTCAAGATGGCAAGATTTTTTTAACATTCTAAAATCAGTTAATGTAATTCATCATATCAATAGAATAAAGGGCAGAAAACACCTGCTGCTCATAGAAAGAGCATCATACAAATTACAACACCGATTCATGATAAAAACACTTAATACACTAGGAATAGAAGAGACTTTCCTCAACTGATAAAGAGCATCACCAAAAACAAAAAATATCCTACAAATAACATCATATTTAATGGTGAAAAACCAAGTGTTTCCTCCCAGCCAAGACTGAAAGCAAGACAAGGATATCTACTCTGACTACTTTTATTCAAGGCTGTACCAGAGCTTTTACCAAGGAAAATTATGCAAGAAAAAAATTTTTTAATTCAGGTTGGGAAGAAAGAAGTAAAACTATGCTTATTCAAAGATGACATGATCTTGTACATAGAATACCCTAGGATATCCACTAAAAATCTACTAGAACTAACAAATAAATTAAGCAAGGATAAAGGATCCAAGAGCAATATACAAAAATCATTTGCTACACTAGCAGTGAACAATAAAAACATTTAAAAAACAATCCCACTCATATAAATATCAAACATATGTAGGGATGTGATTAATAAAAGTATAATATTTATACTTAAAACTATAAGAATTTGTTGAAAATAAAGGTATAAATAAATGGAAGGCATTTCAGGTTCATAGATTAGAAAATTTAGCATTTTTGAGATGGCAATATTCCCCAAATTGGTTACCTGATTCAATACACTCTCAAATAAAACTCTCATCTGACTTTTTTGTAGAAACTTAAGAACTGATTCTAAAATTTATATGGACATGAAAAACCTAATGACCAAAACAATCATGGAAAAGAACAAAGTTGGAAGGCTCACACCTGTGAATTTCAAAACTTACTATGACACTATAGTATTCAAAACCATGTAGCACTTGCATGAGAATAGATATAAAGATAAATGTAATAGAATAATATTTATGATCAATTGATTTTCAACAAAGCTGTCAAGACAGTTTAGTTGGGGAAAGCATCGTCTATTTGAACTGATAGATATCCACATTCAAATGGATGAATTTGCACCCCTACCTCACACCATATTTAAAAAAAAAAACTCAAAATGAATCCATAGATCTAAATATATGAGCTAAAACTATTAAACTCTTAGAAGAGAATGTTTGAGTAAATCTATGTAATCTTGGGTTAGGAAGTTATTTTTTAGATATGAAAGTAAAGGTATAAGTAACAAAAGCCAAAATAGGTAAAGTGTACTACATGAAAAAAAAAGTGCTGCAAGAAAGTAAGAAGAAAACCCACAGAAAGAGAGAAAATATTTGCAAATATAGATCTGATAGTGGGCTTGTATACAGAATATATAAAGAACTCTTACAATGCAACAATTAAAAGCCAAATATTCCAATTTATTAAAAGGGTATAGAGAATAAGAAGAAGTGATATCATTAATGTGGCAAAATAAGAAGTCCATAAGTGTAAGAAGAGAGAAGATCTGTTGCCTCATACACACACCTATTTAACAACAATATAAGGACAAAAAATACATTTATGAATCCAGTTAAGAAGATATAGTACCCATTAGAGCACAAAACCAAGAACAGCTGCACCATAATGAGTAATAAGAACAAGTTCATCCTTCCAGAATCAGCTCCTCCCCCAAGCAGGTACGGCCCAGTGCCTAGAGAGATCTCCTCAACCTGAAGCTTCCCCTAGGGGAGAGAGGGAGAAGGTGGGGTGAATGTCCAACATCCCTGTCCTTTCATTGCACTTCCCGAGACACCAGTTTGTCTTGCCTCACACTGAGCACTGAAAAAACCAGCAGAGTCTGGACACCTGGTTCAGCAAGGTACAAAGGAAAGGGGGCTGGCAGCTTCCTGTGACTGCCATGACTGTGAGATTTGGAGAAGGCATAGAGCTGAGGCTTCTCCTCCAGTGGGGATGGAGGGAAGAGTGGAGCGTGACTTCGTCATACAGGTCTTTCAGTGCACTGCCTGAAAAGCTGGTTTCCAGTTCACCTCACACTGACAGAAGTCACAGTAAGATACAAGAGGGAGTAAGAGATTATGAGCTGAAAAAAAAAAAAAAGAAAGGAAAAAAGACTAGACATCTGGGGGAACTAGGGACAAAGGCACAGAATCTCTAGACTGGTGAAGGTCTTTCCCAGTCAAAGCCAGTCCATAAATACTGGGAGAGGTGACTGTTTTTTCAAATGTGTAAACACCAACACAAAGCTATAGGGAACATGAAAATTCAAGAAAATATGATACAATCAAAAGAACAAAATAAATCTTTAATAATCAGTCCTAAGGAATAGAGATTTATAAATTATAGACAAAGAATTCAAAATAATTATTTTTTTACAAGTTCAGTTATTTATAAGAGAACACAGAAAACTAAATGAAATCATGAAAATGATACATCAACAGAATGAGAATATCAACAAAGAAAGAAACAATTTAAAAAAAAAATAGAATTTCTGTTTTATATTCTATAAAATGGTAACCAAAAGAGATCAAGAGTGACTATACTGAGACAAAATAGACTTTAAGTCAAAAATTGTCACAAAAGACAAAGGTCATTATATAATGATAAAAAGGCCAATTCATTGCATAAATATATACATCACCCACATTCAAGTACCTAAATATATAAAACAAATATTCACAGCTCTGAAGGGAGGAATACACAGCAGTAATAGTACAGTAGGAGACTATTGCCCTACTTCCAACGAGGACAGCACATCCAGATAGAAAATCAATAAGGAAATAGAGGACTTAAATGACACTGTAGTCCAAATAGACCTAACAGACATACACAGAACATTCTACCCAACAGCAGCAGAATACATTCTTCTTCAAGTACACATGGAACATTCTCTGATAGATCATACATCAGGTTAAAAAACAAGTCTTATCAAATTTGAAATAATACCAAGTATCTTTTTTTACCACAATGGAATTAAACTGACATCAGTTAAAAAAAAAGAAAAAAGAAAAATTGGAAAATTCACAAATATGTGAAAATTAAACAACACACTTTTCAACAACAGTTGCATCAGTGTAGCTATGCCAACATCTTGATTTTAGTCCCATAAAACCATACCAGTATTTTGACTTCTAGAACTGTAAGATAATACATTTTTTAAGCCACCAAATCTGTGGCAAGTTGTTACAGCAGTAATAGGAAACTAATACAGAGTTACTAACCATTTATTGTCATGTTCCTGTGTTATGGAAACTTTCTCTAGTGAACCTGGCACACTATCACACTGCAATCAGAAATCTCTACCATATAAAAACTAAGAAAGCTCCCATGATGTGTTAGCTCCCATCATGGAAGGATGGGATATTCTATTTAAAAATTTTATTGGAAGATTGTTATGTTTTTAAAAGAGCTTTAAGGGGCTTCCCCGGTGGCTCAGTGGTTAAGAATCTGCCTGCTCTTGGAAGGGACATGGGTTCGAGCAGTGGTCTGGGAAGACCCCACATGCCATGGAGAAACTAAGCCTGTGAGCCACAACTACTGAGCCTGTGCTCTAGAGCCCGCAAGCCACAACTACTGAAGCCCGCATGCCTAGAGCCCGTGCTCTGCAACGAGAAGCCACCGCAATGAGAAGCCCGTGCACTGCAATGAAGAGTAGCTCCCACTCGCTGCAACTAGAGAAAGCCCACACACAGCAATGAAGACCCAACGCAGCCAAAAATAAATAAATAAAATAAATAAATTTAAAAAATAGTTTGATAAAAGAAAATATGAAAATAAAGAGCTTTAACTTCATAAATCTCCAATGTATTAGGAAATAAAAATAAAAGTAAGATTCATTATTCCAAATGCAATGTACCAGAGAGTAGAGAACATAATTCTATTTTGGCAAGTCTTCTAGTCAAAGTACTTTGGGCCATCGTGTTAATTAACAAATTAGGCAGGTGGCTATTTTGCATATTCTTACACATATCATACCTATATGATATACTGAGAACCTCAGAAGTAGCATTTGAAGCCATTCCATATAAAAATAGATGGTTGTATATCCCATACTTAAGGTTGCTACCCAAGAACTTCACTCATATCTTTATTTAATCATTACTGGAGATTGCAGCTGGTAAAAAAAAAAAAAATGGAATTTGTCTTGAAGGTTTATAATTGTCCAGTGTCTTGCATGACAATCTCTTTCACGGGCCCATACCAAAACATAGGAATGCTGCAAAATAATGTGTGGCATAAGATGGTTTAGAAAAATATGAGGAAGTTTACAAGAATGAGATAGACTGAAAAACCAGTACAAGACTCCTACTGTGTGGGAGATTTTCCATTGCCAGACTCCTGCAATTTGAACAGTGGCTTGCTGGCTCCTTTGACACATGGCATCCAGCAGCATCTACTATCATCTTTCACCAGCAACTCTCTCGGTGCCTCTGGTAAAATATATCCATTTGAGCTGTTTCTGTAGCAATATAGAGTGTGACTTTGCATCAGTTTCCACTGGTGTGGCACCACGGTGACGTCTCTGCCTTTCAGTGAGTCATGGTTATGCCTTCACCATCACTGTCTAGATCTCAGCCTGGAGTAGAGAGCTCTTCCTCAGGCATCCTCTAAGCCCTAGTGTAGCAGATGTTCTTTATATCTGCTGTTTCCCACGTTCTCTAGATCTCTCTTTACTTCTTACTAGTCAATTAATTATTACTCCAATCCCATATTAATGTTAACAGTTCTTTAAATTAAACTTTCTCTGTTAAAATCACTGTGTAGTTTGTTTCAACTGGACCATAACTAATAAACTGCTTGAGTGCTTTTAATCCCATAGAAGCTCAACTGACATTAGATGAACAAGCAAATGGATGAATGAGGAATGTACACTAACTTTCAAAACCACCAGTGGAGGGGAGGGGGGAAAACAACAAAAATCTCTTGGGCATAATTAGAAATGGCTCACGAACAGTTTGGCCAGTGTGGCATATTGCACAAGTTTAAGTAGCTATGTCTGAACAGAATCAGGGAAAGCGGAGACTGATAACATCATTGCTTCATAATGCTTCTTTTTAGCCAGACTTGGCAATAATATCAGTCAATTTGTGAGAAGAACTGCTACCAGTTGAAAACCTGGCATGAAAAGTTATACCTTAGGAAGGGTCATCTGTAGTTCTGGAATAAAACCATTATTACAATGCAATCACTGAAACTGATCTGGGGGAAAAATGCTTACTTGACTACACCCAACAAATTATGTTTGAATAAGTTGTTAATGATTTACTTGTTTTTCCAATTCTGTGCTATTTGAAGTGCAATCTCAACAGCTGTTCATAATTTTGAAGGATCCAGTTAGTTGGCTTTAACCACAAAAGAGTTATCTGGGCATCTAGAGGCCCCCTGATATTTCCAGAGGTATTGAGCATGTTGCATAATCGTTGGTCTCAGGCTTACCAAGAGGGAGATCTCCCTAACCTCTTGTAGTGCCAATGCTTTGCTCTTCGGTGTCATTTTGCAGCATAATATAATTTGAAAGCTCTGCCTGTAGCTGTATTGAACACTGGTTGATCAAGGTACATCCCCCCAGTTAGCTTTTTTTTTTTTGTATTTTATTTTTTTATTGGAGTATAATTGCTTTACAATGTTGTGTTAGTTTCTGCTTTACAGTGAAATGAATCAGCTATGTGAATACATATATCCCCTCCCTTTTGGACTTCCTTCCCCCTACCCATTCCACACTTCTAGGTCATCACAGAGCACACTGTGCTATATAGCAGGTTCCCACTAGCTATCTATTTTACACATGGTAGTAAATTTATGTCAAACCTAATCTCCCAATTCATCCCACCCTCCTCTTCCCCGCCTTGTCCACATGTCCATTCTCTACATCTGCATTTCTATTCCTGCCCTGCAAATAGGTTCATCTGTACCATTTTTCTAGATTCCACATATATAGGTTAATATACAATATTTGTTTTTCTCTTTCTGACTTACTTCACTCTTTATGACAGACTCTAGGGTCCATCCACATCTCTACAAATGACCCAATTTCATTTCTTTTTTATGGCTGAGTAATATTCCATTATATATATGTACCACATCTTCTTTAACCATTCATCTGTTGATGGACATTTACATTGTTTCCATGTCCTGGCTACTGTAAATAGTGCTACAATGAACAATGGGGTGAATGTGACTTTTTGAATTATAGTGGTACATGACCATTTTTGAAGTACAGTTTTCTCAGGGTATATGCCCAGTAGTGGGATTGCTGGGTCATATGGTAGTTCTACTTTTAGTTTTTTAAGGAACCTCCATACTGTTCTCCACAGTGGCTGTATCAATTTACATTCCCACCAACAGTGCAAGAGGGTTCCCTTTTCTCTGCACCCTCTTCAGCATGTATTGTTTGTAGATTTTTTGATGATGGCTATTCTGACTGGTATGAGGTGATACCTCATTGTAGTTTTGATTTGCATTTCTCTAATAATTAGTGATGTTGAGCATCTCTTCATGTGCCTCTTAGACATCTGTATGTCTTCTTTAGTGAAAAGTCTGTTTAGGTCTTCCACCAATTTTTCGATTGGGTTGTTTGTTTTTTTGATATTGAGCTGCATGAGTTGTTTGTATATTTTGGAGATTAATCCTTTGTCCGTTGCTTTGTTTGCAAATATTTTATCCCATTCTGAGAGTTGTCTTGCACAGAAAAGGAAACCATAAACAAAAAGACAACCCCCAGTTTGTTTCTCAATACTTAGGGGTAAAATTTCTCAAATAAAGTCAAGCAACAAAAAACAAGAGAAAAAGATAGACTGATGTGCTGTGTACTTTTTAAAAAAGTAGATGAAGTCTCTTCAACATATTAAAAATTAATATGTCATATTATATATTATATATGTGTATATATATTATATATGTATATATAACATTATATATGTATATATATAACTGAATCATTTTGCTGTATACCAGAAACTAACACAACATTGTAAATCAACTATACTTCAACTTAAAAGAAAGAAACCAAATGACTATGTGTTTCTAATTGAGAGCTGACATCAAGCTGACACCATGGGGTACGCATTGACAGTTAAAAATTAATCTAAAATCTATGCATGCTTTTTTTTTAAGTTATATATCTTAGACACATAGAGAATCACCTGATATACTCTTAAAGACTCTGTAGTAAACTCTTCATTGTTATATATTGATTCACTGATTCCTTCTTCCGATTAAGGTAGATTATCTGAAATAAATATTTTCTCTTAACTAGGAAAAACTTTTTTCCTGGGGTCAACCAGAATTTGTATAAATTCAGAGAGGAGGGAATTTATCATTAGATGTATATTTATATTAATATTTCAGGAGAACACTCAAGTTGCTATCAACACAGATATCCTTTGAAGGGCTAAGGGACATAATTTTGATGTTTACTCTTACATCTACATTATAAAAAGGAAGAAAACAAGAAGGAATTATTAGGAAAAAGTGTTATTACTCAAGATGGCAGAAATTTATATCTATATCTATTATATTTATACCTATATCTATTATATTTATACCAATATATGTGGTTTACAGAGGTATGACATAAGGAGCCTGTTAAAAGCTATTATCTTTTTCTCTAATCATTACTTTCAACTATGATCATTAGGTTTCTATTTCCTGATCAACAAGAATATTTCAGGAAGATCCCATAGGTTATTGATCACTCTCTCACATTAAATGTTAAAAACAGTTAGTTATTTAAAAAGCCAATCTTATTGCTAATTAAATCCTATGTAATCCTTCAGACACACCCAGGGTTATTTCTTACAGTAGTCAGAGTGGAACTTCTTATAGTAGCTGGAGTGGCATTTGCCACTCTTATTTCTTCTCCTACCCCAGCACCTTGCACAGGAAGAAGAAGGGTATTATGGTCTGATTCTTAGACAGTCTTCCTCTCTGTTTTGAAGATTCTTATTCTGAGACTGAGAGATTGAGGCAAAGAAGAACAATGGAATAGGCAGGTAACTTCATTTATAATCTGTTCATCTTTGATAAGAATCTACATTTTCATTTTGGCTTGCTTTGTTTATGTCTCCTCCTAGTGGCTTCAGATGACAATGTTCATAAATTTCTGGGAGCCATGTTCAGCTTTACCCTATTTCCTGCTTTCTGAGATTAGCTCTCTGCAAAGGAGAAGCTTTGTCTCAAATGGCTCCAGCAGTGGTCCATTATAAACTATCTTTGAGTAGTATGACACTTTTACAGGTGCAGCAGATGCTTGGGCAGTTCCATGTCCATCTCTAACTTCCATGTCCAAATATGGAGCCAAAGGCACCACTGAATGCCCCTCACTGTCTTCTTCCCAGGCATAGATACCATAGATTCTTGTTGTTCCTCTCCTTAAGCTTCTGTCAAGTTACACCACCTCAAAAAAAGCACTAAACACCAAATCTAGGAACATGTATCAAATTGTGCAAAGAGCAAAGAGCTCATTATGTTATTATAATAACATAAGGGAGATTCTGAAATTCAATGGCCCAGTAAGCTTCTAGTAGGAAAATGAGATACCAGTCCCCTACCCTGCAGGAAGCTCCAGTGTCTGTCTCTAAGAGTAAACCTCTACCTGTAAATTCTCACTCTGCTTGGGGAGGAAAGAATCCTACTTTTTTCCCAAATAGGCAGGGAAGTAAAATCATTTTATTTCTCACATCAATTTCCTCATCAGTGGTAACCCAGATTTTTCTTCTTTTCTCCTTCTCTTTAGTTTTTTTCATTATATACCCTAGTGGGGAGTGGAATGAAGTAGGAGCAAGGGAGTAGGAAAAAGGGAGTTCACTGAGGAAGAGAAGGTTTGGTCTAGTTTTGTAAGCCCTGGAAGATAGTGTCTGACTCTATTTATGAATTAACTTTTTAAAAATATGGAGCATCTAGTATCCATTGTTTATTACTGTGGATTCTAGCACTGTTTTGCAGGGTCATCAGTAAAATTCTTCAGTCAATAGCCATTCAAAAACATATCACTTCAACTCATGCTACATTCCATGCTTTCAGGTGTCTTCTACTGTCACTGCTCCCTACATTGCCTTCCCTATCTTGGTGAATAGCAACTTCACTTTACGTTTTTTCCAGCCAGCTTAGAATTATTATTGATCCTCCCAATTTTTTTATAGTTCACATCAAAATTAATGAGCAAATATTCTCAGCTGTACCTTCAAAAATGTCCAGAAATTGAATATTTCTGACCTGGCACACCACTGCTATACTGGTTTAAACTATTTTTAACTGTCTTCTGAATTATTTCAATAGCTTCCTAACCAGCCAGGGTGCTGATGCTTTAGCCTTCCATCCTTCACGCCAATTCTCAACAAAGCAGACAGGGTAATTATTTTAAAAGATAAATCTCGTATTTCATTCCACAAATACTTTAAAAAATCCTCCAGTGATTTCCCATGTAATTTACAGTGACCCTAAGGCCTTTAGATCTGTCTCCCTGCCCTACTTACCTCTGTGCTATTCTTTAAAAAAGGTTGGCACATTCTGGTTTCAGGATTTTTGCTCTTACCAGTCTGCTGGCTTGAAATTCTGTCCCCATAGATATATACATGGCTCATTTCCTCAACAACTTGCAATATCATCATTATTATGAAACCATTTCCGACTTCCTTATTTAAACATTTAATTCTATGTTATCATCCTCATTTCTATGCCTTATCACTAACTTATTTTTCTCTATAGAACTGATTATCTCAAGGTTCTCTACTTAGCAAAAGGAATATTATCTATTAATGATTGCTTAATAAACAATCATCAAATCTCAGTGGCATCTAACAATTAGATTTTCTTTTTCATGTATCTATGGGTCAGCTGCAAGTTAGCTCTGGCCTACTTTTGGTTGCAGCTTGTAGTCTAGTCTACTCTGATTTTAATTCTGAGGCCCATGTTGGACAGGCAACAGCTACCTGGGGGAAACTCTTCTCTGTAATGGCAGTGACCAAAGGGGGCATACTGACTGCACACACACATTTTGAGCACCTATTTTCATCTTGCCTACTAACATTGCATTGCCTAAAATAACTCATGTGGTTAAGTCCAAAGTCAAGGAATGGATGTGTATACAGTCTGCCCATGGAGATAGAAGGGTATGAAAATTTTTTTTAAGTATTGAGTGTATCATATATGTGGTAATAGAATTTAACCAGCTGTAACAGGTGAAAAAATTTAGATTGGACAATTATAGAAGTATTCTAACTTCTAATATATACATCAAATTGTATTCAATTAAATTAGACAAATATAATGATTTTCTAGTGGAAAATTAGACTGCACTTTGATGTTGGCTTTGGCACGTAGTGTCAAAGTATGTGTGTGATTCAGATAAGTGAAAGAGAAGACAGAGGAAAGTCTTCAGCAAGAAAGCTAGTTAAGCAAAGGTTCAGAGGAAGGAAAAAACAAAGTTTTCAAGTAGTGTCTAAGTTCTCCTTTACTCTCACTTCCCAAACAACTCAATCCAAAACCATTAAGTGAAACTGGGGCAGAAGCCCCAGTAGGGAGCGAAGAAAGACCATATGTTAAGATTACTTTTGTGGTGTAAAATAGATAGCTAGTGGGAAGCAGCAGCATAGTCCAGGGAGGTCAACTCGGTGCTTTGTGACCACCTAGAGGAGTGGGATAGGGAGGGTGGGAGGGAGACGCAACAGGGAGGGGATATGGGGATATATGTATACATATAGCTGATTTACTTTGTTATACAGCAGAAATTAACACAACATTGTAAAGCAATTATCCTCCAATAAAGATGTTAAAAAAAACTACTTTTGTGAATATTCCATATTCCATCCTGGGTTCTTAATTTTAGTTTCCTTACTGCCTCTTCTTTCTTGTCCCTATTATTTGACTCACTTCAATATACTTCCTGATAAATTCTATCTGTTGCACTTTTTATTTCATACATTTTCCGATTCATAGTTTTCCTTTAACCTCCTTTGGAATACAAGAAGTTTTACTCTTTTTGTTGTGTTTAGCTAGTCTATATGAGAGCCTAGGTGAACCAACCAACTGCAGGGCTTCCCTTGACATTCTGAATATTCACAGAGATGTCATTTTATCCATTCTCAGTGCTCTGATTATAAATAGCCAACCTCAGGATGTGAGAAACTTATAATGTGAGACTATATTGTAAGACATCACAGGTTTTAAGGAAGAATGAATAAATCCTCCATTATTAGGTCCTTTCTCCATCTGCTACTTATTCTAACTCCATGATGGATTAACTAACCCTTTCTTCTCTACTCATATTTAAATTCTGTAACCAAAACATGTCATTAACTTAGCTAGTAACTATCCTCCAAGGCAACTCAATTGCAGGACCATTGTGCAGGCTGTTGGTCAGAGTAGATGTGGCTGTTTTGAGATCCAACCACATTTCCTAGTCTAATCATTACACTGTGGTAAAATAATTTGGTACAAATTGCATTATTCATTCATAAGGAATCCCTCATGAGAGAGTTACATCCATGCCACGGAGTCTGAGGCTTCTAAATAAGGAGGGTACCTGCCTGGTAAATTTCCACTTCAGAACATCAGCAAACAGACTCTCCATTTTCACATTCTACAATTCTGAACTATCCCCTCCTTCTGCTGTTCCTCTCATGACTCACCACACAAATATTTCATCGTTGTTGTTGTTTCTTAACAATAACATGGCTACATTTCTCCTGAATGTATGAGTTTAAAGTTTTCCTTTATCTTTTAGTTTGTTTGTAGTTTATGTCCTAAATATACTTCAACCACTAAAAATAAGGATCCACTAATTAATGTATTATCATAACAAAATCGTTACCTTTGACCATAGATCATTCAAAGAGATCAGAAGTACATTATTTAGAGGTATTTAACAGATAATGTAACTCGATTATATTCTAATTTTACAGGTGATTAATGAAGAATATTGAAAAGGATTCAGGAGATGTTTTTTCAAGTTGATCTCTGTCTCCAAAGTGTCAATATTTTAGGGGGGGTGGCACATTTTAAGATTTCTCATCCAATTTTGTACATTTTATAATAAGGATCACAGAGGATAAGTTTCTTGCCCTAGAGCTTTGACTCTCAGACTTTCTACTATAGTACTTATGTCATTAAATAATTGTTTTCTCATAAAAGTCATAACATCTGATCTGTAGCTTATAAGGAAAAGTCTAATTTGATTTTTATTGTCCCTTCTTAAATTATATGATTCTATGAACTAAATTTGCTTATTTAATCCTCTCCTAGACCTCAACTGGATATATCTGCATTTAGCATATTCTTTAATCCCTTTCATCTCATATGGAGAATAAGGAAACTTTAATCCTTTTCCTCTCATATGGAAAACAGATGCACTGAAAACACCCTAGAATCCATCCCAGCATAGTTGCTCCTGCTCTACTGCCAGTTTCCTTGGTTAATGCTTATGGAGATTTGCTATACTTGACATTTTTCGAGAGTGTATAGAGTAAGTATATCACTGCCTATAGTTTTATATTAATGAATCCTTATTTATATTTCTATGTGATGTGGTATCATATTTGTGTCAACTTTCTTAGGTTGTTTTATCTATTTCCTTTTCTCTTTGTCAATTTTCCCATATTAGACAGAAAAGCATTTCTCATCTAGGTTGGAAAACCTCTATAATTACATGTCTAACCCCTATCACTTTTCTTTACATCTATTACAATATTCTTTCATTTGTCTTGCCAAACATCACTCACAGCATTTGGGGTATAGTGACAGAGTAGCCAGTGAATAAATACATGTTTCAGAGGGTTTGCTTGTTTGTTTGTTTGTTTTTAATCTTAATAGGTAGAAGTGAAGCAAGTAGAAGTCTCAACTCTCCCACACATTTATCATCATTTTCATATTAAACAAATGAGAACAGACATTTAAATTGTAATAAAGTTTTATAGAACAGCAAAGTAAAACATTCATCTAAACTAAATGTTATTTCCTGATCAAATGTTAATCAATGGGATTTCATAAATTTAAATTTTATTCTGGTAAGATATTTGTAAAACTACAGCTTACGTTTTCCTTGCAATGCATGAGAATATTTAGCAGTAAGGAAAAGTGACTTCTGCTGCTAGTCAGAAAAAGACCCAGAGGACTTCCCTGGTGGTGCAGTGGTTAAGAATCTGCCTGCCAATGCAGGGGACACAGGTTCGAGCCCTGGTCCGGGAAGATCCCACATGCCACGGAGCAACTAAGCCCATGTGCCACAACTATTGAGCCTGCGCTCTAGAGCCCGCAAGACACAGCTACTGAGCCAACGTGCCACAACTACTGAAGCCTGCATGCCTAGAGCCTGTGCTTCACAACAAGAGGAGCCACCACAATGAGAAGCCCACGTACCGCAACAAAGAGTAGCCCCAGTTTGCCGCAACTAGAGAAAACCTGCACGCAGCAACGAAGACCCAACACAGCCAAAAATAAATAAATAAATTTATTTTTTAAAACCCATATATTAAAAAAAAAGATGCATTTATTAAAAAAAAAAATAGAAAGAAAAAGACCCGGAGACTTATCTCTCACTGACTCACTGATAATAAGCCAACATTTATATAACTCATAGCACAATAGAATTTCAAGACAACAGATAATGTTAGAGATTAATAAGTACAAACCCTCATGTTACTGGTAAATAATATGAAAACTACAAAAGTGAAATAATAATAATATTAACAGTAAAATAATTTTGAAAGCTAGCATTTGTTGAACATATAACACAATTATGCACTTAGTTTGCATTATACCATTTTATACACAGAACAATCCTTGAGGTAAGTGCCATTATTAAAAAAGAATTACACATTAACAAATAGGAAGAGTTAGAAACTGTGTTTTCAAATCTCAGTGCAGGGTTATTTTTAACTCACTAGTCTACATCTTAATTGTAAATATTTTTTAATTATTAAAATATTTTCCAGTTTCTGTGGATTGCATGAGGCATTTTATGCTGAATAAAAATAGCATATATCATATTAAAACTAAAACATAAACATGATTTACTATGGGTTTGATTGTCAAATCCAAAACCATAAAGACTAAATATTTTTCTAATGAATTTAGTAGAGGAAAACGATTCCAAAAATTCCCATTCAAGCTTACCAAAAAATCCATCCTACACTTAGATCAGGCAGGCATAGCCACTCACATTTCTGTTAACTATAATAAAGTTTGTCACTCATCAGTAAGAAAAGTCTATGAAAAATGCTTCAGTATATTCATGACAGCTTCATAAACTTCATACCAATGATATTTTAATTAACCATGGAATAATTTAGCAACTGGTAATTTGGGGAGCATACAATACAGATAATTTTTGTTCAGCCCAATTTATTATAATAACTGATTCATCCAAGAGGTACTACATTTTAAAACCCATAGTTAAATATAATTTAGGGTTCTGTAATGTGTTAGAAAGAAGAAAGAGAGCAGGTATATGTATAAAATAACATTTCTAAAAATCCAAAGCAGAGCTTTTAGATTTCGTTTACTTCCATTGAACTTATTCAAAGAAAGACTTATTCTTGTAGTTTTATATCTACTAAATCAAGTTAACAACAAATCCTCATTTTTAAAGATAAATCTAAAAGATAAAAATGACATGAAATATGATATACTTTGGATAGTAAATACCATGGAAATAATTTATACCTCTATCTATTTGTTCAACATTGTTTGATGAAATTTCTTATAAATACTAGAGCATGATATTCATAGAGTATGCGCACTATGGGGAAACGGGCGTTGAAAGGAAATGGGTGTATGTGGGGCAGTGTACTTAGGTGAGATATAGTTTATGCCCTCAAGAAGCTTACATGAAAGAGAATGGATTATGTATTCCAAAATCCAGGAGTCCAAACAAAAGAAAGCCCTACTCCCATGCAAAATCTCTACATAAATAAAAGAAGTAAGAGTTCTGCATTTCAGGGTCAGCTTGTTGAACCAGCAAAGACACTTTACTATATACTTCCAAGATTGGAAGTGTTTTTCTTTACTGTACTATCAGTTGTGTTCTCTCCAATAAATCTCTTACAGAAGTCTCTACGTCAGGCACTAAGTGTTAGATATGGTTAGCATATTGATACCAAAAAAACTTAGCTAGGACTTCCAACTTTTTAAGATAATTTAAATGTAAAATTCAACTGTTAACCAGCAATTTAATGTCATGTGATGTGCAGTTTGGATATTGTATGAACAGCTAAGGAGTTACCCATTCTAGTGCCAAAGATCACTCTGCTAATTTTGTTGTGTACAGTTGATGTAAAACTTTATGTTGGGGACAGGCTCTGCTCAGGGCCTTGTCTCTAGGAAGATTTTGTCAGATCCAAATACAGTTTAGAAGATTCAGAAGAAAAAAAAAAGAGAATGGGTTAAAATAACTATGCAGATAACAATTATACAAGTTTAAGAGCAATACCTGGACTAAGAGAGCTATAGTATAATACAAAAAATGTAGAGAAAAAAAGTCTGCCTCCATCAGTAGCAGCTCCAGAAATTCTATGTAAGAAGAATTTAGTGGTGGAACTCTGTGCTTAAGGAAGATGATGAGGCAAAGGTAGGTTGGAGGCTGATCTTAGAGCTCTGTTTTCTACTGCCAACAGTGACAACTATCTGAGGGAATGGTAGCTATCTGAGGTACTGACTGGAAAGAATATGGTGGTGAGAAAAAAAAGGCAATACTTTAGGAGAAATAAATAATTTCACAGAGGGATACAGATACAAGAAATGCTCTTTCAACAAAAGAAATTAAGTTTCTTCCATCGTGAAAAAAAAAATAAGAGGCAGTTCTAATCCTAACGTTTGCAGGGACTAGGACAAGACCACAGAAATAGATTCACATATCATAGCCAAATATATAAATGTTATAAGTATAGCAAATACATTGTTAAATAAAATATGTTCTATTTTTGTACCTTGATAAATGTACCTCATATTTTATTTAACAGTTTGTTAGATTTATTTATTTATTAGACTCCTTTTTTTTCATAGAAGCAGGGAAGGAAGAACCATTTCCTAACCCTGGCCCATACTGAGTCTCTGCTTTGCCTCATATGGATCTCATAAATGTCTGTAGACATCCCAGCCCACAGGGGTAAACTCCTTCCAAATCCCCACTGCTTGAGCTAAGGAGTGCCCATACCAAGACTAATTATGGTCTTTGGGAAGATAGATCTGTGGGAAAGAACTGAGCAGATGCTAGACATTGAACTGAAATGAGAATATTGGGACTATTTTCTTGCCCATATCCAAAAATGAGTGTATACACTGGATGAGGGCTAGAAATTATACAGGTGTAAGATTCGATATTCTGGTAAAGATATAACCAATGTGACTCAGGGTGGGAAGTGTTCAAATGTCAGCACATACAGTGGAGTTTTGGCAAAATCGAGTGTTGTGACTTTAATATAAAATTAAGTTTATACCACCTATGAGGGGTCACTAATCATAAGCTATATTTTTTCTCATATTTTTACTAGTCAGCCATTATCCCTCTCCCATCAAACTCATTGAAGCTATCTTGAATTAAATATGAGTATTAAAATAAAGCTAATTATTATTTGAAACAGTGTATCTCAACTGTTGAAATAAAATTATCACTATTGCTGATAAATTTCCAGTTAACATGTTTTGCTTTATTAAAGTACCTTAAAATATGGTTAACTAAAAGGCCATGGATGTCTCAAATGTCTGATTAAAATGTTTCCATCTTTATGGGAACATAATTAACTTCTAAATCCTATAAATACATACTAACTTAAAAACTTTGATAGAAAAGACACTGGTTAGAGGTGCACCAACGAGAAGACACACTGTGACAAGTAATAATTCATACAAAATTTCTTCCTTTATTTTTCATCCATTTGTATAATGAAGATCACAGGATCAAGAGTCAAGTAGAATTGAATTCCTATGTACAACTGGACACATTCTATGTGAAGTAATTGAGACTCTTAGCTATTCTTCACAGCCTATACTATTCTTCTCCAATAATGTGTATGTAGAAAAGGCTGTGGCTAAACTCTATTTAAAATTCTTCCCTGTAGTTGTTATATATGTATAGCCATGCAACTAGTTCTTGCCAAACAATTGTGAAAGAGAGAGGTGGTGCTATTTATTTTTGCAATACATTTAAAAGAGCAAGTTTGAGAGGACCTTCAAGTTGGTGGAGGAGTAAGACATGGAGATCACCTTCCTCTCCACAAATACATCAAAAATACATCTACATGTGGAACAGCTCCTACAGAACACCTACTGAATGCTGGCAGAAGACCTAAGACTCCCCCAAAAGCAAGAAACTCCCCACATACCTGGGTAGAGCAAAAGAAAAAACAGAGACAAAAGAATAGGGAAGGGATCTGCACCTCTGGGAGGGAGCTGTGAGGGAGGAAAAGTTTCCACACACTAGGGTGGGCAGGGGGGGAAGTTTTGGAGCCATGGAGGAGAGTGCAGCAACAAGGTGCAGAGGGTAAAGCAGAGAGATTTCCACACAGAGGATCGGTGCCAACCAGCACTCACCAGCCTCAGAGGATTGTCTGATCACCCGGTGGGGAAGGTGGGGGCTGGGAGCTGAGGCTCAGGCTTCAGAGGTCAGATCCGAGGGAGAGGACTGGGGTTGGTTGCATGAATACAGCCTGAAGGGGGCTATTGCACCACAGCTAGCCAGGAAAGATTCTGGGAAAAAGTCTGGAACTGTCTAAGAGTCAAGAGACCATTGTTTTGGGGTGCATGAGGAGAGAAGATTCAGAACACTGCCTAAATGAGCTTCAGAGATGAGCATGAGCCGTGGCTTTCAGCGTGGACACCAGAGATGGCATGAAATGCTAATGCTGCTGCTGCAGCCACCAAGAAGCCTGTGTGCAAGCACAGGTCACTATCCACACCTCCCCTTCCAGGAGCCTGTGCAGCCTGCCAGAGCCAGGGTCCTGTGATCCAGGGACAACTTCCCCAGGAGAACACACGGCGCACCTCAGGCTATTGAAATGTCATAATGGCCTCTGCCGCTGCAGGCTTGCCCAGCATTCAGCTCCCTCCCCTCAGCCTGAGTGAGCCACACAATATTGTAAAGCAATTATACTCCAATAAAGATGTTAAAAAAAAATTGGTGCTGGATCTAAAGGTTCATATATGGATAAATATGGGTACATGAGAAAGAAAATACCAATCTTATCCTTTTTTATTCTATAAACATAAATCAATTGAGGATGTAATTGAAAAATAAGACAATAAACATATGTAAGATAACTAGAGATTATTATCCAACCTTGAAAATAATTTTTTTAAAAAAGAACAGAGAATTCAAATAAGAAATTGATAACTTGGACTGACTACATCAAAATTGGGAAGGTCTACTCATTGACACATATCTCAAGAGAGTGAAGAGGCAAGGACAGAGTGGTAAAGGACTTTTTCCATATAATACATTCAACAGTGGACTCTTATCCTGAATATATACAAAGAAATTCTAAAGAAATAAAAGGAATCCAAATTGGAAAAGGAGAAGTAAAACTGTCACTGTTTACATATGGCATGACACTATACATAGAAAACCCTAAAGGTGCTACCAGAAAACTACTAGTGCTCATGATAAATTTGGTAGAGTTGCAGTATACAAAATTAATACGCAGAAATCTCTTTCATTCCTATACACCAATAATGAAAGATCAGAGAAGAAATTAAGGAAACAATCTCATTTACCATACCAACAAAAAGAATAAAATACCTAGGAATAACCTACCTAAGGAGGCAAAAATCCTATACTCAAAAAACTATAAGATACTGATGAAAGATGGTTAAAAATCCACCTGCCAATTCAGGGGACATTCTTTCAAGCCCTGGTCTGTGAAGATCCCACATGCCGCAGAGCAACTAAGCCCATGAACCACAACCACTGGAACTGTGCTCTAGAGCCTGCAAGCTACAACTACTGAGCCAGTGTGCCACAACTACTGAAGCCCATGCCCCTAGAGCCCGTGCTCTGCAATAAGAGAAGCCACTGCAGTGAGAAGCCGGAGCACTGCAATGAAGAGTAGCCCCTGCTCTCTGCAACTAGGGAAAACCTGTGGGCAGCATTGTAAACCCAATGCAGGCTAAATGAATAAATATTATAAAAAAGAAAAGTTTGAGACCTTACTAAATAAGTAAAAGAAAAAAAAACATACTGATGAAAGAAATCAAAGACAACACAAACAGATGGAAAGATATACCACGTTCTTGGATTGGAAGAATCAGTATTGTCAAAATGGCTATACTACTGAAAGCAATCTATAGATTCAGTGCAATCTCTATCAGCCTACCAATGGCATTCTTCACAGAAATAGTACAAAAAAATTCACAATTTGTATGGAAACACAAAAGACCCTAAATAACCAAAGGAAACTTGAGAATGAAAAACAGAGCTGGAGGAATCAGGCTCCTTGACTTCAGACTATACTACAAAGCTACACTCATCAAAACAATATGGTACTGGCACAAAAACAGAAATATAGATCAATGGAACAGGGTAGAAAGCCCAGAGATAAATCTCCATACCTATGGTAACCTAATCTATGACAAAGGAGGCAAGAACATACAATGGAAAAAAGACAGTCTCTTCGATAAATTGTGCTGAGAAAACTAGACAGCTACATGTAAAAGAATGAAATTAGAACACTCCCTAACACTATACACGAAAATAAACTCAAAATGAATTAAAGACCTAACTGTAAGGCCAGACACTATAAAATTCTTAGAGGAAAACATAGGCAGAACACTCTTTGACATAAATGGCAGCAAGATCTTTATGATCCACCTCCTAGAGTAATGAAAATAAGAACAAAAATAAACAAATGGGACCTAATTAAACTTAAAAGTTTCTGAACAGCAAAGGAAACCATAAACAAGATGAAAAGACAACCCTCAGAATGGGAGAAAATATTTGCAAATGAAGCAACTGACAAGGGAGTAATCTCCAAAATATACAAACAGCTCATACAGCTCAATATAAAAAAAAAATAACAAAAACAACCCAATCAAAAAATGGGTAGAAGATCTAAATAGACATTTCTCCAAAGACATACAGATGGTCAAAAAGCACATGAAAAGATGCTCACTATCACTAAGTATTAGAGAAATGCAAATCAAAACTACAATGAGATATCACCTCACACTGATCAGAATGGCCATCATCAAAAAATCTACAAACAGTACAGGCTGGAGGGGGTGTGGAGTAAATGGAACTCTCTTGCACTGTTGGTGGGAATGTAAAGTGATACACCCACTATGGAGAACAGTATGGAGGAGGCTTAAAAAACTAAAAATAGAACTACGATATGATCCAGCAATCCCACTCCTGACATATATCCGGAGACAACCATAAATGGAAAAGATACATGCACTCCAGTATTCACTGCTGCAGTATTTACAATAGCTGAGACATGGAAGCAACCTAAATGTTCATCAACAGAGGAATGGTTAAAGAAGATGTGGTACATATATACAATGGAATATAACTCAGCCATAAAAAAGAACAAAATGATGCCATTTACAGTAACATGGATGCACTTACAGATTATTATACTGAGTGAAGCATGTCAGACACAGGAAGACAAATATCATATGATTTCACTTATACGCAGAATCTAAAAAAAAAGGGTACAAATGAACTTATTTACAAAACAGATGTAGAGTCACAGATGTATAAAACAAACTTATGGTTACCAGGGGATGGGATAGGAGGAATAAATTGGGAGATTGGGACTGACATATACACACTACTATATCTAAATTAGGTAACTAATAAGAACCTGCTGTGTAGCACAGGGAACTCTACTCATACTCTGTAATGGCCTATTTGAGAAAAGAATAAAAAAAAAATTGTGTATATGTATGTGTATAACTGATTCACTTTGTTGTACACCTGATACTAACATAACATTGTAAATCAACTTTGCTCCAATAAAAATTTAAAAATTAAATAAGAAATAAAAAAGAAAAAAAAACTATACTCCAATAAAAATTTTAAAAATAAAAAGAAAAAAAGTTGGAAAAATAAAATTAAAAGATTGGTTACCAATTTTTTAAAACTGTCAAAAGATTCTGAATTCTCCCCAAAAGTGGATGCTCAAGGTTTGAAAGCACTAACCAAGTATTCAACCTTATTAGTTATCAGGAAAAAGAAATAAGTAATTTAAAACCACCATGAAATGACACTACACACTCACCAGATAGTTCATATAAAATACAGACAATACTAATTATTGATGAGAATTTGGAACAATTGGAAGGTCTATAAATTAGTACACCAATTTGTAAAATGTTTGGTGTTACTAAATCTGATCATATCCATATACAGAAATTGACCCAGTAATCCCAATAAATATGTGCATTTCTGTGAAAAAAAAACTTGTATTAAAATATATGTAGCTGTTATATTTGTACTAAAAAAACCTGGAAACAACATAAATGCACATTAATAAAATGGATAAATCCATTGTGGTATAGTTACATAAAAGAATATTATTTGGAAGAAAAATGAAAGAACTGCTGTTATATGTAGTTTTAGTGTATAATATTAAAAACACACACATAAGAATATTGGAGCAAAAAGACAAACACAAAACCATACATATCCTATGGTTCCATTCATATTCAAATACAGGCAAAATTATATCGATATTATTAGCAAGCATAATATGTATCCATATATCCATAACCTTTGAAGAAGTTGGGAGTAGTGATTAGAAGGGACATACATTGGGAGTGCTAGATATATTTTATTCTTAATATAGGACACAGTTACACGTCTGTTCAATTTGTTATAATTATTTGAAAACTAATGATTTTTATACTTCAATATACTTCCCTCAAATATATTTAAATAAGTATATTTATTATCTATTTCAGTAAGGTTTTATATTAAACTGTTAATGTGTAGTTATATTTTTCTAGTAAGGGGATCTTGCAACATCTGGTTCTAAATAGACCCTATGCTGTATGTGACAAAGTTAAATTTTTTCATATTTTTTTAATATAAATATAACAATATTAATTAGGGTGCAGTTGCCAGTGAGGTACTGGGAAACAGCGGTGTTCTCCTTTTTGGTAAACCGCCATATAACTATGAAAATTTTAACTTTGAGTGTGGGTTTGGCCTTTGGAACTTCTAGATGGATCCTTGCCCAGTCCTCTATTCTCTTCTTGTATTTAAAAAAGTATTTCAATATTTTATCTCATGAAGAGAATCTTGAAATAATGATTTATACCTTACAATCACTTCATACCATGACTTCACTTTTGTTCTCTCCAACATTTTATTACTTTACTTTTACTCTTTTCTTATTCTTCACCTTTCACTTTTTAGAAAATAATTTACTATTTATCTGCTTTTCTGCCTTATAAACCATCTATTCTTCTGATTGCCAGTAATCCTATTGTACCAGGCTTTAATATCTCAATTGGAATTCCTAGAACTAAAGAAAAGGCAGACAGGCACAGAGGGTGTTTTATTTTAACCTAGGTTTTAGTGTGTGAGAGAAACACCAATTCATTAAAGCCTTAGAAAAATGGGAATACTAGAAAGTCTTTACAAATAAGGAAATGAATAATTTCATTTTACAATTGTGAAAGCTAAGAGGAATGTGACAGGCTCTATCCATAAACTATAGACAAAGCTGTCTGATCTTTGCTCGTTATGTAGTTTATACTTTGACTCTCGTTATAAAAATCATTTGTAGAGACAGAAACACAGTCAGAGACAGAGAAATAGAGAAAATGAGAGAGAGAGAAAAAGAGAGAGAAAGAGAAGGAGAGAAAGAGAGAGAGGGAGACACCCAAGGGGAATAGTAAACTTGGCTGGCAATCTGCTCTATGTTGCCTGAAATAGTCCTTTTCACCATTAGGCAAATCCCTGCATAGTTGCATTAGTACATAGGTATAGCATCAAGCCCGCTTAAATTGTATTAATCAAACACTGGCTTGTTCTCCAATTTAATGTTCACAGTCATTATTCAAATATTGAAAGTACTTTCCAAATCTGAAATAGTCCCACTCAAACGTGATCTTTTGTTAAAAACTGTTAACCTTCAAGCATACTTGATGCCAAGCAGGGCCCTGTGGGGCTCCTGGGCACAGAGGCCTTTTTGTCGCCTGTTTCTTTAGGCAAGACTCCAGCCTCCATGACCTTCCTTGAGTTACAAAGGGCAGATTCAAATGGTTGCTAATCAAGGGAGGAGCAGCCATGAAACCACCTGAGGCAAGATTAAAGTGACCAGAGAAGCTCATCAGGATTAGGAGACCCAACAACCTGAAACCCTGCACACACCCTAATCTTGTCAGCAAATCCACCCTTTTGAATCTTTGCAAAAGAAAGAAGAATGCAAGACTGTTACTGCCTTGATCCTATCACATACCTCTGACCAAAAGTCCTGACTATATAACCTCTCCCTATCCCCCAGGGAGGAGGCACAGTTCTTGAGGCACTAGCCAACTGTATTCCCTCTTTGCCTTGCAAAGAAATAAAGCTACTCTTTCTCTCTCCTGCATAACTTTGTCTCCGTATTTCTGTTCGGCATCAGTACACAAAGGCCAAGATTTTGGCAACATACTTTAGTCAAATAAACCAGTTTCACAAATCTCAAAGAAATTTTGGTAATAGAATGATGTTTCCTGCTGAATTCAATAATCATCAATGCACCTTTATTTCACCTGTAGCATTTTTTCCATTTGAGTAATGCTTAGAATTTACTATTGTTCCTGATTGCACTATTTCCATTTTAAAAAAGGTATCCTTAAGTATAAGCAGAAGAGGCAATTATCATGTAAGAGTATATAAAAAGTAAACAACAAAAAAAGAAAAGAAAAAGGTAAGCCACACTCACTTCTATAAAAATTATTATAGACAACTCTATAAACAACACTGCCCCAAATAGATTCTCCAATAGTGTGCAACAGTGCCTGATATTAAAGACACATTTTTGGAGATTCATTTGTTTCCAAGAGACCATATTGAGATAACACTTGAAAAATTCAAACTGATATTTTAAAACCTAGTTTAGCCTAGCTCTCTCTGACATGGAACATGCCAGGTACCAAGGTCAAGACACAATTTACATTTTTAAAAGTCCTGCATCCCCAAAGATAAGCAGGAATTACAATTAAAAGCTTAATATCAAGAAATAGGACACTGCAGTTTGTTTCTCTTTGTTTGTTTGTTTTAATATAATCAATCCCAAACATTATCTGGACAGAACTTATGACTGTCATGTAATAATATGGATTATAAATAAAGCCTTTTCTCTTTTATCTGAAATCCTGTGTGTCCCAGAAGCTGGATCTCCTTGCATTATGCCAATAAATTCTTTCATGAGATTTTATTGTATACCTATACATATAACACTCAGTCTCTGTGTATCCACATATAATTTTGTTCTAGTTTTTTTATTCTATTCTTTCTTTTTTGCTTTTGGCTACACAAGTATAAAATTTCCAGTAACTGATAGCATCTATTGTTAAAATTTGAAAACATAAAATGTACAGAGAAAATATTATGGACACTGCTAAGATAGATATTAACTTGGAGGTATGTCCTTTCTATGCAGAAAAAATATATATAATGGCACTGGTTGTTGATGGTCTAATATTAAGAAAAACCATTTTAAAAATAAGGCAAATACATGTCTTTATGGTTTTATTAGAGTGTTGTGTAACAAGTTTGCCAAAGAGTTACATTTTTCTCCAAGGGAGTATAACATTGTCTAATTTATTATTTACTACCGATTTAGGTCCACTCATTAAAGTTAGATGTTAAATTGTTGAAAACTGACAAGATACAAATAATTTTTGTTGAATGAGGTTTCAAGGATTTTTGTCAAGTGGAACTGATAATCTGACAATTATGTCTTTATTATCCTTTAGAACATTAAATTTTTTCTCTCATTTAACAATCATATTCCAGCATACTTTTTTAATTGAAAATACATGAATTTCTCATATCTTCCTTTGGACTAGTTTTGCCATCATGTTGACTTCCTCACAGAGTTAATTTTTTTTAATCTGTGCTCAGTGTAAAGCAATTATATTCCAACATGTTAAAAATTATACTTTTATATTGAGATTATATTAGATAAAAGTAGAATTCTGAAAGAGGACATTAAGAGTCAAACAAAATTTTGTATTGTGATGTATGAATAAATAAATATATATATAAATCAACATTTATCCATGTTTGGTTCTCCCATATATTGTATATCATGAATATATCTACCACTGAAAATATTATTTGATCATTCAAGCCAGTAGTAGTAATTTTTTAGTTGATTTCACATAATAATTTCACTACAGATTTTTGTTTGTTTTTGCTTTGTTTTGTTTTTCTCTACATATAGCCATTCAGTGGGAATGGAGGGCCAAAACAAAACAAGTAAATGATAAGGAATTAGGCACTCTGACAGAAGCACATCAATTATAAAAGATACATAATTCAGTAAAGATAATCTGACACAGTTGAATGAAGCAAATTGTGCTAATAAGTGGCATTCTTCTAACTCAATAATTTATCCTAGGTATTCATTACAGTATATAGTTTGAAGATCACCAATACTTGACTCCATAATGTTTAAGATTCACTTAAGGTAAGAAGAAATTCCAGCCTGAAAATTATAAGTTCATCCCATGTCTGTGGGGTTCCAGCTTGTCCTGATCTTCCATTCCTTACAGCTTTCTGTACAGATTTCAGAATTGCTGAGCCAAACTTCACAACTGTGTAAACCAATTCATTCTAATAAATGTCTCATATAGGTAGATAATATGATAGATAATAGAGAGAAGGAGATATATGTGTACATATACATTCACATATATATACATATATAGATTAGATATCGGTATAAAATTGATATAGGTATAGATATATCCTACTGGTCCTGTTTCTCTGAACCCTCTCATAAAAATTTTGTACTAGAATTGGTTCTATAGGAACAGAATATTAAGTGGGAGTTTTCTAAATCAAATCTAGGTTTTCTGGAATCTAATCTGATTAAATTTAAAGGCACTAATTACTCTCTTTCCAATAATAAATAAGACTAATATTTCATGGCATAATGCAGCAAAGAATTACTAATCAAACTTTGATACCTGTCATTGAGTATCAGTAGAAGGCAAGGCCAGACTCACCAATATTTGCTCACTTAGACTATTTGTCAAAATAAAGAGTATAATGGGGTTGGTTGGTTGTTTTTAACTGCACGGGAGAAAGTGAGGAAAGAATATCACAACATTAAATTTACCATATTTCTTTGCTTTGTAAGGTAAAATTATGCAGTAGTACTACAAAATGTGTGTATCTGTGAAGTAGGATGTTTATGGATACAAACTATAGACAATATTTTTTTGAATCAAGAATGCTAGTGGTACCCCAGTCAGAATGGCCATCATCAAAAAAGTCTACAAACAATAAATGCTGGAGAGGGTGTGGAGAAAAGGTAACCCTCTTGCACTGTTGGTGGGAATGTAAATTGATACAGCCATTATGGAGAACAGTATGGAGGTTCCTCAAAAAACTGAAAATAGAACTACCATATGACCCAGCAATCCCACTACTGGGCATATACCCTAAGAAAACCAGAATTCAAAAAGAGTCATGTACCACAATGTTCATTTCAGCTCTATTTACAATAGCCAGGATATGGAAGCAACCTAAGTGTCCATCAACCGATGAATGGATAAAGAAGATGTGACACATATATACCATGGAATATTACTCAGCCATTAAAAGAAAATGAAATTGAGTTATTTGTTGTGAGGTGGATGGACCTAGAGTCTGTCATACAGAGTGAAGTAAGTCAGAAAGAGAAAAACAAATACCATATGCTAACACATATATATGGAATCTAAAAAAAAAAAAAAACCAAAATCGACATGAAGAACCTAGGGGCAAGACGGGAATAAAGATGCAGACCTACTAGAGAAGGGACTTGAGGATATGGGGAGGGTGAAGGGTAAGCTGGGATGAAGTGAGAAAGTGGCATGGACATATATACACTACCAAATGTAAAATAGATAGCTAGTGGGAAGCAGCTGCAGAGCACAGGAAGATCAGCTTGATGCTCTGTGACCACCTAGAGGGGTGGGATAGGGAGGGTGGGAGGGAGGGAGACGCAAGAAGGAAGAGATATGGGGATATATGTATATGTATTATTGATTCACTTTTTTATAAAGCAGAAACTAACACACAACTGTAAAGCAATTATACTCCAATAAAGATGTTAAAAAAAAATGCTAGTGGTAGTACTGAATTTCCTTCCTAGTATCTATATAGAAAAGATATTATGAAATCTTTATCCTATAAAGAGGTGATCAAAAATAGTGAAGTTATACATCTTAGGTGGCTATTAGGCAGTTAATTAGTAAACAGATTGTTCTGTTATTCTGAATTTTGTGATGTTTTTGGCATTTTCAGCTTTATTTGCTGTGATTTCTTTTGTCATTTTAAATATATATTCATTTTCATAACTAATATAATATTTACAATTTTGTATTCATTTTCTTAAGGTTGACCCACCAAAATTGTATCATTTTCAGGCCTCCACAAAATCTGGATTTACTCCTTTCTATACTTGTATGTGGAAAAATGGGACCTAAAGAAACAGTGTGTGGTAAAGCATAACAACATGGCCTAGACTGCCTGAGTTTGAAACTTGTTTCTGTCATTTATTGGCTGTTTGTTGCTGACAAGTGATCTAACCTCTCTGTACCTGAATTCCCTTATCTTCAAACTCAGGATAATAACAAAACTTACCTTGTCAAGCTGTTGCAAGGATTATATAGAGCACGTAGGACAGAAGTGCATGGCATATAGAAAATATTCGCAGGAATTTATGATTAGCCAGGGTTCAATTAAGACATAACCTATGACCGGAAATAAATTGAGAAAATATGGATCTTATTCTTATTCTGAAATTCTGAGAAATCTGAAAAGAACTATTATGGATTATTTTCTACATTTGCTTACATGTTCTTACAGTCTATAGAAATACAAGGTAGGATTGAATTTCAAATATTTTAATGCAACAAATGTAAAAATCTCACTTCAAATGATAAAATAGTGTACTAACACAATACCACTCTCTATTCTGTGCAGCACAGTTATTGCTATATATTCTTCACTTTAATTGTCTGCTGTGAATGAGACTAACTTTCATGTCCATGCCTCTGTTCTAATAGAACATAGTTGTTTGCTATCTCGTGTCGATATGACATGAAATCAAAGCTCTATACTGAAACTACTGTGACAACATTAGGATGTAGACAATATATTAAGATAGAGGACATCTCATTTTAAATAATTACAAACAAATTGCGTGTTGTTTGGTAGTGTAGAGAAAGTTGGACTTTAGAGGAAAAACATTAAAACTACACAAATGAATAATTCAACTGAACTTTATGCTTCTAATTTATAAATATGTTATTCTTAAAAGTTTACTTCAAATAAATTGAAAGCTATATAAAACTATATTACAATTCCATTAATTTAGCAAATTAGAGCAATTGGAAAATGTCAATTAATATAAAAATACTAGATTTCCAATTCAGAAAAGTGCTATCTGCAAAGCTATATTTCTATCCTAGATGCTTTTGTAAGTAGTATGAATTGATATTACAAGAGTAATTCTTTTTTTTTTTTTTTTTTTTTTTGCTGTACACGGGCCTCTCACCGTTGTGGCCTCTCCCGCCGCGGAGCACAGGCTCTGGACGCGCAGGCTCAGCAGCCATGGCTCACGGGTCCAGCCGCTCCACGGCATATGGGATCCTCCCTGACCGGGGCACGAACCCGTGTCCCCTGCACTGGCAGGCAGACTCTCAACCTGTGTGCCACCAGGGAAGCCCTACAAGAGTAATTCTAATTATAGATAGAAAAAAATTAGCTAAGGTATAAACCCTAAGGTCAACTGATATTTTGATTAGATATGTGTCTTGCTTTTTGTAGAAACCTGTTTCTGGGGAGTAGAACTCCTAAAATTGCAGGATCATTAAATCTGATATGACACAGTATACCTTCAGGATTGGAACTGTACTCATCTTTTATACTGGCTCTCTTCCCATCACCCGTTCCCTCTCTTCAACTAGAAAATAATTACAGGCATATTTCATTTTATTGTGCTTCAAAAAGATTGTGTTTTTTTACAAATTAAAGGTATGTGGCAACCCTGTGTTAAGCAAGTCTATCAGCATCATTTTTCTAACAGCATTTGCTCACTTCCTGACTCAGTGTCACATTTTGGAAATTCTCGCAATATTTCAGATTTTTTCATTATTATTATATTTGTTATGGTGATCTGTGATCAGTTGTCTTTGATGTTACTACCATTACACATTGAAGGCTCAGATAATGGTTAGCTTTTTTTTTTTGCAATAAAGTTTTTAAATTAAGTTATGCACATTTTTAGACATAATGCTACTGCACACTTAATACACTAGAGTATAATGCAAACATAACTTTTACATTCACTAGGAAACCAAAAAATTCACGATTCTCTTTATTGCAATATTTGCTTTATCATGGTGGTCTGGAAACGAACCTGCAATATTTCCAAGGTATATCTCCTTAAGAAATATGCCAATATTGATAAAACCTAATTTTATAGTGTACAATTAATTATGACATTTTACCCTGAACTATATTCATTTATAATATAATGATTTTCAAAATGTGTCCCCCATCAAAATTCCTTAGATATAAATATATAATAATTCCATATACATATGATTCTGCAAACATATTTGAATAACATTGTTTAAATTCCTAGAATATCATAGTGAAAACCTTACAATGAATGTAACTCGAACTATTTTTCCTTATTTTTCTTAGTGGGAAGATAAGAAGCACTGAAGACTAAATTATTTTTTCTCTGATATCTGACACATGAGAAAAATGGAAATATACTGCTGCCTTTAAGATACTTGGAAAGTATTAAATGCTCTTTAGAAGGCATTGATAGTTTCTTACATTCAGTGTTTTTGTGTGAAATTAAAATTATCATCAAGTTTACAAACCTCATTGTCATTTCATTAATTACACTTTCACCTTTGGATTAAAACTGTGCATTTGGTGTCAGGTGTGAGGCTTTAAGACGGTTTTGCAGAAGTGTCTTTCGTTTGTTAATTACCATAAATTCTCAAATAATGGTCTTATAAACTTAATTACTTTATAATTAAAATCCTTAACATAACTATGTTGTAGTGTAGTTTAAAAAAGTAATTCCACGAAAATTCTAATTTATGGTTTTCCTTTTCATACTTTAGCTTCCAGTGTTAGACATGCCAAAACTGACAATGTGTGTATTCTGTATTCTTTCTGAAATTATTTATCACACACTATCTCAATTATTTGTTATAATTACACATATTCTAAATGTTCTATAGTTCATAAAAATAAAAATAAATATCTTTGAAAGTTATTAACAGTCTAGGAAAGCAATTCTTTTGTTTGGAAATACTGTTATTTTTCATTTAGAATTCCTTTTAACCATCAAACCTTAAATGTTTACATTTTATTTCATTTTTCTTTCCCTTAACTTTTTCTTCCTTTCATCAGATCTATTTTTACCATTCCTACTATGTGACCAACACTATGATAGGCATTCTCTGCCCTTGATCTGCTCACAGTAGTGGTTGGATGCATGTATAAAATAATCAGGATGCACACATAATTCCATTAAAGCATAATTACAACTTGATTAAATTATAAACCTGAAAAATATGTATCCTCTCTTTTTAGATATAAAGACATAAGGGGCACAAATAATATTGCAGTGGAATTAGAAAGTCAAGCAATATTTTATGCATGGGGAATGGTATCTAGAACTATGTACATATGCAAAAGTCACAACTTTCTGCATGAAAATTATAAAGATCAGATGGTTAAGTGACTACAAACTATTACATTCCTATTCATTATGATATGATCAGGAGAAATGAGGAAGATTATTGATAATTATTCCTGAATTCACCCTCTAATCTTCCTCTTCCCATTTTGCCCATTACACATATGTCTCAGTCATAACTAAGCCTCATCACTTCCCAAGACCCTGGCACCCTTTTTTTTTTTTTTTTTTTTTTTTTTTTCGGTACGTGGGCCTCTCATTGTTGTGGCCTCTCCCGTTGCGGAGTACAGGCTCCGGACACGCAGGCCCAGCGTCCATGGCTCACGGGCCTAGCCGCTCCGCGGCATGTGGGATGTTCCCGTACCAGGTCACGAACCCATGTCCCCTGCATCGGCAGGCAGACTCCCAACCACTGCGCCACCAGGGAAGCCCCCTGGCACCTTTTGACTAACCTCATGGTATGACTGCACAATAATAGAGTCACTAAATAAAAGGAGATACATTTAGTATATGTCATAGAGCATTTAAATATTTGGTCATATCTAATAAAGTAGATTATTAATCTCTTTTTGTGCACTGAACTTCAATTGGAGAAGAGTTTTATTAAAAGGAGGCCTCCAAGCTTTAGCATCAGAGAGTCATGAGTTTTTATCTAGGCTTTTTCCTAGATACTTTCTACTTTTGCCACTTTGGGTATGTTTTTAAAGGGAAGGATTCTGATTTTTCTTTATAGAATTAAGAATGCAACTCACATTTGTTGAGAGTATTATATAAGATACATGCATAATATCTAACACTGATGTGAGAAATCAATGATTTAGTGTCTAGTGCTGAATACAATACATGACACATTCTAAGTAACCAATAGCGTTTTCAACTTCCTTTATCTCCTAATATGTAGTAGAAAAAACACTAAGTATATTAATTAATTTTTTTTAATGAATGAAATATGGAGTTTATTGGTTTTGTGGGCAAAATAGTGTACTTAACTGGTTTACTATTCATTCAGATATTTTGGTTTCTCTAGGCCATTCTTTGGTTTAAACTTTTGTATTGTATATCATTGTTGCCCTTTGTAGCTGTTTTTGCTTGGACATTAGATGAACAGGGAAGTATATGTCTAATGCCTGCCTGTAATCTTTGGCATTGTTTGTGTTTATACCTATTTAAATCAAAATAGATATTTAAATATATTGAAAATATTTAAGAATCTTAATATCTTTTCTTGGTTTTGGTCCTAAAGCTTAATGTGGCTACATGATCTGTGGAAATGAAAAATTTGCCACAAAAATATTCCCATACTACATATCAACATCTTAAATAACATATAGCAAGCCTAGAAGAAAAGTAATATAATCTGCCTTATTTTTAAGGCTTAATTAAATATAATGTTAATACAGACATTCCAGAAGCTTTGAATCATCTCTTAAAGAGTAGTCCAAGTAGAGAAGGAAAATTTATTTGATTTTTAAAAATAATTGTATAAGTGTACTCTCTTACAAAGGTATCCACTATCACTAACAAGGATAGAAGGCAATTTGGACCATCATTTTTATATTTCTTACACATTTCAATTTTTAGCAAGAAATAGGAGTTTATAAAATAAGGTGATTAGAAATGTCTAGTGCTTTCAAAAATAATCATGATAATGATAGTTAACACTTACTGGTCATTTTCAATGTATCTAACTCTAAGCAATACATTTTACATGGCTTATCTCAGTTAATCCCCCCAACACCCTGGGAAGATAAATCTCTAGTATTATGCAGATTTTAAACATTAGGAAACTAAGAATTAATTTTCCAAACTGCCATGGCTAATAAGTTGAGGAGCTGCAACTCAGACAAAGGCAGTAAAGAAGAGTTTAATTGGAAAATAGTTATGGGTTTGCTTTATATTGACAAGTACATTACATTCTGATCTTGTATATAGAAAGAAAACAAAATAACCAGATTTGTAGAGAAATATGTGAACGTGGTTCTGTTTACATTGTGTTTATTTATCCTACAATATCCCAAGCTTGTTTTCTTGACCTATCACTATTTTTGTAAAACCAACTAGGAAATAAGCATAGTCTCTGTTCATTTTATGTACTAACTGATTTGCAATGCAGAGTCATTAAATCATTTAGAAGTATTTACTGTATATTTTAAATGAAATACTGACAGAAAATTCTTTCTTCTATGAGAGTATTATGCTATTTGAAGTAGGCTAGGTGAGTGGTGTTAATTAAACAGCTGGTATTCAACCTCACTTTACTGTTTTCCCTTATCCAAACAACATTCTGCAGAGGGAACTGAGTATTTTAAATGCTTGATGAGTAAAAATAGCATCCCAAAACATGAGCATTTCATTATAATAAAATTTTACAATAAGTTTTAGGTTACCATCATTTTTAATCAGATTAATTTGCAAGATTTGGCCCTTTCTTATGCAAAAACATAAATATGCTTCAAATAGAGCAATGTATAATTAAGTTGATACTATTACTTTTCTAAGAAGAGGCAAAAGTTATTTATAAAACAATAGACCAGTCTTCCTTCTAGGACTGTATAACATTAAAAATAGAACATGTGTGATTGTATACATAAACAAAGATATGTTTAGCATATGCATATGACTAGCATAGAGATCCTAAAACTTTTTCATCACTAAGTAGTATAGCCAAATTTGCATGTCTAAGATTAAACATGAGAAAAGATATTTATAGACTGTGACAATTATTTTAGATAAAAAAAATATCTCAGATAATGACATGGTACTGAAAATTAAGTTTCCCTTAGCTTTACTGCCTGGTGTGTGATTTAAAATTAACTAATTAATGACATCTTTTAACCATTGGTTTTGAACCAAATGCAAATAGACAAAGGAATCCAGAATGGTAGATTTGATACAGGAATGCACATGATGTATATTCCTATGAATGAACATAAGGCATCCCTCTGGCCTTTGCCCTGCAGGCCATAGGTTTTGGAAAGTCAAGCTTGGGCTATATTTCAGCCTTTAGTGGCCCCTATGACAGATACCTTTGTGTGGGGCAAAATAGCACAAAAATATGTGACTGTTCTGCTTTGCCTTAAGGCCAACATGGGCTTTCTACTACTCCTTACCCTTTGGTAAATGAACTTCTAGTGCTACAATTGTCACAAATAGAGAAGTTGGGAAAATGCAAGCTTTCCTAGTAGTCTGGAGAAGCCAGTATCATTGACAGTGATAGTAAATAACAACAAATATTGTTTTAAGAAGGCAGGTCCTAGTGAATGAAGTGGAGGAAAAGTCTGAACCTAAGAGGTCAATGGGGACTTCCCTGGTGGCACAGTGGATACGACTCCATGTTCCCAATGCAGGGGGCTCAGGTTCGATCCCTGGTCGGGGAACTGGATCCCACATCCATGATGTAACTAAGAGTTTGCATGCCACAACTGAGGAACCGGCAAACCACAACTAAAGAGTCTGCATGCTGCAACTAAGGAGCTGATGAGCCGCAACTAAGGAGCCCGCCTGCTGCAACTAACACCCAGTGCAACCAAATAAACAAATAAATAAATATAAAAAAAGAGGTCAATGGAATTCAGGCTCACTACAGTTATCAATATTTCTCCAATTTGGGGTGGAGCATGTTGTGGATGTAGAGAAAAATTAAGGCAGGTAATAATCTTTCAATATTGTTCCCTAAGGGGGAGTACAATTAATCATCCATCTATGAAAAAAATTAGACATAAATATCCATCTAGTAGGAACAAGCACATGCAAATATGGGAGTGAAAAGATTTATCTTTTAAAAAGTTCACAGTTTCAAGGAAATAATGTTTTTTAATTAAATAGGAAAAATTATCATCATTGTCAACTATAGACAATTAGCTTAAAACGAGCTATCTGAAAAAAAGGATAATTTGCTAGACTATAGTTAAAAAAACGCTTTAGATTAATCTTTATTGACAAAATAATTTTACAGAAAGGATAGTGACATTTCATTGATATACTTGTTAGTCAATAAATTATTCCCAAGAATTCATTGCAAACTACACACCCATCATTCTGGCATGCATTCAATAAATATTTGATGTGCATAAATGCTGTGCTGTGTTTTGTGCTGGGCCTAAGCAATTCACAGATCTGATTTATAGTCTTTGTCTTCAAAGAGCTTATATTCAAAGATGGGGAGACAGACAAGTTGATAATTACCAGAGGATGCCTTAAGTGTTCTGACGGATATAAATCAGTGTATGGGAGGAAATAAGTGGTGCACTCAACAGAGACTTAGTAATTCAGCTAGGTTTCTGGAACAGATGTTAGGTATGGTGAGCTGTGAAGAGTTAGTAGAAATTAGCCAGGTAAAATAAGAAAGGCTAGAAAAAGAGCCATCATGGATGTATGTACATTGAGACAGTAAAGAGCCTGGTAATATGGGAACAAAATATTTCAGAATACTTCAAGGTAAAGTGAGGGAAAGGCAGTGATAAGGGATAAAGTTTGAGAGAGTGAAGTCAAGATTATGAACGTGTACTAATTTTCTATTTCTGCTGTAATAACATCACAAATTTAGCAACACAAACAACACAAATTTATTATTTAACAGTTCTATAGGTCAGAAATTATGGTCGGCTTGATTGGTTTCTCTCCTCTGAGTTTTTACAAAGTCCATACCAAGGTGTAAGCCTTCTGGGCTCTTATCAAGGAAAGATAAGAAGATCTGGAAAGGATCTTCTAAGTTCATTCTGGTTGGCAGAATCCAGTTTTTCGTGGTTATAGGACTGAAGTCCAATTTCTTTGCTGTCTGTCACACTTTGTTCCTACATACCGCCCGCATTCCTTTTCATGTTTTCCATATCACCCCCTTCAGCAATAGAGGGTTCAGCTCATCTCAAGATTTGAATCTCTCTGACTTTCCCTTCTAACTGTCGACTTAAAAAAATATTCGCAACCTAAAAGTTGAGAGTTGTTTTATTTGATGGGAATTTTTAGGACTTCAAGACCGGGAGGCAGCATCTCAAGTAACCCTGAGAAAACTGCTCCGAGGAGGTGAGGTGGGGAGACAGGTTATACAGAAGTTTTGCAACAAAGGGCAGGTAGTTGAAACATCAAAAGATTATTGTAAATTAAAGAAAACCAGAAATCCCAAGTTAAGGAATTTAGTGCTTTTCTATTTGTGGGAAGATGCAACAGTCTGGGCTCACTGCAGTCATTCCTTTGATATGTACCTCAGCTATCTGGGGCCAGTATCCTCTGTTTATACATCCTGAGTTACCTCTGTGCTCACTGTAGAGAGTGGCTGCAGTCTGATGGCTGCTAAATGGCAGGTATTCTTTCCCTTCCTGAGTTCTCTTAGGGCTCACCAGCTCACCATTGTGGTGGCTGCAATTGCTGATGACTGTGACATCCTTTGTTTACTGATATGACGGACAATATTCCATTTCTCATACTCTTTCTCTATGACTTCCTCCTGCCTGCCTTCCTCTTTAAAAGCTCATGTGATTAGACTGAGCCCACCATTATAATCCAGGGTAATCTCCCTATTTTAAGGTCAGCTGAAAGGTAACCTACTCCCTTTACAAAAGTACCTAGGTTAATGTTTGAATAGTCAGAGGATAATCTTGGAGGAATAGCTTTATAATTCTGACTGCCACAGAAGGCTATTTTTTCATGTAAAATTAAAAACATCAACTTTATCTTGAAGAAAATAATTCTAAGAAATGATTCTGTGCATAGAAGTAACAGAATCAATGTCACATTTTAGAAAGATCACGGTGTACATCTTGAAATATTAGAGTGGAGGAGACTGGATGGCTTCAGAGAGACCAATTAAAATGCTAACTTTGCAATTAAGTTTAGAGCTAAGTGAACAGGAAAATAAAACAATAAGAGCAAGGAGATTTCAGAGGGGATAGATTTGGATGGCACTTAGGAAGTAAAATCTGCTGTACTTTGTTCCTAATTGACTATAAGAGAAGAGATTCAAGGATGACTTTCCTTTTTGGCTTAGGTAACTAGATCAATAATGTAACCTTTACCAAAGCATGAATATTAAACTGAAGAAGAACAGGATTGAGTAAGAAGGAAATATTAGATACAGCTTTAGAGAAAAAGGATTCATTCTCATTTAGAAATGTTGATTTTCATATGCCCATAGGATTGGACAATTTCTAATCAGTTATCATAAGATTTGAAGGCAAAAAGTGGATTGAATTGTCTATAGATATTTGTGAGTAATCACTGATTGGTACTGCAGAAATTTTATACCCATTTAGAATAAACATCAATATTATAATTTTAAGAAACATTAGCAGAAGTAAGAGAATGAGTAAAAGAAATAATGGGGGCTTCCCTGGTGGCGCAGTGGTTGAGATTCCGCCTGCTGATGCAGGGGACACGGGTTCGTGCCCCAGTCTGGGAAGATCCCACATGCCGCAGAGCGGCTGGGCCCGTGAACCATGGCCGCTGAGCCTGCGCGTCCAGAGCCTGTGCTCCACAACGGGAGAGGCCTCAACAGTGAGAGGCCCACGTACCAAAAAAAAAAAAAAAAAAGAAAGAAAGAAAGAATGGGCATAGTAGAAGATGGGAAGTGAAAAATCGGCAAGTAGTTAATAAAGTATAGTTTGGGAATATTATACAGACGTTAGGAAATATTAATCACTTTGTACATGTAAAACATGTAATGTAAAATTATCAAGAGAAATCATTTAATTGAAAACAGTAATGTTCATCACAGGGCATATATTTCTCTATTTGTGTTGATAAGAAGGGGATTATATCAACTCATACACATATGTATTCACAAGATACTTAACTCTGTAGAGTGGGAAGAACAGTCACTTTTCATTATACTTGTGTCTATTTAAAGCAAAAATAAAAGCACTTGCATTATTTTCAAAATGTTATAAAACGAAAAGGGATATATAGTCATCCATAAACTAATTCTCTATAGAAGTGCTTATGTATTAAAAGGATATTTATGACCTAAATTCATACTCTATACTGATAAAACCTGTGTATACAACAGTATTTAGAGTATGATATGAACTTTGTAAGATGTTATACTCACATATAACAAACATGTTTTCCTTTCCTATATTTTATTCTTAAAATATATTACTTTTAAAAATAGGGAAAAATCGCCAACCTTATTACTAAAACATGAGGCAGAATATATTGAATAGAAGATAATAAATGAAAAAATTAAATTAATGGTATAAAGTGTCTGAAAAAATGGGAAAAGATGGGACTCAGATGACACTTGTAGTTGTTGCTATAAATGGCAGTAACATCTCCTCTACTAAAACTGGAAGAAAGGTTATAAGGATGATTGATGATGCTGGTAACTTTGGAGGTGGAAGACCTGGAAGCCATTATGTTCTCGATTAAGTAGGATTCAAGGTATTCTGCTGAATGTAGTGGGGAAAGTGGCCAGGTAAGGGCTTTAAGAATGTATAGTATTGATTAGAAATAACTATTGTAGGGGCTGGGAGAGAAAGGTGATTAGGGGAAAAGGACTAATTGTTTTCTGAGAGCTTTATATGGTTTCAAGGACCATTACAGAGTTATAGTAATTGAGACAGTTTGAAAATGATGCAAGAATAGACAGATAAAACATTTCTACATGATAGAAAGCCCAGAAACAGACTCATAAATAAACACCATGCATGAAAGAGGTGCCACTGGACAATGGGTAAGGTTAGGCTTTTTGATAAATGATATTGGGACAAGTAGTGATCCACAGTTTAAAAAATGAAATCATATCAATTTCAGGATATCAAAGATTTAATTTGAGAAGAAAGCTGTAAAGAATTTAGAAGCTATTATGGAATAATTTCTACCTGACTAAATTCTACGAGTCTCTATCCTATGTGTAACATAACAGGAGGAAGGGCAAATAATATTCACTGGGGGGGTCACTCATGTGTGAGGCATGCATTGTTAAATGTCTCTTGATATTCCCTCATTTTGTCCTTGCAAAAAATATTAGGTATGTTTTAAAATCATTTACTATACACAAAGATAAAAAGTAAATAATATTAAATAAATTCTGTTAAATTACATAATTGTTTGGCAAGAGTTAAGAATAAGGTGGGTAGCTAATAATTTAGGATGCTTCTTGGCCTGACTGCAACAAGCTGACTTGAAGCCATTGTTGTCAATGTGATACTTAAAAGAATAATGCATCTAGAATCTTTCTGGAAGATCAAAAGTAGTAGACATTGAAATCCAATATGGTATTTTCCATATGTGTACTAGAAGTCTGAACTCTCCCTTTCTCACGTATGATCTGGTAATTGTAGTCCCGATAGGATAGAAGAGATGTTTCCACTTTTCCCACATCTGTTAGTTTTCCCATTTTAAAGCTGGGAAGAGCCAGAGATGAGGGTCTAGAATTACTTCAACCTCTTCTTCTCCAGTTCTTGTGGAAAGAATCAAACAGCTTCTTATCAAGAAATGTTTGCAAATTATTTTTCCCTACATTCTTTGGAAAAAAGAAAAGTAATAATGTTGTTAGATACTGCCAACAAAAGTGATGCATCTTTTAATCTTTACAATATTTTCCAGATCAGTTTATTCAAGTTCAAGATATTCATTAGAAATTCAAAATTAAAAAATCATATCTAGACTATTAATATTTAATCTACTGAGATAGTTTGATAATGTATAAATGCTATCTAGAGATTAATCCATTAGAATGAATGCAAAAAGTATTGATAACTGTTAAAGCTGAATAAGGGACCTTTAGGGGATTGAGCATGCTTTTCTCTTTATCTGAAAAATTTCACTATAAAAATTTAATGAAGGGATTTTGCCTCTGAATATAATATGTGAGTATTCATATTTACATCTGAATTTATGCATCTCTCTTTCTTTAAACTTGTGTCCACAGCCGTGTAAGTATGATGTATAATCTAAATGTATCTAGATGTATAATCTAAATGTATCTAGATGTATAATCTAAATGGTAATACAATCCACCCACATGAGGCCTGATAAGGCTATTCAGGATATCCTACACAAAAATGCTTAAAAAGGAAATCTAAGTGTGTAAATAACACCTGACTAAATGACTGGTTCTCTGGAACATCCATCATGGAATGGTACATGTATATCTTGAATGTTACTGCTATTTTAAAATATCAAGTATGACAAGCTAAATAAGAAACTTTTAAAATATTGTGATTTTTTCATATTCTTGATGTTTACTAATTTAAACCACTTGCTTCTTCTTATCAAAAATAATTCAGATTTATAAGAAGTATCAGTCTTATTTCATTTTTAGGCATTCCCTAGAAACTGTCACTAATAATGCTTCTAAATGTTTACATAATTAAAGGCCTCTCACAAGTGGTCTTGTTTAAATTCCTCTAAATTATGCTAGATTGCACACTTTAGTTATTAAAGTGTGATCTTTTGGGAAAAAAATTATAATTGATGATAATTACTGCACTAAAAAACTTAAAATGGAAACTATACAAGTTTTTAAAAATATATGCACCTTGAACTGATTAGTATATCAGAACTTTCCAACTTTTCAGTGGTATGATAAAATTTATGTGCACTCTTTGTGCTCGGAACTCTCTCTCCTGGCACTTCTTTTCATTTTTAAAGACATTTTCAATGAGTCTCTATATTCTTTACAAGTTCTCTTTTAAAACTTGAGATCCCCAAGAAGGACATTACAGCATAACCAGTTATTGTAAAAAGAGGAGGTCTGTTTCTTTTTCTCCCCCTCCCTCCTAGCTCTCCTGAACAGAGGAGATAATCCTAATATCATGCCCCCTTAAACATGTAGTGGGCCAGTACATGTTAAAAGTTTACATATTTTTGTCTCTGTTGTCTCTTCATTTAAGAGGTTCCTTATCCTGTCTCCCTTTGGCTTCCCCTCATCCTCCTTCTCTACCCACTTATGAGTTGCTCATCAATGTTTAAAGTTTCTATTCTAGCTAATGGCATGAATTAAATCTGGCAACGGGGAGTGTATGGTCTCGCTTAGACTGTGAGCCCAAGTTGTTTGGCCCAACTCAACACTGAGCACTGGTGTATCTGTCATTGTAGCACTTGGTTTTCCTTTAGTTCTTGTTCCTTGTGTGTAAAGATCTCTTAGAAAACTAATTGGCCAGGGTGTTTTTGTTTTTGGTAGAAAACAACTACTATGAAATGTTTCACTTTTTTTTCCTCAGGTCCTCTTGTGGTGCCACTATTGGCAGAACCTACACATATGCTTGCTCTTCTGGAGAGCCTAAGAAATGAACTTTTTTCTTTATTCCACATTGTATTGTATGACAAGATAGTTAGGATTAAAATTGGCAATGAATATGCCAATGTGCAGGAAGTTTTGTTGTAGGCAGGGCAAGATACAGACACCCCTGTGTTCCTTTACTACATATGATTAAAAATTCCACTAACAGCCATATCATATTATCTCACAATATATGGATAGAGCATGGCACTTGGAAGAAAACTGAATTTTTATTTATCTCATTGTGAAATGCATTCTTGGTCATGTAGTGAAGCATGATGGAAATAATCCTTAGAGTCATGTTTTGGGTTTCAGTGTATTCAATTGCAGTGGGTATTGTAATAAGTAGCTGAAGGAAAATTAGCTTTCTTGTATATAGACCTATATCATTTTCTCTGAAAAATATGGAAAGTAAAAGTCTTAATGAACATTTAATTCCTAAAGCAAGAATTAAACAGGAAAATTAGAAATTAATGTTCCTAAAATATTCTAGCTCTAAGAATAGAGCCATGGGACTTCTCTGGTGACACAGTGATTAAGAATCTCCCTGCCAGTGCAGGGGACACAGGTTCAAGCCCTGGTCTGGGAAGATCCCACATGCCATGGAGCAACTAAGCCTGGGTGCCAGAACTACTGAGCCAGCGCTCTAGAGCTCGCGAGCCACAACTACTGAGCCCATGTGCCACAGCTACTGAAGCCTCCATGCCTAGAGCCCATGCTCTTCAATGAAAGAAGCCACCGCAATGAGAAGCCCATGCACCGCAATGAGTAGCCCCCACTCGCTGCAACTAGAGAAAGCCTGCGCAGAAACAAAGACCCAATGCAGCCAAATATAAAAAAATAAATTCATATATATAAAAAGAAAGAATAGAGCTATGATAACATCTTAAAGGAAAACGAATGTTTTGTGGTTAAAATTGCAAGATTTGCTATATAAATGGAAAATTAAGAATGACTCCAAGATAGAAGTCAAAGTTGGGAACAATTTCTTTTGTAGAAATATCCGAGTTTTCAGGCTAGTTGTTTTGATTTCACATCTCTCTTTTTAATCCAGTAACACCTGAAATACTTTTCTACACTATGTCCATAGGTAAACAAAGCTAGCAATCAGATGAATATACCTCTTGTCTTCATATTAACCTATACTTAACTGATTTTAAAGATTTGGATAGGAAAGAGGGGTATTTTCCCATTCATTTTAGGTCATGGAGGGGTACAGGAACTAGAACTAAAGGAGAAGAAAGATACATTGAGTGAAAATTTTGAATAAACCCCATAAGGGGATATGAATTTAAAAATCAGTGAGTGGCAACCCCTAAAATGTGCAGGACGGAAACCAATAATAAGAGCAATTAAGGAAAGTCCCTTATATTGCAACAACTAATCGTGTGGATAAATTAAAATTTAAACATATTTGAAATAAACACATAAGGAACATATTTAAAATAAACATATATTTTACCATAAAAGTCTTCATTGACATGCTGGCCATTATTTGATTTCTTATGTCATGAAGGTGGCTGAAAATTGGTGAGATTTACAATCAGGCATAGGCAGTCATTTGTTCTAGCACTGGCACTGACCCAGCTTTAAAAGAGAAATACTATTTTTCTTTCCTCTTACTATTACACTTTTATTCTATAACTTCTATCAAGATTGTATTGGGCATGATGGGGATGAGGTGTGGGAAGGGTCAGGGAAGATTCTGACACATATTTTATTTTTGGTTTCTTGAGCCAAATTCCATTAGAACTGCTACAATTGCCACCTTAATCAGTGTCTTTCTGGGTCAATCAGAATTCTCAAAATGGACTGAAAAGTAAACAGTTTACTTTTCCCATAATTACTGCTCAGTCAGACTATAACCAGATCAATAAGCAGACTGACTTTGGACCGACTTACTTTCCTATATCTGAAAGGGATCTAAAAAGAGGAATGAGACTACTCCGATTGGATGCAGGGGTGAGATCAATCCTAGCATCGTGGGACAGCAATCAAAATGTCACTTGTAATAAAGAGAGAGACTCCATTACTGACGTTTGGCCTCTGAGAGTTTTCAAGTCCTCAAATTTCCCCTTGTTCTTTGCCCCACGTCTGTCTGTGCAATCTGAAAGAAAGCCCATCTTTCTCTCTCCCCTCGGCATTCCTTGAAATTTCAAATCTCATGAGACCCAGGTTACAGGAGGTCACCCCAAACCATGCTCTACCCTTAAACACAATTAAAAATTCAAAACCACTTGCCTCCTTATGACTCTACCACCCTGCTCACTCTGCACTCCTCATCTTGTTTTACTCCTGACTGAATCTGAGCCCCTCTCCCTGGGGAATCCTTTTGCTATTTACTATGTGAGCAATAGCTTTATTTTACATCTCTTGGTGCCTGTGTATCATTCATACACATCTATGAATCCCTGGAATGAGAGGAGAGGAATTGCCCAGCAGTTAGCAGAGAATGACCAATAAAACACTGCTGCACAAAACAACTGTAACAGATGGACGGATGGACGGATGGATGGATGAGTGGATGGTTGGATGAGATAGAAGATATACCTCTGAATACAAAGAAAAGAAGGAATATAGGTGTGTTAGTAGAAAGTAGACAGCAGAAACTAGAAACCTGACAATTATACAAGCCTAAATTATGATAGTGTTCTTAACTCATAGTTTTAAAGTCACCTTGGCTCACCCCTCTTAAAACCATACCACAAATATACAACTCCTATGGGTAACAATATTGTTGCAAAGTTTATTTTACACAACTTATGTTTAAAAGGCTGTTTATTAGTTCATCTTTTTTGCACAGACACCATTTGGGCAAACTGAGCTTTGCTGTCCTGGCAAAATGCCTATTTACAGGTGAAGAAATCCATTTTAAGTTACAATAATTGACTTTTATGTTAAGAGTCCCTTACCAGGTCACTTAGAGGAGAGATTTAATGGAATACATAACATATACACACATATACTACACACATATATACATATATATAATCTAAGATGCTTATGTATATGAGTATATAAATATATAAATATCTGATATTATAAGATGTGCATTTAGTTGCCTCTTCACAAAGCAACCACATTGAAAACAAATAGAAAGCAGAAAAACCATTCTGTCAAAACTGATGAATAAAAGTTAGATTTTAAAATGATTAGACCTTTTATTGTTTTTAATTTTCTTTGTGCATATTTTGCTTATTTTTTCACCTAGATATCTTCCAGAACTTTAAGCACTTACTTCTTAAAATATTGTTTAAAGCAACAGTAAATCTGCAAAAATGCTTCTGGGAAACCTAAGACTTCACCCTTCTGTGCTTTGTACTGGGAAAGAGAAATGCTCAGCAGGATAATTTTTGAGAGCAATATAAAATCTTTGTTCTCTGCCATTTTCTTCCATTACTTGTCCATAGATACAAGTAAACGTACAGCACACAAAACCAATGGCCTTAACCACCTCCCTCACCCCCAGCCCCACCCCACACAAAACTATTAAGACTGAGAGGGTACTATGTACTCAGCGTTTGAAAACTGTTAAAACCTAAGAAGAAAAAAACAGCAAAAACATGTTTCTGAACCTTACAAGTGTTTGGATGTGACAGTACTGACTTTTTTGACATCAAAAAAACTGTAATGTCTGAATTCAGTTTGACAATTGATTTTTCCCAGGCATTCCACTTTTGCATTCAGCATAGAGTGCTGTGCAGCAAAAATAAACCCCAGCATTCAGAAACAAGTCAACAGAAAAAGCTGGCCTTGTAATAAATTTTAAACAGAAACTATCAATCAATTAATTGCAGATGCATTTGTCCCCCGATTTGACATGGACTGAAGTATAAAAATATTTTGCCCATTAATTTTGACTGAATATTTGCCACAACTGCAGTCTGACTTTGGTTTCCTTTTTTCAAATTTAAACAGATATGGACTCAGATACAGGTACAGATAGATATAGATAGATACAAATTTGTACATATAGACAGATATAGACGTAATTGTGGAGGTAGAGGTAGAGATAGTAGAGATAGAGAGAGATTGATATAGATTATTGCCCTCTTGTTAGAGGATATTTGTTTACGGACTCACATCAATGATTGATGTTAACATAACTCATCAGATAATCCAGGAAAGAACAAATTTCTGGGACTGATTTTTGAATTCTAACTTTTCATTTTCTATAAACAATAAGACATATGTAAAGTTTAAACTGGAAAAGGTTGCTATTGCTCTATGACTCTGAAGGTGTTAAAACTGTTTTTTATTAGTACTAGAGTTTTCTAATCAGCCCATGTCAAATAATACATGTCATATGCACATTATTTACCTAGCTGTGGAAAATGTAAGTGCTAAGACCAATCAAATCAACGAATCATGCAATATTAAATAGTGAAAATAAACCAATTTACATGAAAAATTATTTTTTTCAGATTTTACATTTATGTGATGTTGATGTCAGGAACATCTTAAATATTTAAAAATGGCTAACACAACTTGGAATTACTACATATATATTTTTTATAATCATTTTTAAAAATATCAATTTTATTGGAATTAAAACATAGATATAGAGATGTTCAAATATATTTTGCATTGCTTTCTTTGGACTATAGTAAAACTCCTTTACAACTGTATTTTATATTTTTTCCTATATATGTAATTTTCTAACAGTAAGCAGAAAATGCCCATGTGCTCATTTGAGCATAAAACTACTCACACTTAATAGGTCACGACATATTTTATTGAACAACTGAGAGAGAAAACACTAAATTATCTTGAGAGAAATCTAGGAGGGATAGAATGAAAAGAGCATTTGGATGGAAAGAGAAAGAAAAAGAATCCAATAAGAGGAGGAGCATCTGATAATGGGGTAAATCAACTGTACTCCAACATATAATAAAATTTAAAAAAAAATTAAATCAAAATGAAACCAATCCCAATCAAATGAGATCCCTGGACAGAAAAAGGACATTTGGTAAAAATGAAGGCAATCTCAACAGAGCATTGACTTTAGTTAATAATAATGATGTACCAATATTGGTTTTTTAATTGTGACAAATGTACTCTGGTGAGGTAAGATGTTAACATTAGGGAAGATAAGTGGTGAAATGGGAACTCTCTGTACTATCCTTGCAGCTTCTGTAGAAATCTAAAATTATCCCCAAATAACATATTTAAAAGAAAAACAATGTGGAATAGCATATACACAGTTAAATTATTTGCATGCTGAGACAGACGCTCCCTAGCTCCCTATCTTAGGTGAAGTGTGGATTACCTGTTCTCAATTATTCTGTGCCCTTCCATAAGGAGGATCATATTTTCCAACACTGTCGAACTCAGGTATGGACATGTGACAGGGCTTATGTTCAACAATGCAATATGAGCAAAATACTGAATCATTTCTGACTAGAAGTTACACAAACCAAGATGTGCTTCACTTAGCTCTTTTTCTTCTGCCTTTTGGAATGTTCTTGGTAGGAGGTATGCTAGCAGCATGTGTCTGGGAAAAAAAGAGGGTGTGGAATAGAGCTGCAGCTAACCTGAGATGTGCATTCATCATGAATTAGAAATAACTTTAGTTTTATAAACCACTGAAGTTGAAGGATCACTGTTCATGACAGCAAAACATGTGATGTAGAACCAAAGACTTGGTGTATATTTTGTTATTTGTTTGTTTGCTTCTTAACAGTTGAAATTTACTAAACAGTCTGAGTATCACTTTTTGGCAAAAGTGGTAGGCAAGAAATGAATAGCATTAGCAGGATGATGAGATGATCCATAAACTAGAGTAAACACATGGAAGTAAGAGCAAGAATCCAAGATAATCATGAGAGCACAAGACACACACCCCAGTATCTTAGATAATTATTCAGAAAGGAATTGGAAATTTCATAACTTATGGAAATGGAGTCATTCTTACTACTATTAAAATTATACACTAAGATATAAAGATTATTGACTACTTAATTATTTTAGCTTGATTTGAATGAAACTATTTCTTTTCTTTTTTTTTTTTTTTATTTTTTTATTTTGGCCACACTGCATGTCATGTGGGATCTTAGTTCCCCTACCAGGGATCAAACCCATGCCCCTGCAATGGAAGCATAGCATCTTAACCACTGGACTGCGAGGGAAGTCCCTGAATGAAACTACTTTTGATTTATCTCTAAAAAAATCCTCGCAATTGCAATATTGTATCTATTTTTTTTCTTCTGGTGTGGTTATCTTATCATCTTAATATCCATGGGTAAATCAACCTTCCTTATAAATAAAATTAGTGGTTTAGAGTATTTGTGAGTTCCTTCTGGTAGAATAGTTATGACATATTTTCTGGGCATCACGCCATAAACCATGTGAGGTTTAAGATGTTCTTTCAGGATTCTGGGTAAGTTTATTAAAAAGTTTTTTGGTAAAAAAAAAAAAGTTTTTTGGTGTATTAATGTTATAATCATTAGAAAAGATGCAAAATGTTTTTTAAAAAGCAAAATTTTAACCTCCTTAGAAATAAATTCTATAATTTTTTGATTAATTCTTTACCTTGCAAAAAGGTTTTATAAAAATGTAAGAATGATAAAAGTGGGATATAAATTCAGAGAAATTTAAATAAGCTATTAGCAGAAGAGCTTACAGTTACCATTATTTATTTTTATTTGAATATTCATTGATCTCACATATAAAATGAAATTATATTTTAAATATTCTATCAAATTATAGCATATACATTCCCTATAGTGATCTTTAAAGCAACAACAAGGGCAATAAAAAAAAAACCAAGAATATTTATAGCCAAATATGATGTTTAACTGAAATCAGATAAAGCTAGTGATAGGGTTAATTCCTCTACATAACTTGTTTACAGCACGTTGTAACTATCAAGCATATTCTGTGCTACAACATGCTCTGGTTACAATTTCACCAAACGAATGTAGCATTAGAAGAGATCTCATAGATAAAGGGGAAAAGTTAAACCAAGAGTTGTCTTATGTCTTCTTTTCCAATTTGAATTGCTTTTATTTCTTTTTCTTCTCTGACTGCCATGGCTAGGACTTCCAAAACTATGTTGAAAAAAGTGGTGAAAGTGGAAAAGGAAATAAAAGGAATCCAAGTTGGAAATAAAGTAGTAAAACTGTCACTGTTTGCAGATGACATGATACTATACATAGAAAATCCTAAAAATGCTACCAGAAAAGTGCTAGAGCTCATCAATGAGTTTGGTAAAGTTGCAGGATACAAAATTAATACACAGAAATCTCTTGCATTCCTATACACTAACAATGAAAAATCAGAGCAAGAAATTAAGGAAACAATCCTATTTACCACTGCCAACAAAAAGAAAAATACCTAGGAATAAACCTACTGAAGGAGGCAAAAGACCTGTACTTAGAAAACTATAAGATGCTGATGAAAGAAATCAAAGACAACAGAAGCAGATGGAGAGATATACCATGTTCTTGGATCGGAAGTACCAATATGGTCAAAATGACTATGCTACCCAAAGCAATCAACAGATTCAATGCAACCCCTATCAAATTACCAATGGCATTTTTCACAGAACAAGAACAAAAAATTTTACAATTTGTATAGAAACAAAAAGAACCCCAAATATCCAAAGCAATCTTGAAAAAGAAAAATGGAGTTGGAGGAAGCAGATTTCCTGACTTCAGACTATACTACAAAGCTACAGTCATCAAAACAGTATGGCGCAGGAACCAAAACAGAAATATAGATCAATGGAACAAGATAGAAAGGCCAGAGATAAATCCACACATCTATGGTCAATTAATCTATGACAAAGGAGACAAGAATATACAATGGACAGTCTCTTCAATAAACGGTGCTGGGAAAACTGGATGGCTACATGTAAAAGAACAAACTTAGAACATCCTCTAACACCATACACAAAAATAAACTCAAAATGAATTAAAGATCTAAATGTAAGGATGGATACTTTAAAACTGTTAGTGATAAATATAGGCAGAACACTCTCTGACATAAATCACAGAACTATTTTTTTGGATCCACCTCCTAGAGTAATGAAAATAAAAACAAAAATAAACAAATGGGACCTAATTAAACTTAAAAGCTTTTACACAGCAAAGGAAACCATAGGCAAAACAAAAAGACAACCCACAGAATGGGAGAAAATATTTGCAAACAATGCAACTGACAAGGGATTAATCTCCAAAATATACAAAAAGCTAATGCAGCTCAATATCCAAAAAACAAACACTATCAAAATGGGTGGAAGATCTAAATAGACCTTTCTCCAAAGAAGACATACAGATGGTCAAAAAGTACATGAAAAGATGGTCAGCATCACTAATTATTAGAGAAATGCAAATCAAAACTACAATGAGGTATCACCTCACACCCATCAGAATGGCCATCATCAAAAAATCTACAAACAATACAGGCTGGAGAGGGTGTGGAGTAAATGGAACTCTCTTGCACTGTTGGTGGGAATGTAAGTTGATTCAGCCACTATGAAGCACAGAATGGAGGTTCCTTAAAAAACTAAAAATAGAACTACCATATGATCCAGCAATCCCACTCCTGGCATACATCCGGAGAAAATCATAATTCAAAGAGATACATGTACCCCAGTGTTCATTGCAGGACTATTTACAATAGCCAAGACATGGAAGCAACTTAAATGTCCATCTACAGACCAATGGATGATGATGTGGTACATATATACAATGGAATTTTACTCAGCCATAAAAAAGAATGAAATAATGCCATTTGCAGCAACATGGATGGACCTAGAAATTATCATACTAAGTGAAGTAAGTCAGACAAAGACAAATGTCATATCATCTCACTTACATGTGGAATCTAATAAAAAATAATACATATGAACTTATTTACAAAACAGAAACTGACTCACAGATCTCAAAGTCACACTTATGGTTACCAGTGGGGAAACGTGGAGGGAAGTGACATATTAGGAGACTGGGATTAACATATACACACTACTATATATAAAATAAACAACTAAAAGGACCTACTTTATAGTACAGGGAACTCTACTCAACATTCTGTAATATTCTATACAGGAAAAGAATCTAAACAGAATGGAGGTATATATATAACTGATTGGCTTGCCATATACCTGAAACTAACAACATTGTAAGTCAACTATACCCAATAAAAATTTAAAAAAAAATTGTAGTCTTGTTGACCATCAGAGTTTTCCATTTTACAATGACTGAATGCATCTTGTTTTAGAATTGAATGCTATCTAGAAATATTAGAAAAAGAAAGCTTCACGGCAAAGTAGATATAAATATTCTAGAAAACAGAAGTGTTATAAGTTTCAGATTTACATGTAACTATATTCAGGCATAGATGAAGATAATATAAGCAGAGCCTTTAAAGAATGCAAGGGGAGTTAAGAGCTAGAGTTAAAATAATGGAAACCCTTGAGAACAGATGAACTTCTTGATTGCAGTAAAATTTAACTTGATCATCATAAAACGATCTCTTTGGGGGATCTGTGGAGAGCTAAATAAATATAGCTGTTGTTTAATGTGTCTGTTAAGTAGTAATTTTTCAACTGACTATTTTTTAACACATTTCTGTTTAATTATCCAACACTTCCTTATAGTTCTGATCTTGTCTGAACACTGCACCAAAGCCATTTCCATAGCTTCTCTAATTCTAAAACTGTACCTTTCCAAATAGAATGGTATTTTCAGTAGCACATTGGTTTCAAGTTTTCGTATAAAATGGGGCTCCACCAGAATTTCACACTGGCTGATTTTAAAATAGACCATATATTTATTTGCTCTGTGTGCTATACAGAACAATTAATTTTGATTCTAGAAAAGATTAACCTCCATTCACCTGAAAAACATGTAAATTTAAATGGGTGAATATATTAAAATGTAAATTAATCATATCAAAATACTTTTAGCAATATTGCCTCTTAAAATTATTATGTTATTTTACAATTTAAGTAACTGCTGTAAGAATTTGGATGATTTTCTATTCCTTATTCAATCTGTTATAAATGTTAGATATCAATGAAAAGTCACAGTGGAGACCTTAATACAGAAGACAGTTAAAATTTCAAGTGCTTTAAAATCTCTAGTATGATACAAAGTATACAATGTAGTTCTTAACTGAAGATTATTTTTATACTAACATCTCACATGTTTTCTATATAATATGTTTTTTAACAACAGAAAAACACCAAATCATGCTATAAATATTTGGTAAAATATTCCTTCTGGGGCTTCCCTGGTGGCACAGTGGTTGGGAGTCCACCTGCCGATGCAGGGGACGTAGGTTCGTGCCCCGGTCCGGGAAGATCCCACATGGTGCAGAGCGGCTGGGCCCGTGAGCCATGGCCGCTGAGCCTGCGCGTCTGGAGCCTGTGCTCTGCAATGGGAGAGGCCACAACAGTGAGAGGCCCGTGTACCGCAAAAAAATAAAAATAAAAATAAAAAAAATCCATCTGTCCATGTCAAATATATACCTTTTATGGTTCTAACCAGTTCTCTTTTGGAAAGTAAAGTTCAATGTTTAGGTTGATAGTGAATTTATGAGTGTAACTCAGGTTTTGTTATTATTGGGATATGCCAAGATTTTACTCTGCACTAAGCACCAAGCTCACAAATTTTCATACTTTCTCACATATCTGATCTAAAATTGGATTTCCTATGAATTTTCTTACAGTCTAATCACTGATGAGAAAACTTATCTAACCAGAACATCTGCAAGTTTCCAAAAGTATAAATGTAAGTGTAACTCAAGTTATACAATGTTTCTTAACCTCATGAAGCATTTTGGAAATAAATTAAGAAAAAAAATTCTCCTTTCTCAGCATTTTCCCTCTATATTTACTTTAATTTACATTCTGTTTTGTCTCTTTGTTTTCCTTCTCCTTCTCTTTTCATATCCTCCTCCTTTTAAATTTCCATTCGTAATCCTAAAGTTCTGCCTTAAGACCAGGATAAAAAAATCTGTTGAATCATATAATTGTGTTATCTTATTTGACTATTTGTCTAGCTCTCCTTAGCTAGGAACAGCTGAAAAGAAATGGAGGAGGCTATAGTGAACACATTTTACTACTGTTAAAAATCACATAATCCAAGGTGAGTTTGACCTTACTCTGTTTCTATTATTGCAATGGATATTTTGGGGCAACACTAAGAGAATTGTTTTGTGTTTTCCAACTGTTAAGCACATTGTTGGTGCCATCAGGCTCTGGCAAAGTCTCCAGATCCTCAATAACTGTTTCCTCTACTCTGTCTCAAGTTCAGAACAGCTAATGGCAGAACCTTGTCCTTTTGTGTACACATGAATAAAGTGAGTGTCAAAAAGCAGGTAACTCATAATGGAAAATCTTACATATCTGAGTCCTGCTAGAAACATTAATTTTGTTTCCTTCTACTTTAGAAATATGTTATCAGATCCAGTAGAATACACTGGGGCCAGAGGGTGAGTTAGGGCTCTGGGTAATAATGACCAGAATTTTGTGGGACAAAGTCTCTTTCTTGAGACCTTTAATACTTATATATGTCAATGTTTTTCTTTGAAATAGCTATAACTGATTCTTCTTCTTTATCTCAGAGCTAAGGTGCTTGTTAAGGCCCTAATCTTCTCCTGTATACATTTGCACTAACTAATCTGCCTTCTTGTCCTAAATACCTCCTCTTCAATAGTTGTAAAGAATTCTGTCTTAAACAGAGGTAAAGCAGGTGAATTATTTATTCATAAGTTCAATACAATGAATACTGGTAAAGCTATAACAGAAAAATTTGTGCCAGTTAGACAATGTAGATATTGTAAAATAATGATATAGCATAGTACATTTGTTATATAATCTAAATATATAAATATAAATTCACAAGTATAAATATAACTTTATGTATATAACAGAACTATATAATACATCCATGTAACTATGTAAGTATAGAGACATATATATATATAAAACAATAATATGAAGTAAGGAAAAAATTGTGTAACCTTTTATTATAATTTTGATATTTTATTTTCGCTCACTTTATCAATTACACTTTTTATCATAGGAAATGGTTGTTTTACCTGAAGACTAATGTGCTATTCTATTTGAAACTAAATCCAACTTGGCATTTCTATGTACAAATCTTTTCAGGTGTTTATGGGTGCACTGATCACATTATGTCCAGGTAGCTATCACCAAACAGTATCAGGAGCAAAAGTATATGGAGCAGTGAATGCTAAGTACAGGACTCTGCCGATCTAAATGTACTGTACCTGATGTACAGAAGCCACCATCAGGGCAGAAAGGGCATGCTTCCTGATTCTTAGTTTTACCAATATTAACAGCCTCTTGAACTATAAGCTGACTAGGCAGCAGGAAAATTAGCCCCTGGGAATAGGGACAGGTGGTAACCATTTCCACCAAAGCATGTTGACGGAAGAAGTGCCTACGTTAAAATAATTTCTGAATCTGAGCCAAGAACTGCCTGCTCCTCTTGCCAGCTAATCGTTCACTATTCAGCCTCCTCACCTGCTTCATTCTCTTGGGAGCTATACAAGCAGTACCCACCAGCTGCCCTGATGGAGAAGGCTCTGCTGTGACACTAGAGAAAAGCTGGGCTGAGAAAGCAGTGAGTACAAACAACCAGGTAAATCAGTGTAAAGGTAAACAAAGTCTTCTTTGTTCTTTATTTTTTACACTTTTCTAGAAAGAAACCAATGTATGTAATGGACGTGAGCAAAAGTCCTTTAAAACAGAATCTATTTTTCACGAGCTTTATTGTACACATTTAAAAATATAGTGAAGGCTAATTAGGGTAACAATTAATCTCCATATCCAGTAGACAGTCATTAAATAAAGTTGGTAAATTCAAATACTAACACTGATCAATTTTCTTTAAAGATTGTTCCTGTCTCTGCTAGCTCCTGCTTCCTTTTCCTTGCTTTTTCCTTCTTCCTTTTTTTCCTGATTACATAGAGATTAGGAGCTACCCTCTTTCTCAGCAACCATCTCTACCCTGTTTCCTTGTTACATGAAGTATGGTTCCTGGACCAGCAGGAACATCATCACACGGGAAATGATTAGAAAATACAAAATCTCACACCCAACCCTAGACCTACTGAATCAAAATCTGCACTTTTATTTATTTATTTTTTTTAACTGTACGCGGGCCTCTCACTGTTGTGGCCTCTCCCGTCATGGAGCACAGGCTCTGGATGCGCAGGCTCAGCAGCCATGGCTCACGGGCCCAGCCGCTCCGCGGCATGTGGGATCCTCCCGGACCGGGGCACGAACCCGTGTCCCCTGCATGAGCAGGCAGACTCTCAACCACTGCGCCACCAGGGAAGCCCCAAAATCTGAACTTTTATCAAGGCATCTATGTTTTCCCAATGCATGTTAATATTGGTTAATACAGTTTGGTGTTAGTGATTATCAATACTGGGATCACATTAAAACTACCTGAGGAGTTTAAAAACTACTAATGCCTGGGACACATTACCCGACTGTGATTTGACTGATCTGGGAAAGTGCCTCAGAATCAGTGTTTTTCAAATGTCCCTGAAGTCGTTCTAAATCACATTTGAGAAACAAAGCTATACATGTACTCCTAAAATATATTTTGAAAAGCTTAAATTTAAACATACATTAGGGAATTCAGTTCATACAGAGTTGTGAAAATAATGTCTGGACCTAGAATAGAATTATAGGAAAGAGGAACTGATTTTAATAGAGGAAAATACCTTTGGTAGATAACAGAAGAATTGTACGACAAAGGGGGGCTTTAACTGTAAATAATATAAATAATGATATATTATTTATATGACTATAAATAATGATATATGTTAAAATCAATTGTGCTATAAGACTTGGATTTTGAAAGGACATATTGAATTGATAATATTTTCTATAACTTATTAATAACTATACATAATAAATTGATTTTTTTTTTTTTTTTTTTTTGCGGTACTTGGGCCTCTCACTGTTATGGCCTCTCCCGTTGTGGAGCACAGGCTCTGGACGTGCAGGCTCAGCGGCCATGGCTCACGGGCCTAGCCGCTCTGCGCCATGTGGGATCTTCCCGGACAGGGGCACAATCCCATGTCCCCTGCATCAGCAGGCGGACTCTCAACCACTGTGCACCAGGGAAGCCCACAAAAATATATTATTTAAATTCATGTAACATAGAAAGTATTTGTCTAAGGTAGCACTACAGTTGTCAAAATTGCATCCTTTTCTGAATTACCAATGAAGAAGGATAAAGACAACAGGAAAAACATAATATTAGCATACAGGCTGTTAGGTATATTTATTTCTTAAAGAAATTTTAAAGCATGTATTAGGCTCTATCATAAAGTTTACATGTTTATGGGTATTGTTGACAGAAGATTAAAATGAAATTTCAAAATAAAATTCCATACACCACTGTTGGTGTACATAATGAGGTATTATATCAAGAAAATTATGAAATCAACATGCTAATTAACTTATATCTAATATGTTATTTAAATTTACACTAGAACACCTTTTATATTTTTTGAACTCAAAATTTTGTCAATTGACATTTTAAGATAAAAAAAAAATTATAATTTCCAAATTGCATATAGACCAAGTTAGCCACAAAATGCATAGTTCATTTTTATAGCCCCATTTGTAAATATCATTTTATTTACAAATGCTGTGTTTTTAATACATATAGTGCTCAAAAACATGTATTTAAGCTATAGCTAATTCCTGTCAAGAAACAGATTTCTTGCCATATAATTTGCTACATTTATTATACTTTTTTCATTATATATTCAGCCTTGAACAGAACATAGTTTTCTTAAAAACCTTAGCTTTTGGCAGTTACTAATATAATAATGGGTGGAAAAATGAGAAGAGAATATTAATGAAGGTAATGCTTAGAAGAGTCAACTTTTAGCAAATCTCATAATGAAGCTTTGTTAAGGCATTGAATCTATCTTGAGATTAATTCACCTGAAAATAATTGAAAAAATATCCTTTCCAGGAAATGTAGCTGCTTAGATAATAATTCTATTCCATTACAAGAAAAACAACAAAATAATCATCAAACAAAATTATAGCTATGAAGCATTTGTACATATACTCAAAAAATAATTTTTGCAAAACTACTATGTGCCAAGTACTGTTCTAGGCACTTGATGAGTAAAAATGAAATGAGGTATAAATTCTAAGGAGCCAACAGTCTCCCAGGAAACTCAGAAAATTACAAAATAAGTTAAATTCAGAGAGTGATAAGTGCTATGAAGAAAATAAGACAGGTGATAATGCTAATGTGCAACCCGTGGATTTCTACAGATTTGATTTGTGGTAAAACTTTCATCATTTGATGAAGATTTCAGTTGATTCCAGTATTGGACTATTATAAAAATATATAGCTGCTAATATTTGTGTACAGGTCTTTATGTGGACATGTTTTTATTTCTTTTGGCTAAAAACCTAGGAGTGGATTGCTGAGTCTTATAATGGGAGTAACTAATATAATTTTTGCCTTAAGGATTACACTCTTAAAAGATATATAAACAAAGTCTGAATACAGACTTCAAATAAGTCTTGAATGATTTGGTATAAATATATATCAAAAATATTAATGATAGTAGATCATATTACATGTTGGTTTTAAAGAGAAGGTACAGTTCTTTCAGAAAAGGAATATAGACATGATTTGTCATTCCCACATGTTAGAGAACCAAAGCATCTTTTAACCTACAGAGTCATCTCAAGGTGACTAATGGTAAATTACCTCTATAATTATAATTAATTACAACATATATAGCAAATATTATGTTAAATTCGGTCTTATTTTTGCATCATTTTATTTTAGTGATAGACAACATATAAATAATTTAATATTTACTTAAATATTTTAAACCTTCAACTCTGACTTTTCCTTGTTAAGGAAGTTGTTAAACTATACATTATTACTCTAATTCTTATTACATTATTAGTATTTTCACATATCAGATACTAATCTTCTAAAGGGAAATATCAAAATTCCCAAGAATTGAACAGAAGAGTAATATTGGAGAAAAGAGAAGCTCATGATAATAGGAATAGATACAGAATGGAACAGAGGTACCAGTACTTAAAACTTTCTACAGTATTTTGTGGAAAATGTCTAGACTATTTATAGGCTATGTTGAAGATTTAAAAAATATTTTACAGGAAGAATTAATAAAAAGTCTGGAGACCTCTTCTTGATGGAAGGTTTGCTGCCGAGAGTAGACTGTGGAGCCTGCTTTACAACAAAAGAGAAAAAAGACTGGACCTTCAGGGCACTCTTTTTTCCTTTTTCTTTTCTTTTTTTAAATTTAACCAGTATTGGAGCATTCTGAGAAGTTATCTCATTAGGTAGTCTAATATTTTCTTTTACCTTCAACTTGATTTATTGAGTTTCTTGCATTCTAAGGAGTGCTTAGTTTCCTTATGGGGGGAAAAAAGGCTTTCACGTTGATTTGTGGCTTTCACGTTGATTTGTTTCAGTTCTCCCTTTTTCTCTCTGTAGGACAAGTTCTTTAGTCAATTAGGCCTGCTTAGATTACTGAGAAATACAACATATGTGGTTCTGCAATAGCCCTTGAGAATCAAGTCAATGCTACACTTTGATATGCATGTGAAATCATAACTTTTTTGCAGATTTAAAGTTTGCTTCACTTTCCTACCTCATTGACATTTGCCCAATTACAAGGAGTTCATTCTACCAGCAGCGGGGAGCCTTGAGAAAACTGTGTCTGAATTTTTTAACAGACTTTTATTCCAAGCTGTTTTATAACACAATATTAGTTCAGATCTCTCTCTTCTTTTTAAATTAGGAAACAACAATACAAATACCTTAAAATATGATTTATTATTGATGTGTATAGCTTAAAAGAAGTTTCATTAATATTATGTGCAGAGAAAATACTTAAATCTTTGTTAATCTATTGCAAAGTATATGTTAAAAATTTCTTTGATAATTTAATTTTCGTATAAGATAAAACACACAAACATAGATTTCCAAAAATCAAACTGGATAAACTTAATAACAAACAGGGTTATAGAGATCACATTGAAAATAGAGATGATTTTAGAATTATTTTAAAGTAAAAATCAACAGAAATTAGTGACTAATGAATCATAATGTTTAAAAGAAAATGAGGGGCTTCCCTGGTGGTGCAGTGGTTAAGAATCCGCCTACCAATGCAGGGGACACGGGTTCGAGCCCTGGCCCAGGAAGATCCCACATGCCGTGGAGTAACTAAACATGTGCACCACAACTACTGAGCCTGTGCTCTAGAGCCCATGAGCCACAACTACTGAGCCCGCGAGTCACAACTACTGAAGCCTGTGTGCCCTAGAGCCTGTGCTCCACAACAAGACAAGCCACCGCAATGAGAAGCCCGTGCATCTCAACCAAGATTAGACCCTGCTCGCCACAACTAGAGAAAGCCCACGCACAGCAACCAAGACCCAATGCAGCCAAAAATAAATAAATTATTTTTTAAAAAAAATTAGAAAAAAGAAAATGAATACTTAATATCTTGAAGGATAAATGACTGAGATATCAGTGAAACTTCTAATAAAAATTATGATTCTCAGAGGTAGCCCATATTTGTAGAATGAGATTAAGAAGTTCATATTGTTGTGATAAATTAGCAATAAGTAAACTGTTCCTTAAGTGGTGACTTTCTGTGTTTGTGTGTGTGTGTGTGTGTGTGTGTGTGTGTTCCAATATAGAATTAGAAATTAAATGCTAGGTAAATGCTAGAAATAGGGCATGTTTTTGTATTCATGTTAACTATTCAATAAAAAAAGCATAGATATATGACATAATTTTTGAAATTATGTTTAGTTGCAAGGCCAATAGTTCCTACAGCAAGAATGCATGGTTAGGAAGTGAGCCACAATACTCTCCTTGTAAATAAAACTATTCTAGGTCACAGAATTCATATCTCAACATAGTTTTGTTATTCTTTACCCTGTTATTACTAAACAGAGCCTCTTGTGAATGAATAAAAATGGTATTTCTCTCTGGCAGACAGTCCAAGAGATAAAGTAAAAACTAATAACAAAAAAAAATCACCTATCAGGATATAAGAGTAGGAAATATTGCTAAGAAAATATTGGTTCTTAGCCAGATAATGGTTTTATATGCATTGAAGGTGGAATGTCCTTAGTGTATCTAAAGTTATTCTACAATGATGACTTGATAAGTAGAGAATGTGCTATTATTTTAAAATAATGAAAATTATAAAGTGACCTACCAAGTGTAAAAATTACTCACAGATGAGAGTTTAGTAAAGGCTAAAAAAGCATTAATCATGTATGAGTATATGCACACATGGAAACTTGAATCAATATGACTGACTCTGGGAAAAAATACAAATCTTAGACACCTTCATGAAGTTTCAGGCAGAGATGAGGCCACTGAAGTGAACACTACTTTGAGTAAATCTTGATTTGAATATGTTACAAAAGATATTTCTTCCAATAAACTAAAATATAAGGGAAATGGCATTAACTGACTATGTGTCACAAAATTATTTCCAACAGATCTAAGCATGCCCATAGGTGAAAAGGATTATTGGCTGGAATAAATGTTCAAATCAATGAAAATAGCCTTATGGAATATAATAGTTCCTTGAACATATATTAATACAAGGAGGGGGGGGAATGCCATAATTTAATTTGGCAAATGACATTTTCATAAGTTACAATCTACTAATTAAATGGAACATGCATGAAATAATATTGGCCTTGGATCTCTACATGGTAATTTTGTAGAGACTATTATATATTTGTAAAAGACAACTACAAGTCATTGTGCCTTAAGAAAGAACCTATGATATGCATAAATCATCCCTTACAGGTACGTCTGATGAGCCAGAAAGTCAAGTGAAGGAAGACTATGTCACCTGGGTGAAATCACCTGTGTTCTATGGCTGGTAAGTTTTATTATGACACTCACTTAAACTACTGATTGTTCTATATTTTTTGTCTTATTTTCAGGTTTCTAGATACAACATTTAATATTAATGTTAATATTAACTACAGTCAATATTACTACAGTCATTCTACAATGCCCACTGATGAGCACATTTAGAATCTTTCAACCTCTGAAAGTTTTATCTTAATTTTTATTTACAGTCTAATTAAGTGTAAGGTGTGTTTTATTGTTTGATGGGGGAAATATAAATATGTGATTTGGAGTATTTGTGGTTTTTGGAAATGTTCATGGAGTCAAACATATCCTGATAAAAAGACCTTTAACCAAATGCGTTCAGTGGGTTGAGGGGTGCAGAGAAAGAGTAAAAAAATCTGTGGAATCCTCAGAATTGGGGGGTTAGATTAACAGAATCATGACAAGTAGTTGAGGAAAAGCAAGATAGATAGATAACAGATAACAAGTCACCCAGCCTGCCAAGGTCAATACAACTGTCAGCTAAATAGCATAAAAGTTAATAATGGATAGTGAGGTCATAAAAATATCTTATATAACATTTTTATGTGAAAGCAAAACCTTAAAATTTAGATTTTGATTTGAAATCATCTCTGTATCTAAGGGATCCATGCAGAACACTTATTATGATAATTTAAGTGTTTATTCTGAGAAGCTGTGAGCAAAATAAAAATCATTAACTGAAACTATAAAATATATGTGCACCTGAAAGTACAAAGAACAAAGTGTTGGTCTGAAAATGAAAACGTGGCACTACTGTCAGCAGTTAGTGTTAATTTTGATACCAGTTTTTCATTTGAGTTTACATAAATTTTTTTCAAATGGCATATTCTGCCAAGTCGAACATTCTTGCTTGCAGCTATATGTATCAAATATTACTAAGTACAAGCTAGAGAAAAAATAAAAATAAAAAAAATGGAACTATCCCATGACTCAAGATGTCATGAACAAGGTTCTTGACATCACAGAGAGATGACTCAAAAGATTTCAACTCAATGTCCCACTTCTGTACACCAATTTACTCTGAAAGATCAGACACCTCCTATTTTTGCATAAAGCAAGCAATTTTAAGATAAGTGCCTTCTTAAGTGTCCTGGTAATTTTGAGCATAATTTTCCTAGAATTTCTAACATATACAATTATAAAGTAATTATGACATAACTATATGAAGTCTACTTATGGTTGCGATTAAAAGATTTGTTAATTTTGGATACAAATAAAATAATGTAGGCCAAGCTGCTGTAATGAATTTATAAGCATAACTAAGTCAGGGAGAGACCAAGTAAAATACTATGGACACTCTTCTGTCAATGCTCATTCTCATTGGTAACAATATGCAGGACCAAAATAAGAACCACTGTCTCTTAACTAACTATACAGCTATTCATGTAAATATCCTCAATAAGCCAATTTTATTTTTTCTAAATATCTATAATGGAAAATATATGTATATTTCTATAATTGTGCTGCTATCCCTCTAGATAGATAGACAAACAGATAGATGTATTCCCCCAAATTATTAGTTTTGTGACTCTAGCAAGTTATATCCCTTCCTTAGGAATTCTGAGGTCTCATCACTGGCTAACTGAAGTTATAATTATATTGTGCCTGTAGTCTTGCTGGGAAAATCTTTGAAGGGTGCTTTGGGATTGACAGCACTCAGAGCAAAGAGATTAAAACTCTGGAGGAATTAAGGGTCAGAGAAAAATAATGGGTGCTGAAAAAATTGCCCTTACAGACATGTTAGTAAAGGAAAATTTCAGTTGCACTTAGTACCAGTTATTCAAATTTCTTGTTCTGCAAAATAAAATGGGAAATATTGAAGTTTTCTGGAAATAGCCCAGATAATGAAAAACCAAAGACTAGGGGAAATGAGGGAGAAGGGTCCTGTAGTCTTAGTGGAAAAAGAAAACTTATAATTATGGTGACAAATTGGCAGGTGTGACTGTTAAAGAGGAAATCTAAGCAGTGAAAATTACTGTAGGGAAAATAGCCATGCCCTATTACTGTAGGGAATAATCTGTTCGTTGTAGGACCAGGCTCTTTCACTTGTACAATGTAGCCTACACTGGTTTATGCCATAATCTCTAATTATTTCCTATGAATTGTCAATTACTGATGCTAAACAGTACTACCTTTTGTGAGATTATCTTGGTTAAACTGAAAAAAACAAAAAAAAGAAGCCGTATTTCATGCTTGTAGTAACATGAGTTAAAAAAAAAGTTGAAGAAGTTAGAGGTTAGGTGAAATCAAGAATTTAGCAGAAATGGAGCAAAAGCTCATAAGAAAAATGTAACCTCTCCAAGATCTTGAAATCACTGGAATTTTCACAGGGTTCCCCTTGGAACATGGGATAGAAGTTCTTGACATTATTGCACTCATTGGGGTTGTATGTTTTGATAACGAGGGAAAGAGGGGTCTCAGAAGTCTGGAAGTTTGGGGGATTTTGCCAGGAGGTTAAACCTTAAGTTAAAACAGAGGTTGATACTTAGAAGGAGGAGTACAAGGAATACCATGGAATACAATTGAAGCCACTGTTTTTCAGTGAAATGGGAATATCACTCATCATGAGTTTTCTCTTTCTCTCTTTTTACTTCCCTCTGTTCTCTCACATTCCAGATTCTCTCTGCCTTTAAAACCACATTCTCAGTTTCTGTCTCTCTTTGTCACTCATCCTTCTATGATTCTTTAAGTTCTCCCTTTCTTCCTTCTTTCTCTTTCTCTCTCTCTCCCTTCCTCCCATCTTCCCTCCCTTCCACCCTTATTCACTTTGTGTGTTTGTGGGGGATGTTTGTGTGTTTCCTCTGTCCATGATCTCTATTATCAGCATCTCTGCAGATTTGCTCTTCTGTAACATGTGGACCAGGTTTTAGTTTCCACTACTGTTTAACCTCAGCTTGAGGATAGTTTTGAATTGTCATGGCTCCATTTATCACCCCAATGATACATGAATTGTGACTGGGCTTCCCTTGCAGCTGACACATTTTTTAAATGTCCCAATTCGAAGTTCTCACAAAAGAGCATTTGACTAAATCAACTTGAGTTTGGTGTATGTCACTGGTTATATCATATGTAGGCAAGGAGGCAAGGTCAGCTGTTCAAATTGTTACCCAGGTCCACCCCTTAGGAACAACCATAGGTGGGGAAGCATCATTTATAAAAATGTATGCTTGAGGAGGCAGTAGCTATTATCTTTACTATAGCTCATGATAATTTTGAATTAAAAATGTTTGTGTGAGATTCCAGAAATGTTGGATTATGACACTTCCTTTTTCTGGAGATTCTGAGTTGACATGATATTTTGAAGTAACTTATGAATTTGGAGACCCCAAAATGAAAATGAAGTAGTGCTAATTACCCATTTGGTTATCAACCAAGTTTATGATTGTTCCTGAGGGTAACTTAACCAGGAAAAAATATTACATACGTTTAAGAACTCATATTATTTCCTACTCTACCATGACTCTTCTGATAAGCAGGAAACCTAAAATCATCAGGGAATGAAACAAAGCCAGAAGGTAGACATGTCTGGATCTTTATGCTTTGGTAATCTTATATGTGGGACAGTAAGAATTGCTCATAAGGAAAAGTCTTAGAATCCTTGCTTCATTGATCACAAGAAGACCATTCAGGATATTTCCCATTCATTATATTCTTAGGCCATTGTACAAATACAATGTAATAGTAGCCATATTGCCAAATTACATATACACATGAAACCATGAAATTAGCTTTTCATGTAATTCTTTGTGAAAATCACACTGTTTTGCTTTGAAGGTAGCTAAAATTATTGTATAAGGTTAGGACGACTAAAGGATCATTATTGGGATCAGATGAGTCTAAGAATAAAATTCCAAAAGACTTTTAAGTATGTGGAGGAAATCATTAATTAACTAGCTAGCAGTGCAGTTCTATTCTCAGATACTACAAGAATAACTGATGACCCTGCCATCATCTTCAACAATCAGCCACCTACCCATTTGACCTTCTACACCTTTGCTCACATGCCAGGCTGAAATGATAGGAAGAACATCTGGGCATCTTGCCTACCCAAAGTCTCCAGGGCTCCTGTTTCTGCTCTGAGCTTAATCTTTATTTAACCTTTGTTAAAGATGGTCTCTGTGTCAGCACTTCTCCACCTACAGTGCACTTTTGTCACTGGTTCCCAATTTAAACACTTAGGGATCAGGAAGCATGACTTTGCCAACCTATGTGATTTTTTTTGTTTGCTTTCTTCCTAAAATTCCAGTAAAGCTTAATCTACTGACCTTAAATATGAGATTGTTGAGTCAGATTCTCCTTGTGCATTAGATACTCCCTTGGCATAAATTTGGCACCATAGGAAGCTGCATTAACTATTAACACATCAATATGTCTCTTATCAAATCACACATCAAAAATTGTGAATGTTTCAACTTTCAGAAAACTGCTGATGGCTCATTTCAAGATGCTAATGAACAGAAAACTCTGACTCGCTGTTTTAGTTGAATCATCAGTTTACTTAATAACATATATTTTTAAACACATGAGAGAAAAATCTTAAGTAAACAACCTAACCTTACATCTAAAGCAACCAGAGAAATAAGAACAAACAAAACCCAAAGAAGGAAAGAAATCATAAAGATCAGAGCAGAAGTAAATGAAATAGGGACAAAGGAAACAGTAGAAAAGATCAATGAAACTAAAAGCTGGTTCTTTGAAAAGATAAACAAAATTGATAAACCTTTAGCCAGACTCATAAAAAAAAAGGTAAAGTGCTCAAATCAATAAAATTAGAAATGAAAAAGGAGAAGTTACCACTGACACCACAGAAATACAAAGGATCATAATAGACTACTACAAACATTGATATACCAATAAAATGGACAACCTAGAAGAAATGAACAAATTCCTAGAAATGTACAACCTTCCAAGACTGAACCAGGAAGAAATAGAAAATATGAACAGACCAATCACAAGTAATGAAATTGAAACTGTGCTTAAAAATCTTCCAACAAACAAAAATCCAGGACCAGATGGCTTCACAGGTGAATTCTATCAAATATTTAGAGAAGAGTTAACACCTATACTTCTGAAACTCTTCTAAAAAATTACAGAGGGAGGAACACTCCCAAACTCATTCTATGAGGCCACCATCACCCTGATATCAAAACTAGACAAAGATAGAACAAAAAGAGAAATATACAGGCCAATATCACTGATGAATATAAACACAAAAATCCTCAATGAAATACTAGCAAACCAAATCCAACAGTATATTAAAAGGATGATACATCATGATCAAATGGAATTTATCCCAGGGATGCAAGGATTTTTCAATATCTGCAAATCAATCAGTGCAGTACACCACATTAACCAATTGAAGAATAAAATCCATATGATCAACTCATAGATGCAGAGGAAGCTTTTGACAAAATTCAACACCCATTTATGACAAAAACTCTCCAGAAAGTGTGCATAGAAGGAACTTACCTCAACATAATAAAGACCATATATGACAAAACTACAGCTAACATCATACTCAATGGTGGAAAGCTGAAAGCATTTCCTCTAGAATCAGGAACAAGGGAAAGATGTCAACCCTCACCACTTTTATTCAACATAGTTTTGGAAGTTTTAGCTGTGGCAATCAGAGAACAAAAAGAAATAAAAGGCACCCAAATTAGAAAAGAAGAAGTAAAACTGTCACTGTTTGTAGTGATGTGATACTATATATAGAAAATCCTAAAGATGCTACCAGAAACCTACTAGAGCTCATCAATGAATTCAGTAAAGTTACAGAATACAAAATTAATACATGGAAATCATTTGCATTTCTATACACTAAAAAAGAAAGATCAGTAAGAGAAATTATAAGGAAATTAACCCGTTAATTAATAAGGAAACAATCTCATTTACTATCACATCAAGAAGAATAAAATACTTAGGAATAAATCTACCTAAGGAGGCAAAAGACCTTTACTCTGAAAACTATAAGAAGATCCTGATGAAAGAAATCGAAGATGACACAAACAGATGGAAAGATATATCATGTACTAGAATTGGAAGAATCAATATTGTAAAAATGACTATACTACCCAAGCAAATATACAGATTCAATGAAATCTCTATCAAATTACCAATGGCATTAAAGAACTAGAATAAAAAAAAATTAATTTGTATGGAAACACAGAAGACCTTGAATAGCCAAACCAATCCTGAGAAAGAAAAACAAAGCTGGAAGAATCAGGTTCCCTGACTTCAAACTATACTACAAAGCTACAGTAATCAAAACAGTATGGTACTGGAACAAAAACAGAAGTATAGATCAATGGAACAGGATAGAAAGCCCAGAAATAAACCCAGGCACCTATGGTCAGTTAATCTATGACAAAGGAGTTAAGAATATACAATGGAGAAAAGAGAGTCTCTTCAATAAATGGTGCTGGGAAAACTGGACAGCTACATGAAAATTAGAACACTGTCTAACACCATACACAAAAATAAGCTCAAAATGGATTAAAGACCTAACTGTAAGACTGGATACTATAAAACTCTTAGAGGAAAACATAGGCAGAACACTCTCTGACATAAATCACAGCAGTATCTTTTTTGATCCACCTCCTAGAGTAACAAAAATAAAAACAAAAATAAACAAATGGGCCCTAATTAAACTTAAAAGCTTTTGCACAGCAAAGGAAACCATAAATAAAACAAATAGACCGAGTCCTTGGTGTTGTGGTATTGGAATCTTGTTGATTGTCGGCCTGTGCGTGCATGCACGACATGGCCTCAAACGACTATACTCAACAAGCAACCCAAAGTTATGGGGCCTACCCAACCCAGCCTGGGCAGGGCTATTCCCAGCAGAGCAATCAGCCCTATGGACAGCAGAGTTACAGTGGCTACGGCCAGTCAACGGACGCTTCAGGCTATGGCCAGAGCAGCTATAGTAGTTCTTATGGACAGACCCAGAACACAGGCTATGGCACACAGTCAACTCCCCAGGGATATGGCTCAACTGGTGGTTATGGCAGTAGCCAAAGTTCTCAGTTGTCTTACGGGCAGCAGTCCTCATACCCTGGCTATGGCCAGCAGCCAGCTCCTAGCAACACCTTGGGAAGTTATGGTAGCAGTTCTCAGAGCAGCGGCTATAGGCAGCCCCAGAGTGGGGGCTATGGCCAGCAGTCTGGCTATGGTGGACAGCAGCAAAGCTATGGACAGCAGCAAAGCTATAATACCCCTCAGGGCTATGGGCAGCAGAACCAGTACAACAGCAGCAGTGGAGGTGGAGGGGGTGGTGGAGGTAACTATGGCCAAGATCAGTCCTCCATGAGTAGTAGTGGTGGTGGTGGTTATGGCAATCAGGACCAGAGTGGTGGCAGCGGCTATGGGGGAGGCCAGCAGGACCGTGGGGGCCGTGGCCGGGGCAGTGGCGGTGGCTACAGCCATAGCAGTGGTGGCTATGAACCCAGAGGTCATGGAGGCAGCCGTGGAGGCAGAGGTGGCCTGGGCGGAAGTGACCGTGGTGGCTTCAATAAATTTGGTGGCCCTAGGGACCAAGGATCACGTCATGACTCTGAACAGGATAATTCAGACAACAACACCATCTTCGTTCAAGGTCTGGGTGAGAATGTTACAACTGAGTCTGTAGCTGATTACTTCAAGCAGATTGGTATCATTAAGACAAATAAGAAAACAGGACAGCCCATGATTAATCTGTACACAGACAGGGAAACAGGCAAGCTGAAGGGAGAGGCAACAGTATCATTTGATGACCCACTTTCTGCTAAAGCAGCTATTGACTGGTTTGATGGTAAAGAATTCTCTGGGAATCCTATCAAGGTCTCATTTGCTACTCGGTGAGCAGACTTCAATCGGGGTGGTGGCAATGGTTGTGGAGGCCGAGGGTGAGGAGGACCCATGGGCCGTGGAGGCTATGGAGGTGGTGGCAGTGGTGGCGGTGGCCGAGGAGGATTCCCCAGCGGTGGCAGTGGAGGACAGCAGCGAGGAGGGGACTGGAAGTGTCCTAATCCTACGTGTGAGAACATGAACTTATCTTGGAGGAATGAATGCAACCAGTGTAAGGCCCCTAAACCAGATGGCCCAGGAGGGGGACCAGGAGGCTCTCATATGGGGGGTAACTATGGAGACAATCGTCATGGTGGCAGGGGAGGCTATGATCGGGGTGGCTACCAAGGCTGAGGCGGGGACCATGGGGGCTGGGGTGGTGGGGACAGAGGTGGCTTTGGCCCTGGCAAGATGGACTCCAGGGGTGAGCACAGACAGGATCGCAGGGAGAGGCCGTATTAGCCTGGCTCCTGAAGTTCTGGAGCAGCTTTCTTCCTGTACCCAGTGTTACCCTCATTATTTTGTAACATTCCAACTCCTGATCACCCACGGGTTTTTTGTGTTGGACTATGTAATTGTAACCATACCTCTGGTTCCCATTAAAAGCCATCATTTTAGTTAAAAAAAAAACAAAAAAAAAACAAAAAAAACAAATAGACCATCTACAGAATGGGAGAAAATATTTGCAAATAATGTGACCAACTAGGGATTTATCTCCAAAACTTACAAACAGGCCATGCAGCTCAATATCCAAAAAACAAACAACCCAATCAAAAAATGGGCAGAAAACCTAAACAGACATTTCTCCAAAGAAGACATACAGATGGCCAAAAAGCAGATGAAAAGATGTTCAACCTCACTAATTATTAGAGAAATACAAATCAAAACTACAATGAGGTATTACCTCACACCAGTCAGAATGGACATCATCAAAAAATCTAGAAACAATAAATGCCGGAGAGAGTGTGGAGAAAAGGACTCTCTCCTACACTGTTCGTGGGAATGTAAATTGATACAACCACTATGGAGAACAGTGTGGAGTTTCCTTAAAAAACTAAAAATAAAACTACCATATAAAATTACTACCAGCAATCCCACTCCTGGCATATATCCAAAGAAAACCATAATTCAAAAAGATACATGCACTGTAATGTTCATTGCAGCACTATTTACAATAGCCAAGACATGAAAGTAACTTAAATGTCCATCAACAGAGGAATGGATAAAGAAAATTTGGTATATATATACAAGGGGATTTTACTCAGCCATAAAAAAGAACAAAATAATGCCATTTGCAGCAACATGGATGGCCTAGAGATTATCATACTAAGTGAAGTCAGTCAGTCAGAGAAGGACACATATCATATGATATCACTTGTATGTGGAATCTAAAAAGATGATACAAATGAACTTATTTACAAAACAGAAACAGACTTCAAAAACAAACTTATGGTTACCAACGGGGAAATGCGGGAGGCAGGGATAAATTAGGAGGTTTGTATTAACATATACACACTACTATTGAATATATATAAAATAGATAATCAACAAAGACCTATTGTATAGCACAGGAAACACTACTCAATATTCTATAATAACCTATATGGGAAAATAATCCAAAAAAGAATGGGTATATGTATAATTAACCAGTTTGCTGTACACCTGAAACTAACACAACATTGTAAAACAACTATACCCCAATATAAAATAAAAATTAAATAAAAAATAAAAGAATGAATTAGAGAAACAAAGCCTTTTGGTGCATGTATCATAAAGTTTAGGTATCAGATACATTTCCACAAACCAGAATAATGCAGAAGCTAAGGGAAGTACCGACTGGAGAAAAATAAGGAGGCAACTTGGCAAATCACTTTCGCAGATACTGGAGTTTGTTAGGTATTCTTCAGTGAGAGGCGAACGCATGCTGGGTTTTGCAGCACATGTGGAGAAATGAAATGTCTATTAGTAAGTATTTAAGGAAACTAAAAATGATTAAAATTTTTTTTTCCAAAAAGTGAAAAAAATCTGTAACAAAGCTGTAAATGATTGTATATAGTTGTTTTTTCTTATTATGTTAACAGCCAGAACATCAGCTGGAATAAATAAATAGCACTACGGTATGTTTACCTTGGGCAGAGCTCGTACATGTTCAGCAATGGTAAGATCCTCTGAGAAAATAATTGTTTCACGACAGATAACTCACAAGTGTCAGGCTGCTTAGCACCCAGACATAAGTGCCATAACCTCTACTGATTAATATCAGTTCACATTATCATCATCAGTTAAACAACAGCTATTTTCAAATTCATGCATGTTAACAAAGTGAAATGAAAAATGTCTCTAATCTGAATTTCCATAATAATAATATAAACACATCAGCCTTTATATAAAAGGGTTATGATAAGAAGGAAAAACACATGCGGAGGATGTGGTATCATCATGGAACTGTCAACTGGGATAAAAATGATGAAAGGTATCAATCCAATACATTCCTGTCAGGCTGTAAAGTTACCTCAAAATACTTCTTTGAAACACTTCATTTTCTTTCCATCCAGATAATTCTCCTTCTCATTCTACCAGAAAAGAACCACTTGCTCTACTTATAGTTCAGTATTTATTTTAGTCCTTCAAAGATCTACTTACCCTAACCCCCTTCCCTGAAGTTTGGGTGTTTTTTTTATCAAAGTGATGTCTCACTGATTCAGCTACTAATCTTGCAACACCACCTATTCTATCCTCTTCATGGGTAAACGACCACACCAATCCAGTCCCTCAAAAATGGTCAGTAATTCAAACAAGTACAATCTTTAATAGGAAATTAGGAAAGAGATAGAAAATTCTGAGAGTTTATAGAGCTGTGGCCTACTTGATTGCTGCTGAAATGGATTTTCTGTGATCAGTGGCCTGATTTTGGTCTAGAGGGTTCTAACACTATGTGTTCCAATCTGTATTTTGGGCTTTGTGCTTTTAATAACTGGAGTACGGGTGGGAACTTATTTGGGTCTTTCTGAAGTGTTACATGCATAAGGAACAATAGTGAATTAACTGTGGTGCACCAAGAACTGAAGACAAGATGCCCAACCCTACCCTGCATCTTAGAAAACTTGGCACTGCATAACCTCCTTAGAACATAGATGTCACCTAAAGAAAAATAGGAGTGAGATTTAAAATTCTGTTGAATTAAGTTTTCAAATGTATTTAATTTTGTCAAATGAGGGACTTTGAAAGGCTTACGAACTGAAGTTTCATCACTGGCATACTTACACTTTCAAACTGAGATTTATATTCCCTCTAAATTGATAACAACTAGCAGACATCACTATGTAATCACTATATTTTTCTTGCTTTTGAAAATTATACTGGATCATTGATGTTAATCATCACAATAAAAATCTATTTTCAGATATGAGACAACTTTTCATTTATTATTTTTTATTTAAAAAGTATTATTTTTTCTGGATATCTACCACAGAGATTTCAAACCTAATGGTTTGATACTTATGGCTTCAAAGATCTGTTTCAAGGTAAATTTCTAGGTACATACTCATTATAACCCTACACTCTTCATTCCACTTAGAGGCTAACTAACCAATTTCTAGCTCAGTTTTGGCTCCTACTTTTTCTTTGATCGTGAATACATTTCCTCCACTTCCAAAAACATGGAATTCTTTTTACCTTCAAGACATACGGGTAACTTGATGCTAGTTAGAATTTTTAAAAATATGAATTTATATATACAAACACATTTATTTCTATTTCTATATCACTCTCTCTCTCTCCACAAGTTAAACTGATACTTCAAATTACAATCCAACTCTGCAGAATTTATTCTAACCTTCTCTGTTAGTTTGTAACTACTTTCTCTGAAAGTGAGAGACTTGGCTCTCATTACCTCAATATATCTACTTATTTTTGGAAAATTTATAATCCTTGAAGATTTATAAAATAATTTTGGAATTTCTAGCACATACTTCTATGGAACACAAACTACAAACTAGAGTTCAATATCTGTGTACAGTACTTTCTACTGTCTTTAACCTTAGAGTATATAACCAAAATACTGCTTTTCCCACCTTACTTTTTCCCAGATTGGTAGTGCTTTTCTTCCCCACCCCGGTCACTGTGACTATGTGATTCATTTGTTATTGTTTATATTGCATATGGGTCCTATTATGGGTTGAATTGTGTCCCCTCCAAATGGTATCACCCTTCATACGTTAAAGCCCTGATTCCTATTGCCTCAATTATTTGGAAGTAGGGTCTTTAAAGAAGTGATTAAGTAAAATGACACTGTTAGGGTGGGCCCTAATTAACCTGACTAGTGTCCTTACAAGAAGCAGAGATTTGGGGCTTCCCTGATGGCGCAGTGGTTGAGAGTCCGCCTGCCGATGCAGAGAACACGGGTTCGTGCCCTGGTCCGGGAAGATCCCACATGCCTTGGAGTGGCTGGGCCCGTGAGCCATGGCCGCTGAGCCTGCGCGTCCGGAGCCTGTGCTCTGCAATGGGAGAGGTCACAAGGATTTGGACACACAGAGAGACACCAGGGATGTGCACACACATAGAAAAGACCATGTGAGGATGAGACAGGCTGGGGCCTGGGACCCTTTGCTGCAATGCTTGCCCCTGGGCACACGTCTCCTCAAGCAACAAAATACAAAGAAACTGTATGGGACTAAAAATAACTGTGTGTATGTGCAGTTGGGGAAAATTCTGGACAAAAGATACAAAAAGACCAAAAACCCCAACTGCCACTTCTGAAGAGCTGGGATCATTTCTACCTACTCCCTGTAGATTAACAATATTATTAGTATTAGTTTTTGGTTTATCCTTCCCTCATTTCCTTCTCTCTCTGGCTTTCCTTCCTTCCCTTTTTCTTTCTTCCCTTTTCTTTCCCTTTTCCTTCCTCCTTGCCTCCCTTTTTTCCTTTCCTCCTCCCCCCCACCATTCCTCTCTCTCCCTTCTTTTCCAAAAATGTTAAAAAGACACAAATACTATATATTTCCTTACTTCTTCCTCTTTCTTACACAAAAGTAGCATATCATATATAATTTTTGCACATTACTATTGCCAAATTCCTTTCCAAAAGTACAATTTTTTATTCCTACCAGCAATGAATAAGAGTGTTTCTCCAAATCAAACATTTCTTACCTATCAAATCATCAAAAATCATAGTTGGAATGAAGTGAAGTATCTACAAGCAACTCTATTCCTATCAAGGAAACTGCTTTATTATTGCCATGGCCACACTGCTTACTGACTAGGCATTAAGTCAACTTAAGACCCTCCCACTGTGCCTTCACTTAGTTGAAGAAGAATGGATGTCTAAATATATCTAGAAGATGCTGTGTGAGCCATCACTGTTTTAGACAAGCAGCTATAATTGAGGAAACCAATCAGATTCTCTTTCAGGGACTTTTTACTCTTAAAGACATGAAAAGAAAAAAATCAGTTAGTTGGGAGCTATAGATATAGAGACAGAAGCTAAAATATTATTCAGGAATATCATTTTACTGTTTCTGAAAGACCAATTACTTAAGGTCCAGTGGATCACCTAGAATTGCTGATGGACTTTTAGAATTACTTCTGTGACTCAAACAAGCTTCTCCTTGGAAGAGACATGGCCGGGTGTTTATTTCTATCTGTCTTACTTCTCTAATCTTGGAGAGAGGGCACTGTAAGTTAGATGACTGAACGTGTCTCTGTTTCTTAAAACTTAAAATAGCTGAATACCACTGTTCCATCTAAGGAAAATAATTCCACAGTTGTTTCATTCTGAGGAAAAAAATGTTTATATTGGCAGAGTCAAGTGTACTTTGTCATTGTAAATTTTTTGAGAGAAGATAAGAAAACGTAAATTTTATGAGACAAAATAAGAAAATGTAGTCTATAATCTGTCAAATATTCAAACAATGTGCTCAGGGAATAAAAACATTCAAAAAATTTCCTCTATGTTTCTTATCAGTTAGAAGAAGTGTCTGATTTTTTTTTCAGTTTTAATATGAACCAGTCATAAATTCTCTAAAGCATCTACCAAGAGGAAGCATTTTGAGCAGGATCTGAGGAGTGAGTTTAAGGATGAATCTGAATTTATCAAAACTAAGTTAACATCTACCTACTTTAGTCTGATCCCTATTTTAATAATCATAGGTGATGACTTTAAGAGATAATGTTTGATGTCCCTGACCCAAAGCAAGGGCTCAAACCCAGCTATTATTACTATTTTTAAAATGACAATATTTACTTCATATGATTTCTATACACAATAATAGAAATAATGTATTTAAAACTCTAAAAACAATGCCAAGCACATATTAAATAATTGGTAAATATTTAAGCTGTACTTTATAGATTACACAAATGCTCTAGGTGCTAAGTATATTGATGTGTGCTCCATATCAATAGAGAGATTTTAGAAATTAAAAACTTTCCCTAAGAGTGGAAATTTTAGAAGTTTAGCGATTGATCCATTTTGTAGGTAATCTGTATTGACTTAGAGAAACTTAGTAAATAGATAATTGATCTGATTTTTATGCAAAATTATTGTATTTCTCTATACAAATTTGACATCTATACTACTGAGAACTCAAGAGAATCCAAAGTTTATTTTGAAATATAAGAATTAGCATCTTGGGACTTCCCTGGTGGCACAGTGGTTAAGAATCTGTCTGCCAATGCAGGGGACACAGGTTCAAGCCCTGCTCTGGGAAGATCCCACATGCTGTGGAGCAACTAAGCCCATGTGCCACAACTACTAAGCCTGCGCTCTACAGCCCGCAAGCCACAACTACTGAGCTCTCGTGCCACAACTACTGAAGCCTGCGTGCCTAGAGCCCATGCTCCTCAATGAGAGAAGCCAATGCAATGAGAAACCCTCTCACCGCAACTAGAGAAAGCCCGCGTCCAGCAACAAAGATCCAACGCAGCCAAAAATAAATTAATTAATTAATTTAAAAAATTAGCATCCCAATTCACTCATCTTTTAATAATCTTCCAATATACAGGGAAAGTAACTTCATCTTTAGAGTAGATTATATCCCTTAACATACTATATATATACATACATACACACACACACACACGTATACACACATATATGCACAGTAACATTTCTTTTTAAGTTTTTGAGCACAATTAAATTTTATACATAGATACACATTCACTTGGGGTCAGAGATATGAGTTAAAAATTTTAAAATGACTTTATAAACTTTAAAAAAATGCTATACCTTCCAGTATGATTTAGGCTTGACTGCTACCTAAAGGAGATGAGCAGCTAAGAGATACCTATCTTCAAATAAAAATTGAAATTAAGAAATATAGATGCACTCTATTGCACTGTGGTGGGGAAATGCTGTTTCTTTTCCAATGGTCTGGAGCAAGAGCTGTGTACCTCCAAATTTCACATTTAGCTGCATTACCATGGTTGGCTTCAACCCAGCAGCAAAATAATCTGACAGGGTCATTTAAAAAAGGGCTAGAAGTGGATGGTATGACAGCAATTTGCTAAATTCAAATAATAACATGATTATTGGTATGGAAAAAAGTGCTAATAAGGTGTCCTGCTATCTGACTCTGTGCCTTATTTTCAGTGATCTGTGGTTGGATTCATCATAAGCCTTATATAATGATAAACATTGTGGTACATTTATGAATAAAATGACTAAAAAGTCAAAAACAGATCCATTAAGCAAAGTGACTTTAGATGCTAAAGTGCTAAATCAAATGAAAGGATCTTATTTGGATTCAAAAACTACCATTAAATGGAACGAAGCTGTCATATGAAAGAATGAGGCAAAGCACAACAATATAATAGGCACTAATCCTTGCTTTTATAAAAATCAAGGACATATTGTATTTGTGTACATTTTGCTATGATGTTAACATAGAATACAAATTAAGCCTGACTTTAAAAATTAAGTCCAATGATAAGTATAAGAGAATAAGAAAAACATTTCAATAATAGGAGTTAAAATGACAATCATACTTATTGTTCTAGTTGGATAAATACAATAACTTAATGAAAAGGTCCAAAGGAAACCTTTTCAGGTTTTTAATTGAATTTAAAACAAAAATGCCCATATCATAGCTTTATACCTGATATTTTATATCTGTTGAACTTTGTAAGAAGTAGTAATTTATCTTTCAGCTTTCACTTTATTTTTAAATGATGTTAATTTAATAGACACTTTTAAGAATTAAATATGATTTAAATTGTTATTACAAAAGGGAAATTTCTTTTCTATAAATGTGAGGAGGAAAAAAGAAAACAGATTTTAACAAATACCAAAAAAATGAAATGAAAGATTTTTTTAAAGTTTTTAAGTGTATAATAAAATACTTTATTATTGGACTTAAATTAGTATGTTTCAATCATAGAGAATGACAGAGAGAGAACTAAGAAGTTTTTTTAAGAGTGACCTAGACCTACTTGTCTTTAAAGGAAAGTGAGTTGTCATGAGCAATGTAAATTCAATACCCAAGATCTTGTTCCTTAGTCAGTATTTTTTATTTTTTCTATTTTTCTCTTTGTTTACTGCTTTGTAAAACTGAATTTTTAATTTTATCATTTTTACAAATGTAGAATGGATACCTTAATAAATGCATCAGATGTAATAAAATACCTATTTTATAGAACTACATATACATAATTTTTTATACAGAAATGTTGGAATGGTTAATTTTAGGTCAACCTGGCTGGCCACCAGGTGTCCAGATTAAACATTATTTCTTGATGTGTCTGTGAAGGTGTTTCTGAATGAGATTAGCTTTTGAATTGGTGGACTCCCGTAAAGTAGATTGTCCTCCACAATGTGAGTGGATATCATCTAATCCAGTAAATTCTTGTAGAGAACAAAAGACAGAGGAAGAGGAATTAACCCCTTTTTTTTACCCTGACTGATTGCTTGAGCTGGAACATGGATCTTCTCTTGCCCTCTGAGCTCCTAGTTCTCAGGTCTTCAGATCTAGACTGGAATCTACACTATCAGCTTCCCTAGGTTTCTAGCTCACAGAGTGCAGAATGTGGGACTTCTCAGACTCCATAACTACATGAGTCAATTCTCTAAGACAAATCTCTTCATATATATATATATATATATATATATATATATATATATATATATATATGGTTCTGTTTCTCTGGAGAACTCTGATTAATAAAAATGTTTAAATCTGTTTAGTAATTTTTGGCTATGGTGTATGTCTCCCTATATATAAGTATTCAGTTATGATAGGTAAGGGTTTTTGGTTGTTGTTGTTTAGTTTGTGGGCTTTTTTTTTGCAATCCAAGTACAGTAGTATACCTCAAACAAATGCATATCTTTAAGTATCTTCTCCAAACTCCAGATATTTTAAAATATTGGTGTCAACTAAATTTTGGTTTAAGATTGGATTCCTGCTGCATTAAAATTTAAAATATTTTAGAATTTTATCTGTTTAAAGAAACCAAAGTAACTAGTTTTCATCAAACAGACAAATACTACAAGCTTGAATTATTTAAGCATTGAATGGTTGGAGAATGAAGAGATGCTTTAAATAAAACACAGATTTCTTATTGAAAATAATGTGCAGACAGGAGAAACATTTTTGGTCTCCTAGAAGCCCCTGGAAACCAAGGTAATACAAGGAAATTGATACAGATAAAGATAACATCGCCACAGGCATATTGACTAAACCTATGCAGTGTATGGGAGTAGATCTGGTACTGGTATTCTCATTATATTCCTTATTTGAAAGGAGGAAGACTGAACAGTAGATTTTAGCTGTGATGCACAGAAATAAAGGTTTTTCTTTCTGAGTCTTAAGATTGAGTAAAGATTTTCTCAGAAAAGACAGTTAACCTAAATACCAAGGTAAGGACTAAATTGAAAACTTGATATCTATAATGAATAAAAATACAGATTTATTTTCAACATATAAGAATTGCTTCTTTTTAAAGTAGAGGAGTAGAACTAACTGCTGAACAATCATCAACAGGAAGACACTGGAACTCAACAAAAAAGATACCTCACATCCAAAGACAAAGGAAAAGCCACAATGAGATGGTAGGAGGGGTGCAATCACAATAAAATCAAATCCCATAACTACTGGGTGGGTGACTCACAAACTGGAGAATACTTATACCACAGAAGTCCACCCACTGGAGTGAAGGTTCTGAGCCCTATGTCAGGCTTCCCAACCTGGGGGTCCGGCAATGCGAGGAGGAATTCTTAGAGAATCAGACTTTGAAGGCTAGCGGGATTCGATTGCAGGACTTCGATAGGACTGGGGGAAACAGAGACTCCAATCTTAGAGGGCACACACAAAGTAGTGTGCACATTGGGACCCAGGGGAAGGAGCAGTGACCCCATAGGAGACTGAACCAGACCTACCTGCTAGTGTTGGAAGGTCTCCTGCAGAGGTGGGGGGTGGCTGTGTCTCACCGTGAGGACAAGGACACTGGCAGCAGAAGTTCTGGGAAGTACTTCTTGGCATGAGCCCTCCCAGAGTCTGCCATTAGCCACACCAAAGAGCCCAGGTAGCCCAGGTAGGCTCAAGTGTTGGGTTGCCTTAGGCCAAACAACCAATAAGGAGGGAACCCAGCCCCACCCAACAGGAGACAAGTGGATTAAAGTTTTACTGAGCTCTGTCCGCCAGAGCAACACCCAGCTCTACCCACCACCAGTCCCTCCCATCAGCAAACATGCACAAGCCCTTAGATAGCCTCATCCACCAGAGGGCAGACAGCAGAAGCAAGAAGAACTACAATCCTGCAGCCTGTGGAACAAAAACCACATTCACAGAAAGCTAGACAAGATGAAAAGGCAGAGGGCTATGTACCAGATGAAGGAACAAGATAAAACCTCAGAAGAACAACTAAATGATGTGGAGATAGACAACCTTCCAGAAAAAGAATTCAGAATAATGATAGTGAAGATGACCCAGGACCTTGGAAAAAGAATGGAGGCAAAGATCGAGAAGATGCAAGAAATGTTTAACAAGACCTAGAAGAATTAAAGAACAAACAAACAGAGATGAACAATACAATAACTGAAAGGAAAAATACACTAGAAGGAATCAATAGCAGAATAACTCAGTCAGAAGAACGGATAAGTGACCTGGAAGACAGAATGGTGGAATTCACTGCTGTGGAACAGAATAAAGAAAAAAGAATGAAAAGAAATGAAGACAGCCTAAGAGACCTCTGGGAAAACATTAAATGCAACAACATTCGCATTATAGGGGAGAAGGAGAAGAGAGAGAGAAAGGACCCAAGAAAATATTTGAAGAGATTATAGTCAAAAACTTCCCTAACATGGGAAAGGAAATAGCCACCCAAGTCCAGGAAATGCAGAGTGCCATATAGGATAAACCCAAGGAGAAACATGCAGAGGCACATAGTAATCAAATTGGCAAAATTAAAGACAGAAAAATTATTGAAAGAAGCAAGGGAAAAATGACAAATAACATACAAGGGAACTCCCATAAGATTAATAGCTGATTTCTCAGCAGAAACTCTACAAGCCAGAAGGGAGTGGCATGATATACTTAAAGTGATGAAAGGGAAGGACCTACAACCAAGATTACTCTATCAGGCAAGGATCTCATTCAGATTCGATGGAGAAATCAAAAGCTTTACAGACAAGCAAAAGCTAAGAGAATTCAGCACCACCAAACCAGCTCTACAACAAATGCTAAAGGAACTTCTCTAAGTGGGAAACACAAGAGAAGAAAAAGACCTACAAAAACAAACCCAAAACAATTAAGAAAATGGTAATAGGAACATACATATTGATAATTACCTTAAAAATGTAAATGAGCCTTATAATAAGTAGATAAGCCAGACACAAAAGAACAAATATTAGATGATTCCAGTTATATGAAATACCTAGAAGAGACAAATCTATAGTGACAAACAGTAGATTAGTGGTTGCCAGGAGCTGGAGGAGAGGGGGAATGGGGAATGACTTGTTAATGGTATGAGATTTATTTTGGAGGTAATGAAAATACTCAGTAATTAGACATTGGTGATGGTTGTACACCTTTGTGAATATACTAAAAAGCACTATAATTTACACTTTAAAAGTGAGTACTATGGTATGTGTATCAAATCACACACAGAAATAATAATAAGGGGTGAGGCAAAATGCCTCAAATAGGATAACTCCTTATGGAAACCAAACTGTTTCATATGTTTATAATCTGAAGAATTTACACAGACCTCTCACTTAGGCAAGACTTCTGTGCAATATATGGACTCAACTTGGAGCCCAGTGAAACATTTATTAGGAAATCTGCTGGGAACATCTTTCCCAGACTTCTTCTATCGTATTTATAATTCTCATTCCATGGTAATCAAGCTCCTTTTAGTGCTTATATTTGACTGAAACGTGGTTCTCTTCTGTACTTCTGTAGCCATCTTATGGGGAATAAGTTCTTGGGTTAGAAGTAAGGTTTTTATTCTCCTAGTTACTGTGACCATGCCCAAAATACCATTCTTACTATCTCATATAAATAAAACCAGAACTTCTCCAATGAAGTTCTTTCTGGCTAATTCTCCCTGATACCACCTTGTTATGGTCAATTATAGATACTCTTGCAGCAAAAAAAACCCTTATTAAAATGATTCAGTCTTCCCGGATCCCACCTTAAAATTCCTAGGAAAGAATGTGATTCTTTCTAGGCTTACCCGATGAAATTTATTTCAGGAATTAGTTTCTTCCTGGTTACAATCTTTCCTCTTTATTTTTATCTTTACTCATATTACAAACATGATGAAGGTTCCCAGAATGTGGCTCCAGGTTTAAGAGATTGAGCAACAGTTCTCCAAAAAAAAGTTATGGATTTAGCAATTATCCCTACTAGCACCACAATACAAGCATACCTCAGAGGTATTGCCAGTTTAGCTCCTGACCACTGCAATAAAGCAAATATTGCAATAAAGTGAATCACACAAATTTTTTGGTTTCCCAGTGTATATAAAAGTTATGTTTACACTATATTGTAGTCTAAGTGTGTGATATCATTATGTTTAAAGAAATGTACATACCTTAATTAAAAAATATTTTATTGCTGAAAATGCTAACCATCATCTGAACCTCCAGGGAGTCATAATAGTTTTGCAGTTGTAACATCAAAGATGACTGATCACAGGTACCATAACAAATATGGTGCCAATAGACTCGCTTGACCCAGGTTGCCACAAATAGGATATCTGTGAAGCACAATAAAGTGAAGTGCAACAAAAGGAGCCATGCCTGTATTTGTTTTTTTAATATGGACCATTTTTAAAGTCTTTATTGAATTTGTTACAATATTGCCTCTGTTTCATGTTCTGGTTTTTTGGCCATGAGACATGTGGGATTTTAGCTCCTTGACCAGGGATTGAACCCACACCCCCTGCATTGGAAGGTGAAGTCTTACCACTGGACTGCCAGGGGAGTCCCCATGCCTGTATTTTTTTAATTAAATGGGATACTTAGACATGGCTGAGCCTGAGATTTAAACATAGGTTAAAATGACCCTGTGCTCCATTTGACTAAATTATATGCCTCCTTGAATAACTTAATCAGCCATATTTGAGTGCAAGAAACAGACTCCTCAAACTACATCAAATAAGGGATTACATTTTTAGGATAAACATAAAATCTCAGAGAAACATCAGATTAACTACATGAAAACTGAAGTGGAAATATGATTCTAGCAATTGAAGCTGGAACTTAATGCTGAATTCAAAGTAACTCTAGGGACCTAGTCAGTGGTTCTTATCACTTTGCTCTACTGTTCTGCCACAGATAGATCAGTGAGCTTCACATGGTCACTCCTAGCATCTGTTCCTGTATAACTTCAATTTACAAATCTTTCTTCATGGTCGCTAACACGTTATATATTGCACTTATACACTATTATGTTTGGCTAACACTTTTTTTTTACCTGGTTCTTTTACAACTTTTGAGAGAGAACAATTAGTTCAAGTCCTATTAAAAAGTAAATTCACATATAAATATGGAATCTGTGCCCTTGGGTCAGTTTTAAACTTCTTGAACTGTTACTAGCTCTCTCTGTTACCAAAAGGAGTGCAGTTTGCGTTGTGAGTGAGGCAACAGTCCTTAGAAGATAGTATAGGCAGCATAGTTACCCTGAGTGACACAATTAGTACCATTATTCTTGAATGCCATGCCCCAACAATGTTTTCTCTATGTATATAATTTCAAATGTCTTTCAGCTAAAATGTTCATACTTTCAATGGGCAATATCAAAAACTCTCTTTCTTTCCCTCACTGGGAACACCTCCAAGCCATATCCTAATTTTTTTCTAGAGATGGTCTTCTAAGTTCCTTTGTGGCAGTGGTTCTCAACCTGGTTAACACGTTACTGTAACCTGGAGAGATATCAAAAAGCATTGATGTCTGGACCCCATCCCAAACCTATTAAATTAGAATCTCTTGGGGGTAGAACACAGATACTGACATATTGTAAAAGCTCCCCTGATGATACAGATCCATAATTTTTAAACACTGTCAATCTCAAAGTCCACAATCTCTAGGTGATGACCATTTCTTTTCAAAACCTATAATGACTTATTCGGGGTTTTATTTACTCTCATCAGTGGGCAGCCAAACTACCACAAAGTGGCATAGGTATAGATGTGGAAGAAAGTACCGAATTACACAGGTTCAGTTTCAGCTCTAATGTGCAAAGTGTTTGATCTCATCACTCCTGTTCTTAGAACAAGATAAAGCTACGTGAACTAAGAATCAATGGTTTTTCTTGGACACTAAGGTTGCAGGGCACACAATTGCCATAAAACCTGGAAAGACAAGTGCATCCAGAGAGATAGAGCAAGGTGGGTCTGATTACCTGAAGCAGAAACTACAGGATTAATATACTGCTAGGAACACTTAAATGGCAATTTTGGTGAGTTGCTGGAGGCAGAGTATGGAATAGAGAGTGAGAAACTTCTGAGGGGAACATTCTTAGGGTTTCCCTAAACTTTCATGAACTCCCCCTCTAGGAACCTGACCAGGTTCTCAATTTTAGGGTTCAGGAGAATCCTCTGGGGGGCTTCCCTGGTGGTGCAGTGGTTAAGAATCCACCTGCTAATGCAGGGGACATGGGTTCGATCCCTGGTCCCGGAAGATGCCACATACTGTGGAGCAACTAAGCCCATGCACCACAACTACTGAGCCCGTGTGCTGTAACTACTGAAGCCTGCATGCTTAGATCCCATGCTCCTCAACAAGAGAAGCCACCGCAATGAGAAGCCCGCGCACTGCAATGAAGAGTAGCCCCCAGCTCACTGCAACTAGAGAAAGCCCACTGCTGGCTCTGGAGGGGGAGGAGGAGAGCAACTATTATGAAGTGTGGCCAAAGCATTTTCCATAAGACAAGCCTAGTCTCCAGGTGAAAGGACTTTGCCAGAGCTCAATTCTGGAAACAAACTCTGGCTGGGAGAGAGAATTTCTCCCCATTCCAGCACTCTCCAGGCTTCCTATTTCACCTAAGGGGTGAAAAAGCATTGTCAACAAGAGACACAGCTTGAAGGAGATAGACTGTGTATGTTGCAGTCAGGGAAAGAGTAGGGGACAGGAAAAAAGCTATACCACTGAAGGAGAAAAAGAAACACTTGCAAAACTGAGACCCCAAATTGAGGATGTTTGAACTACTGTGGGGACGTTTGGGTGTGCTAAATAGCACTTTGCCAGGCAGCCACATGAAAGATTCATGAGGCCTGTTTTACAAGTCAATAGGATAATGCAGTAAAGAGAATTATGATAAATCAGTGGACAAATATACATCTATTTTTAATACAGTGACCCCAGCCAGTGGTTAGCTTGACTTTAAGGATTTAATTCTAGCCTGCCCAGCTCTCCATATCTCACCAATAAGATAACTCAATCCATCAACGGGAAGGAAAAAATAGAGGGTTTAAAAACTCCTAGATTGCTCACTCTAATACTATACATTACTGAGCCTGAAGCAAAGTCCCCTCATTGAAAAATGAGGACAGATGCCAACAATATTGGTGACTTCTAATATGTTGTGCCCACATGCCATACTTGGAATAGTCTTCCTTCTGTTTTCCTTTTGTACAATCAGTAATTTGTTTTGGTAAATTTCTCTGTAAAGTAGTCTGTAAAATATTTGAGGAGTGGAGAACCACTGATATATTGATCTCAGTGTGAACTAAACATAGGCTTTTGTATGGTAGGTTGATGTTTTCCTGGCCATATATGTGTGGGACCTTAATGTTCATGGGAATATCATGGTTTATGATGAACTAAAGAAAAAACACCAGAGGATTCCCATCCCCAATATGTGAAAGATATTAATACTCAGTTTTAATTGATCCTACAAGACCAACAGGTCTACCTCTTTCTTACCATATACATTCCCCATTAACTCCCCTTCCCATAGCCCTGTCAGAACTGGCCACTGCCTGAGAATGTTGATGAAAGAACGCTTATTATAATATAGAATATTCATTTACAGGTCTTAATCTTTATTTCTTTACAACCTTATCAAAGACTCCTCTCGTATGGAAAGTGTTTTCATGATTGTATAGCTGGGCCCCTGCCAGAACCCAATCACATGGCCCCTACTGCAAGTTGGCTGAGAACTGTGGAAGTGCTCATGAATATTCAATGATTGTTAATTGTCTGCCACCGACTTCCAGGAGCAGAGTCCTAATATGACTAGGTTCTTCCTAGTTGAATTCCCTCAGGGAAATTAAATTTGGGATATTCTGCTTTGCTCTCACTTTGCTAAAGCCCAGCAGATATAACCAACTCAATGCACAATTATTAAATTTTTAATCACTTTTAAATTATCCTATGATTTTAACTATGCAATTCCACAAAGTATTCTCAGGGCTTTAATTGCCATGTATATGTAGCATTGCAAAGATCAACAAATCCATATCTCTAGTCCATCCACTTCTGAGCTTGAAACCCCCACAGTTCCCCTATTGGATATTTCCACCACAAGGTCTGAAATATGTTTCAAACTCAGCATGTCCAACAATAATTAAATCTTTCTCTTGGCCTCAGACCTATACCTTTCCTTCTGTTTTTCATCTTATTAAAATGGTATTGACAGTTTCCTACTAGTTCAAGCCACAGACCTGAACATTATTGTTATTTCTTCAATTTTTTTCTCCGCCTTTCCTCATTAAATTTGTCAGCAAGGCTGTCTGATTTTATCTTATGCTATCTTATTTCCAACTCTATTTCTTCATTCCCCTGTCTCAGATCAATAGTGTCTCTTTCCTTGGTTGAATGATCTCCAATCCATTCCTCACTCTACAGTCAGAGTGACCTTAATAAAAGAAAAATCTTATATCAGTTTCTTACTTAATGGAGTCAAAGACTCAAAGACTCTCATTACCCTTAAATGTGTTTCAAAATACTTAACATTTACAGAGTGCTGCAAGGTCTGTTCCGTGTCTAACTCTCTGGCCTTATGTCTCATATATTTCAGTCATTACTGACCTTCTTCCCTTCTCTTTCCTCTTTGATTTGCTATTCATACATACTGGTTCTGTACTTGAATGATTCTGCATCCTCCTCCCCATACACTCTCAACCCTTGTCAGGTTAATCCCTAACTTCCCTTCAAGTCTCACCTTAACTATCTTTTTCCTCAGAAAGCTTTATTTCATTCTTATATACAAGTTAGGTATTTTACCTATGTAGTACTGCAATTCTTCCATTATAGATCTAATGTATATCTAATTATAATTATCTACTCAAATGAGTAAGTCTGTTTACCTTGCTCACTCTTCTTGACATTGAACATGATTTAATTTTAATCTAAATTTTACTTAGATTTAATATTTTAAATTTGATTTAGTTTTATTATTTCATTTAAAATTTTTTTTACATCTTTATTGGAGTATAATTGTTTTACAATGGTGTGTTAGTTTCTGCTTTATAACAAAGTGAATCAGTTATACATATACATATGTTCCCATATCTCTTCCCTCTTGCGTCTCCCTCCCTCCCACCCTCCCTATCCCACCCCTCTAGGTGGTCACAAAGAACCGAGCTGATCTCCCTGTGCTATGCGGCTGCTTCCCACTAGCTATCTATTTTACGTTTGGTAGTGTATATATGTCCATGCCACTCTCTCACTTTGTCACAGCTTACCATTTTAAATTTTTGATACTGTACATTTTCTAAACTGAAATCCCATACCATAATATTCTCATTTGTTGAACAGCTGTATTATGTTGAACAGTTCCTGAGTATACACTATTGAACAACTTCTTTTACCTATATAGTTCTGCAGTAATTAGTAACAAGCATCATTGAAAAAAATTTACACGTACTCATTAATTGTTCCAAAACTCCTGCTCTAATTATTAGCATTTTAAAAATTGCTGTGTCAGGACAAATAAAAATTAATGTATATCATATGATCAATAGCCTTGAAAAATAAACTTTACCTAATCAGTGCTTGTATAAAAATGAGAAAGCAGGGCTTCCCTGGTGGCGCAGTGGTTGAGAGTCCGCCTGCCGATGCAGGGGACACGGGTTCGTGCCCCGGTCCCGGAAGATCCCACGTGCCGCGGAGCGGCTGGGCCCGCGAGCCATGGTCGCGGAGCCTGTGTGTCCGGAGCCTGTGCTCCGCAACGGGAGAGGCCACAGCAGTGAGAGGCCCGCGTACAGCAAAAAAATTAAAAAAAATAAAAAAAAAAAAATGAGAAAGCAAAACATTATATAAACCCTATCTTTAAAACTGCCTCTCTGAATACGTAACAATGGGGAAATTGTGCCTACTGTATTTCTAGAATATAAATGAAAATGTTTTTATAATAAAAATGTGGTTTATGCTTTACTTAATCATTGTAAATTTCATGAATATTTATGACACTATCCATAGGTCCATCCCAATAGTTATTTTGATAAAGTTTTTAAAAGTTTTAAAAAATATTTTAACATGAAAAAATGCCAGATATATCTTCTAAAATTTATAATGTTCATGGTGCTGTTTAGCTTGCAAATGAGATTCTATTTCTTAATATACAATTATTCAAAATTGAGAGATGGCCTTAGCTAAACGTTCACCTGAAAGAAATTAAAATCAAACGAATCTCATGCATAAAAAATCTTACACATGTAGAAATTTTCCAGTCTTTATAGTTGCACATTTACAGAGCTGTTTCTCAAGTATTACTTTATAAAGTAATTCCTGCAGAGTTTACTAAAATATTGTTTAAAAGAAACAGTTATCAGACAACCACTGTGACATGAGTGGACTCTATAGCTGGGAGAATCAAAAGGAGGTGACCCAAGTGGAGGGATGGCATAAGCCCAGTGAAAGTGTTATCTCCTGGACAGATTGATGCCTTCTCTGACTGGGCTTTTGGTCCATAGTGTGGACACCTGGGCACCAATAAGAGTTTCACTTAGTATCAGTAAAATTTACTCTAAGGAAATGGAAGCTCAGCATTTTACAGTAGACCTATTCAACTTGATTCTGAAAAACCATTATTTTGTCAAGTGATAAGAGAGTTCAAAAAAGTTAGAACACTTGAAAAGACATAAGTGAAAGAAAATGGGAAGAGTTAGGAGATAAAATTAGTATTTCTAGAGGAACAATGATAGAGCTAGGCATTTGCCTTGTGACTTTATAAAATGTTAACTGTAGACTTAAAAGTGGGAGTAAAACAGGCATACTAGGGCTTCCCTGGTTGCGCAGTGGTTGAGAGTCTGCCTGCCGATGCAGGGGACACGGGTTCGTGCCCCGGTCTGGGAAGATCCCACATGCCGCGGAGTGGCTAGGCCCGTGAGCCATGGCCGCTGAGCCTGCACGTCCGGAGCCTGTGCTCCACAACGGGAGAGACCACAACAGTGAGAGGCCCGCGTACCGCAAAACAAACAAACAAACAAACAAAACAAGCATACTAATATGCTTAGTGCAGCCCGACTGGCAGGTGCTCCTTAATTTCCATATAAGACAGGTTCAATCCTGCCATAAATCCTCTGTGAAACTAAGTGCTTTCTCAGTATTTGTCAAGAAATTTCTTTTAATTGCTATTTTCTATTTGCACCTGGCTGTGATTTTCAACTTTTGATGAATTCTCATACTCCATCTATTTGCAGTGGTCTAATGCTGATCCAGTTTCGAAGCATGAAATCTCTTTGTTTCCTCTACCCTATGCCACAAATAATACTACAGAAAATAAATTATTGGCTGGAGATTTAAGTATAACTAACTATAGGAGATGCTATATGACAGCACGCTATAGAAGATAGTTTTCAGATGGCCCTCAAATTTCCAACTCTTAAAGTCTTCAGCTCCATCCATTGACCCAGCTACCAGCCTCTGACCCTATTGTTCTGCCTTCTCTCCTCTTCCCACGTATCACTGTCTTTTCTCATTTTTGATCTATTACATCCCTAGATGCCTGTTCACTTTTTAGTAGGCAACTTAGCTAAACATTTTACTATCTCCTCACAGCTCAGGTTCATGAACCCTCAGCTTGTATTGATGAGACAAAAAATATTTCCCTAAACAAAAGGAATTACTTAACAAAATTAATTTTTTTGTGAGTTTTTACTCCAAGTAAACTAACTCTCTCCCTAGTAGGCACCCTTCTTAACTCAGCTTTTCAACCATAATAAATTAATTACAAGAAATTCATCTCAACTCTGTTTATTTCTGTTCCACAAGTATATATCACAATGCCTGGCACACAGGTGATGCTTTAAAAATGTTAGGAAGATGGATGGAAGAATGAATGATTAATTGGTTAATAAGAAAGGCATTAATAAATGCCCTTTGGGGATATCAGAGTCATTCATTAGAGTAAAAGATTACAGTACGTACTAGTTGCAGCCCTTCCAGGAATCAGAGAAAATGAGAATAGCTATCTTGATAATAATGCTACATATGTAGATGCAGCATAGACTGTATCCTTGTAATGAAAACTTTTGTTAATAGGAACAGTAATTTCACTGAGTACAGAAATACAGCTGAGTTTTTATGTTGATTATATAATACTTTATGTAGAGTGCCTACATTAACATATAGACACTAATATAAAAGAAATGTGGGACTTTATTTTGGAAGTTTAGGTAATCCTAACTTGTTCAAGATAATAATAATTTAGGAGAAAAACACATTAAAGTAGCTATGTAGCCTTGGAGAAAGCTTTGACTTGTAGAAGTTTTATGAAGTTTTGCCTTCTTCATATCAAGAATACAAATGACAAGGCCCATTTTAGAAGGACATTCTCAAAGGAATTATAATTTATTGTTGATTTATAAAACATTATGGCATAATGCATACTTTTGAGCTCAAAATATTATAGATTCTAAACAATACTGTACTGCACTCCCCCTAAAATGCCACTTGACTGATTATTATTCTTAAATATATTTCTTTATCAAAACCCTTTTTATTGTTACATTTGTGGACAAAGTCATCACTGCAACCTTTAACAATTACTCCCTAAGACACAGATTTAGGGACAACAACATTTGAATAAAAGTATTTTTAACACTATAGTCAGTGTATTCTGAGCAGAAATGTCACACTCTAAAAGGCATTTGACACACATGCAACCATTGGTTATGACGTGTTATTTATTAGCACTAATATCGCATAAACATCAGAAAGTCAATGAGTATGGAAGATTTTCTTTAATAATGTATGAATATTATTTCATAATGGAGAAAAGAGTTGCAATAATTAAATACAAGAGAATATGATTTTTTTAAGATATCGAATAATGTAATAGCAGCAGAGGGAAATTTACCCAGAGAGAAATTTAACACAATATTTTGACCTCACCTGTCTTTCATGACACTGACTCTTTTCAGAAAATGAATCTAACTTGAAACCAAAATGTCAAGGGAAGCCAAAGGCTTACACTATTTGGTTTACTGTTTTAAGAGTATCTTTATGCCAATAAGGTAAAACAGGAAACACTTGATTATTTTCACTAAGTCCTCAATTCTGTATCCACTGGGAATAAAATTTGATCCCTCTACTGCCTGGCACAACTTATTTTCTTGATTAAAGTAAATCTAGCTTTACTAATCAAAACTAATGCTTAATATCAATAAATGTAGAATAACGTGGATTGATTTTGCCATTCAAATGTAGTTCCAAAGATTAAATGTTAAAATCCATATTAAAATGGTCATTGCTTTAGTTTACTAAATGTTTTTGCTTATTCTGTATTTTCAGTCATGTGAACTTTAGTTCACTCTCACACTTGTTACCTAACAATTATAGGCTACAGTTTATATTATCTTTCTATTTTTAGAGACAAAACTCCCTTGAAAACCAGAGTTGTGTGATATTCATAAAGCTACATACTGACTGACCTCAAATGCAATTCAGCCCATTTGAGAATAAAAACAAGTGAGTCTCCTTCAGTGTCTTATACATAAAAGTTCATATTTCAAATTTTAAGTAAATACTGCATTATTTTTCTTACCACCACATAGTTTCTTATCTTCATACCCCTACTTTACAAAAAGTGAGTCCTATTTTAGCATTTTCTTTTTTTAATAAATGTGTTTAGGTAAGTGGCAATAATACATATTTAATAAGGGTTATCCGAATTCCCACTACAATTTTTAAAAGGGGGGACTATATTGTTTTTGCTAGAAATACAGTGAGGTTAACAGCTAGAAACTGGAATTATCCTTCATTTCACTTGAATTAATTCAGTTATTTCCACTTAAACTACCATAACTGTTTCAGCTTTTGAGCACAGCACCTGCTGGTGATAGAAAAACTGAATCTGTCACATTCTGTTGAAAAATCTTGTTGAAACATGTATATTAAAATAAAATTAAACTGGGTCAAATACTTTGTTTCTAGTTGTCCCATTCAGCTCAGTTAATGACTTAATTTTTTTTAAACCAAGACATGTTAGTATGCAATGACTATTTAGATAAACAAATAAAGCAAGTAAAGTCTATTACATTTGACTGTGAGGTCATAGTTCTGTGTTTGACCAGCAGAAAGTATCAATTTAGAACTATGTATCAATGATGACCTTTAGGAGGAATAAATTTTCAGAAACTCAAAAGAACTACTGAAACTACAGTTGTCTCTATCTGGCTTATAACAGTTGCTTTTCAACCGCAAGGCATTTAGCTAATTAGTTACATGATACCAAGAATAAAATCTGAAATCAAAGAATTTTACTCTCAGAAGCTAGCCTTTATATATTGCCCAGTAATGAATATTTCAATCATTTCCGATAGAAATGTTGCTTGTTGAACTGCCTCAACTAAATTTTGTTGTTTGCTTTAAGTTTTAATTTCATAAAATATTCTAACCTAATAGTTTAAGTTTCTATATTTTTAATGTATAGAATATTGTACTAAACATTTTGTACTTAATTTTTTATAAAGTATATATGACCATTTGTATATTCCTATGGCAGTAGGTACACTTTGAATGTTCATGTGGTAATGGCTCAATATTATAGGGAATACATGCCACACACTTTGAAAACTCATTTCTTAAAGTAATCATTCCCTTCTCTGGATGCCTGTAGTGATTATGGACTTCAGTATTATTTTAATTCTTTCTGTCTCTGATTCTATTTAACTATTCAAGTTTATAAATTACCTGTCCTACCCCCCAAAAAATAAATAAAATATTTAAGTCATTGAAGAACCATTTACTCCTATATATATTTTATGCAAAATATTCTCTCATTAAGATACCTCACTAAGTATATTGCACAAAATATGTAATCCTTTAATATTTATGCATATGTTTATTTTCATATTTGAAAACCAAACCCCAATGGTGATAGTGAATGGCATTTTGCATATTTACTTGAAAAACGCCATTATGTGATAACTATCTTTTCCCATGCTAGAATGAATAGGTTTCTTCTTTATAAATGACAGGTTAAGTTGCCACACTCTTAAGTTCACAGTTTACTGATCTTTTTCCCTAAAAATATCATCATCCTCATAATTGTTGCCACAATTATTCAGTTAAGTAAAACAAAGCTGTGTAACTATGGAGGAAATGCAACTATGGAGGAATTCAGGATCAACAACATGGTTGATTCAAACAATGCTGGAAATTTGTATTTAGAAGAGAATTGCATTCATTCCTATAGGCCCAAGCTTAGAACTGCTTCTATTGGCATAGAATTTTATTTATTAGACTGTATGTTTCTTTTATTAAGGAATGGGGGTCAATTCTATGTTACCAATAGGTCTAATTACTTTTAACACTCCAAGGGAAATAATCTTGGATTTTGAACCTTGGATCTGAACTATATTAGTCCACAAAACCATTAAATATTCATTTTACAGGGATGAAGCTATCTGCTCCGGAATAAAAATATCAGAAAAAAAAGCAAAATAATAGAGATAATAAAAACATTCAGTGACTGCCAGAGGTTTGTGTTTGGTGTATGTGGTGGTGGGGTGGCAGGGAATGAATAGCAGAGCACAGAGGATTTTTAGAGCAGTGAAAATACTCAGTATGATACGATCATAATGGACACAAATCACTATTCATTTGTCCAAACCCACAGACTACACAACACCAAGAGTAAACCCTAGTATAAACTGGACTTTGGGTAATTACGATGTGTCCATGTAGGTTTATCAACTATAACAAATGTACTACTCTGGCGAGGGACATCGATAATGTGGGAAGCTAGGCATCTGTGGCGCAGGAGGTATGTAGGTGTAAGGAAGCAAAATTTGCCACCCCCAAATGTCTCACTGGTATGAGGATCATTTCAGGTTGATTTTTATTAAGAAACAGAAGGCTCAAGAATTCTTTCTTGTTATCCTGCTCTTAGCTCCTTAAAGAATTTAGATAAAGGGCTATCACCAGAGATATCTGCAAAGAATATGGACTAGATGTGGTGGGAGAGACTAGGCAGTGCCTAGGGATCAGAGTTCACTCTGTGTCTGATTGTCTCTGAAAGGCCCAGCAGACATTTGTTTACCAAACATTTGCTTTTCCATCTCCATGTGAATTTTTTCCTCCCCTTTGAAGTCCCAAACCATTACCCCCAACATCCCCCCCCCTTTTTTTTTTTTTTTTTTTTTGCGGTATGCGTGCCTCTCACTGTTGTGGCCTCTCCCGGTGCGGAGCACAGGCTCTGGACGTGCAGGCTCAGCGGCCATGTCTCACGGGCCTAGCCGCTCCGCGGCATGTGGGATCCTCCCGGACCGGGGCACGAACCCGTGTCCCCTGCATCGGCAGGCGCACTTTCAACCACTGCGCCACCAGGGAAGCCCCCAAAATCCTTTTTTGTCTTTCGCTGAAGATGATGTTTAAGGTGAGGGCTTTGGCCATCTTGGTTACTCAGTTTTCCTGGGTCTCTCCCATGTATGTATGTTATTAAATTTTTGTTTGATTTTCTCCTGTTAATCTGTCTCATGTCAATGTAATTCTTAGACCAGCCAGAAAAACCTATATGGGTAAAAGAAAATTTCTTCCTCCCAGATATAGGAAATCCCTGTATTGTCTCCTAATATTGCTGTGAACCTTAAACTGCTCCCCGCCCCCCCCACAAAAAACGCCTTAATTTTTTTTTTAAAAAAGCAAAAAACAATATCAGACAAAAAAGAAACAATATAAGCTGAGGCTGGCATAGACTATGTCATCCAATCAACTAAATCTATACTCCAATTACTCTGATTTACATTGAGACATTAAATCATCGTTTTACATTGAATAGAAAAAGAGAAACTCAAAGTTTATGTTCATGATTCTAAAATTATTTCATTAAATAATATTGAATCCCGTGTATATATCAGGCTCTTTTCTATTAAATGTACATGTACTTTTGAATTAATAAAGTGCTATCTTTAGTATTTATTATTGTATTTAGCTACTTGTGTCTTTATGAACACCATATTAGTCTCCATGCCTCAGATCAAAAGCCAGTTAACTTGTGTGTCTTATAAATGATTTCTTAACACAAGAACCCTCCTCTTTTCCAACCACTGGGCTTCTATGCTGTCAATATAAGGCAGCAGGATCTAAGACTGAAAATTCTGTGTAGAAGCCTATGACCTGCTCCCTGGAGAGGGAATAGCTTCTTAAATTTAGCAGTATCTGTGTTCTAATTTGTAACAGCTCATTCATAGCAAATTTGTAATTATTTACTTAAACTTCAAATAATTTAAATATTTTATCTACTTTAATTCCCATTAACCCATGGAGGATGGAGTAAGAGGGGAACTAATTACGTGGTTTACACAAACAAAAATACTGAATTTTAATTTCCTTTAATGTTCCAAGAAAGTGTATTTAAATCACATACTTAAGACAAGTGAAAATATTCCATCAAATATCTCTACAGATCGATATTATTCATCTTGTAAAATTGTTCCATTGTCTTCCTTCTAAAAAATTGTTTTAAAAAGCACAAATAGCCAAACAAAAACCTCTTGGACATAAGCCCTTCTTTAATTCTGCTTTTTCTCATTTCTTCCCCTTATATTTTTACCTCCTTGAGAGAAGTCGTCATATTCAAGATATTCACTGTCTCTATTCTCAATGAACTGAAATCTATTTACCTCTTATTAAAAAAAAATAACTTTTTTTTTTTTGAAGAACATTATGATATCCTAGTTGTGGAATGCAGTAAATGATTTTCAGTACTTTCTGATCTGATGTTTCTAGAGCGGTGTACATGATGCTTCTTTTTGAAACATTTTCTTTCCTTCTCTGGCACCAATCTTTTTAACCCACTGGCTCTCCTGCCACCCCCACCCACCCTGCTCTGTTTTTTTTTTTTTTTTTCCTGCAGTGGTAAATGCTTGTGAATAGAGTTGAATTTTGTTGCAAATATGTATACAAAGTTCATAGGTTCCTCTATCCTCTTAAAAGCTGTTAACTTCAGGATTCTGTTCATGGTACTGCTGTAGCAGAAACTAGTTGAGGCGCCCCCATTATGTTAGCCCTTATTCTTTCCGCCCATGCAACTGGTCTCCTACCGATTTTTTTTTTCTTTTCTCCCTCTCTTTCTTGCTTAATTTCCCTGTGAAAATGATCGCCCTCTAGCTAAGGTTGTACTATGCACCTGATGTTTACTTCTCCAAGACAACACTCCCGAACTCTCCTTTCCTTTGTGAGCATTCTTCATTCCAAAAAGAAGGTCACAGAATGATAACCTTGAGGACCACCAGAACCTATTCGGGAACCACCTGATGCCAGGCCTAATGATCTCAATGTCTCCAGAAGGAAAGAAGAATGCAAGACTACATCAGCCCTGATCCTTTTCTACAGCCCTATTTTCCACCCTGAAACTATAAGACCCCTTCCAGCTTCCCAGGAAAGGGGGCACAGTCTTGAGAGCATTAGCCCCCTGTTCCCCTCTTTGCCTGGCAAAGTAATAAAGCTACTCCTTTCTACTCCTCCAGAGCTCTGTCTCCAAGTTTCTACTTGGCACTGGTGAACAGAGGCTGACTTTTTTGGCAGCAGTTCTCTTCTACTTTTTAAAAAATTATCTTTTTCTCTCAAGCTGTGTTCTTTACTCTTGTCCTCTTCTCTCCTATTCCTTCCCTTTGTGTGCCTTTCTTCCATTTTCACTCATATACATCCTAAGAAATCTCACTCACTTCAGTGACTTCAACTTCTAACTATATTTTGAGTATTCCTAGACCATGGTCATTGAAATCTGATTTATATCTTGACCTCTATATCACCTGCTATATATCTTGAAATTATCAGATCAAAGGCAGATTTCAACACCCTCCATCTGTATTCGACATTTTCTGTTTCAGAGTGTGAAATCAACATCATCCAAGTGACCAAAGTTAGAGGATGAGGAATCACCTGCATTTCCCTCTCCCTAACTCCTGCATCCTTATGGCCTTACAAGGCAGGCCTCAATTATAACCCCCAATTCTCTCATTTCTTCATCACTGTAGAATTCTTCTTCTTTGATGCAGAAACATCAAATGAATGAATGATGAACTTAGTCCATGGAGTTCAGAGAGCCTGATGTGCAATAGAATAATCCAAAGTAATCAATTTGCTAGATTTAGCTATGTATGGAGTGTGAGTACTCAGGGAAAAGGCATTTCTTAAAGTGTTATACAAATGAAAAGCTAGGATATTAAATAAAATTGTAACCAAACACAAAGATAATATAAATAAGTGGAGATTAAAAATGGGACCAAACAAAAACTGGTCAAAAGACCATGAATATACAGAAACAAAGAGTAATAGAATGGGCAAGAGTTAATGGATCTAAAGGGGAAATCATGTACAGCAAATCCTTTACATACAAACCTTCAAGTTGCACACTTTCAAAGATGTGAGCTTGCATTCACATGTTCAGTCACATCAGTTAGTTCACATATCTGATGTGCATTGTCAAGTGCATGCATCTGCTACAAGTGATTGTGCTTTTGTGTACTTTACTGTACAGAACTGTATAGAGTACAGTAGTACAGTATATTTACTTCAAGCCTAGGATGTCTGGAAGCAAGCGTAAAAGCAGTGGTGATGTAGCTGGTACTGCTAAGAAGCACCAAGCAATAACGATGGAAACAAAAGTGAAAATAATTGAGAGAGTGGAGAGAGATGAAAAGATGGTAGACATCGCTTGTTCTTACAACATGAATCATTCAACCACTGGCACACTTCTAAAGAAACAGGACAAGATCATGGAACATGTGAAGTCTGCTGTGCCAAGGATGTTGACAATAATATTGAAGAAGTGTGGAAAAGTGATGGAGGAGATGGAGAAACTTCTCAGTGTGTGGCTGCAGGATCAGCATCAGCGTCGAGTCCCACTCAGCTTAATGGTGATTCAAGAGAAAGCTAAAAGTCTTTATGAAGACTTGAAGAGAAAACACAGTGAAGAATCAGAGGACGCATCTTTTAATGCCAGCCATGGCTGGTTTCATTGATTAAAGGCTAGAGCCAACCTTCACAATGTAAAAGTAAGTGGGGAGTCAGTGAGTGCAGATACGGTAGCTGCTGGGGAATTCCCTGAACTGCTTTGAGAAATTATTGATGAAGGCATGTATTTACCCAAGCAGGTTTTTAATGTGGATGAGACACAACTGTACTGGAAGAGGATGCCAGACCGAAGATACATCAGTAAGGAGGAAAAGCTGATGCCAGGCTATAAAGCAGCAAAGGATATGCTAACTCTTTTGTTTGGTAGCAATGCTTCTGGCGATATGAAGCTGAAGCCTCTCTTAGTTTATCATTCAGAGAACCCAAGAGCCCTTAAAAACATAGCCAAGGGCTCTCTTCCTCTTGTGTGGAAGAGTAACCCCAAAACCTGGGTTACACAGGCCACTTTCCAGGACTGATTTTTCCACCACTTTATCCTGGAGGTAGAGAAATATTGCTTGGAGAAGGACGTTCCAGCAAAACATTCTTTTGCTGCTCAACAAAGCTCTGGGTCACCCCCCATTCATGGACCACTTTCATCCCAACATCAAAGTAGTGCATCTGCCCCCGAATACTGTACTTTGTTGCTCATCCAACCTATGGACCATGGAGTTACAGCAACTTTCAAGAAATACTATTTATGTCACACTTTTTGTAAAGACAGTAAAGGTGAGTGATGAATCAAGAATAACCTTGCAGCAATTTTGGAAGGACTATAACATCCACAAGGCCATAAAAAACATTGACTTTGCTTGGTGTGAGGTTAGGGTCGTTACCATGAATGGGGTTTGGAAGAATCTTTGCCTGCAGTTTGTTGAAGATTTACGTGGATTTGAGAAGATGGATGAGGAGTCCAAAGAGGTCTTCAGCAACTTAGTGACACTCAGCGAGAAGCTGGACATAGATCTGCAAGAGGACGACTTCACTGAACTCCTTGTTAGGCAACACGAGTTTACTAGTGAATACTGGATGGAATTGGAGGCCCAGAGAAAGGATGAAGAGAGACAAGAGGAAGAAGTAACTGAAGAACTGAAGAGATTCACGGCACAAGAAATGGCAAGGTGATTTTCTTCATTTGAGGAGGCACTGTTAGTTTTTGAGGCACAGGACCCAAATGTAGAATGGTACACAAAGGTTGCAGCAGCCATTCAGAATGTAATCTAGTGCTACCATGTCATCTATGATGAGAAAAAAAAGAGCAACTATCCAGCAATCACTGGATTGTTTCTTCAAGAGGGTAGGTAGAATTGAATCCAGCAAGGAACCAGAAACTGTGCCATCAACGTCAGGCATGAGTGAAATTGCAGCTCTCCTTCAGTTTCCTATTGCTGACGATCCTTCAGCTCTACCATCTCCCACCTCCTCTCCCTCCTCCAGTCAGTAACTCTTCTTGCCTGATCACTCAAAGCCAGCCCCTGTATGCCAGATGTTGTACTGTACTACTGTACTTTTCAAGGTACTGTACTGTAAGATTAAAAATGTTTTATTTTTTGTATTTGTTTTTATGTATTATTTGTGTGAAAAGTATTATAAACCTATTACAGTACAGTACTATATAGCCTATTGTGTTAGTTGGGTACCTAGGCTAACTTTGTTGGACTTATGAACAAATTGGACTTATGAACGTGCTCTTGAAACAGAACTAATCTGTATGTAGGGGACTTACTGAAAAGCAGTCTTTTTAATGAACGAAATAAAACTTTGCATACTGGAAATTATTTTAAAGTTATCAGTTTAAAATGGGCATCTATAAATAGAAAGTATATTAATCTATATCTCTTTAATTTCCTCCTGGATTTTTGTAACATGTTTCTAAGTGGTATCCTTTCCCTGCTGTGTTTCTTTCTTTTTTTTTTTTAATTGGAGTATAATTGCTTTACAATGTTGTCTTAGTTTGTGTTGTACAGTGAAGTGAATCAGCTATATGTATACCTATATCCCCTCCCTCTTGAACCTCCCTCCTACCCCAACCCCATCCCACCCATCTAGGTCATCACAGAGCACTGAGCTGAGCTTCCTGTGCTTTATAGTTTGTTCCCACTAGCTATCTATTTTATGCATGGTAGTGTATATATGTCCAACCTAATCTCTGAATTTGTCCCACCCTCCCCTTCCCCCACGGTGTCCACATGTCCATTCTCTATGTCTACATCTCTATTCCTGCCCTGCAAATAGGCTCTTCTTTACCATCTTTCTGGATTCCACATATATGTTTATATATGATATTTGCTTTCCTTTTTCTGGCTTACTTCACTCTATATGAGAGTCTAGGTCCATCCACATCTCTACAAAGGACCCACTTTCATTCCTTTTTATGGCTGAGTAATATTCCATTGTATATATGTACCACATCTTTATTCATTCATCTGCCATTGAACATTTAGGTTGTTCCCATGTCCTGGCTATTGTAAATAGTGCTGCATTGAACATTGGGGGTACATATGCCCTTTTGAATTATGGTTTTCTCAGGGTATATGCCCAGTAGTGGGATTGCTGGGTCATATTTTAGTTCTATTTTTAGTTTTTTAAGGAACCTCCATACTGTTCTGCACAGTGGCTGTATCAATTTACATTCCCACCAACAGTGCAAAAGGGTTCCCTTTTCTCCACACCCTCTCCAGCATTTATTGTTTGTAGATTTTTTGATGATGGCCATTTTGACTGGTGTGGAGTGGTACCTCATTGTAGTTTTGATTTGCATTTCTCTAATAATTAATGATGTTGAGCAGATTTTCATGTGCCTCTTGGCCATCTGCATGTCTTCTTTGGTGAAATGTCTATTTAGGTCTTCTGCCCATTTATTAATTGGGTTATTTGTTTTTTGATGTTGAGTTCCATGAGCAGTTTGTATATTTTGGAGAACCTACCTAAGGATGCAAAAGACCTGTACTCAGAAAGCTATAAAACACTGATAAAAGAATCAAAGATGACATAAACAGATGGAGAAATATACCATGTTCTTGGATTAGAAGAATCAATATTGTGAAAATGACTATACCACCCAAAGCAATCTACAGATTCAATGCAATCCTTATCAAATTACCAATGGCATTCTTCACAGAATTAGAACAAAAATTTTTACAATCTGTATGGAAACACAAAAGACCATGAATAACCAAAGCAACCTTAAGAAAGAAAAATGGAGCAGGAGGAATAAAGCTCCCCAACTTCAAACTATACTACAAAGCTACAGTAATCAAGACAGTATGGTACTGGCACAAAAACAGAAATATAGATCAATGGGACAGGATAGAAAGCCCAGAGATAAACCCACACACATATGGTCCCCTAATTTATGACAAAGGAGGCAAAAACATATAATGGAGAAAAGACAGCCTTTTCAATAAGTGGTGCTGGGGAAACAAGAGAGCTACATGTAAAAGAATGAAATTAGAGCATTCCCTAACCCCATACACAAAAATTAACTCAAAATGGATTAAAGACCGAAATGTAAGACCAGATACTATAAAGCTCTTAGAGGAAAACATAGGAAAAACACTCTTTGACATAAACCACAGCAAGATCTTTTTTGACCCACCTCTTAGAGTAATGAAAATAGAAACAAAAATAAACAAATGGGGCATAATTAAACTTAAAAGCTTTTGTATAGCAAAGGAAATCATAATATGAAAAGACAACCCTCAGAATGGGAGAAAATACTTGCAGATGAACCTACTATCTTTCATATTGCTTCAGGAGTAATAGATGTAAAAGACAAATTTTTAATCCTGTCATTTTAATTTCAAAATCCATTATATAGTGCTCTTTTTCACTCAGACTAAATACCAATATCTCTTTCATACCTTAGAGTGTCCTTCATGATCTGAAAACTATAGACCACTTTAATTAGTCTCTTGCCACATTTTTCACTTGGAACTCAACCTTAATTATATAAAAATAATTCACTTTCCCAAAATTCCATGCTCTTTCAAGTTACCTTCTTAGTATGTGTTTGATACCTCTGTCTAGAAAGTGTGCATGTACAATTCCTTCAAATCATAGCTTATATTTTTAAGGAAGAGTTTCCATTTCTTCCACCCAAAATATCCAACACTATTATCTTATTGAAATACTTATCTGACTACATCTCTTTTTCCCTGCCAGTATCAAATATTTTTTTTCAGATATCAAAAAGTACTTCTCCCTATAAAGGACCTAGAAGGGGGTAGGTACTTGGTAACTGTTTATTTTACTTCAACTATAAATAGAATTATAAGAAAGTTTTATGAGGCATAATAAAATACTGATAATATAAATAAAATAATTGAAATAAAGTATAGCTTGCTTGTCTTGCTATTTGTACAGACAGCAGTACATATAACCAGGGCTGTACATTTTGCCTTCTCACAAACTCTTGAATCTAGAAAGAACTAAAGTTTAGTTGTAACCTAAATTCCATAAATCAGTTAATAACATATAAAACACAAAATTAGCCTTATATAGTTTTAAGAATTAATTTAAAAAATAACCATACTATATGCATACAGAAATTGCTAAGGGAAAGAATAAATTTGAAAATGTTGAATCATTTTCAATTGAGTCATTTGTTATTACAAGTATTCAAAAGAAAATTCTTAATATTCTTCATGTTGTCATTATTATCTGGCTTCCAATTTACTAAGGAGTTGTCAGTTGTCACCTTATCACTGACTTAAAGGAAATCTTTTTTCTTTTTCTATTAGCATTTATGATTTGTTTATTTTTAGTGATTTTCAATTTTATAAGTATGTATGAACTGTTTTAAAATTATTTATTGGTGTTCATCAGTGAATTTTCAGTCACTGTCTTCTGAATATGGCTGTCACATTCTCTTTATTATATCTGGATATATCTACATATATCTGTCTATTATCTATCTATCCATCCATCCATCCATCCAGGCTAGTCATTCTTGTTCTAAAACTTCTTATTCTAGTTTATGTTTCTTAACATTATAGAGTTTTCCTTCAGTATCCACAGGGGATTGGTCCAGAACCCCATGGATAACAAAATTCATTGATGCTCTAGTCCCTTGTATAAAATGGTGTAGGACAGTCGGCCCTCCAGGGCCTCTGTTTTGACAGTGCTGAGCCCTTGGATAGGGATACGAAGGACAGACAGTAGTCACTATTTCTTTATATCTTTGTATGTATTATGGGTACTTATATTTACATTTTTCCCCCTAATATAAGAGCAGGTTTTAATTTAACAATTAAAATATTTCCTGAGATTTACTTTTGTACTTTTACAAATCTACTTGTATTTCCTTACTCACATTTTCATCCCTACTTTTCTTTCTTCATATTATTTTACACCAAAATCTGATGACCTGGCTGTCTGTTGAAACTGCTGACTCATCTTATTTCTGCATTGCTTCCTTCTTTCCTCCCTCTCTCTCTTCCTCTCTCCTCCTCCTCTATTTCCTCCCTTTCCTTCCTTCCTTCTTTCTTTCCTTCCTTCCTCTCTCCTCCACTTCCTCCTTCCCTCCCTTCCTTCCTTTCTCTGCCCCTTCCTTTGGAGGATGGGATTAATATGTACTATATTATATATTATATATACACTACTATATATAAAATAGATAACAAAAAGGACCTCCTGTATAACACAGGTAACTGTGTTCAATATTTTGTAATAACCTATAAGGGAAAAAAATCTGAAAAAGAATATATATATCTGAATAATTGTGCTGTACACCTGAAACTAACATGATGTTGTAAATCAACTATATGTAATTTAAAAAATTAATTAATTTTAAAAAAGATGAGCTCCATAGTTTTAGATTCCATATATAAGTGAGATCATATGGTATTCATCTCTCTCTGGCTTATTTCACTTAGTATAATGCCCTCAAAGTCCATGCATGTGTTGCAAATGGCACAGCATCCTGCTTTTTGATGTCTAAATAGTACTTTATTATATATTTCTAACATATATTTATTCTAATATATATCACATTTTCTTTACCCATTCATATGTAAATGGACACTTAGGTTGTTTCCATGTCTTTGCTATTGTGAATGGTGCTGCAATGAACATGGGGGTACAGTTATCTCTTTGAAATAGTGATTTTGTTTCCTTTGGATATATACCCAGAAGTGAACTGTTGGATTATATGCTAGTTCTATTTTTAATTTTTGAGGAAACTCCATACTGATTTCCATAGTGGAAATTTATGAATTATACTCCCAGCAGCAGTGCACCAGTGTTCACTTTTCTCCACATTCTCACCAACAAGTGTTATCTTTTATCTTTTTGATGGTAGCCAGTTTAATGGCATGAGGTGATATATCATTGTGGTTTTGATTTACATTTCTCTGAGGACTTACTGATGTTGAATACATTTTGATGTACTTATTAACCTTTGCATGTCTTCTCTGGAGAAATATCTAATCAAGTCCTCTATCCATTTTTTAATCAGTTTTTTTTTTTTTTTTTTTTTTTGCTCATGAGTCCTATGAGTTCCTTATATATTTAGGACATTAACCCCTTATTAGATATATGGTTTACAAATATTTTCCCCCATTCTGTAGATTGCCTTTTAATTTTGATTGTGTATTTTGCTGTTCAGAAGCTTCTTAATTTGATGTACTCCTCTCTGGATTTTTGCTTTTGTTGCTTGTGCTTTGGTTTCATATCCAAAAAATCATTTCCAGAACTGATGTCAAAGAGCTTCTGCCCCTATGTTTTCTCCTAGGAGTTTATGGTTTCAGGTGTTACAATTAAGTCTTTGTTTCAAGCTAATTTTTGTGAATGGTGTAAGATAGGGGTCCAATTTTATTTTATTGCATGTGAACATCATTTATAGTATAATTTATAGATGTGATTATATTTCCCCATTGGCTCCTTGTCAAATATTAGTTTACCATATATGCATTGGTTAGTTTCTGGGCTCTCAATTCTGTTCCATTGGTCCATGTGTCTGTTTTTATGCCAGTACCATACTGTTTTGGTTACTATAGCCTTGTAGTATAGTTTGTAATCAGGAAGTGTGCTGCTTCTATCTTTGTTTTTTCTCACAGTTGCTTTGGCTATTCAGTCTTGTGTTTCTATACAAATTTTAGGGGTTTTTCCTATTTAGTGAATAATGCCATTGAAATTTTGATGGGATTACATTAAATCTATAGGTGGCTTTGGGTATTATGGGCATTTTAGCAATATTAACTCTCTGATCCATGAATACGGTATATCTTTCCATTTACTTGTATCTTCTTCAATTTCTCTCATCAACACCCTATAGTTTATGGTGTATAGATCTTTCACTTCCTTGGCTAAATTATGTTTTCTATTTCTTTGTTGAACTTCTTATTTTGTTCCTGGATTTTTTCCTCATTTTGTTAAATTTTTATCAGTTTTCTTGATGTCTGAGCATGTTTACAACAATTATTTTAAATTCTTTGTTGAGCAATTCATGTATCTCCATTTCTTTGGAGTTAGTTACTATTAGTTTACTGTGTTTCTTTGATGGAGTCATGTTTGATTCTTCCTGATCCCTGTAGCCTTACATAGGTATCTGCACATGTAAAGAAGCAGTCTCCTCTTCACCAACAGGTGGGACATGCTATGACCCCAGGTCTACCTGTGTAGTGTGCCAAGTGCAGGACTGTATGACAGCTCTGGGCCCTAGGGGAATGTAATGTCTCATTGGTTCAGGCCACTGAGACTCATCACATTGACAACTGCATGGACCTTGACAAGCACTGCAGGAGGTTCTTACTGGCTACAAGGCTGTTGGGCTTCTAAGCAGTGTCCCCAGTTTCAGCAGCTAGGGACCAGGGCATGTAGCCATGATGGCCAGAGTAGGTGACATGCACACACTGTGCTGCGGGGACCAATTGTAGGTACTGGTGTAGTGGCAGGGGTCAGTTGCAAACACATATGTAGTGTTGGGGATCAGGGCCAGAAGCAAGTGCCTGGGCCAACTGTGAGCACACTGGCAGCTGCTGAGGAGTTGGCTGTTGGCATGTACTGCTGTGGCAGCAGGATGGCTGTCCAGCAGTAGAGGGCAGTGAAGAGACTCAGCCTAGTGGTGTGCAAGTACACAGCTAGATGGGTTAGTCCCAAGCATACTCCCAGCAGTGGGGGTCAGCCGTGGTGTTCTAGGCTAGGGTACTGCACTCACCCAGCCACAGAGGTCTAGGATAGATGTGGGTATGGATCCCCTATTCTTGTGGGGGCAAGACAGGGGCTGAGGAAATGGAAAGGAACTCAAGTGACTGGCATCTGCCAACATGAATACCTGTGGGGCAAACCCAGTGAAATCTGCAGGGGGTTAGTGGCAGCTGTGATGGCCATTGGTTCTTCAGTGGTGAAAGCAGATAGTCCTCTGAAGAGGACTGGGAACCATGGCTGCTCATGCTCCATAGCTGATATTGGTAGTTCCTGCTCTTCCTTCTTGTTCCTAGCCATTTCTATACATCTCAGCTTTGCTGGTCTTTGGGTGGGATGAAGCTAAAGTAGGTCCATTGTGCACAGCCCTGAAAAGTTGGGGAAGCTGGTTATTCATCCTGCTCTCCACTTGCCAGTGATGGGAACTCTTTCTAGCTGGAGAGTTCCCTCTTGGCACTGAACGATTCTGGCCTAGAGGATTGGATGATGCAGGCAAAATGAAACTCTTCTTCCTTTCCATTTTGTGTAGTTATTCTCGACATTTTTGTTCCACTGTGTTGCTGAAGTTTCTTAAGTGCACTCCTGAGCTCTGAGCCATTTAATTTTCTTTGGATAGCTATTTAATTGTTGATCTCTGTGGAGGCACAGATGTTAGGGTCTCCTACTTCACTGTCTTAGAGGTGTCACTCCTCTAAAATAAACTGTTTGCTTGAAGGTTTTTGACAGTAAAATTTCATATATTTCCATGCTAAACCCTCATGATCACAGGCTTAGAGGTTAAAGTTTATTTTCCATTCATCTTTATAATGTTGATAAAGCCCTTTGGCATCCCAAGTTTATCTTGGATGCTCTTTGACTCGCTGCCTTGTGTAAGCCTTAATCTTTAATTCAGCTCCAGTGTCCTCTGAAATATTTAAAGCAAAAGCCCAAGCACATTAGGGTTCAGAGCATAATGTCATATCAAGAACCAGATTTGGTATTTGTCTGTCTTCATACCTTTCAGCTTCCACTTTATTTTTGGCCTCTAAGGATCTGCTACTTTTTGTCAGCTGGGCATTAGATTTGAAATACTAAGTATTTAAATATTTTATCCTATGTTTTTAGTTGTTTTCAATAGGAAGTTTATTCAGTGTCTCTAATCTGTGATATTGCTGGAAATTGAAATCTTATGTACCCATTCATTCTCTTAATCACTTAGTAGTTTCTGGCTGTGAAACTGATTTTCCCAAATTTGTTTTATATATTCCTTTAGCCAAGTTTCTGTTTTTAGAAGATACCTAATTAGAATAATTTGAATGGATTATCCATCCTTAAATCCTTCCACAGGTAAAATATAGACTTTTAATCTGTGGTTATATAAATATGAATAGTTCATTTTGAAATATCATCCTTCTCTTATTTATTATGGCAATTTGGTACATATGTTTATACATTTGACTGGACATTTATTTCCTACAGAACATCATTTTCCAACTTCTCTGGGTACAGCCCTTCTTTCCTTTGGCACTGTCATACATTAAACCATATGGGAGGAGATGACTAAACCCAAATTTGGGTAACCTCTATACCAAGCAATAGTCTTAATGTGTCACAAGCTAAGTTATTCAAGTCCTCTTTTGGTAATTTGTATTTTGAGTGAATACACCTATAGTCAAAAGACTTTTGAAACTGAATTGCCTGAGGTTTGTGCCTGAAAGTGAGATCCCAGAAGTGTCATGGTCACTTGCCATTATTAAGCTGTCTTCAGTATGTTAGCAAAGCAGTAATCTGCCAGTATATAAACTTTAATTTTTTTTAAATGTCACTTCTTTTAGTAATAAGAATTTTTTGATATTGATAGACACCTCATCTTAAAGTAGCTTAAATTTGAAAAAAGAAAGAAATGATTAATAGGGAAGAAGGGAGGAAGGAATGTAGGGAGGGAGGGAGAAAATAAAAGAAAAAAGTAAGAAAGACATTTGTTCACTCATCCATGAAAAGTTCCAGACATGGAAGGACTCAGGGCCCCAAACTACTGAGTATGGTACAGATTTTCTCTTGCTCTTGGTGATGACCTTCTCTGTGTTGACTTCATTTTCTAGGCATCTCTATACAAGCCATCATTAAGAAATATGGCTACAGCTCCATTGTTCTGTCATGATCTACATTTCAGGTGGACAGAAAATATCTCTCCAGTTAAAACCAAAGAATGTCCTGGAAAGATATCACTAGAGAAAGAAAAGTAATTTGCAACATAAACAAGAGTGAAAGGGGCTCTGAGAAAGTCTAGGTTATGAGGGCACCTCAGGAATCTAGAAGGTGGTGTGAGCATCACTCAAAATTATGTGGACCAATGTGGTATGAATAGTGGTTCTTCAAAAGGAAAAATCAAATTCAAATGGAAGAAGTGATACAATGTCAACCAAATAGCACAATGGCCATTATACTTTTTCTTGTTTTCCATCCAAATAGCACTAACTGAAAAAATGAAATACAATAAAATAAAACTTCATATCATTTGCATTTCTTTTGAAGTACATCCATGTGAAGATGTACACAAACCTTGATATTTACTGATAATCACTAATTTTTTAAAAAAAGAAAAATAAGGACTTAAAGTGCAAAATATAAGATGCATTCTATTTTATTTACAGGGATGTGCTTTTTCTCAAGGGCTGATCTGAATTAGCATCATGAAAATTTATGCCATTTGTTAAAAAGACATAAGATAGTAACGAGTTGACTAGATCAATGAAATATATAACTTAAGTATACAACACAATTCAATTCAGGAGAGTGCTTTTATCCTTGTATTTAGAGGATGGTATGCTTTTAGCATCAAACCTTGCACTGACTACCATGAATTTATTTTTGAAGAGAATGTTGCTGCATGAAGCTCATGCTATGAGTTTTTTTTTCCCAATGATATGTTTAAAGTGATCTATTGTGCTTGATTTTAGAACTGAAAAAAATAAATCAATTTTTGTCTTGTCTGAATGATTAACTGAGAAACTCTAGTTAATTTATATCCTTCTTTATAGATATATATATGTTATTACATATGGAGGTTCAAACTATCTACCTTCCTCCATAATCAGAGTAGGCATTATTACGTAGGCAGAAGTGTGTGTCCTTTGGAAAGAGGATTATTTTTGAAACCTGAATCTGTCTTTTAAAATTGTGTCATGTTGGACAGGAAATGTAACTTCTTCATGGCTCAGTTTCTTCATCAGTAAAATAAAAAACCTAAAATCTGTCTCACAGAGTTGTCAGAATAAATTGGACAATATATTTAAAACACCTAATAAGTCTACCCAACTGAAATTATTAAAACGTTTGTTCCTTTGCTTTAAGTTATTACATCCTTGCCCCTTCTTCTCACACATAAGTACTCAACAGTACAAAGTTCAACTATACCAGGTTGCTCACCATTATCTGTAATTTCTGGTCTCTGTGGTTTGGATCAAATATTACCTCACCGTGAAACAGAGACAACTCTTGCTTCTCCTTTAAGGCCCAGATTGAAAGTATTTATGTAGCATTTCCACTCCCCACTCTTCAAAAATTGAATGAATCACTGTCCCCTTTGTCCTCCATAACCATTTTGAGCACTTATCACATTCTCATGTATATTATAATTATGGTTATAAATTTCTCTCTTTCAGCATATCAAATCACTAGAAGGACAAGAGTTGTAGGAAAGAACCAGGGAACACACATTCTTATACAGGAGCATTAACTGTAATTTGTTTCTCTTCCCTCCCTTAAAAACCACCAATAAAGAGTTATTATCATTATTATTATTATTATTATTATTTTACTGTTCTCAATATGTGGCACACAAGCTTCTAGCACTGTGCCAAGTATACAGAGAATGTTCAATAAAGAAAATTATCATTTTGTGGTCAGTAGAGCCTACGGGAGGCAACATAGCTTAACACTCAGGAGATGAGACTCTGGAGCTGTCTACATTTGAATCTCAGTTCCTCCACTTTCTGAAAGTGTGAAATTTAGTTAATTGTAAAATGGGATAATAATACCTTACCCCATTGGGTTATTAGGAAAATTCAGTGAGTGATTTTTTCAGTAACTGCAATAGCATTAGAAGAATACTTGGAGCATAGTAAGCACATATTGAATAGAGAATACCTAAGAGTTAAGCTCTGGGAATTATATTTTTTGAATTGGTGGTATACCTTCTCCTATCTGGGGGAAACTGTGGCAGTTATGTAGCCTTTCTATACCATTATTTTTCATCTACAATGTGTGAATACTATGCCATAATTTAACCTGGAGTATTAATTGAGACAATGCTTATGTAAGGTCTGGAACAAAGAGATCCCTGAATACATGATAGTTACCATCATCATTTGCCATTTCTTAAAAACTACGTTCTTGACTGCTCTATATTCTTTATTTTTGCCATTGAACTCTTGGAGAAAACACTTCACACCATTGTGTATTATCTTCTAGCTATCAGAATATCACATAAATTATAAGAAATCAGATCCGTTTGGAAATATCTGTTAGTACCTGAAATTTAGCTACTCAGAGGCATATTTTCATAATTAACTCTGTTCAAAGTAATTAAAGTGAGGTACCTTAGGCTAAGTAAATTTCCAGAAGAGGCACTATTTTATCATCATTAGTCACCTGAAAATAGGCAATGTATGTATAATCCTTAAGTAAATTAACACCTCAACACCTTAAAGGCAGGTGTAAAGCAGCAGGGAGGGAGTTACTCTTTTAATTATCTCAGGTTAATGTCTAGGAAAGAAATCACAAATAAAAATATAAATAATTTTGACATATAAAAATTGAATTCTTAAATAATCTGTACTAATTGTGGCAGTTGTACAAGGTTCAATTTCTGATCAAGATTCAGATACAGAACCGTAGATAAAAATGTTTACAAATCCACAGTTCACTGCAGAAAAATACAGTATAGCAACAGCATTAATTGAAACATGAATCACAACCAAGGGCTGCCTCACAGCAAGGCGTATGAACAGATCTTGTGTGATTCCCCAATTGCCTTACCTCCCTAGGGTCTGTACCAGATATTCTTCTTTCTCAAATCAGGAACCAGTGTTTTGGCCATGAAACTTTTTGGAACTAAGACAGAGTTGCTGTAGTCTGCTTATCACCTAGGCATATTATTTTTATGTAACCAGCCCTAAAGACAAAGCCCTCTAGGAGTCTTAGAAGGACCAGGTGCAACTCACAGATCTCACTGCTATTAAAAACAGTGCTGTTAAATTGGTGCAAACTGCCCCCAAGTTCTTTGAGTATATGGTTAAAAAGCAACACTATTAACCAGGCTATTTGAGCCAGACAAAGTATATATAGTATAATAAGTCTCATGAAAACCAGTTGGAAGATAACCAAAACTCAATACACAAATGAGATGTATAATACATACACATTCAGAAAAGGATAAACACACAGGAAAATAATATTAAGATTCAAAAAATTAAACAAATCAACACAATTCAATTTTTCTCTCTTCATGTTAATTTTTATCACCTTTCAAGAAATAAAGTTTACAAATATTATTATGATTAGCAAGAATTAAGTAGGACAGGTACTCTCACACCCTGCTGATGGGACTATAAATTAATACAGGTAAACTAGCCTGAATTTGGTAACCAGATATACATATTAGCTGTATGGCTCAAATATTTGTCTAGAACGGAAATCAGGAATTTGATCTATCATTCTACTTTCAAGCTCTTATACTATCTGTTTGAACTTGTCACACATAATTTAAAAAGATCATCAAGTTAGATTTCCCTTCTTTTATTTGAGTAGAGTGAATATGAGTGATAGGTATACTGTAGTTTCCTCTTATGGAAGATATCACTGGTACTAAATTTTTACCCCTTTAATGCCTCATCATATATATTAAACAAATGACATACCCATACCTCCTAAAACATCCACTTTTGTTTACTTTATATTTAAGTTTAGTAGTTATCTGAGGGGAATTGTAATATTATTTGTATTTCAAGTCAGGATATTTATATTCTAATTGTGTTTTTGTCCCAAACTGGCTATATATTATAACTAACTTGCTCTTCAGTTCACTTCAATAGTTAATTCAAAATTCTCCCACAATTCCCAGAGTTTGATTCTTCCTCCTTCCTTTTTCACACCTCACCTCCCCATCTCCCTCCTCTGCTTCCCTGAGAATATAAAAGTCATCACAATAGAAAACACCACAACTTTCTCAGTCCACAGCCATGTGCATCTGCACAATCCTTCTCTGCTATTGTTGGCTAGTTCCCAGGCAGGCCCTCTAGACTTCTGGAAGAACTTTAGTCACTGAGTCTCCCTGATCTCTCATATAATTTTCTAATTTCCCATTTAAATCTTATCTTTCTTTCATTATTTAAAGTATATAACTAAAAATTAAACAGAAGTTTTCTACCCCTTCACTTTACTCTCCAAATAATACATTATACCACCTTACCCTTTCATAGCAAACTTTTTGAAAAATGATTCATATTTATTATACACTGTTAAAGAAAAAATATTCAATGACACTTTTTAAAGCCTGGTAAGGAAGACTTTATTTGGAGATGGGTCATTATATGAATAGGTATAGGGAACACTATGATGAAATTTTGCAGTGTGGGAGAGAGACTGGGTTTAACTCTGAATATAGCACGGGCAAGTGGAAATTTATAGCCAAAGAACAGGGTGGTGGTCAGTGTATGGAAAATAAGAGAAAACATCAGGGATATGGGGGATTCTGGCTAAACCGATCTAATAGATCTAAGAGGATTCTTGCTAAAGATGGGCAGGGTAATCATATATCACCTGGGGAATTGTGGAGAATGAGAAACCTGATCAGATATCAGCATGATCAGATATCAATGGTGGGGGAGATTCTGACTAAAGTGACTTAGCAAGATTCTTGCTAAAACTGGGTTTTATAAGGAAGTCAACAGATGGGCCTAGGAGAAGTTTCAGGAGCCTGAGTAAAGTTTAGTCAAGCAAAGAATTTTATCACTGTCTCCTTAAGGTCTCCTCACAAGAACTTTCCTAATAACTTCCAGCTATAGTTTGCTCCATCAATCTATAGAAATCACTCTTTCTAATGACAAAAATGACCTACATGTATGCAAACCTAATATAAGCCTAATGGACATTTTGTACTTCTTATCTTACTCATTCATTTTATTGTCTGCTTCTTGAAAGTCTTTCTTCCTTTGAACTTTTCTGGATTTTTTCCTATCCAGATACTCTTTTTACATCTCATAGTGCTATTTTTATTCTTCTATTTTTATCCTGCTTACTAATATTAGAGATATTCAAAGCTCAATTCTATGCCATTTTCTCTTATTATATTTCATTCTCTATGGTTACAATTACATTCTATATGCAAATGTATATCATACAGTTATATCTTTAGATTATATCTCTCCTTTAACACCTCAGTACATAATAATCACTATATAAGAGTTTTCCAGTATACTTGATATATGATTACTTTTAAGAGTATCAGTCCTGAGTGTCAGACCAACAGAAGCAGTGGAATACGGTGGAGAAAGCTCTGCAAAGGTATCAAAGAACAGGTATTTTTTTCCATCCTCAAACTAATTATGTGACTTTACACAAGTAACTCAGCTTCTACTGACCTTATCTGTTCCCTTATCTATATGCAAATGCAAGATCTGCATTATTAAATAATCTTTAAGGCCCTTCCAACTCTGAAGTTTTATTATTCAATTTCAGCCTGGCTAGCTCAATGATCTTGATACTGATATTGATAAGTAACATCACCTTTTATTGCAGTATTGTAAGGTATGGCATTTATATAGATAACAGAAAATGCATTTAAGGTCATGAAATAGTTTATAATAAACTTTATTCTCCTATAAGTATACTTAGACATGAACTTTTTAATAAGACATTATTTAAAGGAAAAAGGAAGAAAGATTAAAAATGATGTGAAGTGAAAGATTATGAGACTAGAGTGCACATTTTAGGCCACAAGAGTCAATAAGTTTAAAAAGACAGAAATCGTATGAAGCATTTTTTCTAAACACACAGTAAGAGACTAGAAATAAACTACAAGAAAAAAACACAAATGCATGGAGAGTAAACAATATGCTACTAAACAACCCAGGGATCAGTGAAGAATCCAAAGAGGAAATAAAAAAATATACATATATATCTGGAGACAAATGAAAATGAAACACAACAATTCAAAATCTATGGGATGCAGAAAAAGCAGTTCTAAAGGGGAAGATTATGGTGATACAAGTCTTCCTTAAGAAACAAGAAAAAAATCTCAAATAAAAAACATGACCTTACATGTAAAGGAACTAGAAAAAGAAGAACAAACAAAATCCCAAATTAGTAGAAGGAAAGAAATCATAAAGATTGGAGCAGAAATAAATGAAATAGAGACAAAAAAAAATTGAAAAGAGCAAAGAATCTAAGATCTGGTTCTCTGAAAAGGTAAACAAAATTGATAAACTTTTGACCAAATTCATCAAGAGAGGCAAACAACTGTATGCCAATAAAATGGAAAACCTAGAAGAAATGTATAAATTCCTAGAAATATACAATCTCCCAAAACTGAATCAGGAAGAAATAGAAAATATTAACAGACTGATTACCAGTAATGCAGTTGAATCAGTAATAATAATAAAAAAAAACTCCCAACAAACAAAATTTCAGTATCAGACAGCTCCACAGTAGAGTTCTACCAAATATTTAAAGAAGAGCTAGTACCTATTCTCAAACTCTCCCCAAAAATTTAAAAGGAGGGAATAATTCCAAACTCATTCTATGAGGCTAGCATTACCCTGATATCAAAACCAGAAAACGACACACACACACACACACAAAAAAAAAAAAAGAAGAAGAAGAAAAGAAGAAGAAAGAGAGAAAATTGTAGGCCAATATCCCTGATGAATATGTAGATATCTTCAACAAAATATTAGTAAACTGAATTAAACAATACAGTAAAATGATCCTACCTCATGATCAATGAGGTTAATTCCAGGGATGCAAGAATGATTCAATACCCACAAATCAATCAATGTGATACACCATATTAACAAGATGAAGGATAAAAATCACACAATCATCTCAATAGATGCAGAAAAAGCATTTCACAAAGTTCAACATCATTTGTAATAAAATCTCTGAAGAAAGTGGGTATAGAGGGGACATATCTCAAGATAACAAAGGCTGTTTATGAAAAACCCATTCCTAACATCATACACAAGTATGAAAAAGTCAAAGATTTTCCTCAAAGATCAGGAACAAGGCAAGGATGCAACTCTTATCTCTTTCATTTAACATACTATTGAAGTTCTAGTCAGAGCAATCAGACAATAAAAAGAAATAAAAGGCATTCAAATTGGGAGAGAGGAAGTAAAACTGTCACTATTTGCAGATGACATGATGCAAATAGTGTATGATGCAGATTTTCTATATATAGAAAATTCTATAGATTCTACCAAAAAACTATTACAACTAATAAATAAGTTTAGTAACTTTGTAGGAGACAATATACAGAAATCTACTGCATTTCTGTAGACTAATAATGAACTATCAGAAAGAGAATTTAAGATAAAAGTCCCATTTACAATCACTTTAAAAATAATAAAATACCTAGCAATAAATTTACCAAGGAGGTAAAAAGACTGTACTTTGAAAACTAAAAGACATTGATGACAGAAACTGAACACAATACAAATAAATGGAAAGATATATCATGCTTGTGGATCAGAAGAATTAATGTGTCTAATCTTTGAACAACACCAGAGTTAGGAGCACCAACACTCTACACAGTCAAAAATCCATGTATAACTTTATAGTGACCCTTTGTATCCACAGTTCCACATCTTCAGATCCAATCAACCATGTATCTTGCAGAACTGTAGTATTTACTATTGGAAAAAAAATCCACCTATAAGTGGACCCAAACAGTTCAAGTCCATGTTGTTCAAGGGTCAACTGTATTATTAAAATGTCCATACTACCCAAAGCAATCTACAGATTCAATGAAATCCCTATCAAAATACATTTTTCACAGAACTAGAACCACTAACACTAAAATTTGTATGGAAAACAAAAGGACCACAAACAGCCAAGCAATCTTGAGAAAGAAGAACAAAACTGTAAGGTGTCATGCTCCCTGATGTCAAACTATATTACATAACTATAGTAATCAAAAGAATATAGTAGTCTACATATTAATCAAACTGTCAAAAATTAAACACAAAGAAATCATATTAAAAGCAGCAAGGCAAAAACAACAAATAACACACAAGGGAATCCCCATCAGGTTAACAGCTGATCTCTCAGCAGAAACTCTACAAGCCAGAAGGGACTGGCAGGACATAATTAAAGTGATGAAGGAGAGAAACCTGCAACCAAGATTACTCTACCCAGCAAGGATCTCATTCAGATTTGATGGAGAAATTAAAACCTTTACAGACAAGCAAAAGCTGAGAGAGTTCAGCACCACCAAACCAGCTCTACAACAAATGCTAAAGGAACTTCTCTAGGCAAGAAGCACAACAGAAGGAATATACCTACAATAACAACCCAAAGCAATTAAGGAAATGGGAATAGGAACATACATATCAATAATTACCTTAAATGTAAATGGACTAAATGCTCCCACCAAAAGACACAGAGTGGCTGAATGGATACAAAAACAAGACCCATACATATGCTGTCTACAAGAGACCCACTTCAGACCTAGAGACACATACAGATTGAAAGTAAGGGGATGGAAAAAGATATTCCATGCAAATGGAAATCAAAAGAAAGCTGGAGTAGCAATTCTCATATCAGACAAAATAGACTTTAAAATAAAGACTATTAGAAGAGACAAAGAAGGACACTACATAACGATAAAGGGATCGATCCAAGAAGAAGATATAACAATTGTAAATATTTATGCACCCAACATAGGAGCACCTCAATACATACGGCAAATACTAACAGCCATAAAAGGGGAAATCGACAGTAACACAATCATAGTAGGGGACTTTAACACCCCACTTTCACCAATGGACAGATCATCCAAAATGAAAATAAATAAGGAAACACAAGCTTTAAATGATACATTAAACAAGATGGACTTAGTTGATATTTATAGGACATTCCATCCAAAAACAACAGAATACACATTTTTCTCAAGTGCTCATGGAACATTCTCCAGGATAGATCATATCTTGGGTCACAAATCAAGCCTTGGTAAATTTAAGAAAATTGAAATTGTATCAAGTATCTTTTCCGACCACAATGCTATGAGACTAGACATCAATTACAGGAAAAGATCTGTAAAAAATACAAACACATGGAGGCTAAACAATACACTACTCAATAACGAAGTGATCACTGAAGAAATCAAAGAGGAAATTAAAAAATACCTAGAAACAAATGACAATGGAGACACGACGACCCAAAACCTATGGGACGCAGCAAAAGCAGTTCTAAGGGGGAAGTTTATAGCAATACAATCCCACCTTAAGAAACAGGAAACATTTCGAGTAAACAACCTGACCCTGCACCTAAAGCAATTAGAGAAAGAAGAACAAAAAACCCCCAAAGCTAGCAGAAGGAAAGAAATCATAAAGATCAGATCAGAAATAAATGAAAAAGAAATGAAGGAAACGATAGCAAAGATCAACCAAACTAAAAGCTGGTTCTTTGAGAAGATAAACAAAATTGACAAACCATTAGCCAGACTCATCAAGAAAAGAAGGGAGAAGACTCAAATCAATAGAATTAGAAATGAAAAAGGAGAAGTAACAACTGACACTGCAGAAATACAAAAGATCATGAGAGATTACTATAAGCAACTCTATGCCAATAAAATGGACAACCTGGAAGAAATGGACAAATTCTTAGAAATGCACAACCTGCCAAGACTGACTCAGGAAGAAATAGAAAATATGAATAGACCAATCACAAGCACTGAAATTGAAACTGTGATTAAAAATCTTCCATCAAACAAAAGCCCAGGACCAGATGGCTTCACAGGCGAATTCTATCAAACATTTAGAGAAGAGCTAACACCTATCCTTCTCAAACTCTTCCAAACAATATCAGAGGAAGGAACACTCCCAAACTCATTCTACGAGGCCACCATCACCTTGATACCAAAACCAGGCAAGGATGTCACAAAGAAAGAAAACTACAGGCCAATATCACTGATGAACATAGATGCAAAAATCCTCAATAAAATACTAGCAAACAGAATCCAACAGCATATTAAAAGGATCATACACCATGATCAAGTGGGGTTTATTCCAGGAATGCAAGGATTCTTCAATATACGCAAATCAATCAATGTGATACACCATATTAACAAGTTGAAGGAGAAAAACCATATGATCATCTCAATAGATGCAGAGAAAGCTTTCAACAAAATTCAACACCCATTTATGATAAAAACCCTGCAGAAAGTAGGCATAGAGGGATCTTTCCTCAACATAATAAAGGCCATATATGACAAACCCACAGCCAACATTGTCCTCAATGGTGAAAAACTGAAACCATTTCCACTAAGATCAGGAACAAGACAAGGTTGCCCACTCTCACCACTCTTATTCAACATAGTTTTGGAAGTTTTAGCCACAGCAATCAGAGAAGAAAAGGAAATAAAAGGAATCCAAATCGGAAAAGAAGAAGTAAAGATGTCACTGTTTGCAGATGACATGATACTGTACATAGAGAATCCTAAAGATGCTACCGAAAAACTACTAGAGCTAATCAATGAATGTGGTAAAGTAGCAGGATACAAAATTAATGTACAGAAATCTCTGGCATTCCTGTACACTAATGATGAAAAATCTGAAAATGAAATCAAGAAAACACTCCCATTTACCATTGCAACAAAAAGAATAAAATATCTAGGAATAAACCTACCTAAGGAGACAAAAGACCTGTATGCAGAAAATTATAAGACACTGATGAAAGAAATTAAAGAAGATACAAATAGATGGAGAGATATACCATGCTCCTGGATTGGAAGAATCAATATTGTGAAAATGACTGTACTACCCAAAGCAATCTACAGATTCAATGCAATCCCTATCAAACTACCACTGGCATTTTTCACAGAACTAGAACAAAAAATTTCAAAATTTGTTTGGAAAAACAAAAGACCCCGAATAGCCAAAGCAATCTTGAGAACGAAAAACGGAGCTGGAGGAATCAGGCTCCCTGACTTCAGACTATACTACAAAGCTACAGTAATTAAGACAGTGTGGTACTGGCACAAAAACAGAAAGATAGATCAGTGGATCAGGATAGAAAGCCCAGAGATAAACCCATGCACATATGGCCAACTTATCTTTGATAAAGGAGGCAGTGGAGAATGTACAGTGGAGAAAGGACAGCCTCTTCAATAAGTGGTGCTGGGAAAACTGGACAAGGACATGTAAAAGTTTGAGATTAGATCATTCCCTAACACCATACACAAAAATAAGCTCAAAATGGATTAAAGACTTAAATGTAAGGCCAGAAACTATCAAACTCTTAGAGGAAAACATAGGTAGAACACTCTATGACATAAATCACAGCAAGATCCTTTTGGACCCACCTCCTAGAGAAATGGAAATAAAAACAAAGATAAACAAATGGGACCTAATGAAACTTCAAAGCTTTTGCACAGCAAAGGAAACCATAAACAAGACCAAAAGACAACCCTCAGAATGGGAGAAAATATTTGCAAATGAAGCAACTGACAAAGGATTAATCTCCAAAATTTATAAACAGCTCATGCAGCTCAATAGCAAAAAAACAAACAACCCAATCCAAAAATGGGCAGAAGACTTAAATAGGCATTTCTCCAAAGAAGATATACAGACTGCCAACAAACACATGAAAGAATGCTCAACATCATTAATCATCAGAGAAATGCAAATCAAAACTACAATGAGATATCATCTCACACCAGTCAGAATGGCCATCATCAAGAAATCTAGAAACAATAAATGCTGGAGAGGGTGTGGAGAAAAGGGAACACTCTTGCACTGCTGGTGGGAATGTGAATTGGTACAGCCACTATGGAGAACAGTATGGAGGTTCCTTAAAAAACTAAAAATAGAACTACCATATGACCCAGCAATCCCACTACTAGGCATATACCCTGAGAAAACCATAATTCAAAAAGAGACATGTATCAAAATGTTCATTGCAGCTCTATTCACAATAGCCCGGAGCTGGAAACAACCTAAGTGTCCATCATCGGATGAATGGATAAAGAAGATGTGGCACATATATACAATGGAATATTACTCAGCCATAAAAAGAAACGAAACTGAGCTATTTGTAATGAGGTGGATAGACCTAGAGTCTGTCATACAGAGTGAAGTAAGTCAGAAAGAGAAAGACAAATACTGTATGCTAACACACATATACGGAATTAAAAAAAAAATGGCATGAAGAACCTAGGGGTAAAACGGGAATAAAGACACAGACCTACTTGAGAATGGACTTGAGGATATGGGGAGGGGGAAGGGTAAGCTGTGACAAAGCGAAAGAGAGGCATGGACATATATACACTACCAAACGTGGGGTAGATAGATGGTGGGAAGCGGCCGCATGGCACAGGGAGATCAGCTCGGTGCTTTGTGACCGCCTGGAGGGGTGGGATGGGGAGGGTGGGAGGGAGGGAGATGCATGAAGGAAGGGATGTGGGAACAGATGTATGTGTATGACTGATTCACTTTGTTATAAAGCAGAAACTAATAAAAAAAAAAAGAATATAGTAGTCTGGACAGCTACGTGTAAAAGAATGAAACTAGACCATATTCACACAACATATACAAAAGTAAACTCAAAATGGATTAAAGACTTAAATGTAAGACATAAAACCATTAAACTCCTAGAAGAAAACACAGGCAGTATGCCCTTTGACATAAGTCTTATCAATATTGTTTTAGATGTCTCCTCAGGCAAGGGCAACAAAAGCAAAAATAAATAAATGGGACCCCATCAAAGTAAAAAAAAGGCAACCTACTGAATGGGAGAAGATATTTGCAAATGATATGGTGATATCCAAAATATATAAACAACATATACAACTCAACACCAAAAAATCAAACAACCCAATTAAAAATGGGCAGAAGAACTGAATAAACATTTTTCCAAAGAGGAAATGCAGATGGTCAACAGGCACACTAAAAGATGCTTAACACTGCTAATCATCAGGGAAATGCAAATCAAAATCAAAATGAGATATCATCTCACACCTGACAGAATGGCTATCATCAAAAATAACACAAATAACAAATGTTGGCAAGGATGTGGAGAAAAGGGAGCCCTCATGCACCATTGGTGGGAAAGCAAATTGGAACATTCATTATGGAAAATGGCATGGAAGTTCTTCTAAAAATTAAAATAGAACCACCATACCTCCCACCAATTCCACTTCTGGGTATTTTTTCCTAAGAAAACAGAAACACTAATTCAAAAACATATATGCATATGTGTGTGTGTATATATATATATATATATATATATATATATATATATATATATATATATATATATAAAATGGAACACTACTCAACCATAAAAAGAATGGACTCTTGCCATTTTCAACAGCATGGATGGATCTATAGGGTATTATGCTAAGTGAAATAAGTCAGTTGCAGAAAGACAAATACCATTAAGTTTCACTTATATATGGAATCTAAAAAAAAAAAAAAAAAGAACAAACATAACAAAACAGAAATGAATCAGAGACTGAGAGAACAAACAGGTAGTTGCCAGAGAGGAAGGGAGAGGAATGGGAGAATGATTGAAATATGTGTGTGAGATTAAGTGGTACAAGCTTTCAGCTGCAAAACAAATGTGCCATGGGAATAAAATGTATAGCATGGGGATTATGGCCAACAAAATTGTAATAACTTTGTAAAAAATGTTGTTTGAATTTAGCTGTGTCTGTATTGATTCTTTATTTTAATATACAGTAACATTTTCAGAAACGCAAGCAGTTTGTACAGAACGGGAAACTTGCACTTGGGTTTTTTTGCAACTCTACAATAAGTTGTTCATTTTTGGGAAATTATATCAGCAATGACTACACTGTTCCTGATATTTCAGTTACCTACCAATTCAATATCTTTGTAATAGTCTATGTCACTGATTATGATGCATTACTGTGCGTTCTCGTGTAGTGGTTTTTCAGGGCATACTTATTGAAATGCATATTACTTTAAGTTATTTTTTGGTTTTTCCTTTATGTTAGTTTAGTATACTACATTAGTACTTCAAAATTATTTTATATGTTATATTATATTTTTTCTATAAATTTTATTTCAGAAGAGTGAAGTGAGCATTAAAAAAGGCTTGTTATAAAAATGGAATTTCAGTTTGATAGAGTTGAAAATCACTTAGTTTATGGTAAAGGCTTAAACTGGGCCAATAGTGGTATAATTGTAAGAGAGAGGTTTGAGTGAAATGTATTACACAGAATTAGTTCAATTGCTAATTTTTAGGTTGAGGGACAGTAGATGTTGTTAAAGCCCATCCACACCCCACTGGCCTACATCTGAAAATTCATTTTCAGTACTGTAGATATTTTATATACACTGTCACTCCTGTCTTTTAGTTCCTCTATAAGCAATTTCTCTAGCTCTTAAAAAAATATCAGTCCAAAATAAAGAAGAATTTGGTGGATAAATACTTAAGCTTTTTCATCCCTCAGTGAGACAATTCTGAGACACATTTTACCCAAATGTAGAGGGTCCTCAGTTGCACACAATGTAACCTGCTCTGAAGTTCACACTTTACTGGCTTTTCTCCCATCCCTGTATACCTGTCCCATATCCCACTCCTTCTCTCTATGATTATTTCCAAATACAATATCTCCACTCAAATTTTTTCTCAGGTCTATTTGTGATGGGAGTGGTGAAACCCAAGCTTAGACAAAGAAGAAACATATAAATAAATTTAAACTTTGTAATTGCTATTCTACTGCCTGGACAAAATTTCCCTCAGACATTTTCATGGCTTGCTCTCTTTCTTCTTCAAGCTTTGGCTCCAATGGCACTCTGTTAGTGAGGGTTTCCCTGATATCCTATTTAATATAACATGCACCCACAACAAGCACTTCTTATAATCCTTCCACGTTGTATTTGAGTTTTCTAGAGGATGCAAGAGTGCATTTTTAGGTGAAAGTTGATTTATAACCTCTTGCCTGGTAGATAGGTCCAGGCAGGGAGAAAGATGTAGGAATCACCAGATTGCTGATGGATAAGACTGCACAGGAAGATGAGCAAAGTGGGAGGGTTTTGTAAAATATAAGGATTTCCTACATCAGGAAAGATTTTAGACAATAAAAGGTCACAATTTACACATCAGATTCTCTCCAGGAAAGAGAAAAAACACTCACATGAGCATTTTAATGTTTAGCCAATCTAAATTTATATTATAACCTAAACTTACAAGTGGTTTCTGTCTCAGGCTTCTATTAAAGATATAACTTGCTTTTATGTAGTTTTAGTTACTCAAAAGAAACTTCATTTAATTTCTGTCACCATGGAGTAAATTTACAGTCACATTAGCATCAGACTATTCAACTAAAAATACTAGTATTCATTTCTCATAACTAAAATGAATTTTCAACAACTGTTGTCATTAAAGAAAAGTTATCTTCAATACTTATTCATTTTTAAGATTTCTTCCTAATCACTTTTGAAGATAAGCCTGCTGTGAATAGGCTCCCCTTAATGCCTCCTTCTAGAATATCAAAATATACTTCCTTATAGATGTTTTTACTTTAAATATGCACATTGAATAAAAACTGGCTTTTGATTGTACTTCCAAAGGTTAAATTCATCATATAAATGTAAGTATTAAGCTTTAGAAATAAACTCATAACTAAATTCTCAAAGTTTACAGTGACTACACCTTGGTTTATAAAGAGAATTTCTTAATGCAAAACTGTGAATGATAATAAAATTTTTAGACATTAGTCCAAAAACATGTAAAACAAAAATGTACTAATTCAAATGAAAGACAATTTTTCTGTAATAGATTATTGCAAAAGAGACAATAAAGTATTATGTAGTGTGATGGTTAACTTTATGTATCAATTTAACCAGGTCATAGGGTGCTCAGATATTTGGTTAAACATTATTCTGGGTGTGTCTCTATGGGTGTTTCTAGAAGAAATTAACATTTAAATCAGTAGTCTGAGTAAAGCAGATTGCCCTAGCCAATGAGGGCAGGTCTACCCAATTCACTGAATGCCTGAATAGAACATAAAAGGCTGAGTAAGGGAGAATTAACTCACTCGGCCTGATTATCTTCAAGCTGGGCCAGTGGTCTTCTCCTGCCTTCAGACTCAGACTCAGACTTGAACTTAAATTTTTAAATGTGCTAATTTCTTTTTAAACTGAAAATTACAGGCAGTGGGAAGATAAAAATTATTTACACATTGTCTCAACATCTGGGGATAAATAATGTTAGTGTTATTATATTTCTAGTCTATTTTGTGACTTGGTATATTCTATAAGAACACAAGTGCATCTACAAGAAAAACTTTTGGCGTTGGAGATACAAAGAGGCATTCCATAGAATCATTTTTCTAGAGAGACAGTAAAGCTTCCAAAGCATTTGGAATACATATAGGAGACTATTATTTTGTGTCAACTTGCCTGGGCTAAGGGATGCCCAGAGAGCTGAGACGAACATTTTCTCCTGCCCTCAGACATTGGTGGCACTTGTGATACTTGGGCTTTCAGACTCAGATAGGGTCTTATACCACCAATACCTCAATTCACAGGCTTTTGGACACTGACTGATTTACAACATCAGATTTCCTGATTCACCAGCTTACAGATGGCAGATTATGGCACTTCTTATTTTCCATAATCCCATGAATCAATTCCTATAAACATCTCCTCTCACATATATCTATATATCACCTATTGTTTCCTATACATAGTAAACTCTAAAGTTTCAACAAATATTGCTAGAACAAACAAATTCAGCAAATGGTAGCAGACACAAAGTTTAGACACAAAAAACAGTTCTGTTTCTATGCACTAACAATTAACAATCTGGAAATAAAATTAAGAAAACAATTCTATTTACAATAGCATCAAAAAAAAAAAAAACCCCAAAAAAACTTAGCTAAGGAGGTAAAAGCCTTTTGCAGTGAAGACTACAAAACATTGCTGAAAAAATTAAAGACATACATAAATGGAAACACATCCCATATTCAAAGATTGGAAAATTTAATATTGTTAATATTGTTAAGATGTCAATCTTATTCAAAGTGATCTATAGATTTAATGTAATCACTATCAAAACTCCAAAGAAGTATTTTTGCAAAAATAGAGATACCATTCTGGAATTCATATAAAAACTCAAGGGATGCTGAATAGTCAAAACAATCTTGAAAACAAAAACAAAGCTGGAGGTCTCATATTTTCTGATTTCAAACTATATTATAAAGTATAGTAATCAAAACACTATGATACAAGCATAAAGACAGACATGTAGACCAATGGAATAGGATAGTGAGCCCAGAAATAAAACCTCACAAATAAGGTAAAATTATTTTCGATGAGTGCCAAAATCATTCACTGGGGGAAAGGGCAGTCTTTTCAACAAATGGTGCTGAAAAAACTGATATACGTATGCAAAAGAATGAAGTTGGACTCTTACCTAACATCATGTACAAAAATTAACTTAAAATGGATCAAATACCTAAATGTAAGGGGTAAAACTATAAAACTTTTATAAAATATTGGGCAAAATTTTCACTACATTGGATTTGGGAGTGATTTCCTAGTTGTGACACCAAAGACTGAGGCAACAAAACAAGAAACAGAAAAATTAGGCTTCATGGAAAAGAAAAAAAATGTGCATGAAAAGATACTATCAGCAAAATAAAAATGAATGGGAGAAAATATTTGCAAATCATATATCTGATTATGGATATAACACAGAATGTATAGAGAAATCCTAAAACTCAACAATAATAAAACAAACAACTGATTCCAAAAATGGGCAGAGAATATAATAAACATATCTCCAAAGATTTTTGGATGGCCAATAAGCACATGAAAAGATGCTCAAAATTCTTAATCATTAGGAAAATGCAAATCAAAGCTGCAATGATACCACCTTAGACCCATTAGGATGGCTATTATCAAAAAACAAAAATCCAGAAAATAACAAGTGTTGGAAGACAGAGAGAAATAGGAACCTTTTTCACTGTTGATGGGAATGTAAATATTATAGCTGTTGTGGAAAACAGTTTGAAGTTTCCTCAAAAAAATTAAAAATAGAATAATCACATGATTCAATGTTTCCATTTCTGTGTATATACCCCAAAGAATTAAGAACAGGGTCTTGGATAGATATATGCCACTTCATTTTTATAGCAGCATTATTCACAACAGCTAAAACATGGAATCAAGCCAAATGTTTATGGACAGGTGAATGGATAAGCAAAATGAAACACACACATATATATGTGTATATATGTATATATGTTTAGACACACACACACACACACACACACACACACACTGGAATACTGTTCAGCCTTAAAATGGGAGGAAATTCTAATATATGCCTCAACATGGATGAATATTGAGGACACTATACTAAGTAAAATAAATTAATCACAATAAGACAAATATTTTATAACTCCACTTATTTGAGGTATTTAGAGTAGTCAAAATCATAGGGACAAGAAAAAGAATGGTTGTTGCCAGGAAATGGGGGGAAATGGAATATTATTGTTTGAGTACAGAGTTTCAGTTTTGCAAGATGAAGGAGTTCCATTAGATGGATTGTAGTGATGCTTGCACAATATTAATGTACTTAATATCACTGAACTGTACATCTAAAAATGGCAAAACAGTAAATTTTATGTTACATGTATTTTACCACAATTTAAAAGAAGAAATAAACGTTTAAAAAGGCTTACTCACAGTAGGGTGGAAGCATATTCTGACTAGAAATGTTAACTGACTTAAAGTATAGGAAAACAGTTACGTTGGTGTTTCTGGTGCTTTTGGAACTTTGTTTGCTTTTTGGCGTTTCCAGTAATCCATTAATTTCTAATTGTGGGGTAAGTTTAATATCTATTTTGCCCAGAGAGTCTTGGTTTATCCTCAGTTATCCTTGTACCAAGTATAAATATTAATAGAATCTCTTTTAAAAATGATTTAATGATATGTTGACACTAAGTAATGGACTTTTGGGGTCATTTAAGAGGTAAAAATGAGCAAAGTTTTGCCTGATTATGTATTATATAATTTACACTGAACAGATTGTGTGCAGATTTTGTTATTCCTTTGAACTACAGAAGAACTTACACAGATCTATTTCTCTAAACTAGTGCATCTATGTATAGTTTAAACATCATACTACTTATAACTTTTAATCAAAAAAACTAACTTGTATTTCACAGAGAAAACTGGGAGAGGGTGATGTTGGTAATTGTGCATGATCATACAGCAGCCTTTTACAGCAAATTTGCAGAGCTCATGAAAACATAACACAGCTGTCTACAGTCATACACATCATTTATAGTTCTCAAAGGGACAGAAATGAATGTTCAGGATAGACCTAAAGATATAGTTTTTCTGCAGCATATAAAAATAAAAGGTGGAAGTATATAAAATTCAATTAGGCTTAGTAATCAATGTAGCATTCTCTTACTTAGAAATGTTCTAGATATCTTATGAGTATCCATTAACTCAACCTACTATCAGGCCAAGTATGCAAGTTACCTAAAGTTTTTTGAAATTATCTTCTGACACACTATAAAATACAACTATTATTGAAATAGTTTGTCAGAATAATGATTCAATTTGGTTTAAAATTTTATATTTTCATAATTATAAGTAGAGGCAATTCTAGCCTATTTAATCAGTAAATCTGTGTAAGTTTAGGGAGAAATACCTAAGTAGAATAAAAATGTATGTGTATATTATATTTAATACTGATAAATCAGAAAACGCATAGCTGTTTTCATTAAACCAAAAATATTAAACTAATCTTGGAACCAAGCAGAACCCTGCCTGCCCCCCTGCCTCCCAAATACAAAGGCCCCTCCATGTTTCCTGCCTCTTGTTTTTAGAGAAGCTGAAGTCTCCCAGGTCTTCCTGAGTCATAAAGGAGCAGGCTCAAGCAGCTAGTGATTAGGACTATAGAGTCACAGACAGTGTCTGATGCACATTCCTGAGTTGTTTTACATACACTGTAACTGCTACCAGAGGGGAAAAGCTGACTGCATGGTGACCAGCCTGCAGCCATGAAATAAACTGCTCTATTTTGAGCAGTACTGAGTCTATGACTAACACAGTTCCAAGAACTGGCCTTAAGAGAATGGGATTAACACTATTGCTCAAAATAAACTATATCTTTGTGGGCATCAAAATAATTGTAGTTTGTTCTACCCATATATGTAAACAGGCAACTATAACTGTCAGCAAAGAGATGCTACAGACCCCTGTTGACATCTTCCACTCTAATATGGTGCCCTACGTCAGCATGAAGAAGTTACAGAAGATGGACCTTTGCCCATGATCCCATAAAAAAGGAATGATGTTCTGACAAGTGGGGATTTGTAAGCCCCTTCTGACAGGGAAGAGCTCTCTGCAGCAGGCCGCTTTGTTTTGTCACAAACCTTAAAACCAGGCACCCCCATGCTCTACTCATCTCTGGCCCTAGCACACTTTTTAAATCTTTTGACCACACAATACCTTGCCTAATTTTTTTTGTTGGTTCTTTCCATACATCCAAGAAGTAGAAATGAAGAATAAGTAATTAACAGAAGACCAGATCTCTTTCCTAGTTTCCCCTTCATTAATCTCACAAACTGTGCGAACAAGATAGCATCTAAAGAAAAATCACAAGAAGTTGACAAGCCGGCACACAAGCCTGCAAACAGTGGGGGATGGTGATGACTCTGACCCCCATTTTAATGATTAACTGAGGTTACTTCCCTTTTTCCCTTTAAAAACTTTCATGCCCAAGCAGAATCTTTGGAGATGGTTTCTGGGGGACACTGAGTACACCATCTCTCCAGATTGCCAGAATTCTGATTAAAAGCAATTTTCTTTCTACCAACATTTGTCTCTCTCACTTGAGTACTGATTTTTTGAGCAGCGAGCAGCCGAATCTGATTAGGTAACACTCTCACCTATCAAAGATTTACCTTAATTATGTGAACTTGAATTCTTAAAAATTTCCAAATTGGTTACTTAAAGGATACTTTTAAAATCTCAGAATTGAAATTCTCAGAAGTTAGTTCAGTTTTCTTATTTTCTATAAAAGAAATTGAGAATATTGTATTTATGTAAGGTCTATATGTCTATCTCTAATCCAATCAGAATATAGTTTTTTTATGAGATTCTACAATCTAATTTGGTATTACCATCTGGCGGGAGGAAATATTACATGCTCAATGAGTGGTAAAGACTTCTCTGAATTACAAACACAAAAATGTACATACAGACACATATCAGAGCTTATAAACTCAATTCTAAAATCCCATCCCTGGATCAGGAGTAAACACAGATATATAAAACTCACAGGTCCATATCAAAGATCTGTTCTCTTCTCAGTGGGGACACATTCTTAATTGATTTGAGCTCAAAACAGAAAAAAAAATTGAAAAAAATAATAAGCCAGATTACCTGTTGTCTCTTATCCAATAATGCTAGGAGCTCTATAAGCCATTAATCTGTTTATAGAGATCACCAAATTGTTAGACCATAAAACCAAATTCCCAATGGGAAATAACTTATTGGCTGTAAACAAACCAAAAATAAAACTCAAATCAGAAGAAACCAGCACTAAAATCAAGCCAGTACTCAAAAATAATCAAAATCAAATTCTTGCCCTGCTACACATGAGCAAGACTCAGAAGCACAAGATCAGGTGTTAAACTTCCTGTCTGGTCCCCAGGTTACAGCCAAGAAAGGAGCAAAAAAGACTCATTTTTAAAGGGAATTTAAAAATGAGTCATGGCATGAAAATTGTAAAAGAAAAAAAAATGCATTGGACAATTAAGATTATTTTAGTCAGGCTATTTTAATAGGGAGAAAGTTCATTTCTGCAGGAAAATGTCTTAGAGAAAAGGAAGTAAGCCTTAAGTTTTATAGAGGCAGTTAAACAAGGGACTCACAGGGAATGGTGGGCAATGACCATCTTAGGCATGAGGAAAGGCGGTCCCTGCAGTTAACTGTTTCCAAAGATAAAGTGATGAGGAATTTTATAGCCATCACTGCTTTCCAGGTGTACAGGGATCAGGCAAAGTTCAACATTGTTAAGAATATGTATTGTTCTCCATCCTCGCTCCTTGGCAAGGAAATTCTCAGGGCAGTGACCAAGATGGTCTTAAAGTTCCTCTCAGCTGGACTGTACTTCAGACAGGTTCGTTTCTGGACATGGTCCTGACATTCCTTTTCCCAGAGCATTTACCTGGAAAATTTATAATTGCAAACTCTTCTTCTGCCTCTCTGCAATGCATGTAAAACTCCATAGAAGCCTCTTGACCACTTGAGGACCCAGGGAATGTCTTTCTCAAGGACCTGAGAACCATCTCTTTGAAATGTACACATCAAAGTAGATAGGGCCCCAGTCTCCCAGTCCCTATGGGAGGTAGGAGCCAGTGGGCATCCATAAGCAAACAAATGGCCTAATCACAGAGAAAAACATTTGCAAACTCAGGAATAACTTCTATTAATTCCCATTAACTCACAAATAACATCCCATTGATTTACCTTCTCCCTAAAGTCCCCCTCCAGTACTTCTCCAAAAGCCCAACCCAGCAATGAAAATCCCTCCAGCTCTTTTTTTCCCCCCAGCAGAATTGAGTTCAAGTCTCTCTTCTCTATTGAAATAAACTTGAATAAACTATTTGCCTGTTGCAATCTTTGCTTTGACAGAAGTAAATGAGGCAGTCATAAGGCTCACACTTCTTGTTTCTCATCTCTCAAGTATCACTGTCATCCCTTGCCTGAAGTACTAAATCTTGGCTGGAAGCAGAAATATGTCACACAGATTAGTTTCAATTATTAAGAGAAAACAATTGTCAACTGAGAGCAATAACACTGAATTAAGCTGGAAGCTCATTGGCTAGATTCACTCAATCACATATTGAATAGATTGAAAAGATTCATTCCAAAAGCATAAGAAAACTTAATAATTGAAAATAATATAAAATGCTTAGGGTATTTTTGTTGTTGTTCAGACAATCACACTAATGTTAAATCCATGAAGGAAAGAAACGCTTTTCTTCCTCAGTCCTCTGACTGTATCAAGTTCTCTCTGCTTTTATGCATAGCTCCAAGCCAATGTCTCAGTCTGAAAGTTTTCAATTCCTCAAGTGATTGTCTTTAACTTGCTTTTAAGATTTCACTGTCAAAGGAGTTTGAGATCACGTACAGCTTTGTCCGCAGTAATTCAAGTTGGAAATAATTAGAAAAAGAGAACTAGAACTTTGGAACATCAAAGGACACAAAGCTGAGATGACAGATCAGGAGCACAGGTAGAGATAAAAGGCAGATGAGACAAAGCCAACCCCTTCAGAACTATTTGCAGCATTCTCAAAAAGAAACTGAGCTAAAACCTGTGAGACACTGAAGGACTGAAGTTAAAATGATTTACCCTATTCTAATAGATAAGTTTGTGCATAAAATTGTCATGGGTGGAGTAAGGTTAAATTGTGTATTTATACAATTGAATGGGAAATGTGGAGTAAGAACTTCTCTGGTAGGTAAAGATTTGTTTGAATATAGGTTTGAATAATACGATGAATTTAAAAAGAAGTCTCAGTGCAAAGAAGAGAAAAATGTTACACTATCCTTTGAAATTGGCATTTTTAAACAGTAACACATTTTGAAAAGAAATTGATTGACACTAATTAATGAGCCTTATAAGTCACAATTTGGTATTTGATAATACATAAAATTATACCAAATTTTTCATGAGTTTATTTTAATCTCTTTTTCTCATTAGGTTTTTAAGATCTTTAATCATAATATTTGTGTATATGTGGGACCAAGAGAAGATACTGTGTTTGTGTACGTATGTTTTAATGGTCTCTTTCTCTAAAACATGAGCTTGTTGGGAACAGGACAAATTATTAATCATCTGTCTATTTCCAATGGCTAACCCAGAAATACAATTGAATTTCAGTTGAATCAAAATTGTAGACTTAAAAATGTGCACATACATGTTCAACACGACATCAATGAAAGCCAAAAACAACAAAACTAAAGCTTCTATGGGAGAGTTTTCATATTTTAGAGCATCTATTAAAGGTATATAATACAGATGGTGAAATTAGCCTTATGAAAACTATTCAGTAACATGGCTAACTATCTTATAATATTAGGCAAAGAAATGTGATGAAATATTACAACTTATGATTTCAAAAGATTTTTTAAAATATGTATGTAAAACTAAGTGAAGGAAATCACACAACTTTACAATGGTAGCATTTTTGGAAGCATCCAAGATGTATATTTTGCTATTATTTTATTCAATTTTCTTTAAATTGTTTTTAATAATTCCTTGAATCATGTCTGAGAACATATGTGTTACCACTAGGGAATTAAAATCATACTATCAAAGGGATGAAAAGCAGCAAAAAATATATATGATAGTATCCCAACAGTAGTAGCCAAACTAAACTCAGCCAGCAGATTATTGAATTGAAAATCAAAGTTGCACAGTATAAAAATACAGCAGGGACAACATAACAAGCTTAATCCATTTTGCCTATATATTTCAATGTCTTTGTAAAATAATACTGGCCAAACAATCTGGGAAATGTACTCTATTTCTCAAATGTACACATGTACAAAAGGCCTTTAGTTGTCATTTTGGTTTTAGAGTAAATAGAATGTATGGGCTATTGAAAGACTGAAACAGTTCAGTGAACAACAATAAATTATAACTTGTAAAGGATACCTAGGGGCCACAGATAACCTTTCATGGTAATTTTTAGCTGTCTTTTTTCAATATTCTCCAACAACTACAGATTAGTGCTGGGCTTAGACATCAAGTACTTGATAAAGCACAATTCCTGTCCTTTATTTTGGCTGACTCTGTTAACAACCTCATCACACATTTTTCCTATAATAATTTCTGATAAAATATTCTCCTTCATTATCTTCTTTATCCCAATCTATAGCTATGTTTCCATTTAGGAAGGACAAAGCATTATCACTCTCTGATTTTTCTTTTTTACCAGAAAACATGGAATTTTCTTTTACTTTTGGGAACTAGGCTTTGTCCCTATGCTAATAAAAAGGATATTTAATAAAAATTATACACTTTTAATATCTGGTTGAGAAAATACCCAGTGTACCTTCTCAATTTTATGCTTTCAATACTTTGTTTTGAGACTGTATAGACTTACCCTGATTTCCACGCTTTTGTGAAGAGTCACACAAGACCTGTTTAGCTTTGCAAAAGATTACAAAGAAGCAACAAACATTTACTTCCTTTACGTTTTAGGTTTTGTGTATGCGTGTGTATGTGTGTGTATTTCCTTATTGTTTGTTGAAAATATGATATGTAGTGACTGAGTCATAGCCATCTGCATCTCTGGGAACTGAAATCTAACATCAACCACTATGTTCATATCAACCAAAAAACAATCTAATATTAAACCAGCAACTTAAGTGGATCAAATAAGAATTGATGCAGGATAATCCATTTGAAAATTAGCATTATGCCTTATGCAATATTTTAAAATTAAATAATAAACATATTAAACACGTACCTTATGATTCTCATATGTAATTCTTGAATCACTGAAAGGCATCTTTTCAAATGTGAAGTAAACATTTTTGGTGTACAGTTTTGTTCTTCGTTTTTTGTTGTTTTTATCAAGAAGAAGACCCCATTACTTAATTTCTTTAAAGGGACTCAAATCTTAATGAAACTTCTCACTAGTTAAAAATATATACTTTTATATAAATTTTAACTCATATGGTTTATATGCAATCTCAAAATATTTTTAAAGAGGAAATTCATGACAGACACATATAAGTGAACATAGGTCAGCAATTTCATTTTACTTATTAATTATTGAGGAAATCAGAAAGAACTTTTTAAAAATGTTTCAGAGGAGGATACAAATGACAGACACATTTATAGGCAATCAGGACTGCAAAACTGACTTATTCCACAATAATGTTAATAAATTCTTTCTAGAGCTAGAAAACAGTTCATTTGTATTTTGTAGAAATAAACAAAGACCAAATTATTTACACTGGTCTGTGAGGCAGGCTTGAACAACAGGATTATAAGGCATATGCCTGTGTTCTACACTCTGATTCTCCTTCTTATGACAAGAACACTTTTAGACTGCATAACACAAAACAGTTAACAAGGACAGCAAAGAGAGATGAGAAAGAATGGCCTGATTCCAACAAGGATGCCAAACAAATAGGAACCAATAATAAAATCCAAGTACCAAACCAAATAATAAATAGCCCAGGAACTCAACATAAAGAGAATGAAAAAAATGGACTTCAGATCCCCATGCTGACTTACTACATCTTCACAGACTAGACAACCTGTAAGTAGCAAGGCACAAGGGACCCCTGTGGGTACTGTACCTGGTCGAAGGCTGGGACCTGTGATGAAGGGCAGTGCAGACTGGTGGGCTTTAGTGGGACTTCCACTGTATCTGTGAAAATAAACAAAGGCCAACCAAATAAGAACAAGCAAAGGCTATTTATTAGAGCTTGCTATAACAAGAAAGTCAGCCACTGCACTTGTGTTTGGTACAGACTCAAAATCAGGCAGAGCAGTGGAAAAGATTTATAATGAACAAAAAGAGAAAGCTTTAGGTGTGCCTTGATTGGAGATCATTGGTATGGGGAAGCTATCAGCAGGCTAACTAGAAGGGGGGCATCCTATATGATTGGTTAGGGATGCATATTTGGGCTTTCTCTGATTGGCCGTAAGTTGGAAACTGGTTCAGAAATCAGGGAAATGTTCAGTTATTAATCAAGCCCTGGCCATGTTGAGCTGATTGCTATAGAAGTTATTGTTTGACTTCCTGGATTGTTACTAGAGACAGCAGTCTGATTTCTCATGAACCTTATATACAAGACTTAGAGCAGCCTAGCTTCCTGCTAGGTTGTTTTACATAGGGATTGGTTTCCAAAGATATTAATAAATATTAACATCTACCATTTATTTATTTAAGTAATTAAAACTCTATTAAAAGGTATCTAAAATATTTTTGTCCACTTAAAAATCTATCCTAAATTTTTATGAGAGTAAATATGGATTTAATATACCTAACATATATGTGTATGTAGTAAGACCATATATAATACATACTTATCCTATATGTGTTCATATATGTGTGTATGCGTACATACATATGTGTGTATATATACATTTTTAGCCATTAAAATTGCTACTTTTTATTTCCCACCATAGATTTCAAACAGAAAATCAGCATGTAAAGTTAAATTTCATGTTCTTACTAAGTGATTTATTCTTTCCTTTGATCCAAATACTTAGTACACATATCTTCAAACTGACAGTCTGAATTTGGGAGAGAGAATGGGAAAAGATTTGAACTCTACCAGCTGGGTAATAGTAGTTGTTGATATTTTTCATCAATGTAACAATTAAAGGTATTCATATAATGTCAAATAATTTTCTTTACAATTTTATATTTTCTATTATTTGTTTTTATACTGGAATTCTAAGAGTATAATGTGTTCCACTGAGATTCAGGAAAAAAAAATGCGGCAGTGGATATTAGGTAATGATAATGAAAGCTCCCATTTATGAAAAGCCATACCCTGTGCTTGTAACTATTCTAAATGTATTTCATTAGCTGATTTCATCCTCACGAAAACAGTAAGAATTATTATCATCTTTCCTGCTTTACAGATAATAAGATGACTAAGAGTTGTAGATTCTGTTAAGGTCCTTGGAATTATCTCTGAAATGTAGTCATAGAAAGAGATAGCACCTCTATCTCCCAGGCTCTGAGGGACAGTATGAGCCTAATTTCAGTGGGCACAAATTAGCAAACATAGATGGCTTGATCACAAAGAGAAACATTTGCAAACTCAGGAATAACTCACATAATGCTTGGCACATCCATTGATCAACCTTACCCCCACTCCTTTCTGAATGTCCTCCAGTGCTTTTTCACTAGCTTACCCAGTGCTTAAGTCCCTAGCCTACTCCCAGCCTTTTTGTTCCCACAGTGAGGCTGGGTTCTGTTTCACTCCCCTACTGCAGTAGTATAAGAATAAATTCAACTTCTTTTTCCTCCTCTTGTCAGGTGCCATTTTTTCTTAATACCTAGAAGGTATTTTAATGTGATGTTTACCTATAAAACAGCTTCAATACAAAGGCTTCTGCCTAATTACTAGTAAATTATGTGAAATACATTTTGAAAAACAGGTACATCTGCTGTGAGGATCATTGTTTACAGTCTGGAGCTTCAAGTTAGATATATAAGAATAGGAGTTGTCTTTGCAGCACATTGTGTTATTGCATTTTTAGGACCCTCTTCTGCAGTAACAAGCTCTAAGGTGTTTTCTAGAGTAATAAAATATTTAATAAAAGTAAGAAAAAGAGGCACAGGAGACCTTAGCAGCTCTTTTGCCCTTTGAAATACATTACTTGCCTGAAAGCTATTAGCTTAATACTCCCTTCTAGTAAAAACTATAATTCATCCTCTAAAAGCAAAGAGATTTCACTAGACCTATAAAACTTCTCTTCATTCATTCAAGGTCCTAGACCTGACCTAATATAAAATCATCTCTTTGCATGCATACGGTGATAATGTGAGGGACAAGATATTACAGTAATGTCATTTTCCCTATCAACTAACAATCAACAAATCTTCAGTGCTAAAAGGACAGTGGTAACTTGGTCAATTACCTCCCAATTCTGTGCACTGAGGTGAAGAAATCTTAGATGAGCCTGCCACTGACCTTATGAGGTTACTCTCCCATGAATTGTTAATGATTATCTTCAGAGAGTGATAGTATCCCTGGGTCATCCATTTCATTTTTCTTAAATAAGAGCTAAAGTTCATGGCTGGACAAACTCTGCCGCCAAAGGAAGCTCTCCAAAATGAAGAGACATTATTAAAGCCACGCTTGTGTACAGCAGTTAATTTTTCTTTTAACATTCTGTATTTTCACAGGTCCTTTTTGATATTGCATAAGAACCCAGAAAAAAATGTCTAAATATTGTCTCTTTTTGAAGAAGAATATATTGTCATACTACAAAACCAAATTATGGAATGAAAACAAGGAAATAATCCCAAGAATGAACTATGAATATTTACTCTGACTTTTCAAAACAGTTGATAAATTTTATGATGTTAAGAATTTTTTAATGTGCTGACACTTGTTTAAAATGCCTATCGACTTATAAATAATTATCTTAAAAGTCATAGTAGGTTGGTTGAGATTTACCTTTTGAAAATTTGATAAGATTGTTAAATACAGCAATGATAACAATGTATTAAGCATCTACTATATGCCAGTAGTCAAGCATGCATTATCTAATTTAATATTCAAGGACCCTATGAGGTATTCACTATTATTATTCATCTTTTACATATAAAGAAAAAGTCAGAGTAGATTTATATAATGTAGCAGAGCTAGTGAGTAGTGAGCAGCAGAGCTAGAGTTTGGAACTGATCAATCTGCATCCAATAACAACAGTGCTTCATGCTTCTCAGGGAAAAAAATGCTTCCATAGAATTTCTATTTAATTTTAAAGAAATGAATACTGTCATTTCTTTTATCTCCTTCTTTGTGTGACATTCCAATCAGTGATACTAGTTTGGGTCTTTGGCTTTCCCATTAGTCCTGCTAATTTGAAATGTTTTTACAGTGGAAATATAGGCTTAAATCATCTTTATTACAGATGATCTGTATCATCTATATTATGTTGATTCCTATGACATTTTTGATGAAGTATGCAATCCAAGCTCTTTTATAGAAATGGCTAAGTATTCACCCACTGTTTGATATTAAAAACCTAGCAATGATCAGAATGGGAGGATGACATGTCTGGTCCTATTCCAAACAGGTCTGAAGCAATATATCTAACCCAGAAATTCCCAAGTGATGAATGATTTTTCTCATGATGAATCTATATTTGTAAAAGAATTATTTATGATGCTGTCATCAGCATCATAAATAGGGACACATTTTCCCTGCAGGAGAAACTCAGACATAAATATGGCCAGAGGAGACCTAAGGGGATAACCATACAAGCAGTCAATTATAAAGGAAGCTTGATATGGGGTGATGGGATCAGTAAGATAGCTTCTGCTACAGAGGTCAGCATAATGTGATCTCCTGGTAACAGTTCTGAGTTGCAACTCAAGGTGGGCAGTTTAAGAGCTCCAAACTAGGAGGTATTAATAGGATAATGATGTAATTTATCATCCTAATTGAGATACTTGTCATATTTAAATAAATCCCTATGAATAATTAGGCTGGAATAACAGAGACAAACTGACACTCAAAGGGACAAACCAGGGCATACTATCTCCTCAAATCTTTGAATCTGAAGTCATAGAACAATGAGTATAAATTTCAGCTCTAATATAACTCCCTGTAAACTTTGAAAAATTACTTAGTCATTCTGCATTTGATTCCTCAGGCACACAATGATAGAAACTATTCCCAGGCGTTGTTTTTGCTGGTTAAATGTGTTAAATGTTCACACAAGTGCCTAGCCCTAAGACCTGGCCAGTAACTGAAGCCTCAACGTGTACAGACCTTTATTCCAGTTTTAACGAAGTAGACTTTGAAGCCTGAAGGCCTAGGTTTTACTACCTGCTCTGCTAAATACTAGCTGTATAACCTTGGATAACAATGCTGCCTCAGTTTCCTTATGAGTAAAATTGGAATAGAGTAGTATGATTTACCTTAGAGCATTATTATGGGGATTAAATAAGTATACACACACTTTTAATAAAGTATGTTATCAATATTTAACATTAAATTATTGTTATTATTATTAGTTGAAATTCTTTACAATATTTTTAGTACATTGGCACACGGTCTTCTTTTTGTATTTTGGTTACAAGAAGAGAAGAAGGAATAAAAAAAGGAAGAAAGTAAAATTGTCATAAAATATGAAAAGCATTAATTAATCATATTTTTAAACTACGTGTATATTTAGCAAGACAACTAGATAATTATCTCTCTTCTGACGTTCTTGAAAAGAGGTACCAAAAAGAGTTTGGCTTTTTTTATATATCTTCACAAATTTCAAATTATTATTTATGCAAAATTATTTCAAACTGTGAAAATGTGGGAAGTTTAGGATGACATATTTAAAAACCCTAATTTTTGTTTTGAAATATCATGTAATTCTTTTTTAGCTTGATTTTTATTTCTCTTGACAAACTGACTTAATATACAGATATTTCCTCACTTTTGATACACATTTAGCAAAGGAAAGTTATCCATGAATAGTGAGCCCTCCTTATATCATCTCAGATTTGAAAAATCTTAAACTCTTTACAGAAAAAAAATTACTGAAAGAAATGTGGATACTGTTCACTATAAACAACTATGTAAGTGACTAACTTAAAAACTCATCAGTAATTAAAACCAAAGGTAAAATGCAAATCATAAGAATTGTCAGGTAAGCACATGAAAATGTGCCTAACTTCACTGCACTTCATATAAATGAAAATAAAAAGATAATCTGGTGCCAAAATTCCTGCCAAGGACAGGAATTTTAGCTGTTTTGTTCATTACCAAATTCTCAAAACCTAAACTAAGATCTAGCATATAGAGGCAGGCACAAACATTTGTTAAATAAGTAAATTTTTACCCAACAAACATGCAAAAACTTACATTTTGATAATATTAAATGTTAGCAGAAATATATATTTGGTGGGAGTATAAATTCATATAATTGCATTGATAGAAAGTCTTGTAGCCATTACAATTAAAACTGTATGCCATCTATTGAAAAAATACATTTAATAATCACTATTCTAAAACTTAACTTGCTCACTATCACAAAGATATTTGGTTGATACATTGTTTATTAAATGCAAAATAACTTGACAATTATGATTTCCAAGTGGTAAGTGCTTTTGCAGTTTTAACATTACATCGAGCTATCTAATTTTAAGAAATTTAAGAGCACTGTAATAAAATACTTAGTAAAAGGGTTTATTTTGTTATGGAATGAATCATGAATTAGAACAATTTTGACACTCATTCATAAGGTTGTGAATTTTTTTCAGGATCAAGCTTTTTAGAGACAAAAATTTATAATAGAAGGTGTTACCCATTCTATCAATTATGCTCCCTCTTCAAACTAAACCTAAACAGTAATGCAAATCATGTCTTAATCACTCTTAAATTAAAGCATCTACTGCCACCTCAAAGAGAGTTACAAGGAAAATGTAATATCCTTTATGGAAGTACTTAATTTAAGGTAGAGAGCTATATTCCTCTCCCTGTTATAAGGCAGGTTTTTCACTGGGTGAGGCATGTAGGGGGTGATTTTTCCCAGGAATTTCTTCCAACTTTTCAGATTAGATATAACAATTTTCTGAATTAAGACATATATACAATTAAACTGTGATTATCTGTACCATCTGCAATTTGCTATGTAAGTTATGGTAGACTATGTTTACAGCTATGGACACATAACCCAACTGAAATCAACATCTGTTTTAGGTTTACAAATGAAGCAAATGATTCCCTTTTGAAAGATTTGCTCATTAAAAGCTTTGCCTCAGAAGAGGACAAGACCCCATGGTGAGGCCCGCTGGGGCAGCCAGTCTGAAATGATGGTTCTGGATCCTTTGTGAGCAGGCCCTGAGCTCCCCCAGTGCTGACTCCTCTGCTAGATGGAGCTTGGAGTCTATATCTACACCACTTCCTCAAAAACCCCCAGCCTCCTATTGCCTTGTCCCCCAACTAACGTGGCCTGACATGTGCTAACTGCCTCCTGGCCTCAGTGACAACCAATCTCTGGCAGAGTCAGCCCTAATGCTCCATCAAGTCTCAGGTTTCTGCCCCATGCCCTTCTGTCTGTGAGTACTCTGAAGACAGCAAGGAGCGGGATTAAAATTCATATGGAGTTTCAAGTTGTTCTTGATTGCTGGGTGTTTTTAATAAATTAAAAAATATTTTGAGTAAACGAAAATAAGAGGTTAAATAACATGTTCCTGCACAACAAATGAGTCAAAGAAAAAATTTAAAAAGAGAAATTAAAAAATATTCTGAGACAAATAAAAATGGAAGCACAATTTACCAAACTTATGGGAATCAGCAAAAGCAGTTCTAAGAAGGAGGTTTATAATGATAAGTGTCTACATTAAGAAAAAGGGAAAGATCTCAAGTAAACAATCTAACTTTATACCTTCAAACTAAGCCCAAAGTTAGAAAAAGAAAGGAAATAACAAAGAGCAGAGCAGAATTAAATAGAGATTAAAAGACAATAGAAAAGATAAATGAAAAGAAGAGCTTTTGTTTTGAAAAGATAAACAAAATAGGCAAATTGTTATATAGACTTAACAAGAAAAAGAGTAGACATTACAAATGATACCACAGAAGCATAAGAATCGTAAAAGCCTACTATGAGCTACATACAAACAAATTAGACAACCTGAAAAAAGCAGATAAAATCCTAGAAATGTTCGACTCGCAAAGACTAAATTTTGAAGAAATAGAAATATGATCAGACTAATTACTACTTAGGAGATTGAATCAGTAATCAAAAACCTCACAAAACTGAAAGTTTAGAATCAGATTATTTCACAAGGGGATTCTAACATTTAAAGAGCTACTAACATCAATCCCTCAAATACTTCCCCAAAATTGAAGAGGAGGGAAAACTTCCAAATTCATATAGGTTACAAGACATTACCTGATACCAAAGCCAAAGACACTACAAAAAAAAAAGAAAAAAAAAAAACCTTGCTTTAAAGACTGGGATTAACTTTTTTATTAATGTTAACACATACTGAATTTCTAAAATTTGTATCCAAAAGAGTATACTGTATTTGCATGCAATGGTCAGTACAAGATAACAAATTCAGAACACAACTCCCTTAAAGACTATGGCTTCTAAATTAAATTTATTTACACATGAAATTTATAGATAAATTAATACATAATACTCTTACCTCATTCTTTCAACATGTACAATAAAACCCACTATTCCTTATTTTAAGATATATAAAATCCCTGATAAACACAGATGCAAAAATCCTAAATAAAATATTAGCAAACTGAATGCAACAATACATTAAAAAAATCATACACCTTTATCAAGTGGGATTTATGCCAGGAAAGCAAGGATGTTTTAATATTTTCAAATCAATCAATGTGATATACCATATTAACAAAATGAAGGATATAAATAATATAATTTCAATAGATTCAGAAAAAGCATTTGACAAAATTTAATATCTTTATGATAAAATCTATTCTAAAACTGGGTATAAAGAGAATGTACCTCAACATAATAAATGCTCTTATGACAAACCCACAGCTAACATCATAATCAACCTTGAAACCTGAGAATCTTTTTCTCTAAGATCAAGAAAAAGACAAGGATGCCCACTCTCACCACATTTATTCAACTAGGCAACAAAAAGAAAAAGTATCTAAATAGAAAAGAAAAAAGTAACACTATCTCTATTTGTAGATGGCAGTTTATTAAATATACAAAACCCTAAAGAGTCCACCAAAAAACTGTTAGAATAAATGAATTCAGTAAATTTGAAAGATACAAAATCAATATGAAAAAATCTGTTGCATTTCTCTATACTAACAATTAATTATCAGAAAGATAATTTTTTTAAAAAGTTATACTTACAATTACATCAAAAAGAATAAAGTATCTGGGAGTCAATTTAACTAGAAGGTGAAAGACCTGTACACAGAAATCTATAAGACACTGATGAGAAACATCAAAGAGGACACACATATATGAAAAAATATTCCATGCTCATGGAATGGAAGTATTAATATTGTTACAATGACCATAATATTCAAAGCAGTCTACACATTCAATGTAATCCCTATCACAATTCCGAGGTCATTTTTCACAGCAATAGAACAAACAATCATAAAATTTGTATGAAACCACAAGGGACTCTGAACAGCCAAATAAATCTTGAGAGAGAAGAACAAAGCTGGAGGCATTACAATTCCTGATTTCAAACTGTAATATAAAGCTACAGTTATCCAAACAGTATGGTACTGGCATAAAAACAGACACCCAGAACAATGGAAGAGAAATGACACTCGGAGATAAATCCACACATATATGGTCAATTAATTTATGACAAAGGAGCCAAGAATATGCAATGAGGAAAGGATAGTTTCTCCAATAAATGGTGTTAGGAAAACTGGACAACCACAAGTAAAAGGATGAAAGTGGACAACTATCTTATACCATGTACCATAATTAATTGAAAATGGGTTAAAACTTTAATGTAATATAAAACTCCTAGTAAGCACTTTGACATTGGTCATGCATGGTGATTTTTTTTAATTTGACACCAAAAAGAAAGGTAAGAAAAGCAAAATTAAACACGTGGGACTACATCAAACTAAAAAGCTTCTGTATAACTAAGGAAACCATCAACAAAATGAAAAGGCAACTTATGGAATGGGGGAAAATATTTGCAAATTATGTGTCTGATAAGGGGTTGATATCCAAAATATATTAAAGAACTCATACTACTCAATTGAAAAAGAAACAAACACTCATTAAAAATAAGCAGGTAAACTGAATAGGTAATTTTCAAAGAAGACATAGAAATGGCCAACAGGTACATGAAAAAGTGTTCAACATCACTTACATTTCCCTAATGATTAGGGAAGTGTGAGTCAAAACCACAATGAGATATTTTCTATACATATTAGAATGGCTGTATCAAAAAGACAAGAAATAAGAAATACTGATGAGGATGTGGAGGAGAACTCTTGTACACTGTTGGTGGGAATGTAAATTGGTGTAGCCACTATGGGAAACAGTATGAAGGTTCCTCAAAGAATTTTAAATAGATCCACCATATGATTCAGCAATCCTGCCTCTTGATACATACCCAAAGGAAATGAAATAATTATTTCTAATAGATAATCTGTACGCCTGTTCCAAAATATGGAAATAATCTTAGTGTTTCTCAACAAATAACTGGAAATATGGAGATATCCATATCTATATCATATTTTCTCTATCTATATTATACATATAGTACACAATAGAGTGTTATTCAGCTTTAAAAAAAGAAGAAAATTCTGTCATTTGAAACTATATAGATGAAACTTGAGGGCATTGTGCTAAGTGAAATAAGCCAGGCAGAGACAGACAAATAGGACACAGTATCACTTATATGTGGAATCTAAAAAGGAAAAAAAAAACCTCATAGAAACAGAGAAAAGTGTTTGCCAGGTGTGGGGGGTGAAAGAAACAGGGAGAGGTTGGTAAAAGGTACGAACTTCCATTTATAAGATGAATAAAAAGTGAGGATTTAATGTATAATATTGTAACTATACTTGATAACACTGTATTGTATAATTGAAATTTTCTAAAAAAGTAGAACCTAAATTTTCTCACACACACACTGTAAATATATATGAATGGATATGTTAACTAACTCAATGGGGGAATTCTTTCACAGTGTATACCTATATCAAATCATTATTGCATTGTACACTTTAAATATCTTATAAGTAAGTAAATTTGTTAACTGTACCTGAATAAAGAAAAATAAATTTAAAATTTAAAAATAAAAAGTGAGGTCATACTTGGAAAAAAAATCACTTATTTATCTACATGCTTGAAATAATATATCTGTCCTTAAGGAAATGCTTATTCATTTATAATAATAAATCACATAAATATGAATAACTTTAAAACAAATGATAGATCAAATCAAGATACATCTACTTTTATTTATAGCTTTGGTTATCTTAATTAAATGAAAATGTTTATTAATAAAATACCAACAATGGAAAGAGGGCTTTCCCAGCCTTTAGAAAAAGGATGAATAAACAACCACATTTTTTTCTGAATTGTGATTACCAATGTCTAATTTTGGAGACTTATCAGCCTCACTGAATTTAGTTACCTTATTTTACTATGCAGGTTAAAAGCAATTAAATGCAGATTGTTTTCACAGTAAGTGAAATATAATCAAGGCACATTTAAAATGAGGCAGCATTAGAGGAAGAGCTGGTATTTAAATCGTGTGTATCTCCTTAGGACTGACCATGTTATCACAGTAGCTAGCTGTTACTGTGAGCTTCAGGTATCACACCTAAAAATGGAAAAGCAAACTTAGTAAATCCCATTGGGTAGTGATAATCCCTGGATTTGTGAAGAAAGCAGTGCACATGAGTCCTGATAATAAGACACATCAGAAAAGCATTTATTATAGATCAATAAGAATTACAAAAGTATTTGTTATACCTTCCTAACAAAATTGAATTTTCTCCATATATCAGAATTTATTATGGAATGATGTCATTACAACTGGCCATGATTCAATTATTTTGGGGTTTTAAGTCAGTTGAGGACAAAACTAGTCACCATTCATTAGTTCATAGTTTGTGTTGAGACTGGTTTTCCCTTGTGTGCTGTGAGTAACCCATCTCTGTATTGATGCACCTCTCCCATGTTTCTTCACTTCAGAGACCCAGGTGGCCACTTCAAGCAACTGCACCAGGGTATCCACTGGGTTGTTCTAATTAACTTTCAATCTGTGACTGGATTCTGATGGGCTTTGACATGCCTTACTAAAATCCTATTGGAATTTAAGGAGCACATTAAAGTAAGTCCGTAACACTTAGAGGCATCCCTTTAATAATTCATTTTTTTATTGACCATCTGCCTGACCATATGGCCAGGCCACTGGCCACCAGCCATGAGTTAGTATATACCCAAACATCAGGGCTTTTATTGGTTTTCAATTATTCCATCACTGCAATCCAGTCCACTGAACTGATTTGTTTACTATCTTCTTTAGAGTTTTTCATTAGTCTGTAGTAATGTGTCAGCATTCAAAATAGGATGTTGTTCATCCACCTTGGAACTGCCATCTGTAAACATGGTGTTTTGCTGGTCAGTTGAGTGCTTTATAGTGTCCTTTGGGAAGGGTTCATAGGGCAACACACTTGTAGCAATAGGATCTAGCAACTTACTTAGGTGGTTTCGAAGCCAACACTAGAGGAAGAGAGGCTACCTGCTCATGAATACAATGAGTACCTCCCTTCAGCAGGATGTTCACATATAAAACTTTTCCATCTTATTATGGAACTTTTCTGAATACTGCCTTAGTAGAGTGTTTCTGACATAACCCAAGACACTGTAGGTATTTCAGGTTTCAAGATTACCTTAAGTCCTTCAGTAATAGGGGCAGTTTTAATTAATGCAGAATAATAAGTCAATTATTATCTCTCAAATGGCATGTATCTTACCACTGTGTTTGGAAATTTTCTGGCCCAAAATTCCAGTACTTGCTATTGGGCAACACTCACAGGCTTTTGACATAAGCTTCCACCTGCATAAGTTCAAACTGCACAGACTTCCAAACCAAGTTGGAGTGGGGTTATAAGGGCTAGAAGGCATGGAATGAGCCACCACTTTTTACAATTCAGACATAGCCTGCTGCTGCTGTTCAGGGCCCCATTCAAAAATGACTTCCTTTCAGGTATTTTTGTAGATAGTGTCTAGCATAATTCCCAGATATTGAAACTGAAAAGGACCCTGTGGGACTCTTGAGCATGGAAGACTTTTTTGTCCCCTGTTCTTGTAGGCAAGACTCTAGCCTCTATGACGTTCCTTGAGTTCCAAAGGGCAGATTCAGGGAGAAGCAGTCAAGAAACTACCTGAGGCAAGATTAAAGGGAGCAGAGAAACTCATAAAGACTAGGAGACCAATCACCTGAGACTAGATTAAGGGAGTGGAGGCCCTGCACACACCCTAGTCTTGTCAGAGACCCTGCCCTTGAACCACTGCTATAAAACTGTTCATCAAATCCTCCTGGGCTGAGACACATTGTTTTTGAGGGCAGGATCCTGCTGTGTCCCCCTTTGTCTGGCAAAGCAATAAAACTATTCTTTTCTATTTCACCCAAAACCCTGTCTCTGAGATTCAATTCAGGACTAGTGTAGAGAGTCTGAGCTCTCAGCATCCACACAGAATATGAATCCTTCAAATCCAAACAAGTCCACCAGGCACTGTGCTTCTTGCTTAGTTATGAGGGTAGGCAACGACAGTGTTTTATTTTTAGTTGCCTATGAATGTCACAGGTAGCTTCTGCCTGTTATTCATAATAATTTTCCTGTTTGGATGGCCCTTGGATACTTTGTTGGACTTATCAACCAGCATCTCTTAGTCACATGTGTCACCACTGAAAATTATCATTATGTCATCAATGTAGAATATTATCCAACTGGGGACCAACATTAATCCCTTCTAACCAAATCATTACAGTAAATAGGTGAATTCAAATAACATTGGGGGAAATAGAGTAAATTCAAATTTTGATACTTTGCATGTGAAGGCACTCTGCAGTATTTTTTTTTCTTTTCCAAGATGGAAATCAAGATAAAGCAATTGCAAGATCTATCACTGAGTACTGGTCTCCTTTAGGTTTTTCTTTTTTTTTTTTTTTTTTTTCCTGTTAAAACCAAATCAGGAACTGCTGACAATAGAGGTGGTAGTATTTTATTCAAGCCTTAATTATCTTCTGTTTGTCTCCATGAGATTTGTACAATTTTCATGGATCACATCAGACTATGGTACTGAGAATTTGTTGGAAATTGAACTCTACATTCTAGCATGTTAGTAATTACAGTAATATCTTTTTATCCACCAGGTATCTGACACTGGTACAATTGAAAATCTATACGACCACTATGGAGAACAGTATGGAGGTTCCTTAAAAAACTAAAAATAGAGTTACCATATTATCCAGCAATCCCACTCCTGGGCATATATCTGGAGAAAAACATAATTCGAAAAGATATGTGTACCCCAATATTCATTACAGCATTATTTACACTTGCCAAGACATGGAAGCAACCTAAATGTCCACTGACAGAGGAATAGATAAAGAAAATGTGGTACATATATGCAATGGAATATTACTCAGCCATAAAAAAGAATGAAATAATGTTATTTGCAGCAAAATGGATGGACCTAGAGATTATCACATTAAGTGAAGTAAGAGAAAAACAAGTATCATATGATATCACTCATATGTGGAATCTAATTTTAAAAAATGTTACAAAAGAATTTATATACAAAACAGAAACAGACTCACAGATTTCAAAAACAATCTTATGGTTACCAAAGGGGAAAGGGGTGTGGTAGAGGGATAAATTAGGAGCCTGAGATTAACATATACCCACTACTATGTATAAAATAGATAGCCAACAAGGACCTACTGTATAGCACACGGAACTCTACTCAATATTCTGTAATAGTCTATATGGGTAAAGAATCTAAAAAAGAATGAATATATGTATATGTAGAAATGAATCACTTTGCTGTACACCTGAAACTAACATAACATTGTAAATCAACTATAATCCAATAAAATTAATTTTTAAAAAAGAAGAAAAAAAGAAAACCTGTATGAGCTTGGAAAATTATATAAGTTCCTTTTTAGCATGTCCAAGTAATAGTTAACAAAGAACAAATGCATGCCTTCTGCTTTATTATGCAAGATAGGGGAAATGTTCCCCAGTCAGACATAATATCCATCTCAATAATCCTGGGTATAAGAGCCACAATCACTTTACATAAAGTCAGTCCAAATATTCCAATTTTCATCCAAATTTTCACCTTAGTCCCATCAACCATTGCATTCTCATATACTACTAATCTAGACTCTATTAGGACTTCACCAACATATTTTGGAATCATAGTGCATTGGGATCTCCTGGCAAGAAACCTCAGAAAAGTTTCTTTTCCAACCCCTGGCCATTTCACTCACATATGTGCATATGGCTTTAAGTCCCCAACTGAAGGTCAGGCCAGCAGACTGTGGCCCTTTCATCAATACTCATTCTGATTAATTTGTCCCACTATCACCCCTGACATTTTGAGGTCAATTTTCTCATTACCTTCTTTGCCTTCTGGCATCATAAATTCTTCCAAACTAGAGTAAGTAGAGTCATTTGTTTAGAACCCTTCAATATCGGGGGAGCAGCAGAGCCTGTCATCAGTCCACCCAACAACTGATAGTACAGAATTAAGCCCCTGTGTCACTCCAGTCAGGGTCTGCTAAGTTTGTCATGTTCCTTAAAGTCTTCCAACCTCCTAGTGTGCATCCCTTGACTATCTTTTGGTCTGTCCATATTGTCTTGTAGATCACCCTAATTTTCTTACCATATGTAAAATTCATAAGTTGAAGCTGAAACAAATCTGATATGGCTTCTCACACCATTACATGATTGTGTAGTAGTAAGGTTACATGGGGTGCCCATGCAATAGAGCCCCTTTAATTGCAGCATTTATCATGACCTGAGTAAGGGGTATATTAGGTGGGTGAACATCCTGATCATTGTAAAGCCAGTCCAACAAGGCTTACATACATAGCCCATCAGTCACTTCATCTGTGGAATTCCAATTCTTGTGGAAAACAAGCTTTAATGTGGCTTTTACCCAATTTATCAGGCTAGCTGTCCTCTCAGGAATAACCTGCTATGTGTTTGGGTCATCTACATCCATTCTCATTTAATAGTAAGCTGTGGGTCCTGCAACAATCCAAACATGCTCCTACATTCCACAGTATGCCAAGCTGAAGAAAGTAACCCTAAGTTAGTCACTTTCACTACCCATTTTATTAAATGTTCATAAGGAAACTGATATTGATTCATAGTAAATATATAATACATATTTGTTGAAAAAAATGAGTCTCTGATTCAATATAGCTTGCAAGTAATGGTGGACAGGAAAAAAATAGTATTTTTCTTGCCTTGCAATATATTTTATAGTTAGACCACATATAAAATCTGAATATTTTATGGCTCTTTTTCTCTCTCTCCTTATATCAAGAGATATATAGATGCTTATGGATATAGATTTAGATAGAGGTACAGACAGAGATATAGATAAGAAACATGTATTATTGCCAACAAATAGACAAGAAACAGATACTAAGAGATTGTAACTTCAAATTATTGGGGTTTTAATGATTTCATTTAGGGGTTGAAAGCAATTTCTGACCATAGTTGGAAAATCAGTCTTTTTTTTTTTAAATCTGGAAAGGACATGTGCATTTTTCATAGCTATCCCAATGAAAAGTTCCCCTTTTCCCCCTCCAGCTACAAATCTGGACTTAACAGTCTCAATATCTAAACACTATAGATGTTTCCCCTCTGTAAAGATGTATGCCTGAGATACTACTTGACTTGACTACTTTGGAAAGCAGGAATATAGTAAAAGAAATAAGAAGACTTGATCCTTCATTTACATTTCACTGGAATTAAGATTAAGAGTCTTAACTATACGTTAGCACAAACTTATCTGGTACCTTGCATTTTTAGATGCTTAACATATATCTGTTAAATGAATATATTAACTGGCATCATGCAAGAGATCATCATACACAACCACTTTTGCATCACTATGTATTGATAGCTAAAGTTTTTAAAATACCATCATTTAAATACTTTATTTAATAATTCATTCATATGATATTGACATACTTCTTGCAACAAACTGTTCAAAAGAGCAAATATGTATTTTTACAGTATAATGTCTCCCTCTAAAAGATTATAAAAGTAAATCAATTAAAATAAATCAATTCTTTCTTCATTTCATAAGATTGTTAGCATCCAGATATATAAATAAAATTTGATGTCAATTAATATGTAAATAAAGGAACCAAGAGAAATGGTTACATCTGTTATGTTGCCATTGATTTAAAAATAATAATTTATTGAAAATTTATAGTAAGGTAGGGAAATGTTATTTTGCGAAGTATACCGTTAAAATATGAAAAATTTATTAGAGCATAAAGGTGAGGAACTAAAGTCATTTTTGTTTACAGTTTTATCTCTTTTATGGTTTTAATTTTTTCTGTAGGCTGTAGGGAAGAATCCATTTCCCTGCCTTTTCTAGATCCCAGCGGCCAACAACCTCCCTGGGTTCATCACCTCCTCTCTCCATATTCAAAGACAGCAAGTGCAGGCCAAATCCTTAGCGCATAGAATCACTCTGATGTTTTCATCTCCACATTAATTTCTCTGACTCTGACTCTCCTTTTGCCTGCCTCTTCCACCTTCAAGGATTCTTGCGATTATGTAGTGCCCACCTAGATATTCGGGATAATCTGTCTTCTGATTAGCAACTTTAATTCCATATGCAATTGTAATTTCCCCTTGCTACTTGATATTATATTGATATCAAGTATTATGTATATATCAAGTATTATGATATTATGTTACATAATCACAGGTTCCAGAGTTTGGAATGTAGGCATCCTTGGGGGCTATTATTTTGCCTACCACCACAAGATAGAATTTGGTTTTGCTTTTTGAATCTATTGTTAAAATCTCCATCTTTAACTGAAGAGACTGAATACTCATTTAATATAATTATATATGCAACCTTAGTTTATAATCTTGCTATTTGTTTTCAATTTTTCATTGTTATTTTTTCCACTTTTCTGCATTTTTGAATAAACTGCATATTTTAATTTCATTTTATCTCCTCCAGTGTGATATTACATATAGCTTTGATGTTGTTTCATTTTATTTATTTACTTAAGTTGTTGCATCATTTACATTGCCTAATTTTCTCTTGCTATGGGTTACATTTGGAATACTAATTTTCTGAATGCCTAGATTTTGTTATGTTCATTTAAAGTGCTTTGATTTTTGTTTTAACAAGAAGTTTAGTTGCATGTAGATCAGCATAATATTTTTGAACCTCGTTTTTAAACTTCATTTTCTGGCATGACTATGAAGATTTTGTTTTTGAGCTAGTTTAGCTCAACTATTCAACTGATCGAACCACCTTACTCATTATTAGTCTGTTCAGGTTTTCTATTTCTTCATAATTCAGTCTTAGTAGGTTGTATGTTTCTAGGAATTAGTATATTTATTCATGTTCTTTACTGATTTCCTAGTTAGTAAACAAAAGTTTCTTTACTCAGGTTGATCAGGACTAGAAAATCTCCCTTCCCTGCATGACTCTAGGAATTGTTCTACTTAAACTTTGCAGTTGTTGCTCTTCAATAGTGAGTCTTGGGCTTCCCTGGTGGCACAGTGGTTGAGAGTCCGCCTGCCGATGCAGGGGATACGGGTTCGTGCCCCGGTCCGGGAAGATCCCACATGCCGCAGAGCGGCTGGGCCCGTGAGCCATGGCCGCTGAGCCTGTGCGTCTGGAGCCTGTGCTCTGCAACGGGAGAGGCCACAACAGTGAGAGGCCCGCGTACCAAAAAAAAAAAAAAAAAAAAAGTGAGTCTTTGCTTAGCTTCATGCATTCTTGCCCTGTGCATGAGCAGCTTAGTTCTCAGCCAAAAATACCACCTCGTGTGCAGCTCTATGTACATTTCAGGAACTACTTTTCTGTATAGTTCCCTCTCTGTGGTCCTTTGCTCCACAAATTCCAGTTACTTCAGCCTCTCCAAACTTCAATCTCCATCTCCTCAAATCAGCCAGACTGTACAGTCTGTTTACTTTCCCACATCTTGCATCTATATCGTGGTCTAGAAACTGCCTATAGCCAGTAAGTAATATGACTGTCAAACTCACCTTGCTTGTTGCCATTCTTTCAGATTACTGCCTTGTTCTGTCTGTTGTCTAATGGTAAAATAATGTTTTTATTTATTTTTTTAAGTTCTCTTGTTGTTTACTAAGGAAGGCAAATCCTGTTGCAGTTATGACATTGTGAACACAATTGTCTGATGATCCAGTCTCTTCTGGTATATTAGTGAAAATTCTCAAAGCTTTTCTACTATTTTCACTAAAATGTGGTACCTTCCAGAATATTTACACATACTCTGAAAACTGTGTTCCTTGTGGATCCCAGATATAAAAGCAGAATTGTCTATATGTTTTACATGTTATGTGTTTACAGAATAACTATAAAGCCATTAGTGTTTGATAAACTGAATGTATAACGTCTATTAAAACTTCTTGCTAATGTAAAAACCTTGGGCTTTAAAACATACTTTCATTTTATGCCTAACAGGCACATGACAAAAATCTAAATTGTCATGACATTAATTAAATGCAAAATGGAACAGACAAGTTTTCAAAGTGAAGATGATAGCCTTGCAAAACCGACAGCTATACTGTATTCATTTATTTAATAATGATTTTTAAAGTGCTCTTTTAATAGCATGCTCCCAGCCATCACCAAGTTTCTGTTGACACTAATTTAATCTACTGATTATTCAGAAAGCAAGACTGATCTTACTTCTTAAGGAACAGAAGTAGTTAATCATCCAGCACCAATGAAGCATAGATTTGGAAAGCATTTCCTATTTGGTTATTCTTCCTAAGAGAGCTTACAAATGCACACAGATAACAGTAGTAAAATGCCTACTAAAGTATTTATTGAAATAAATGTCAAGAATCAAAAATTGTATCAGGAGGCAAATGACTGTAATTAAAGTAGTACCACTGATTCTCTAATGAAATAGAACTACAGAAATTCCCCAACTTACAATGGTCTGACTTAAACGATTTTTCAACCTTATGATGGTGCAAAAGCATATGCATTCATTAGAAACCGTACTTTGAATTCTGAATTTTGATCTTTTCATGGGCTAGTGATATGCAGTATGATGCTCTTTCCTGATGCTGGGCAGCAGCCGTGAGCCACAGCTCCCAGTGAGCCACGTGATCATGAGGGTAAACAACTGACATACTGATACTAACAATCATTCTGTGCCCATACAACTATTCTGTTTTTCACTTTCAGTACAGTATTCAATAAATTACATAAGTTATTCAACACTTTATTATAAAATAGATTTTGTGTTAGATGATATTGCCCAATTGTAGGCTACTGTAAGTGTTCTGAGCATATTTTAGGTAGGCTAGGATAAGCTATGAGCTACAAGCCTTCTCAGGACTTAACCCCTTAAGCTGAGGAAGACTTGTGTTTAAAGATTTTCAAATCAAAACTATCTCAAGCATATTCCTTTGATCTGTCAGTAGGAATTACCCAACATCTTTGGAGAGTCTTTCCTAATATAGCAATACAAAGAAGAAAAAAAATTCAAATCTTCCCCAAAGTTTCAGAAGTGAAAATGCAAATTAGAGCATAAGAGTGAGGCCTAGATGATAATTTCTAATGATGAAGTGAATGTTAGATTTACTAGACAATTACATGTTATGGTAAAAAAGGAAAACAAATATTAGGATTATATTTCATAATGCTAAAGATGAAAAGAAACACTAAAAGCAATCTAAAGTATGAGATATACAAGAGGCTTCTTTCAATAGAGTAATATTAACAATAACAAAGGAAAAATAAAAGTTCATTGACAACTCTTCTAATATCTTCCTTTGTTATTTGACACACTAAGATTTTCTACTTCTTTAACTTTAAAGCTCTCTTTACTTTTTTCTCTTCCAAATACAGTTTTTAAAACAGCATTTTAGATACAGAATCACTAACTGAACACAAGGCAGTGCTGGACCATTTCACAAAGGCTATTTCTTTTATTTCTTTAGCGCTTTACATGAACTCCAGAGCGTTTGGGGGTTCACTGAAAGGGAGAGACTTTCCAGCCTTCTTCAGTGAAACAACATAATTCTTTAGAAACAGATATTTCAATTTTGTGCTCTTTGCTGTCACTTGCTCAGATAGTGCTTTAGCAGAAGAAACAGTGTTGTCTAAGGAATAACTTTTCATATGGAAGGATATGCTTCTTCCTCCTAGTTAATTCAGATTTTCATTCTAATAAAATCTCACCTTTTTTTTTTTTTTTTTTTGCGGTACTCAGGCCCCTCACTGTTTTGGCCTCTCCCGTTGTGGAGCACAGGCTCCGGATGCACAGGCTCAGCAGCCATGGCTCGCAGGACCAGCCGTTCCGCGGCATGTGGGATCTTCCCGGACTGGGGCACGAACCCATGTCCCCTGAATCGGCAGGCGGACTCTCAACCACTGCGCCACCAGGGAAACCCTAAAATCTCACCTTTTTGATCTCTAAGAACATCTACTACAGAACACTGGCAGAACTGAGGTGTATGCAGCAATTGCCCAGTATGTCTTTAGGAGGTCTTTGGTATTTTCCAGATTGCAAATTATACAAACTGTAGAAAAATATGGTGATAGGTTTGTAAAGTGAAAACTAATTCACTAATCTCTCTGCCATGATGCTTATCTTATCAACAGCAAACTCCAAATGTCCTCCACAATTTTTTAAAATAAGTACAGCCTGCCAAACTACCACCAGTTAATGGTTAAATTTTTCTAAAGAATTCTATTATTGCTCTTTATTTCTGCAAAAACAGTGTTACTGAGGAAAATGACATGTGAAACGTTAGATGAAACTATGTCTCTATCTATCATCTTGATTTTGTCTGTACTTTCCACATCACCCTTCAAGGCACAAGTCTGAATAACAGAGTTACTGCTATCTTAGAATTAATCTGCCTCAAATTCAAGGTTTCTTTTAGCCTGTGAAACTCTCTCAAAATATCTTCATCCTTAGATTCTATTGTTATTAATTTTAAAATGGGATTCCAATAAACTTTTATTTTTCAACTCAAACCAAAAGTGACCATTACAAATAACCATGGGTTATAAAGATTAATTTATATTTTAATAGTATTTTGATTAGACTATCATCTGTACAAATTCTAATTTTGAAATAGAATTTTCTTTGAATTCTTTATTAAGAAATTCTTTTATAAACATTTTGTGTTATATAAAAAAAATAAATGTATGTGGTATCCAGATTTACATTTTTATAAATTACATTAATCTTGATAATTATCTTATGTAAGACTGTTTTCCCTCAATTTTACTAAATTGAATATTTAAAATCTAAAATTAGTATACTAAGGATATTGACCAAATTGGTGGAGTAGGAGGACATGGAGCTCACCTCACCCCAAGAACACATCAAAAATACATCTACATGTGGAACAGTTCTCACTGAAACTGACTGGAAACTGGAAGAAAGACTCCTGTACAACCAAGGCTGTGAGAAAGATCCAAAAGGAATTGTGAAAGAAGGGAAGAGAAGCAATCAGTCTGGGACTTATGTCCCTGGGAGGGGAGTCAGAGGCAAAGGGAGATTACATGGGTGGAGATCTGCCCTAGGGAGTGAGCAGTTCAAGCCACATATTGGGTGCCCCAGTCATTGGATCCAAAACAGGGAAGAAGAGCCCCATTGGCTGGTTGAGAGCCTGCTGGGATCAACAGTGGGGATGTGGGAAGCCTGGACCTCACTCCTAAGAAGCATGTGAAAATTGGCTTGCTCCTGAGGTAGGGTAGAGAGGGGAGGATTGAGGACTGCTCAAGTGGCTGCCTAGTTTCCAGTGACTACCTCAGTGGGTGTCCCAGCCTGAGCCAAGCCAATGCTCCAACCGTGCTTATTTCACATGGCAGGTATGCAGTGGACCAAAGGCTGACATGACCAGGGGTCTACCATGGGATGCGGAGGTGACTTAGATTTGGGTCAGGGTCTGAGTGGGACTAGGGTGGCCATTGCTGGTGCTTTTAAAGGCAGCATATCTGGGGTGGTACCAATCTCTAAAGGAAGCCTGACCTCCACAGCCCACATGCCAATACATGCTGAGAGCCCATTTAGGCCCCACTTGCCTTGAAGCATGGCTCCATAAGAGGGCAGGGGTAATGGAGGCTTAGTGTAGTGGTTGGCTGTAAGGGAAAAAGGAGAATCAGACCAGAAGCTGTGACTAAGCAGGGTGGGGCATCCATTGCTGGTGCTTGCACAGGTGGCACATTTCAGGCAGCCTGGACCTCTGTCTGTGGCTGGCCAACTGCAGTTCATCTCCATCATACACAACCCCTTCCTGCTCCAGCACTGCTCCCCTCTGGGGCAAGGGTGCAGGTGCTAGGAGAAGGGAGAGCACACATCTAAAGGGAATAGAGCCAGATCAGACCTGGTACACAGGGCTTCTGCTCCAGCAACATGGGATATGCCCCCACCCCCAATAGGGTGGTGACAGCCACCCAGCAGTGGGGAAGCTCTGCATCACACTTGGCTCAGGCCCTAGTCCCTCCATCTCCAGCCCTACCTCATACCAAGGTTATAGCTGCCAGCATACCCAGGGGAAAGACGTGACTTGTGTTTATGTCAAATCCAGCTTTTTCACCAAAGCCACTGGGAACATGCAGACTCTATAGGGACACTCCCACATAAGGACACCCCTTCAAGACTGCAATAACTAACTGTTTCACCTAAATTCGTAGAGAGAGAGAAAGTTAAGCAAAATGAGAAGACATTGGAACTGGTCTCAATTGAAAGAGCAAGACAAAACTGAAATAATAAATAATGAAACAAAAGTAAACAATTTACCAGATAAAGAATTAAACACATTAGTAATAAGAATGCTAAGTGAATTAGGGGATGGAATAGATGAACACAGTGAGAATTTTAACAAGGAACTAGAAGATATAAAAAAGAACCAATCAGAAATGAAGAATACAATAACTGAAATGAAAAACTTACAGAAGGAATTAAAAAACAGACCAACTGATACAGAATAATACATAACTGCTCTATAAGACAGAATAGTGGAAATTGCCCAATAAGAAGAGCAAAAAGAAAAACAAAATTAAAAAATGAGAACAGTTTAAGAGATCTCTGGATAACATAAAGCATACCAACACTTACATTATAGGGGTCCCAGAAGGAGAAGAGAAAGGGAAGGGAGTCAAAAATGTATTTGATGAAATTATGGCTGAAAGAGTCCTAATCCTGAAGAAGGAAACATATCTAGGTACAAGAGACACAGAGGATCCCAAACAAAATGAACCCAAACAGAACCACACCAAGCCATATCATAATTAAAATGGCAAAAGTTAAAGATAAAAAGATAATTCTGAAGGATCTATAAGAAATGAAAAAATCCTACAAAGAAAAGCAAATATATAGTAAAAGCAGATGATCAACCATTTAAATAAGCTAGTAAAAAGATTAAAAGACAAAAAATTGTAAAAGCAACAATAACTACAATGAGCAGTGAAGGGATAAGCATGAAGATGCAAAATATATCAAAAATACAAAATGTGGGGGAGGAAAATAAAAAATGTAGATCTTTTAAAATGTGTTTGAACCTAAATGACTACCAGTTGAAAACAAGTAAATATCATTATAGGTCAACATATATGAGCCCCATGGTAACCACAAATCAAAACACTACAATAGATACACAAAAACAAGAGAGAAAGGAACACAAACATACCACTGAAGAACAATCAAACCACGAGCAAAGAAACAAACAAAAAAAAACCGGGAAGAACTACACAAACAACCAGAAAAGAAGTAATAAGATGGAAATACGTACATACATATCAATAATTGTTTTAAATATCAATGGACTAAATGCTCCAATCAAGACATAGGGTGGCAAATTGTATGAAAAAATAAGACCCATCTATGTGCTGCTTACAAGAGATTCACTTCAGACTAAAGACACACGAAGATTAAAAGTGAGGGGATGGAAAAAAGATATTTCATGCAAATGGAAAAAACAAGAAAGCATGGGTAGCAATGCTCATATCAGACAAAATAGACTTTTAAAAAGTCTATAACAAAAGACAAAGAATAGCATTATATCATGATAAAAGGATCAATACAAGAAGAGATATTACACTTGCTAAAATAACAAAGTTAGAGGTATCACCCTCCCCGACTTCAGACTATAGTACAAAACTACAGTAATCAAAACAGCATGGTACCAACACAAAATAAAACATATAGATCAATGGAACAGAATAGAGAGCCTGGAAATATACCCACACATTTATGATCAATTAATCTATGACAAGGAGACAAGAATATACAATGGAGAAAAGACAATCTCGTCAATAAGTCGTGTTGGGAAAACTGGACAGCTAAATGTAAAAACATGAGATTAGAACATCTCCTAATACTATATACAAAAATAACTTAAAAATGGATTGAAACCTAAATGTAAAACCTGAAACCATGAAACTCCTAGAGGAGAACCTAGGCAGAACACTTTGACATAAATCATAACAATACTTTTTTGGATCTGTCTCCTAAGGCAAAGGAAGCAAAAGCAAAGATAACCAAATGGGACCTAATTAAACTTAAAAGCCTTTGCACAGCAAAGAAAACCATGAATAATATGAAAAGACAGCCTACTGAATGGGAGAAAATATTTGCACATGATATGACCAATAGGAGGTTACTATCCAAAATATATAAACAGCTCATATAATGTAACATCAAGAAAACAAACAATCCAATTAAAAAATGGGCAGAAGAACTGAGTAGACATTTTTCCAATGAAGACATACAGATGGGTAACAGGCACATGAGAAGATGCTCAATATTGCTAATTATTAGAAAAATGCAAATCAAAACCACAATAAGATATCATCTCATACCTGGCAAAATGGTTATCATCAAAGTCTCTACAAATAACAAATGTTGGAGAGGATGTGGAGAAAAGGGAACCCTTGTACACTGTTGAGAATGTAAATTGGTGACACTATGGAAAACAGTCTGGAGATTTTCCTCAAAAAACTGAAAATAGAACTACCATATGATCCAGCAATTCCACTCAGGAATATAGACAATAAAAAAAGGAAAGAAAATACAATTCAAAAAGATACATACACCCCAATGTTCATAGCAGCATTATTTACAATAGCCAAGATATGGAAGCAACCCAAGTGTCCATCAATAAATGAATAAAGAAGATATGGTATGTATATACAATGGAATATTACTCATTCATAAAAAAGAATAAAATTCTGCCATTTGTAACCATGGGCCTAGAGTATTATACTTAGTGAATTTGTAGATGGACCTAGAGTATTATACTTAGTGAATAAGTCAAACAGAGGACAAATACTGTATGTTATCACTTATATGTGGAATCTAAAAAATAAAACAAACAAATGTATTTATATACAAAACAGAAACAGACTCACAGATATAGAAAAAAAACTCATGGATAACAGTGGGGTGAGGAAAGGGGGATTTTTGATTTAAACCATAATGCATAACTGTGATATTTTTGATTAATAAATGCATTGGAACCTAGTAACAGAAAGAAAATCTCATTGTAGGCATATGGATAGCAGTCTTTTTACAAGTACCTGAATACGATCCTAATAAATATATAATACATAAATATATTCCTGGTTAATACATAGACACTGAATCATAGTAATTATTTTTACTTCTACATAGGATTACTATTTTTTTTGATTTGTCAGGGTTTATAAGATTATTGATCTTAAATTTAATAAATGAAAGATGACTCAAGATAAAATGCTGATAACATCAAACAGAACTAGTTATTTCTACTATGCTTTATTTTATAAGCTGAAGGAATAAATATTTTTTATGTGTGGTCGTTTTAGGAAGCCTTGATTAACTTTTGTGTTGAAAGTTTAACAGGTTTTTTGTTTGATTTTTTAAAACTCCAACTGAGTGGTCCAAATTTGGGACAAACGTAATAAAGTAGGATTGTCAAAGGAGGCAAAATACAAACAAAAATCATACTCTTCAAGAGCAAAAGAATTGATGTACTTGACATTTTGATAATATACAACTAAAATATATATGTTAGGAACACAATGTTATTTTCAAAATTAAGAAATGGTAAAAATGAAAGTTCAGACTTAACAGAAAATCTTGGTGATAAAAAATAATCTCTGTAACTTGGCCACAGGGTAACGATGATTTTATAAAACAAAAACCAAAATTCTAATTTTATTTTTTTTTCTTTTGGCTGCAATGCACAGCATGTGGGATATTAGTTTCCTAACCAGGGACTGAATGCACATCTCCTGCATTGGAAGCACAGAGTCTTAACCACTGGACCACCAGTGAAGTCCCTCTAATTTCAACTTTTTAAATATCTGCCATGTAAAAATGTATGGTTTAGGATCCCTAAGTTCTCTTCTTTCTTAATATATGCATTAACAATGAACCAACTATGTCATCATATTTAGGCATTATAAATCCAGATTCCACATTCCTCAGATACTTTGTATTTACAAAATGTCCATATGTTTTTTTTTTTAATTTTTATTTATTTATTTATTTATTTATTTATTTATTTATTTATTTATTTATGGCTGTGTTGGGTCTTCATTTCTATGCGAGGGCTTTCTCTAGTTGTGTCAAGTGGGGGCCACTCTTCATTGCAGTGCGCGGGGCCTCTCACCATTACGGCCTCTCTTGTTGCAGAGCACAGGCTCCAGACACGCAGGCTCAGTAACTATGGCTCACGGGCCTAGTTGCTCCGCGGCATGTGGGATCCTCCCAGACCAGGGCTCGAACCTGCGTCCCCTGCACTGGCAGGCGGACTCTCAACCACCGCGCCACCAGGGAAGCCCCATATGTTTGTTTTTAACTATTATTTATAAACTGAAATATTAAGATCAATGATCTTAATATACTTTTGTATTTATATATTTATATAAACAAAAAATGTACATATGTAAATAATGTTTAGTCATTTACATTATGCTTAAAATATAATTAAATTTTTAGCATATTAAATAAAATGATGCATGTATTCATATTTATAACAATTAACTCTCTTAATAGAGCATAATTATTTCCTAAAAAGCCAATAGACAAACATACTTAATATCTTGTGTTCATTTTCAAATTTATTTGTAATCATTATACTGCGTGTTTTCTGAGCCATTTATATTAATTACCACCTTTAACCAAAGTAATCAATTTTTGTTTTGCTTTTCTGGACAGAAGCTTACATTTATATCAGTTTATGTATCACTTAACAAATTTTAAAGTAAAGACATGTAAATATTGCTTAAATTTCACCTGCTGTTTTTCTATAGCATGTCTCTATAAAAAGTTAGGAACATGGGTATGTATAGTCTAATAACTGACTTTTTTTTTTTCCATCTGGAAATTGTCTAGGTATCCAAGTATTATATATTAATTAATTCAATTTAATATTATAGATATTGAAATAAAGTTGACTAAAGATCTAGAAGTTACAATTTAATGCAACAAATAATTTCCTTTCCTTATTATTATAGTATGCAAATAATTTACAACATTGAAACCTTTTAAAAAGATCTCAATGCAATTTCTAATTAAACATGTTTATATTTTACAGTCTTAAATAATTTGTAGAAACAATGATAACTTATTGGGCTCATAGAATTAATGTAGAAGTCATATAAAGTTTAAATCATAAGTAATAAAACAAAAATCTTCTCTTACATATCATGCAAAAATTATTTTTATATGGCGATAACTTTAGGAAGAGGACAAAGAGTATTTTATAAGTTGAACTATAAAGACTAATTGTTTCAAAGAGTCAACTAATTATCAGGAATATTGCATGAATTATTTTATGTATATATAAATCTCTATATTTATATACCAAAAGATTCTATCTCTTGAATTTATACTAAAAGCTTTAATTGTATACTATTTCTTCTTGTCTGGGAACCAAAACTATTTTCCAAACTTACAAGCAATATTTTTTCTAAGTTTCAGTTTTGCAAGGAGAAAACATAGAAAAGATGCATAATGAATTAAGTTTCCTCTTTCTTTTAGAAATTATTAACCATTTAACTTGAGTAGATACTCTTAGAGTGTACACATAATGGAGAGAGAATTCTTGTTTATTGAAGTAATCTTCATAGTTTTCCCAGAGAAGATAAAAAGAGATGCAACGGAAGGGAAAGAGAAAAATTAAAATAGGTATGAAATTATTACTGTAAAATGGCTAACTATAGTCCCTTTTCAAGGAGAGGAAGTGGCATTTGTGTAGAAAAACAAATTTTAAAACATGTACAAGAGAGGAAATCGCTGTACTTTAACCAATAACTTGAACTCTTAGTAATTTCATCAAGAGTATGATAATACTCTTGTATAATTAAAAAGCTCTTACTAATGCAGATGCTTTTTTTTTTTTAGATGGAGAAGATAGAGAATATCCTCACAAGTTTTTGTTCCTTTGTTTTTCTTTTTCTTTTTTACTTTTTTCCTAATCTGACTCAAATCCTTTGCATGGTAAATGTTCCTGAAGTTATCACTGTGATTTCAATATTTTTCCTAGATTTTATATGAAGGAAGCAGGTCTTTGCCCTGTTGTGCCAAGTAGGCTGAAAACACTCCATAAAACTTACCAGTTTGTAAGGATAGTGACTGTGCAAATTCTCATCTCCAGCAAGTTATTTCCTGGAGAAAGTAGCTAGATAATTTTACTTGTTTTTAGGTTCATTTAAGATAGGGAAGGAAAAAATGCACACTCCAAAATTATTTAACATGAGGACAGGAAAGAGTGTTTAGTCCTATCTAAAACAGGGACAGGAAATTATGTTGTTTCAGTTCTTACAAGGTTGGGTTATAAAATTTTTCCATGCCTCTTTTGGTATGTGTGACAAAAACTGTTGATCTCTAAAGTTCATTTTTGCCTCTTTCAAAGTAATGGGTTTTTTAACTGGTACATGGTTTTGGGGGTACTAAAACTACATTATTAGCATCTCTAATGGTCCGATATAAACATAGTCAAAGAATTGTGGAAATAAAAGAAGAATGAGAAGAAGCAGAGGTTATGGTAAAGGGGTCAGTCACCTGCACTTGAATTTGGCAGAGACTCAAAACATGCAGGAGAGTGGGAAATTTTTTAGTGAAAAAACTGTTAATGCTTCAGATATGCCCTGATTAAATGTTGTTTGCAGGGGCAAGCTCCAAGAGGGCTAACTACATGAGGGAAAACTTACAAAACTGGGTTGAGGAACATATTTTACTTTCCCGGGTTTGTTCTGAGATGCAGGTGGGGGCAATAATTAGGTAATCAAGGAAGCACTGATTAAGTCTTGATTGTTTTCAACTGATTGATGAAGAAGTCACAGTTTAGCTTCCTGGAATGACTACTGCAGAGGCTGCGGGTCAGAGCTCTATGCTCATGTATGGTCAGGCCATTGTCTCTTGTATATTCGGTCTCTCAAAACGAAGTATTGATAGATGTATCCTGTGAAAATGTCACCCTGGGGAGCAACCAGAGGGTCCCTAACCTGTGCCTAAAGTGTGTCTATAAAACACAAGTACACCAGCCTTAGACAAGGAAGCAAGGAAGCCCCCTTTATCCCCATTTCTAATAAAAACCTCCCTCTAGGCAAACTTGCAGAGATCCAAAACTGACTGTCTCCAGCTGTGTTTACATGATGGGAACAAGAGAGCTTAACCACAAGAAAATGGTATAGGCTGGCTGAACTTCAAAACTGGGACAAAGGTCACTCTGAAGCTCATTATCATCTCATTTTAATGCTACCCTCCCATCTCTGTGGCTCCATGTTAGTTCAACCTCCTTCCAACCCAAACCCTGAAGGACCATAAAAGGGCAGAAAAGAGGCATGGACCCCATTCCAGGAAATGTCCACCCATTTCCATGAAATTAAGTGATAATGGTCTCTGCCCCATACCACCCCATACCAATAAAAAGCTTGTCCTTGCCTAGACCCAGGGAAAAGGGGCTTTCAGAGCATGAGTTCCCCTTCTCCATTCCTTGGCCAATGAAGTTTCTGCTGGCTGCTACAAAAAAGAAAAGGCTATTTCTTCTTATTGATGCAGATAATAACTGGGTAGGGAAAGAGTTGAAGGAAGGGTAGGCAACACAAACTTCCGAGGACCTTTTCTAAGAGACAGCTGAAACACACACACACACACACACACACACCACACAAACTGTATCTCTTCTTTATCTTTCTTTTGGTTTGGTTTCCTGAAACATGAATATATCTTAAGTCATGAAAGCCTAGGCTATATTTGGAATGATGGAGGACAGGCTGAAAGTTGTCTGGATCCCTAAAGAACCTGGAGAGTAAAGGTACCTAGGGAGTAAAGTCACACCATGACTGCTTTTAACCACACCCTTTTATGTGAATAATAAATTTTGAGTAAGTCAAAATTTTTGGCATTTCTGCTCTTTGTAGCCAGATTTTTAAAAAAATTTGAAATGATTATTTTTAGTGGAATCACTACAATATCTGCAAAAGAGGCTGATTTCTACTTAAAGATAGAGAAAATCTTTAAAGTAAATGTGAAAAATTGTTACCCTCCCCCAAACACAAAACAGAATTGTATTCTTTGATCATTTTCATCATATATATTAAAAATTGAAGCCTGTTGAATTTAATAATTATATGTTATCTATGGAAATATTTTTGGACACACAACTAGTATAAAATTTTGAATTGGGGCCTTGCTTGTGGACAAACTTGCTTATTGATCAAAGACCCATGAACACTGGTGGGATGGAGGCACATTGGGACACACACAAGAGAAGGTAGCACAAGGCTGGCAAATTTTTAATTTGCTCACAGTAAAAGTTATGTCCAAATTCTCCCTCCTATTTAAGAATATTCAAAATTGAAATCCCCAGATGTGGGATAAAATTGTCCCCCAGGGGGGAAAAAAAACCGAATCAATTTTATTTCTGGAATATCATTTATCTTTGAATCACTTTGCAAGAAATTTAAAATCGCTGCATTTTATATTCCTATGGGATTTTTTTTTTTTTAGTTGAGGCTCTTAAAACAAACTGTTCTTAATGTTTCAGTATGTAGTTTGGAGCTTTTAAAGGAAAACTGAGCCTCGTGTTGTTAGGTATTTTTCTAAGTTTCTGAATAGCTGTGCCATTCATATTATTTATATTATTCCTGTGCATCCTAAATAGTTATATCAGAAATATATAGGTACCTAGTCTCAAATTCTAAGGAAACGAAGTATAGAAAGCTGTAAATTAATGGAATGGTAAAAAGCATACAGAAAGAGGCTTCAGCTCTTTTTATATTTCTAAAGAGCCAACTTCAAGTGACAATGGCTCCAAGTACTGGACTTAGGAAAATTAATGTTGACCACTTTTTTGCCCTGTTCATGTGTCATAATTTTATTTATTTCCAATAATTTCATCTTCTTAATTATGTTTTCAGTCTATTATATGTTTGCTTTGTGTTTACTTTGTTTTTGCTTTGCATGAACTACCTGTAATGGAGACAGATTTGTTAATATCTCCCATTATGGTAGCAAATTTTCCAATATCTCCTACAGAGCTTTCAATTTTTGTTCTCTATATATTTGTGCATAAAATCTTCCCAATCATTAAAAAATCTGTATCGTTATAGCATAACCTATTCTTTCCCTAATATTTTATGCCTGGAAGACTATTTCCACTAATATTAGCCTATATTCTAGTTTTATACTTGTTAGTGTTTTTCAGTATATGCTTTACTATTTAATCTCAATCTTTGTTTTAGATGTATCTTTTGTAAACAAAACAAATTCTGAATTTCATTTTTAATCCAATCTGACAATCTTTATTTAAAAAAATGAATTTAATACTTTTATCTCAATCATGATGTTCTTATACCATATTTTTACTTTTCTACAATATTATGTTGTTTTATACTTATTCTTTTTTTTTCTGTTATCTTAGATTTTTTTTTTTTTTTTTTTTGCGGTACGCAGGCCTCTCACTGTTGTGGCCTCTCCCATTGCAGAGCACAGGCTCCGAGTGCACAGGCTCAGTGGCCATGGCTCACGGGCCCAGCTGCTCCGCGGCATATGGGATCTTCCCGGACCGGGACACGAACCCGTGTCCCCTGCATCAGCAGGTGGACTCTCAACCACTGCGTCACCAGGGAAGCCCTGTTATCTTAGAATTTTTGACTTTTAAAATTAATTTTTTTAAAAAAAATGTGGTGGTTTGATACTATTTATAAGATTTCATTTACTAGTATGGAAATTTTATAATTTATTTCTTTTCTTTTAAAAATGTCATTGAAATATTGCCTTGACTAATTAAATGGATGATTAAATATCTTTCCTGTCCTCAGGAACATTCTAAAACTTGTATAAAAACTAGTTCAAAATACCTCTCCTCCCACATTCAATGCTATTGTTATCCAGAATGGTATTTCTTAATTTTGCTAGTTCCAAATTAAGCAACATCATCATTGCTATTACTTTATTTTTCACACAGTATATCCTACCTACTTTACTAGTGGATTTAGCTTTGTTTTGCCTAATTTGTTTCTTCTTGAATGTTACACTTTTTTCCTTCCTTCTTCTCTTCTTCCAATTCCAGATCAGTTGCCTTCCTGTTTAAATACATTTTGGGGGGTCAAAGATTTTATGATCATGTCTGTTAATTAGCAAACTCTTTCAAGTTTTATTCACCTGAAAGCACTGTATTTACTCTACTTTTTGAACAATAAATATACTTTATGTACAATTCATGAGTGATTATCTTGCAAACTTTAAATAATAATAATTGCAAACCTGTTTAGCATTAAAAATTTACCAGAGCCTGGGAACATACAGTTTCTGAGCCTGGGAACATATAATTGCTGCTCTGTGCCTACTCTAACATATGTATTAGTTATTATTTGTATCCCTCTTTTACTGGTGAGGAAAGAGATGCACACAAAATTTAATTATCTTGCCTATAGTCATAGAGTTAGTAAATGACAACCATGGAATTTAACCTTGGCACACCTGCACTAGAGTCTGCTTTGTTAAGATTTGATCATCTATGGTCTACTGTTTTTGTTGAAAAGTCAGCACAGTCTAATTTTTGTTCTTCTCTTGAGTAGGGGATACTTTTAATATCTTCTCTTTTCATTTTGTATTCTGCCCTTTTAATAAAACATGTCTACAAGTTAATTTATCCTACTTAACACATAATTCCTATATCAATAAATTTATGGCTTTCTTCAGCTCTCAAAAAATCACAGTTATTACTTTTTCATGTATTGCCTCTCATCTATTTCTTTTATTCTTTAGAAGCTCTGATTAAATGTATGTCAGAATTTGTCACTGTATCTCCATATATTTTGACTTCACTTTTATAAACTACAGCTGCTTTGATTTCTGCTGCATCTTTGTAGTTACTTATGACCCAGTTCTCAAGTCACTAATTCCCTGTTCAATTCTGTCTAATTTATTGTTCAACCCACTCACTAAGTCCTTTTTATTTTTTTGAGTTTTAACAAATATATTTCTTTCAAACCTTTTTTTTCCAAAAGAATTAGTCATAGATGTAGCTTCTTGTGATGTGCTCATGCTTCTCATCTTGTATTCTTTAAGAATTTCCCACATAAATATTTTATACTCTTTATCAGATAGCTATGTTAGCTTTTGCATTTGCTCAGGAAAATATTCATTCAATATTTAATATTGCTATTGCTTCAAATAATAACTTCCATTATTTATAAATAAGAGCAGAAACATTTGGTTATCCTAGGTTAAAAATTTTTATAAATATCATTTTCCATGAGAACACTTCTATAATTTTTATTAATTTTCTCAAGTTAAAGATGAGTCCTGAGGTTATTATAATTGGAAAAGCATGCTTAAGTGTGGGGTTCATATAATGACTACCTACCTACCTACATAGACTTGTCTATAAACTTGACAGTTCAGTTGTCCATAGGTTGACATAGGTCACACAGTATTATCATGCACAGTGAAATCATCTGTTCATGGACTTGAATGTATCATATATACTCTCATATATACTTTATAAGGTGATAAGAACTACACTACACGTCTTACAGACTCAGACAGGATATAAAATAGCTAAGAAAATTTGTGAATGCCCCTTCAGACTTGGAGGTTCTCCCTCAGTCTTAAACTGCCTCATATAAGGTCCTGTCATCTGGTTCTGTAAATCAGAGGGATTAAATTTTGTCACACATATCACTGTGTGTTATTTCAATCAAATCTTGTTACATCTCTGTATGGATCTCTTTAAAAAAAACTCTTTGCCTATGGTGATACATGTGAGAAGTTTGAATTTTAGTATTTTTAAATGTTTAGAACATGTATCCTCAGTGAGCATACATATATACAATTTCACACAGCTCTCATATAAGCAGAGACATTAACCTTTGCATCTTTTAAAATACCATCTCTTTTATGTAGGTATAATGATGTATTTCAATAAAATCACATCATTTTTTAGAATTTTATTATTTGTTGCAAAACATATATTTATTAAGCACTCATAAATAACTTCTTGCTCTTCACACATTAACAGAAGATACTGAATTACACTGTGCAGAAGAATTACCTACATTTATTGACTAATTTCCTTTTAGCCCTACTACCTGGATTGATTAAGAAACCAACTGGGGTTTCATTCATACACTCATCATTAGATTACATTCTTTAAGAGTGTACTTTTTTCCTAAAATTTTATTCTCTTCATTTTGCAGCTGAACCTCTAAATACCATTACGTTTTTATTAACCATTGTTTACAGAAAAGAAAAACATGGTATTATTGGTAGTGACTTTATGTATTATTTTGGAATCACTTGTTCTCTTCAATGTCTCATCAAAATTTTTATTAGTACAAATTTTTTCTGTTTCACACACAAAAAATAAGTTTCTTGGGAGACACTTTATAATTGGTTGTAAAAAATAACCAACATTAGTAAGGTTTATCTTTTGTACCCTTACTAATAAACTCCTTTGTTCTATGTATAGAAACAATAAGAATGCGAGTATAAAGGCTGCCAAAAATAAAGTAATGGAATGACTTAAATCCCATTTGTGTCGAGTCAAGGAAATATGGATATAATCAGGAATTTTTTGTTTTTAATATTTATTAACTGAATGAAAATTTTAATCAAATGCTCAGTGATTTGAAGTCTATTCATCCGGACACTTATGAGAAATTAGTTTAATTTAATAAATGAACTTATGTATATAGAGAAAACTAATGTGTATTCTAAAGAAAAATAAAACATGTTCATTAAAAAGGGATACAACCTCTGCAAAATGTTGCAATTCTAGGGAATGTGAGGGAATGTGAGGTCTTCCTGCTTAGACCTCCTAGTCCGTCTCATCAGTAGCACTGTAAAGAAATGTTAAGAGCATATAACGTCTGTCCCCAGTCATGAAGTTCATAGAGAAAAACTGTTTTATTCAGAAAATTACATTCTAGCCCAAGTCCCAGAAATTGAAATATGTTAGGTCAAGTTCATAATTTTTTAAGAGTCCCTAAATGTTGTATATAAAAACGTGAAGAAGAAGACCTAAATAGACATTTCTCCAAAGAAGATATACAGACTGCCAACAAACACATGAAAGAATGCTCAACATCATTAATCATTAGAGAAATGCAAATCAAATCTACAATGAGATATCATCTCACACTAGTCAGAATGGCCATCATCAAAATATCTAGAAACAATAAATGCTGGAGAGGGTGTGGAGAAAAGGGAACACTCTTGCACTGCTGGTGGGAATGTGAATTGGTACAGCCACTATGGAGAACAGTATGGAGCTTCCTTAAAAAACTACAAATAGAACTACCATGTGACCCAGCAACCACACTACTGGGCATATACCCTGAGAAAACCATAATTCAAAAACAGTCATGTACCAAAATGTTCATTGCAGCTCTATTTACGATAGCCTGGAAATGGAAACAACCTAAGTGTCCATCATCAGATGAATAGATAAAGAAGATGTGGCATATATATACAATGGAATATTACTCAGCCATAAAAAGAAACGAAATTGAGCTATTTGTAATAAGGTGGATAGGCCTAGAGTCTGTCATACAGAGTGAAGTAAGTCAGAAAGACAAATACCGTATGCTAACACATATATATGGAATTTAAGAAAAAAAATGTCATGAAGAACCTAAGGGTAAAGGAATAAAGGAATAACAGGAAAAAAGGAATAAAAAGGAATAAACAGGAATAAAGACACAGACCTACTTGAGAATGGACTTGAGGATATGGGGAGGGGGAAGGGTAAGCTGTGACAAAGCGAGAGAGAGGCATGGACATATATACACTACCAAACGTAAGGTAGATAGCTAGTGGGAAGCAGCTGCATAGCACAGGGAGATCAGCTAGGTGCTTTGTGACCTCCTGTAGGGGTGGGATAGAGAGGGTGGGAGGGAGGGAGATGCAAGAGGGAAGGAATATGGGAACAGATATATATGTATAACTGATTCACTTTGTTATAAAGCAGAAACAAACACACCATTGTGAAGCAATTATACTCCAATAAAGTTGTAAAAAAAACAAAACAAAAAAAAACCGTGAAGACTATATTTATTTCCATACCAATTTACATATGAGAGTTCATAACTCTTACTGTCACCTGCTATGCTCTGCTTCATTTTTTTCTTTTAAAAAACAGTGAAAAAAATTCTATTAAGACACCTTCTAAACCATTTTGTAGATTTTAATATAAATCTAGATTTCAGCACTAGGAGTATTACATAAATTATTCAAATAAAGAGCATAAACTTGTAGTTTATTACTGTTAAAAGTAATAAATCTGCTCTGTTTTACAGGCTCACATGCTGAGAAGAGCATTATTATCGTGGGGAAAGATGGCAATATATAATGTTATTTAAAATTCAGCTTCTTTTCCTGCTAAGTTTTCTAAGTATATACTAAGTATCTACACCAGTATTGATAGTGTATTGGGTGCCTGAAAGAATAAAAATAAAATAGAAAATAGAAAGTAGAAATTAATGTGTAGAATAGAAAGAAGCTTTTCTAAGTCTCAGTTTCCTCATCCATAATTTGTGGAGATTGGACTAGATCCTCTTTAAGGACATTTCTGCCTGTTAATTATTATGATATATATTTAACAGTGTAGGAGAGACAGAAGGAGTCACTCAGTTTTGTCATGCAGAAAGAATGGCTCTATTTAAACTGGATGGATGTTTCATTATCATTACAACTTTTCAGTGTAAGAAAGAGAAGCTTGCCCTAAGTGGAAATATAGTTCCCTCTTGACTGTAAAAAAATATATAATTATGGTTGTACCTAAAACACAATCTTTCTCATTGGTGAATTACAAAGGGACTATAAAGGACAGTTGTCCCTGTGTTGTCAGATGTAAGAAAATGATATTATGCTCAGACAGATGTGTACACTATACATTTACTTAGTATGTGCTGTGTGAAACCCACACCATTATTTGGATTGAGGAGAAATATAAAATTAAAAGGAAAAAGAACAGAGAAAGGTAAACAACATTCTTGGGACCTCTGAAATTAATATTGATTAATTTCATTAATTCCCCTCTCTTTTTCCTCCTATCCATTCTGTACTGCTTCTCTTTCTAAAACCCAGAAAAGAAAATATTATTTTCCTTCTCTAACAATAGCAAGATGTGAAAAGCTAAACTCCTTCACACAAATATAAGTTTCTAATCTGGTCCCTATGCAATCTACCTATAATATTTCTCATTCCCAATCCATCTCCTCCTGGGATTAGCTTCCTCCTTTTAGACTCAACTCAAATGAATCATCCCTCAAGAAACATGCCCTAATTTCCTCAGCTGCAAATAGTTGGTCTTATTTGTTTTTACCACAATATAGTATACTTATTTTTCAAGTTATATTCATTTCAATTTTTCTTTCCTTATACCAATGTATTCACATACCTGTTGCCCTTCCCTACCCTGCCAATTAGGTATTAAGCACATTAAGGTTCTCATTGGTTGTGTTTATATTTGTTTGCTTATCTTTGGAAACAGAGTAGGTACTCAGTAATAGATGTACTATTGAATGACCTGATCATCAAAGAAGTATATTGGGCAAAGTTGGGGGAAAAGGAGGGAGTGTGAACTTAGTTTCTGAATGTTAACCATATTAAACAGAGCATCTGCTAAATTGTACTTATACTCTGACTCAGCTTGTGATTAAATAAGAAAAAAAGGCACAAGCATGTGTTTTGAGATGGTAATAATCATATTCAAAACCTTACTACAACAAAAGCAATCATTCAGTCTAGATGAAGCAGACACAGCTTCAGTAAGTTTATTTATTGTAGCACTTATAAAATCCATAAATCTTGAGAATGAATCAAGTAAGGATGTTATGCTACAATGAAGTTTCCAAAGTTAAAAATCCATGCTGTTAATCAGAATGAAATTTTACAAGCGGGTCACACTCATACTGCTTGCACTCTTAAACTGTGTTTTAAGAGTCTCCAGTTGACGTTAGGGAGCGGGGTAGAATAGCAGAGAATCTGTTAAAGTACTATCTATACAGGTTTGCCTGAAGCACTATTAAAATATAGCAAAAAAAAAAAAATGTCTCTAAACTGAGGGAAGTCCTGGGGGAGAACTAATCCTGACAAAAGAGAGAACCAAGCTTGATGAAGTTACTCACTTAACATGATGAATACAAAAGTAGAAGTAATTTGGAGAACAAAATCAGGACTAAATCAAATATGTATGTGGTCCAAGTTCCTACACAGATGTCTGAAATCTTGAGGGAAAAGGGGTGTAAATAAACCTTAAAATCTCTGGTCTCTAAACTCTAAAAATTATCAAAGCATACTTGCAGGACTGAATAGCAGAGAGAAGTGATGAATTCTCCTTCCGTAGAACTCTGTGCTCTTAACAGCACAAGTGATCAAAAGCATTAGTAGTGGGCTTCCTGGAGCAGTAGCAGGCACCAGAGAAAATGCTGACACATGGGAAAACTTCACTCCTTAGTTAGGAAATGGTAAAGTTGAAGCTTTACCCAGGGAGATTCAGAGACAGGGAAGAATTTGATTCTCAAGATGTATGCAGGTCTTTTGAGTAGGAGAGGGCAAATATCAGGGGGAAAATGCTGATGATTCTATAAAATTCCCACTAGTTTTATTCAAAATAATGACATTCATTTCAATATTCCATTTACACTAGAATCCAATAGAAGGCTGAAGGTGTAAGACTACAGAATTTAACTTGAATGCATGCCCTTTCCATTATTAAAACAATGAAATATTTCAGATTTACCAAAAAAATGTGTAGAATATAATGAACAGCCACATACTCACATTTATTAAAAGTAAATCAAAACAAATTAAGTGCTGCAAACAACCATGGTCTGAATGCACTATCCACAAAGTAAAGTGGAGGGCACAGGACCAAGCACACTGGCAATACCAACACTTTCCATCATCTTACACTTATTTCAACCCCTACATTTTAATTTTTGCCATTTTTTCCAAGTCCTGGCCAAAACATGTTTATTTGGGATTTAGACTTAGTCTCCCAAAAGTAGGCACACTTAGTATAGGGCTGCTTACACCGTGACAGCCGTTTTCCATAGCACGGTAAATCAGTCAAGACCACATGGGAGGGTAGGTAAAGGGGAAGACACAAATGAAAGCTTTAATGCTTGGTATACCTTAACAATCTTGAAAGTAATATACCATCACTTCTGCTATATTCAGTTGACCCATCACACAGAGTAATCATACAATGTGGAAGGACAATATACAATGGTGTTAATACCACATGGCAGGGATCATTGCTGACCATTTTGAGGTTAACCACTGACAAAGATTCTTTGCTTAACCAAACTTTAATCAGGCTTCTGAAACTTCTTCTAGGCTCATCTGTGTACTTTCTTTAAAAAGCTAATTTTAATGAGAACCCTGCTAGGTTTGATTAACCAGACCCCCCACTCTCCATATCTGATCACCCTCATTATCTGATCAGGTCTTTCATCCTTCACCATCCCCCAGGTGATGTCTGATCTCCCTGGCCTGTCTTCAGCAAGAATCATGCTCAGTAAGTTTAGCCAGAATCCCCATTATCCTTGATGTTTCCTCTTAGTAATTTTTCATCCACTGCCCTCCATCCTACTCCTTGGCTATAAACAAATTCCCATGTGTCCATGCTATATTTGGAGTTGGACCCAATCTCTCTCATCTACTGCAAAATTCTATCTTAGTTGTCCCTATACCTATCATCTATACCTAATAGTCCTGAATAATGCCTTACCATCTTTAACAAGTGTCACAAATAATTTTTTCTTTATTACTACCTGCATTGCAGCTGACACTGACTACCCAGAGTGAGCATAGATATTACAGGTTAATGGTCCAGAACCCACAAGACTGTCCTCACTTCAGACTACAGCTGCAAGCTCCAGGTTTCTCTGACCAACTGTGTTCCAATCTGGGAGTTCCCACTACTTCCTCAAGTTTGGTAATTTGTCTGAAGGATTTACAGAACTCAGGAAAGTGCCATATTTATGATTACATTTTTATTCTAAAAGATAAAAGACAGGACCAGTCAAATGAAAAGACATATAAATTAAAGTCTGGGTGGTTCCCAAATGTGCAGCTTCCATTGCCTCAGTACTCATCATTCTCTTAGCACTCCATTTATGATTACCAGTGAGTAAAGTTCACTGACTTTCAGGTGTGCAGTTATTTTATTGGAATTTCATCTTGTAGGCATGATGGACTGAGTCACTGGCCTCTTAGTTGAACTCAATCTCCAGCCCCTCTCCCTTCTCCAGAGGCCTAGCTGATATCACTCAAAGGCCTAACTGTCTAATCATCACATGGTATTTCTCACATGTCCAGCTCCCATCCTGAAACCATCTAGGTGCCCAACATTAATAAATTCCTTAGTGTAAACTCAGGTGTAGTCTGAGGAGCCCATCATTAAAAAAAAAAAAAAATACACATGTGGGGAAATTCCAAGGATTTAGAGTTTCTCTTCCAGGAGCTCAGAACAAAGACCAGAACAATTCTTTATTACACAGTATTATTCCACCCTGCCTCTTCATTTTCCTAAAGAAAGTAAACTGCCTACAGAGTGAACATGCCATTATGGCATATGGAACTCTTTCAATATGAAAAGAAGTACATAATAGTAGAAGATAAAAGTGTTCTTCCTCCCAAATCAAAATGATCAGGTTATCATAACTCAGAATGCATTTACACATAATGTGTTTAAATAATATCTTATTGCAATTTCTCTAAAGAAAATAATGCAGATCATGATTTTTATTTTCATTTTAAGATGAAAAGGAAAATGATTGAAATACCAAACAAGTTGTATGATAGCCAGGACTCATAACTATTAAAATGAAGTATTGTAGGGCTTCCCTGGTGGCACAGTGGTTGAGAGTCCGCCTGCTGATGCAGGGGACACGGGTTTGTGCCCTAGTCTGGGAAGATCCCTCATGCCGCGGAGCGGCTGGGCCCGTGAGCCATGGCCGCTGGGCCTGCGCATCCAGAGCCTGTGCTCTGCAACAGGAGAGGCCACAACAGTGAGAAGCCTGCGTACCACAAAAAAAAAAAAAAAAAAATGAAGTATTGTAATATGTGTTCAAATTAATCTCCAAACTAGTACTATTTAATCAATAATGTTTGGACTTAATCCAACCATTTTGTTTTATCATCTGTAGTATAATATTATCAAGGGAGCATTTAAAGGCAGTAAAATTTTCTTGGTCTACTTGTCTAAACCTTAAATGGCAAATCTTTATTCATTCAGGAGAAACAATGTGATTATTTTTCACTTTGTTGGTATATAAAGTTGGTATGTTGATTGATTTGTGTACTTGCTCAGCTTTTATTCATATATCTTTTATATAATTTAGGGTTAGTTGTTTGATATGAGTTTCTAGAAAGCCAAGTGTTATATATTTAATTCTCTTTGTCATGCTGCAAGAAGAACTACATTTGGATTTTTAAAAAATATTGTAAATGCCATTACATGATAACAGCATCTCAAACTCACTAAGCAGTTTATGCTTTTCCATTTTGAGGCACTAAATTTTATCATGTAAATATTATCTGTAAAATTCAAATATTTTAAAAACAATCAAATGAAGTACAAAATTAGAGGTGTTTATTGACCAACAAAACTATGGTGTTTTATTTTATTGTTGTTTTGTTCTAAATCTCACACTTTTATCTTCCGGTGAACACTGTTGCATATTCTGAAGAACTATGTTAACTTGCAAGAACTGAGCTTTGATATATATGTAATATAAGTTAAGCCCAAAATCATTATATTTTATTTTTCTAGTTTTGAAATGGAACCTATTTGAGGGGGCTTGAATAACTGCAGTGACTCCAATGCAGTTAAGCAACTAGTTGGTTACCAGGTCATTATTTTAGATGTACTACTGGATAAAATTATGAAAAAAAGTGCATTACCTATTATTTATTTGAAGGTTAATACCATGATGCCCTATCTGTACCATGATCTCTTTCAGGAGGAAGACTTCTTCAAATGTGTAGAGCAAACAATTATTCATCTATTTATTTGTGAATAACAAATAATAACTGCACACTTTTTTAAGAGGCAGTCTATTAATGAACATTATATTGAGATATAGATATGAGTGATTGACAATTACTATTTTAAATAGTGTTATTATTAAATGCAGGTTATAAGAATTATGATAGTGAAATACCTGATAAAATAGAGGTAAGAAGATGACAAAATATGAGAGAATCATTATGGAAAAAATAGTAATTGATTTAGATCTACAAAAATGTAGGTGGGCTTCTGCTTCCAGGACACAGAGTACTTTTCCCTATTCCACATGCTAAGTACAACTAAAAAATGTAGACATTACATGTAAAACAAAAATAATACTCTAAGGAGTGAATAGAAGAAAGCAGACTTGCTGGGTTACTTCAGGACACAGGGAACAACATGGTGGGGGTTACTTGGGTTTTCTTTTTCTCTCATATATACCAGGCTGCATGTTAAAAAGACTGCTATTATGGAAACTTAAAAAGACAAAAAGAACTACATCCAAAGCCTATTATCTCTAGCCAGAGTAGTAAGAAAGCTTTCTAGAAAGTAAAAAAATAAAAAATGAAAAACAACTTTACATAATAACTTCTCTACTCCAGCTAAGCATCACACACACACACACACACACACACACACACACACACACACAGAAATATAATCCTCTATCCCCACACATGTAAGCAAAGGCAATGTGAGAATCCTAGACTTCCACCATGGAGAGACTCTATGAGGTACACCCAACATGTAATGTTGGAAAAGAGCAGATAGGGAGCTAAGATTCTCACCTCCACTGGAAGTAGAAGCACTGTGCTTTCAGTAAACTCCACTTGAGTAGCCTGGATTTCCTTCAATTGCAATAATGAGGTGCTCCTCCCTCTCTCTGCTAGAGTGATATCAGAAAAGGCCTAGAGAAGAGCCATGACTTTCACATTCCCTTAGCAATAATGAAGCTTTCCCACCAGTGTTAGTGGAGACCACTAGGGAAGTCAGAATTCCCATCCCCATCCAGCAGTAATGAGGAGCATGCCCTTGTTGGCTAATGGAGGCCCAATGAGAAACCTGATGTTCTACCTCCATCTGGTAGTAGCAAGGTGGTGCCCTATCACTTGCCAAAGTAGTATCAGAAAAATCCAGCTAAAACAGAATGTTTAATTAAGATCTATTCTCATAATGCTCAAAATGTCTAGTTTTCAGTAAAAAAAAAAATCACTCATCATGCCAAGAAACAGAATATATCTCAAACTAAATGAAAATGGCAATGAATAGCACTAAAATAGTAGGCATGTTAGAATTATCTGACAAAGATTTTGGTACAGCTATGATAAAAATGCTTCTGTGAGCTATTACATACATGAAGCAAATGAAAATATACAAAGCTTCAGCAAAGAAATATAAAGTTGTAAGCAAAGGAAAAAAAGACATGACTAAGAACCAAATGGAAATTTTAGAACTAAAAAATACAATAACCAAGTAAAAAGCTCAGTAGAAAGGCTCAACAGCAAAATGGAAACAATCAGGAAACTGGGAGATCAAAACAAACTACCCAATATGAACAAAGGAGAGAAAACAGACTAAAATAATTTTAAGAGAGCCTCAGGGAACTGTGGGATTATTTTTTTAAAAAATATAACATATGTGTCATTAGACTCCTGGAAGGAGAGGAGAGAAAGAGCAAGTCTGAAAAAGTACTTAAAGAAATGATGGTTGAAAACTTCCTCAAAATGACAATGAATATAATCCTACAGTTTCAAAAAGCTGAACAAACTCTAAACAGGATAAATTTAAAGAAACCCAATCCAAAACATATGTTAGTCAAACTTCTAAAAGTTAAAGAAAAAGAAAAAAATCTTTGAAGCAGCAGGAGAGAAATGAAACCTTATGTAGAGGAACAAAAAACAATTTGAATGACAGAAGACTTCTCATTAGAAACTGGAAGCCATAAAGAGGTATCACAATATTTTCCAAATATTTCAAAAAGAATTTCCAACTCAGAATCATCTACCCAGTGTAGTATCTTTTAGGAATTAAAGGGAAACAAAGACATTCTTAAATTATTGAAAAGTAAGAGAATTTGTCCCTAGGAAGTTTACCTTAAAAGGATATATAAAACTGTTCTCTAAACAGAAGGAAACCAACAAAGAAGGAATCTTGGAAGATCAGAAACAAGAAAAGAACATGATAAGCAAAATATGCATAGATAACTAGACTCTCCTTCTCATGCATCTTCTCAATTATTTTTGGCAGGTGAAACAAAAATTAGAACACTGCCTGATGAGATTATAAGTGTTTGTACAGAAATTATTAAGAGGATTGTATTACAAATAGGGGAGGGTGAAAGATCTTAAAAAGAGCTAAAGTTGCTGCACTAGACTTGAACGGGTAAATGTCAAAATCGAATTTTATTTAAAATAGAATTCTCAAAAATGTTTGCTCAAGTAACTAAAGAGAAAGTAGAAAAAGTCAACAGAGTTAGCAGAGAGAGACTGGAAAAATATATAATGATTAAAGGGTCATTATACAAAGTAGACATACCAATCTTAAATGCGTATGCACCTAAGATTTGAAGGTAGCAAAATACTGAAGCAAAAACTGATAGAATTCTAAGAAACAGATAATTCCACAATTATAATTGGAACCACAAATACCTTCTACCACTAATTAATAGAACAACTAGACAGAAGACAAAGAAGGACATAGAAGAACTCAAAATCAACACCAACCAACAGTATATAATCTATACACATTTAAAAAAATGTGTCCCTGTAACATCAGATATACCTTCTATATAAGTGATCATAAAAGTATAGCAAGAATGACCACTTTCTAGACCATAAAGTGCACATACACACAACAACAAATTTAGAAGAACTGAAATCATACAAATTACCAATCTCAGAAATGAGACAGGAATAGGAGGATGTGGAGTTTGGATCTCCTCACAAGTACATCAAGAATACACTGGAATAATTCTCACAGAGCACCTACTAAACACTAGTGGAGGACCTCAGAATCTAAGTGGACAAGAAAAATCTTCAAGCAACGAGCTGTTCTTTTAGTTTGCTTTTTTGTTCTTTGTTTTCTGTTTAGGTTAGTTTTGTTTTTATTATTGGTTTTGATTTTTGGATTCCCTTGTTTATTTGTGTGTCTTCTGTTTTGTGCTTTCCTTTGTTGTTGTTGTTTGCTTGTTGGTTTGTCTTTTGTTTGCTTAGATTTGTTTTCATTATTTTTCTTGGGTTTTATTTGTTTTCTTTTTTTTGTTTGTATGTCCACTTTTCTTTTTGTTTGGTTTTGTTTTATATTTAACTTGGGCTTTGTTTGTCTGGGTTATTTTTTGTCATACCATGTTGCTTGGGGGGGGGTTCTTGGTACTGAGGCTGGGGATTGGGCCTGAGCCCCTGTGGTGGGAGGACTGAATCTGAGCTGCCAGACTACCAGAGAGCTTCAGGCCCTGAGGAATATTTATCAGTGTGAGTTCTCCCAGAGGTCCTCATCTAAGCACCAAGAACCGGGTCAATCCAATGCCCTGCAAGCTCCAGTGCTGGATGGCTTAGGACAAACAACCAGAAAGACAGGAACACATCAACCATCAACAACTATGAGATGACAGAGAAATATGTTACAGATGAAGGAGCAAGGTAAAAACCTACAAGACCAAATAAATGAAGTGGAAATAGGCAATAGACCTGAAAAAGAATTCAGAGTAATGAGAGCCAACATGATCCAAAATCTCAGAAACAGAATGGAGGCATTGATACAGAAGATACAAGAAATGTTTAACAAGGACCTAGAAGAACTAAAAAACAAATAAACAGTGATGAACAATAAAACAACTAAAATGAAAAATACACTAGAAGGAATCAATAGCAGAATAACTGAGGCAGAAGAACGGATAAGTGACATGGAAGATAAAATAGTGGAAATAACTGCTGGGGTGCAGAATAAGGAAAAAAGAATGAAAAGAAATGAAGACAGTCTCAGAGACCTCTGGGACAACTTTAAATGCACCAACATTTGAATTATAGTGGTCCCAGAAGAAGAAGGGAAAGAGAAAGTGTCTGAGAAAATATTTGAAGAGATTATAGTCAAAAAAGTCCCTAACATGGGAAAGGAAATAGTCACCCAAGTCCAGGAAGTGCACAGAGCTCCATACAGGATAAACCCAAGAAGAAACATGCTGAGACACATATTAAGCAAACTAACAAAAGTTAAATACAAAGAAAAAATATTAAAAGCAGCAAGGAAAAGCAAAATAAAAAACATACAAGGGGGCTTCCCTGGTGGCGCAGTAGTTGAGAGTCCCCCTGCCAATGCAGGGGACATGGGTTCATGCCCCGGTCCAGGAAGATCCCACATGCCGTGGAGCAGCTTGGCCCATGAGCCATGGTCACTGAGCCTGCATGTCCGGAGCCTGTGCTCCACAATGGGAGAGGCCACAACAGTGAGAGGTCCGAGTACCACAAAAAAAAAACCACACACACACACACACACACAAGGTAATCTCCATAAGCTTATCAGCTAATCTTTCAGCAGAAACTCTACAAGGCAAAAGGGAGGGGAAAGACATATTTAAAGTAATGAAAGGGAAAAACCTACAACCAAGATTACTGCACTCAGCAAGGATATCATTCAGATTTGATGGAGAAATTAAAACCTTTACAGACAAGCAAAAGTTAAGAGAATTCAGCACCACAAAACCAGCTTTGCAACAAATGCTAAAGGAACTTCTCTAGTCAGGAAACACAAGAGAGGGAAAAGACCTACAATAACAAACCCAAAACAATTAGGAAAATGGTAATAGGTACATACATATCAATAATTACTGTAAATGTATACAGACTAAATGCACCAATTGAAAGACACAGACTGGCTGAATGGATACAAAAATAAGACCTGTATATATGCTGTCTACAAGAGACCCACTACAGAACTAGGGACACACAAAGATTGAAAGTGAGGGGGTGAAAAAAGATATAGCATGCAAATGGAAATCAAAAGAAAGCTGGAGTAGCAATGCTCATATCAGACAAGATAGACTTTAAAATAAACACTATTACAAGAGACAAGGAAGGACACTACATAATGATCAAAGGATCAATCTAAGAAGGAGATGTAACAATTATAAATGTTTATGCAACCAACATAGGAGAACCTCATTACATAAGGCAAATGTTAACAACCATGAAAGGAGAAATCGACAGTAACCAAAAATAGTACGGGATTTTAACACACCACTTACACCAATGGACAGATCATCGAAATAGAAAATAAATAAGGAAATACAAGCTTTAAATGACACAAATGACCAGATAGACTTAATCGATATTTATAGGACATTCCATCTGAAAAAAGCAGATTACACTTTCTTCTCAAGTGCATGTGGAACATTCTCCAGGATAGATCACATGTTTGGTCACAAATCAAGCCTTAGTAAATTTAAGAAAATTGAAATTGTATCAAGCATCTTTTCTGACCACAACAGAATGAGATTAGAAATCAATTACAGGATTAAAAAAAACTGTAAAAAATAGAAACATATAGAGGCTAAACAATACACTACTAAATAACCAAGAGATCACTGAAGAAATCAAGAAGGAAATAAAAGAATACCTATAAACAAATGACAAAGAAAATGCAATGACTCAAAGCCTATGGGATGAAGCAAAAGCAGTTCTAGGAGGGAAGTTTAGAGCAATACAATCCTACCTCAAGAAACAAGAAACATCTCAAATAAACAACCTAACTTTACACCCAAAGCAACTAGAGACAGAAAAACAAACAAAACCCAAAGCTAGGAGAAGGAAAGAAATCATAAAAATCAGAGCAGAAATAAATGAAATAGAAACAAGGAAAACAATAGCAAAGTTAAATGAAACTAAAAGTTAGTTCATTGAGAAAATAAACAAGATTGATAAATCTTTAGCCAGACTCAACAAGAAAAAAAGGGAGAGGTCTCAAATCAATAAAATTAGAAATGAAAAAGCAGAAGTTACAACTGACACTGGAGAAATACAAAGAATCATAAGAGACTACTACAAGCAACTATATGCCAATAAAATGGACAACATGGAGGAAATGGACAAATTCTTAGAAAAATACAATCTTCCAAGAGTGAACCAGGAAGAATAGAAAATATGAACAGACCAATCAGAAGTAATTATATTAAAATGGTGATTAAAAATCTTCCAACAAACAAAAGTACAGGATAAGATGGCTTCACAGGTAAATTCTATCAAACATTTAGAGAAGAGCTAACACCCATCCTTCTCAAACTCTTCCAAAAAACTGCAGAGGGAAGAACATTCCCAAGCTCATTCTATGAGGCCACCATCACCCTGATACCAAAACCAGACAAAGACATCACAAAAAAATTATGGACCATATACTGATGAGCATATACAAAAAAATCCTCAACAAAGTACTAGCAATCAGAATCCAACAACACATTGAAAGGATCATACACCATGATCAAGTGGGATTTATCCCCAGGAAGCAAGGATTCTTCAGTATATGCAAATCAATCAATGCGATACAGCATATTAACAAAGTGAATAATAAAACCCATATGATCATCTCAATAAATGCAAAAACAGATTTTGACAAAATTCAACATCAATTTATGATAAAATCTCTCCAGAAGTAGGCATAGAAGGAACCTACCTCAACATAATAAAGGCCATATATGACAAACCCACAGCAAACATCATTCTCAATGGTGAAAAACTGAAAACATTTCCTTGAAGATCAGGAATAAGACAAGGGTGTTCACTCTTGCCAATACTATTCAACATAGTTTTGGAAGTCCTGGCCACAGTAATCACAGTAATCAGAGAAGAAAAAGAAATGAAAGGAATACAAATTGGAAAATAAGAAGTATAACTGTCACTGTTTGTAGGTGACATGATAATGTATCTAGAAAATCCTAAAAAATGCCACCAGAAAGGTACTAGGGCTAATCAATGAATTTGATAAAGTTTCAGGATAAAAAATTAATGCCCAGAAGTCTCTTGCATTGTTATGCACTAATAACAAAAAGTCAGAAAGAGAAATTAGGGCTTCCCTGGTGGCGCAGTGGTTGGGAGTCTGCCTGCCGATGCAGGGGACACGGGTTCGTGCCCCGGTCTGGGAAGATCCCACATGCCGCGGAGTGGCTGGGCCCGTGAGCCATGGCCGCTGAGCCTGCACGTCCAGAGCCTGTGCTCCGCAGCGGGAGAGGCCACAGCAGTGAGAGGCCCGCTTATCACAAAAAAAAAAAAAAAAAAAAAAGAAAGAGAAATTAAGGAAACAATCCCATTTACCATTGTAACAAAAACAATAAAACACCTAGAATAAAACTACCTAAGGAGGCAAACTACCTGTATTCACAAAACCATAAGACACTGATGAAAGAAATCAAAGATGACACAAACAGATGGAGAGATATACCATGTTCTTGGATTGGAAGAATCAATATTGTGAAAATGACTATACTACCCAAAGCAATCTACAGATTCAATGCAATCTCTATCAAATTACCAGTGGCATTTTTCACAGAATTAGAACAAAAAATTTTTCAATTTGTATAGAAACACAAAAGACCTCAGATAGCCAAAGCAATTTTGAGAAAGAAAAACGGAGCTGGAAGAATCAGGCTCCCTGACTTCAGACTATACTACAAAGCTACAGTAATCAAAACAGTATGGTACTGGCACAAAAACAGAAATATAAATCAATGGAAAAGGATAGAAAGCCCAGAGATAAACCCATGTATCTATGGTCACTCAATCTATGACAAAGGAGGCAAGAATATACAATGGAGAAGACAGTCTCTTCAATAAGTGGTGCTGGGAAAACTGGACAGATATGTCTAAAAGAATAAAAATAGAACACTTCCTAACACCATACACAAAAATAAACTCAAAATGTGTCAAAGGCCTAAATGTAAGGCTGGACACTGTAAAACTCTTAGAGGAAAACATAGGCAGAACACTCTCTGACATAAATCTCAGCAAGATCTTTCTAGACCCACCTCCTAGAGTAATGGAAATAAAGACAAAAATAAACAAATGGGACATAATGAAACTTAAAAGCTTTTGCACAGCAAAGGAAACCATAAACAAGACGAAAAGACAACCCTCAGAATGGGAGAAAATAGTTGCAAATGAAGCAATGAACAAGGGATCAATCTCCAAAATGTAAAACAGCTCATGCAGCTCAATATCAAAAAAACAAAGAACCAAATCCATAATGGACAGAAGACCTAAATAGACATTTCTCCAAAGAAGACATACAGATGGCCAAAAGGCACATGTAAAGATGCTCAACAGCACTAATTATCAGAGAAAGGCAAATCAAAATGACAATGAAGTATCACCTCACACCAGTCCAAATGGCCATCAAAAAATCTACAAACAATAAAGTGCAGGAGGAGGTGGGGAGGAAAGGGAACACACTTGCACTGCTGGTGGGAATGTAAATTGATACAGCCACTGTTAAGAACAGTATGGGGGTTCCTTAAAAAACTAAAAATAGAACTATGATATGACCCAGCAGTCCCACTACTGGGCATATACCCGAAGAAAACCATAACTCAAAAAGTCACATGCACCCCAATGTTCATTGCAGAACTATTTACAATAGTCAAGACATGAAAGCAACCTAAATGTCCATTAACAGAGGAATGGATAAAGAAGATGTGGTACATATATACAATGGAATATTACTCAGCCATAAGAGGGAACAAAATTGTGCCACTTGCAGAGACATGGATGGACCTAGAGATTGTCATACAGAGTGAAGTAAATCAGAAAGAGGAAAACAAACATTGTAAATTAACGCATATATGTGGAGTCTAGAAAAATGGTACAGATGAACCTACTTGCAAAGTAGAAATAGAGACACAGACGTAGAAAATAAATGTATGGACACCAAGGGGGGAAAGGAGGGGTGGATTAATTGGGAGATTGGGATTGACAGGTATACGCTACTGTATAAAATACGTAAGTAATGAAAACCTACTGTATAGCACAGGGAACTCTACTCAATGCTCTCCGGTGACCTAAATGGGAAAGAAATCCAAAAAGGAAAGAATACATGTATACATATAGCTGATTCACTTTGCTGTACAGCAGAAACTAACACAATATTGTAAAGCAACTATACTCCAATTAAAAAAAAGAAAGAAATGACACAGAGGATGTTACCAAGGTATCAAAAATATAATAGGGAAATACTATGAATCAATAAACACATATACATTTGACAATAGATGAAATTATCCACTTATTGAAAACCATGAACTACCACAACACATACAGTGTGAAATCAATAATTTGAATAGCCCTAATACAAGCAGAAAATTGAATTTGTAAATAAAAATATCCCCCCAAAATTATTTTATCCAGAAATTTCAGTAGAGAATTCTTCCAAATTTTTAAAGAAGAATTAAACTCATTACTAAACAACGAATACTTCCAGAAATTTGAAGAGCAGGGGTCATGTTCCAATTCACTTTTTGAACCTAGCATTGTACTGATACAAAAAATCAAATGCAAGGGCTTTCCTGGTGGCGCAGTGGTTGAGAGTCCACCTGCCGATGCAGGGGACATGGGTTCGTGCCCCAGTCCAGGAAGATCCCACATGCCGTGGAGCGGCTAGGCCCGTGAGCCATGGCCGCTGAGCCTGCTCATCTGGTGTCTGTGCTCTGCAACAGGAAAGGCCACAACAGTGAGAGGCCTGCGTACCGCAAAAAAAAAAAAAAAAAAATCAAATGCAAAATAAATCTTATAAAGAAAATATCCCTCAGGAATTTAGATGTAATAATGATAAACAAAATATTAGTAAATAAAATTCTGCAATATTTTAGAAAAGACAAGCCATACACTGGAATAAAATATTTGCAAACCAATATTCAACAAAGGACTAGTATCTAGAATATATAAAGAACACTCAAAATTCAACAGTATTCTGTTTTCATTATTCTGCTTTCTCTGCATCTATTCAGATGACCATATGATTTTTATATTTTATACTATTAATGTGGTACATGGCCTTTGTTGATTTGCATATGTTGAACCATCCTGCATCACAGTGATAAATCCCACTTAGTCATGGTGCATGATCCTTTTAATGTATTGTTGAATTTAGTTTGCTAATATTTTCTTGACACTTTTGCATATATAGTCATACCTCATTTTATCATGTTTTGTTTTATTGTGCTTTGCAGATGTTGTATTTATTACAAGTTGAAGATTTGTGGTTACTCTGCATTGTCAGATGATGGTTAGCCTTTTTATCAATAAAGTATTTTAAATTAAGATATGTACTTTTTTAAGACATAATGCTATTGCACACTTCATAGACTACAGTATAGTGTAAATGTAACATATACAGACTGAGCAACCAAAAAATTCCTGTGACTTTCTTTACTGCTATATTCTCTTTATTGTGGTAGTCTGGAATCAAACTGAAAACATCTCCAAGGCATGCCTGTATATTCACTAGGGATACTGATATATATTTTTTCTTTCATTTTATTTTGTCCCTATCTGGCTTTGGTATCAAGGTAATGCTGGCCTCATAGAATGAGTTTGGAAGTGTTCCCTCCTCTTCATTTTTCTGGAAGAGTTTGAAGATAATTGGCCTTAATTCTTTAAATATTTGGTAGAATTCACCATTGAAACCATCTGGTTCTGGACTTTTCTGTGTTGGGAGGTTTTTGATTACTGATTCAAAACTGATTACTCCTTACTCACTATTGGTTTGTTCAGATTTTCTATTACTTCCTGATTCAGTCTTGGTAGGTTTTATATTTTCTTGAAATTTATCCATTTTGTCTAAGTTTATCTAATTTGTTAGCAAATAATTGTTCATAGTAGTCTCCTATATTCCCATGAATTTTTCTAGTATCACTCATCAGAAACACATGTGTCCTCTTTCATTTCTGATTTTATTATTTGTCTTCTCTTATTGTTCTTATTTAATCAAGCTCAAGATTTGTCAATTTTTTAAATCTTTTCAAAAATATCCTTAGTTTCACTGATTTTTTATTGTTTTTCTGACCTCTATTTCATTTATTTCTGCTCTGATCTTTGTTATTTCTTTCCTTCTGTTAAATTTGGGCTTTGTTTTTCTTCTTTTTCTAGTTCTTTGAGATATTAAGTTAGGTTGTTTATTTGAGATCTTTCTATTTTCTTAATATGTGCATTTATCACTATAGACTTCCCTCTCAGAACTGCTTTTGCAGCATCTCACACTTCTTGGTGTAATGTCTTTTCATTTTCATTTGTTTCTAGAGAGTTTTTTATTTCCCTTTTGATTTATTTTGACTGCTTGCTGTTCAGGAATGTGTTATTTAATTTCCACAAGCTTGTAAAATTTTTATCTTTTCTCTTATTGCTGATCTCTAGTTTTCATATCACTGTAGTTGGAAAAGACACTTGGTACAATTTCAGTCTTCTAAAATTTTCTAAGACTTGTTTTGTGGCCTATCATGTGATATATCCTGTAGAATGTTCTATGTGCACTTGAGAAGAAAGTATGTTCTGCTACTGTTGGCAAATACAACACCCTTTCATGAAAAAAAATCTCTCAACAACTTGGGTATAGAAGGAACACACCTCAACATAATAAAACAACAAACCCACAGCTAACACTATACTGAACTGTGAAAGATTGAAAACATTTCCTCTACGACCAGAAAAAGACAAAGGTGCTAACTCTCAACTTTTATTCAACATTATGCTGAAGTCCTAGCTAGAGCAATTAGGTAAGAAAGTAAATAAAAGTCATCCAAACCAGAAAGAAAGAAGTAAAACTGTCACAATTTGCAGATGATATAATTTTATACACAGAAATCCTAAAGACACAATCAAAAAACTGTTGGAACTAATCAATGAATTCAGTAAAGCTGCAGAATATAAAATCAAAATACAGAAATTTCTATATGTTAATAAAAAAATATCTAAAAAAGAAATAAAGAAAACTATCATATTCACAATACAATTAAAAACAATAAAATACTTAGGAATAAATTTAAATCTAAGGAAGTGAAGTATCTGTAGAATGAAAACTAGAAGACTTTGATGAAAGAAATTGAAGAAGGCACAAGCAAATGGAAAGACATCCCATGTTCACGGATCAGAAGAATTTACATTGTTAAAATGTCCATACTACTCAAAGCCATCCATATATATAATGCAATCCTTATCAAAATTTCAGTGTAATTTTTCACAGCAATAGAAAAAATAATCCTAAAATGTGTATGGAACCACAACAGAACTTGAATATCCAAAGCAATCTTGAGAAAAAAAACAACAAAGCTGGAGGCAACAGATTTCCTAATTTCAGACTATAGTATAAAACATAACAGTCAAAACAAAATGGTATTAGTGTAAAAACAGACAAATTAATGGAACAATACAAAGAGCCAGAAATAGACACATGTATGTATGCACACTTTATTTTTGACAAAGGAACCAAAAGTATACAATGGGGAAAGAACAGTCTTCAATAAATGGTGCTGAGAAAACTGGATAGCCTCATGCAAAACAAAACAAAACAAAAACCTGGAGCTCTATCTTACAGTATACATAAAATCAACTCAAAATTCATTGAAGAATTGAATGTAACATCTGAAATTATAAAATTTCTAGAAGAAAATATAGGGGTAATTACCTTGATATTGGTCTTGGCAGTGATTTCTTTGAATTTTACCCCAAAGCCAAAGGCAACAAAAGCAAGAGTAAACAAATGGGACTACATCAAACTAAAACGCCTCTGCACAACAAAGGAAACCATCAATAAAAAGAAAAGGCAATATTTGGAATGGGAAAAAGATATTTGCTAACCACATACCTGGTAAGGGTTGATATCCAATATACATATATAACTAACACAACTCAATATTTTTTAAAAAAACAGTTTAATTAAAAATGGTCAGAGGAACTGAACAGACATATTTCCACATAGGACAATAAATAGGTGCTCGACATCACTAATCATCTGGGAAATGCAAATCAAAACCACATGAAATATTACCTCACACATGTTAAAATGCTATCATCAGGGCTTCCCTGGTGGAGCAGTGGTTGAGAGTCCGCCTGCCAATGCAGGGGACACGGGTTCGTGCCCCAGTCCGGGAAGATCCCACATGCCGCGGAGTGGCTGGGCCCGTGAGTCATGGCCACTGAGCCTGTGCGTCCGGAGCCTGTGCTCCACAACGGGAGAGTCCACAACGGTGAGAGACCCGCGTACCGCAAAAAAAAAAAAAAAAAATGCTATCATCAAAAAGACAAAGGATAACAAGTGTTGTTGAGGATGTTGAGGAAAAGGAACCATGTGCACTACTGGTAGGAATGTAAATTAATGCAGCCACAATGGAAAACAATAGGAAGGTTTGTCAACAAATTAAAAATAGGACTACCAAATAAGCCAGCAATCTCCCTTCTTGGTGTACAGCCAAAGGAAATGAAAACAGGATATTGAAAAGATATTTGCACTCCCATATTTATTGCAGCATTAATCACTATAACTAAAATATAGAAATAACCTAGGTTCCATCAACAGATGAATAAATAAAGAAGATGTGGGATATATATATACAATGGAATATTATTCAGGAGTGAGAAATGACATCCTGCTTCCTGAGACAACATGGATGGACCTTGAGGGCATTATTCTAAGTGGAATAAATCAGACACAGAAAGACAAATACTGTATGAGGTCACTTATATATGGAATCTAAAAAAGCTTAACTCATAGAAATAGAGACTAGAATGGTGGTTACCAGGGGCTTGGGAGTGGGGGGAAAGAGCAAATGGTGGCCAAAGAGTTCAAATTTACAGTTATAAGATGAGTAACTTCTGAGGATCTAAGGTAGAGCATAGTGATTATAGTTAATGATATCTTATCATATACTAGAAAGTTGCCAAGAAAGTGAACCTTAAATGTCTTCACCACAAAAAGGAAGTGATAATTATATAATGTGTTGTAGGTGTGGCACTATGCACTAACACTATGGTGGCAATAATTTTGTAATATATAAGGGTATCAGATCAACACCTTATACACTTTAAACTTACATGATGTTATATAACAATTATATCTCAATAAAGCTGTGAACAAATGAAAAAAAAGATCTAAAATCAATCTCAGCTTCCACTTTTAACTAGAAACAGAAGAGTAAATTAAGTTCAAAGTAAAACAGAAAAAAGAAAAAAAAATAGAGCAGAAATCAATAAAATCAATAGGTGAAATAAACAAAATTTAAAGCTTGTTCTTTGAAAAGATAAATAAAATTGATAAACCTCTAGCTATGAACTAAAAAAAGAGGGAAACATAGGGCTTCCCTGGTGGCGCATTGGTTGGGAGTCCGCCTAACGATGCAGGGGACACGGGTTTGTGCCCCGGTCCGGGAGGATCCTGCATGCTGCGGAGCAGCTAGGCCCGTGAGCCATGGCCACTGAGCCTGTGTGTCCGGAGCCTGTGCTCCGCAACGGGAGAGGCCACAACAGTGAGAGGCCCGCGTACCGCAAAAAAAAAAAAAAAAAAAAAAAAAAAAAAAAAAGAGGGAAACATAAATTACTAATATCAGAAATGAAAAAGTGGGCATCACTACAGACACCATGAACATTAAAAGAATAATAAAAGAATACTATGAAGAAAGCTATGTTCACAAATTTCATATCCTGGATAAAGTGGACCTATCCCTTAAAAGACAAGATTTGCCTAAACTCACACAAGATTAGTCTATCTAAATCAACCTATATCTATTAAACAAATTAAATCAATAATTAATAATTTTCCAAACCACAAAACTTCATGCTCAGATGGGTACACTGGTGAATCCAGCAAAATTTTAAGAAAAAAATTAAACCAGTTATCTACAAACTCTTTTAGAAGATAAGGCAGAGGGAATAGTTCCTAAATTATTCTATGACCCAGGCATTATGCTAATACTAAACCAGACAAAAATATTACCACCAAAAAATTACAGACCAATATTTCTCATGAACACAGATGCATAATTCAAACTGACAGAATTAAGATTAAGCATCTCTGTTACAACAATAAACACAAATGCTTAAACCTGTACATATATTGTTGGCTATATAACAGGAATAGAAGTGATTTCATTCATGCTATTTCTTCTTCACATAGTACCTTTAAATGTTCATGCTAGTATATTTAAACTAACTTTTTATGTGAGTATCTGATACATTCAAAATAATGCTTTCATAATCACCCCAATCCTTAGATTTGAATCCTAAGTGCTATATATGTACCATATGCTTCTCTTGATTTCACAACCCAGCTAGGTTCTCAGAGATAGGTGACTGGGCCACTTGGGCATTTGGACATTTGGCCAAAGAAAGAACAATCACATTTTCTCTGTTGGGAATATTAAACTGATCTAAATACATGATAGCTTAGTTTGAACCATAATGAACATTGTAAGCTTGGTTAGCCTGGAATGCCACTTTTCATTCAGTGTAGATTGAGAAACATAAAATGTTGATATGCAGATTTTTTAAAAGTAAAAAATAACAGTACTTCTCTATAGGAGAAGTTGCCTAAATATCTGATGGATGTCTAAATTCGTTTTAGCCCTTTCCTAAGGCTTGTCTGGAATGTGTGTCATTAAGTTCACAGAGAGATAATTCATGTAGCTATACATGTATTAAATATTTGAAGAACCTACTATGTGCCAAACAGTTTAAAATTGTGGTGATAAAACAGTAAACAAGAAAATGCCTCTGCCTTCATGGAGCTTCCCACCTAATGAGTGAGACAAGTATTAATCAAGCAAATAGATAAATACTGTGATTTTAGGTAGTATTGATAGGAAGAAAATCAAGGCATATTTGAGAAGAGTATGGGTAGCTGTAGGGGACCATTTTGGGTGGTCTTTGAGGAAGTGCCTTTTGAGCAGAGACCTGAATATTGTGAAAAAGCAAGACCTACAAAGATTGGAGGAAAGTATTAAGACAAAGTAAACATTTAATATAAAGAGAAATGGAAAGAATTAAAAAAAGATAAACTAAAGAAAACTACAGCAAAATACCATCTTAAAGCACTTTAACAACAAGAATGCATTAATATATCAACATTTTAAAATATGCATGAAATGATAAAAATAAAATCAGAATGTTAGGTTATATGTATATTGGAAATGAAGAAATTAGATCTAGAAAAAATATACTGTACACTACAATGTAAACTTCAATTAGAACTGTGGGTTCTTGGCTGCTTCTTGATTTGTTCTCTGTACCTTTTGTGTATATTTGATAAAACTTATTAAAAGTATTCTTGACAGGGAATATGCTCAATTTGTTTGAGAAGAGCCAGAAGGCCAGAGTAAATAAAGTGATCTGAGCAAGTAAATGAGTAGCCAAAAATAAGGCAGAATAAGTAAACAGAGGCCAGGTAAGGTAAGGCTTGTTGCATTGAGCTAAAGAGTTTGGCTATTATTCTATTAACTGGGATGGGAAGACATTGTTTGGTTTTAAGCAACAGGAGATATATTCTAGATTATGTTTTTACAATATCAAATAAATCGAGGAAAATGTTATGAGTAGTCCTACTCAGATGAGTGTCAGTCCATGAACTGTTTTTACCACTCTAGGATAAGCACAAGAATGGAGAGTAAACATTTGAAAACTTGTGTAACATTGTGACATAGTGGCAAGATAAAAGTGTGTGATTTTTGTTAAGCTCATTCACTTTCATTGTATTTTTTAAAAGTGACAGTGTAAAATACATTGAAAACAAACCAAAAAGAATTGGTCATTCACCACAAAACACTTAAGAGGCACTTCGATAATACAAGTGCAAAAACACAGAAATCAAAGTTTTATTGCAGTAGACCCAGAATGGTAGATATACTTTGAAAATTAAGCCAACAGAAAGAATTGGTCAAGTGGTATGAGGGAAAAGAGAAATCGTGGAGAGACTTTATATCTTTATACTAACTCTGTTTTTAGTAACTATATTGAATAAGTTTAGGTTTCTCCTACTTGAGCTGGAAGAGCTGTGACTAATACAGTTCCTATTTTATAAATATTAATACAGGAACTTAGAGTGGATGAGTCACTTCTCAGAATAACACAAATAGCACGCAGTAGTGCTATGACTTAGACCCAAGTCCATTTTAAAAAAACAACAAAAAACACCACAGACTTCTGCCATTATTTTCATCATTTTGTTTAAAAATCTTACTATAGGAGAGTAATATGATTTCCCCTTTAGATTTAATACTATGTTGAATGATATATATCCCCTAACATTGAGCTACCTAGGAAAAAAAAAAATGCTAAGGCAGGATGTATAATGCCCAGTTAAATTGTTTCACTATTTTATTTAGGAATTTTGTGTTTCTATTCATAATTTAGATTGGTCTGTAATTATCTTTTTTAATCAATGCTTATCACCTATAAGTATCTAAGTCACTGTTTCATAAAGGTGCTTGGAAGATTTCTACCTTTTTCTAGGTTCTGGAGTAATTTAAATTGATTTGGAGATATCTGATTTTTGAAATTTTTGTAGAAATCTCCTAAAATATTATCTTGACTTGGTAGTTTATTGTATTTTTGTTTGTTTTGAGAATAGTTCTTTGATTTTTTAAAAAGTTTCTTCTTTAGAAATTAATTTGTTTAAACAGTCTATTTCTACTAAAAACACTCAGACATACTACAGAATTCATAAATTCAATCAATCTCATAGTAAGAATATTTGTAAAAATCTGAAGCATTGCCACTTATCATAAATCATTGATTAGAAAAAGTAACATTAAATAATGATATGGTTTATGTGTGGAATCTAAAAAAAGACACAAATGAACTTATATACAAAACAGAAATAGACACAGACATAGAAAACAAATTTATGGTTACCAAAGGGGAAAAGGAGGGGATAAATTAGCAGTTTGGGATTAACAGGTACATACTACTACATATAACATAGATAAAAAACAAGGACCTACTGTGCTGTACACCTGAAGCTATTGTAAATCAACTATACTTCAATTAAAAAATTTTTTTAATTTAAAAAATTTTTTAAATCCCAATCATAACATCACAATACTATAAGATACCAACAAATAATAATGTGTAAAATTACAAAACACTGTTAAGGGTATGCAACTGAATAAGTAGTGAACCCTACTTTGTCAATATTGTTTTCATTTAAATTTCTCCCAAATTAATCTATAATATTAATTTTATTTTATTAAATTCCCAATAGACTACTCATAGATCTAAACAAATTGATTGTAAAGTTAATTTAAACCCAAAATGAACATAAATATTTAAAAATATAAATGAAGATAAATTTGGAAATTAACATCAATAGGCATGTTATAAAATTTACATTAGATATCAGTGAGAAAATAACAAACTATTCAATCAGTAATATTGAGAAAATTGCCTTGGTAAATGAAAATATTTGAATTTTCACAATATTTATCAAGTAAATTCCAAATGATTTAAGGACTGAATGTGAAAAAATGAATTAAAAAGCACCTTTAAAACTATTCAAAGAAATTAAAAAAATTCATTTGTAGGGTCAAGTAAAAAAAGAACTCTTTATACAGGAGGCAGAATATCATAACTAATAAAGAAAATATTGATAAAGTTGGTAAACATTAAGCATGTTCACATGAAAAAATAAAATTTTACACTTAAAGACTAAAATAATTAAAAATAATATGGAAATATACTAGATGTCTCTACAAATCAATAAGACAAAAAGACAAACAATGGAAAAAGAAGGTAAGCATTTAGGCAATCTGCATAATCAAAATCTTGAATAGCTAATAAGCATACAAAAGATATTAATTAGTAATTAAATACATGTAGTTGAAAATAAACATGAAATACAAATTTATACCTATCAAGAATACAACATGAAGGAAAAATTGATAATGTTAAATTTTAGTGAGGGTGAAGCACAGACTCTCACACTGATGTTAGAATTTTAAGTTGTATCTCTCTTTGCAAAGACATTTGACAATATTTAGTGAAGTTAAAATTTTTGTTATCACTGAGCATTTCAACATTTAGATGCATGTTCTAGAAAAGTGAGTATGTGTAACAGAAGTGATGTTCATTGTTTATAATAATTTTTAAAATGTGAGAAACCAAATATCAGTCAACAGTAGATAGATGAGTATGTTGTGTAGTCTATACATATCAATGTATAGAGATTATAAATAATCTTGAGTGAAAAATAAGGGGAAGAAAAGATAACATTTGCTCATACTTTCAAAGAACATACAAAGCAATGTAGTGTTACATAATAAATAAAGTATAAATATAAAATCATGAAGTAGAAGGGTACATATTAAATATATACAGTTGACCCTTGAACAACACAGGGGTTAGGGGCACCAACCTTCCCACCCAGTAGAAAATCTGCATATAACTTAACAGTAGGCCTTCTGAATCTGTGGTTCCTCCACATGGTTCCTTGGTATCCTTGGTTCCATGTCCACAGATTCAAACTACTGTGAATTGTTTAGTACTGTAGTATTTACTATTGAAAAAAAAAATCCACAGATAAGTGGACACTGCATCTCAAACCTGTGTTGTTTAAGGGTCAGCTGTAGTTGGTTACTTCTTTGGAGAGGAAACTGGTCATAGAATTGGAGGGAGAGAAATATCTATTTTATTTTCAGTATACTATTTGTTTTATATATAAAATATATTATAAACTAATGCATCTGAATATTTAAAAATTCTGGGTATTGAGGTCCAGAACCTATTAAAGTAAAAAAAAAAAAAAAAGATAAGTATGTAGTACACAAATCAAGCATTGGATCTTGGTCAAAGAGTACAAAGTAGCAATTATGTAAGATGAAAAAGTCTAGAGATTTAATGTATGACATTAAAATCATCATTAATAATATTATATTGTATACTGAAAAAATGAAATAAAATGTTTTATATATGTGTGTAGATACATGTAACAAAAAACAGTAGAAAATTAATAAAATTGCCAAAAAAGAAAAGACATAAATTACAGCCTGAAAAGAATTAAACACAGGGACAAAAACTCTTCCCCATTTGTTTTGTATTGGCTGTTTATTGTTATGATGAAAGCATTAGTATCATAAAAATGGAAAGTATCTCATTCAGTGGAAAATAATTTTTTTAAAGATTTACCACTGTGAAACCACCTCATCTGGGCCAGGTGCAACTCCTCAATCTTATTCCCACTCCACATGAAATGGCAGGGTGCAAGACATTCAGACATAAAAATCCATCCTTTGCTCCTCCCCACCACCTTCCTCTGGTCCTAATTCATTCCTGAAACTGGAGTGAAACTCATGTTTAGGAGCCCTTAGACCAGCTAGATTTCTCATGCTGCCTTTGTTTGTACATCCTGAAGTTGAATTTAATTCATACCAGCCTGAATCATTACCCTGGTCTTTCTAAAATAACTGAATTCATCAATGCCCAATCTCACTTATGAGAAGGTATAAAATTTCTACCTATTTTTGTGGTGAATTACTGTTATTAAATGAATAAATATAAACATACATGCACATATTTCATAGCAGAAGACCTTCACATTTTTTCCACTGAAGAATTTCATTATTTTAATACTGTTTAATATCTTAGGTGAATAAATATTTTTAAAAGCTTAAGACAGTGTTTTGTAATTATGCATAGCCACCTGCTCTGAGTCATGTATTTAGTTTAGAATGCTAAGCCTACAGATTTACAGTTTTTCCATTTAGACTCTGAATTCTGGCCTGAATCTGTCACATAATTTCTAAGTAGTTTTATACACAGAACAGCCTGAACTACATACAGTCCAAATCACTAAAAGCAAGCCACCAGTTGTGATGGAGGCTAATGTCTCCAAGTCAGAGGGCTTTTATCTGCTATTTATATCAAAGCATGTCCAGCGGCTGAGTCAATATAATAGTGCACTAAAAGTGAAGTGGATAAATATATTCTATTTGTTAGATAATGGTTTTCATATGTATAAATTTATTTTCAACAATTTACTGAGGTGTAGTTATTCTATTTCCCTTGCAAAATACAGAAATGAAGGTTGAGAAAACTGTGAACAGAGAAATCAATTATAGCTTTACTGTTTGGTCTTTAGCCACTAATAAATCCTGAAATTTATTTATTTTAAAAATAAGTTATTAACTAGGAAATATAATTTTGAACATCATGTATACATATAATATGAGTGCAGAAATGTGGGTGATAAGCATATGAACACTTCTAGCTTTACAAGTCTGTTTCCTTTTGTAACAGCAAATAAACCCTCAAATTGCTTTAATTAAAATAGTTTCCTTTCTTTGCAGCATTTTACCCAAATCACTGGAGCTGAAAGTCAAGAACACCTCACCAGTTTCAACAAGCTGAAGGTTGTTGCTAATATTTCAATCTTATCTTAAATGCTATTTCAATGAAAAGGTATTTTTAACTGAACATATAGGGAAGGTGAAGTGAGCTGATGATTTCTTTTAGTAATGTGACAGAAAATAATAAAAATATATATGATCTTGATTCTTATGTAAGCTGAGCCTCCCATTTTTGGCCAAATATACTCAATCTGATCTCAAAAAGCAGCACTAACAAGTCAGTTTCTAATTTCATACCACAAAGATAACCATAATCCTTTATTTTAATGTACTCTGTGTTAAAACTTAATGCCATCTGTAACTTTTTTGAGAATAGAAATGTCATTGTTATTTGTTCTCATTCAGCTCCCACCTGCAATGCAGCATTATCTGTGAGTGATGCTTATATGTGGTGTCCAGGATATTGTAGTCAGATGTAGCCCTGTGGCAAAGAGGTAATCATATTGATTTTTCACTACTGCAGCAAATACTCTTGTGTCCAACTGCTAAGCTTTGGCAAAAAATAAATAAAACCACAACTCTCAGATCTGCTGTTGAAGCAAGATTTCAAGTGCCTCCAAATCATCTGCTGCAAGGTCATTTTGGACAGTATTGCCCTCATTAGTGGGATGCATTGGATATTACTTGCAGCTCTCCAAGCTTTCCACTGACTGATTATTTTGGGCTGTTTTCTTCCCAACTATTTTTAAAGGTGTCAGCAAAAAGTGTTAAGGAACAACTTGTTTTATAAATGAAGATATAAGCAATATGTGTGCATGAATAAAATATAACTTTGAAGGAAGGAATGATTTTTTAAAATGTTTTAAGAAAGGCTTGTTTTAAGTGTGGTCAGTGAAGAAGTTTTTTATTTGTTGATTCTAAATGTTTATTTTATTCTGGTTTCTGCTGTATTACTAGCATTTCTGTTCAGAAATACAGTAGATAAAATTATCTGATTTCCCACTGACTGAGAATTATAAAGTATTTTTGCAGTTACTGCATTCTTCCATTTAGTATACCTACCTTGAGAAAAATGGCTTTTATATATAATATTAGTCTTTGTTCAGGCCATAAGTAGGGATATAAAACTAATCACTAATTTATTAGTTATAGAACTCTATTTTAAAGCCCTTGAAGTTATTTTCATTCATTTCTTCATTCAATCATTCCCTTGTTCAAAATGAACACATTGAGTATATAGGATTCTCTCTGCCCTTAAGGAGCATCATATGTGGGAGGAAGCACAGACATGTAAAGAAATTAATGCAATATCAAGTCAGCTCCAGAATAGAGATATGTCATGATGATGAAAGACCCTGTCACTTCCCTGTTTAACACCCTATAATGGTGTTCTGGTGTATTAAAGTCCAGTTTTCCTATTAGGTTCTGCATAGTTCTATGTGATCTGGGCTCTCTCTTGTTATTGTTACTGTCACTAGAGTCCAACCACACTGACGTTTCTTCTCTGTCTCCTCCTTGTTCTTATCCTGGACCTCTGCCTCTTCCTATCCAGCCTCATTCTTTCCCTCCTTCTCTTTCTTCTTCTTCTTCCACTTTAATCAAAAGTAAATCTTTGATTTCTTGCTTAACATTTGGAGCTGATTCCTGTCAACTTTGCCTGAATTCCCAGAGCCATGTGGCTGACAGGGTCTCGGCACTCCGACCTGGTGTCAGGCCTGATCCTCTGAGGTGGGAAAGCTGAGTTCAGGACATTGGACCACCAGAGATCTCGTAGCCCCAATGCAGGGCAGAAATAGAGACACAGATGTAGAGAACAAACGTATGGACACCAAGGGGGGAAAGCAGGGGTGTGAGGGGGGGTGTCCGTATGTCCATACATCTCTCCCTTGCCCCCCTCTATCTCTCTCTCCCTCCTTGTCAAATATTCTCTCTCCTCCATTGAAATGTACTCTATCTAGAATGTCCACAACTACAGTGCTCTGTTCAGAGTTGGTAATCAATAAATATTTGTTGAATGAATAGGCAATATTTAAAAACAATTCTTGGGCTTCCCTGGTGGCGCAGTGGTTGAGAGTCCGCCTGCCGATGCAGGGGACACGGGTTCGTGCCCCGATCCCGGAAGATCCCACATGCCGCGGAGCGGCTGGGCCCGCGAGCCATGGCCGCGGAGCCTGTGTGTCCGGAGCCTGTGCTCCGCAACGGGAGAGGCCACAGCAGTGAGAGGCCCGCGTACAGCAAAAAAAATAAAAATAAAAAAAAATAAAAAATAAAAACAATTCTTTGTATCCCTGGTGCCAATTTTAGAACTTTTAAATTACAGGTACTCACTAAATATTTAGCAAATTATTGAACTCTATTTTCATAATATATATGAAAGATAAGCCAACATTTCAGGTTAGATAGTTATATTACAGACAGATAGAAGGTAAACAGACATGACAAAAGATAACATATATAGAAATATAGAGCCATGAGTGATTTATGTAACTTGAAGCTATATGTAACTTTATATGGTTGGGACAAATAGTCCAATTTCAGAGTTAAAAAGTGCTGGATAAGTGTGATGTTAAAGAGCTAGAGAACATGAATGTGGAAATTTGCAATGAAAGCCAATTTGGATTTTGTCTATTAAATGATAAGGATTTATAAACAAGTAAAGAGCAGATGAGAGTCATCAGAAGTTATGATATATTTTGAATATTATTTTATTTATTTCTTATACAGCAAGTTCTTATTATTTATCTATTTTATACATATTAGTGTATATATGTCAATCCCAATCTCCCAATTCATCCCACCACCACCCCCCGCCCCTGCTTTACCCCCTTGATGTCCATATGTTTGTTCTCTACATCTGTGTCTCTATTTCTGCCCTGCAAACCAGTTCATCTGTACCATTTTTCCAGATTCCACATATATGTGTTAATATACGATATTTGTTTTTCTCTTTCTGACTTCACTCTGTATGACAGTCTCTAGGTCCATCCACGTCTCTACAAATGACCCAGTTTTGTTCCTTTTTATGGCTGAGTAATATTCCATTGTATATATGTACCACATCTTTTTTATCCATCTGTCAACAGGCATTTAGGTTGGTTCCATGACCTGGCAATCGTAAATAGTGCTGCAATGAACATTGGGGGGTGCATGTGTCTTTTGGAATTATGGTTTTCTCTGGGTATATGCCCAGGAAGTTGTTACGATTCTTGACTTTTTTTCTGATTAAGAGAATAGAAATATCATCCTACTGGCAGTGTAGACGGGGATGAGACTAGGAGAAGTGAGCACAGGTAGAAATCTAGTATAATAATTAAAGAAAAAGATGGTGAAGGTCTGAACTAAGGCATTGTCATAGAGGAAGACTTGGATTTAAGAGATACTTCTGAGAGAACATTAATAAAATACAGAGAGACTATTGTGAAGTAACAGAGGGAGAAAAGAGTAAAAGATGAAGCCCATGAATTTGGCTAAGTTACTGGGTATGTAAGTTAGCAATGAAAGGAAAATATTTAGAGAATAAAGGATAATGAGTTTAATCTTGACAATGTGGAATTTAAGTATCTGTTGTCATCTCAAAATGAGGATGTCTAGATAACCAGTAGGTACTGGACACATTAGGAATTAGATTTCACGTGAAGAGCAACATGGTTTGCAGTGACTCAATAAGAATTATTTTGTGTGGTTAATTAATAGATTTTGCAAGGGTAAATAAATTCACTTCATCAGATCGTATAGAGTGAAAAAGGAAGTACCATGTAAACCTTGAAAATGTCTACATCTATATTTAGGTTCACCACTGTCTCCTACCAATGGTAATTGTTGATCACCATATTTGGCAAAAATAAATTAAAGAATGAATAATTTTATCAAGTTACTGTATGAACTTACTTTCCCAGTAAAACATTTACAGACATTTTTCTGGCTAATTTAAATATGTAAAATTTAATGCTATTAGTGAGTTTAGTCAAATGCCACCATACAATATATAATTTATCACTTGGTGTTACTTAGAAACATAGTTAATTAACTGTCCCTTGATTCTCAATGTGTCTAGATTTGATATGGATGAAAGTATATTCTAATGAGATAGAAAAGACACATCAACGTGTAACCAAAACAGTTAGAGGTTACGTTTTCAGCTTTGTTGCCTATATTTTGGAAAGTGATCATTGGCCAAATGATGAGGATTTCTCTTTAGGAGAGCTATCCCTTTTTTATCCAGACATTTTCAACTGGCTCAAATAATGAGCAGAATAAACTATCGTATAGGTCCCTGAAGGAACAGAAAACATTAAAATATATGGGTATAATGCAAATATGATATCTATACTATGCAAATGATGTGGTGAAAAATAAAATATTTCCCTTAGAAACCTTTAGTTAACTTCTGTGTCCCATATCTACAAATCTAATAGTGAAAGTCAGCTCTACTCATGCAAGTCTCCTGAAGAAATGTCAATGAAAAAAGTAATAGCTTTGTAACCCTTAGTCAGAAAAGAACTTTGCAAACAGAAAACTACAAGGTAAATTTCACTTGATGACCCTGGGTTGTGTTTGTCTTCTGTTACACCAAATCAAGAAAAGTGTTGCCAAAAGAGCATTTGGGGTAAGGAAAAAAAAAAAAACCTACAGATATTCTTGCCAAAAATCTAATTCCTAATACTAGTCTCTACAGTGAACAGTTGTTGGAAACTTGTGACTTATTGATTCAATTACAATTAATTTAGTAGTAGTAACCTCTGAACCACCTGATTGAATTGAGATAAAGGCCATAATACAAGTGTCTTATTTTATTTCATACTTGCCAAGCTTCAAATTTGCTTTGCATTTGATGCAGATAGAATGGAAATGTACTATTATGGAATACTTTAACATAAGAATAACAGAAAAGTATACCAACCATTTAAAAAGCAAAAAAAGACTGTCTCTAGGTCTATCCACATCTCTGCAAATGGCACTATTTCATTCCTTTTTAGAAAAACAAATATCGTATAATATTGCTTGTATGTGGAATCTAGAAAAATGGTACAGATGAACTTATCTGAAAAGCAGAAATAGAGATACAGATGTAGAGAACAAACTTATACCAAGGGGGGAAGAGGGGGTGTTATGGATTGGGAGATTGGGATTGACATATATACACTGCCATGTATAAAATAGATAACTAATGAGCACCTACTGTATAGCACAGGGAATTTTGCTCAGTGCTCTCTGGTAACCTAAATGGGAAGGAAATCTAAAAAAGAGGCAATATGTGTATGCATATGGCTGATTCACTTTGCTGTACAGTAGAAACTAACACAACACTGTAAATCAATTACACTCCAAAAAATTAAACAAAAGCAAAAAAGCATCACATTATAGTATAATTTAGTCATGTGTTCCATCATCAAATTTCAATGAGTTACTGCACTCAATCTATTCTTTTTTTGAGCTTTGTTATATTTCATCAGGATGGGGAATAGCTTGGAGAACTTATGCAGGTAGAAAGATTCGTCCTCAAAACTCATATCTTCCAGAAGAAGATGTGGAGGGAGCCACTGCTGATTAAAATTACACCAGTATTAACTGCAAAGATAGATTGATAGATGCATTCATTTTTGTATAAACAGAGAAAGAGTGAACATACCCTATTGTGAACAATTCCACTCCTGAATATACTTTACAGATAGGTGTGCTTATGTGTACCAGGAAACATATACAAGAAAGATCATAGGGTAAACTGTTCACTGACAGTAAAATAATGTGTGCTATAATCACCAATAGCATATTATACAGCAATAAACATGAATGAAAGAGTTACATACAATTATATTGATTATTTTTATGGAATAAAGTTTAAAAAATAAGGGAGACATACAATATAGTATATGCTCTATGATCCCATTTATATACAATTTAAAAACTGAGAATACTTAGAAAAATTTGTGTCTCCCCAAAATTCATAGGTTGAAACCCTAATGCCCAATATGATGGTATTTAGGGATAGGGCCTATGGAAGGTAATTAAGTCATGGGAGTAGAGCCCTCAAGGTGAGATTAGTGCTCTTGCAAGCAGCGCTCTCTGCCAAGTGAGAATACAATGGGAAGACAGCTGTCTGCAAACCAAGAAATTGGCTCTCACCAAGAACCGAATCTGCCAGCACCTCGATTGTAGACCCCCCAGCCTCCAGAACTGTGAGAAACAAATGTTTCTTGTTGAAGCTACTCAGTCTATGGTAATTTGTTACAGCAGCAGCCTGAGCAGACTGATACAGTACCCTAAAATGAAAGGCAAGAAGAATTGCAATAAAATCAGTTAGGAGAGTTAATTTTAGAGGAGAGGCTAACTATTAGGAAGAGACACACTGGGAGAGAGGTTTTGTGCTACTAACAGTATTTCATTCTTTGATCTTATATAGTTGAACATTTTTTGATAACTGGTTAAACAATACATTTATGGTTTTATGTATTCGTCATGTGTTGTACTTCACAATAAATCTGGTTAAAAACAAAAAGAAAGATCAAAAAGACAATAAGAAAATAAATAATTTTAAGATACTATATAAGGGGAGAAAGTAAATTCAAGGAAGGTTACACTCAAATATGATAAAGTAGAACTGAAAATGATCTGTGTGTTTTTTTCATCTATCAGGAGGTTTGTCTTGCCAGGTTGTGCTCAGTCTATTGCTTTGCATATAAGCTAGTTAGCTGAAATATAATGCATGCTACAACTACCAGGATGCTAAACACAGAGTCCTTGTAAGATACATGGCTGGCAAATCTAAAACAAATGTATTACTTTTATTAAATTAGTGAGAAAAAATTTAAAAACTATAATACGATGGTAAAGGGAATCAATCAGAAGAGGAAACGCCTGCTTTAAAAAAATTAACAATAAAGTTGAGTCAAAACTAATTAATGTAGTTTACCTCTAAAATTAAAAGTAATTATAATTCCCTTAATTTACAATGTTTAAAGATTTATGAGAGCTTTCTAAGAATCTAATTATGTTCAAATATCATGATACATGTTTTTGCTAATATAGATTATTAATATCACGGATGTCACATGGTTAGCACTTATTGCATATCTGAATAGAGAGGGAAAAATGTTGCGGGTTGATGTTTTACTAGTATGTGTTTTTATTTCTTGTTATGAGAAAAGTAATTTCTTGACTTCTTAGTGTTCAGATTTATTTCTATTGTATGAGAAAATTTACCAAATTAATTCCTAGAATGACTCTGAATAATGTGGCCATGTAAACAATTTGCCTCCTTCTTTATTTCTTGTGCAGTATTAAACTTACCAGTTAAGTAAAGAGAGTTTCTAAATAGTATGTATACATGAAACTGCTTAGTGACTTGTGACAGAAAAAGTATGATTAGGGAGAAACCAATGAGGTGTTTGTCACCATAGCTAAAGTGAAGTGAAGAGTTTAGGTAATCACTTGCTTAATTCAAGCATTAAAACTGTTTTTGCTTCAATTGCCTAGATAATCAATATCAAGCTGCTGGGAATTTTGCCTAAATTTTGTTAGCACTTTGTTCCATTTTTAAGTGGATTTGGCCATAGAAAAGTAACTTCGGAATTTTGTAGTGTTATTATTTATAGGGAAATCAATGTAATAACTTGCTACTCTTATCACTCAAATGTTTGGATAACTCTGGATTAAATGCAAAAGTGAAGTTTCCAAACTTTGTTTTGAATTACTCAGGTTATCTTCTGTTCTTTGCCTCTACCACTTGTTCCTCCTTTGTTCTTCTCCTTGTTTCTTATCTCTTTTATTTTCAATATGCACATACACACAAACACATACACGTTTGTGTACTACCTAATTCCTTCCAAAAAATTTAAGTCATTAATGTATACATTATATTATATTTGAAGGTATGCATAGCTTAGTGAAAGACTGCAAGTTTAGTGACAAATTCCCTGAAGAATAAAGAAGTATTAGAAGTCAGAGCTGGAGTTACTCAAGAGAAGGACAAGCAACTTTCAAAGAACATCATGATATGTTCAAGCATATCATGTAAGACTATTATTGTGAACAGAATATAGTGATGATTGTAGTGCAGGGGTAGACAGAATACAAAGTAGAATGTCAAGAGATGGTCATAGATAAAAGTAGAGGCTTGAGAAGGAGCTGTGTGGACCTCCTGGTCTGTTCAACAGATCACCACCATAGTTCTTTATGTGGGAAAGGGATATAATCAGAGTTTTGAGAGGATCACACAGGCATCACGGAAAATGAACTAATGTAGAGAGAAAAGAGTCACAAGGAGATCAATTAGAAGATGGTTAAAATATCCCAGGCTTGAAATAAGGGAATAGCAATAGGTACAGGGCAGAGAGTGAAGATTTTTGGAATAATTCTGAAGGATAATAGGCAGAAATTGTAATGTATTGGTTATAGATCATCTAGGGAAAGCATATATATATTAGCAAGAAGAGAAGCAGAGCAAGAGCAAAGTGATCAGAATCAGAAAATTATAAGGAGGCAACAATGGCAGAAACACTAATGACCTACACTGCCAATAAACAGGGAAGAGAACCATTGGGAAATTAGTCTTTGTCCATGAATCTTTTCTTCAAAATGTACGCATGATTAAAATTACACTGTTCAGTAATTATTACTCAATATTTTTGCTTTCTTCAACTGAGAACTATCAAATGAATGGGTCAAATATTTAAATGTGCAATAAAACCTAAAAAAGGCAAATTGTTAATAGTCTTAAATATATCAATTAGATATTAACATTTATTTCCTATTCACATTTATTGGAATTTCCTGGGAAAAACTAACCACAATTTTTTTTTGATTTATGGAAAAGTTTTTGCAGCATTTTGGTATAAATGTATATACTTATCCAAAATCAATAATTTTGAAAATTAGAGTTATCAAAGGAAATGAGAACTTTTCCTCCAGGCAAACTTCTAATCTTTTACATCTCAGTACAAGTGTAACATTTGTTGTGAATACTATCTGATATCCATCTGTACTTTTGTACTTATATGGTTCCACTTTTTTTTCTCTACTATAATGCTCATTACATGGTAGTATTATTCTGCACATCTATCTTGGCATCCTTTAAAACCAGCACAGTGTCTGGTACTTATGTAATATAGGGAATAGCTAAAATATTTTTTAAAAAACATACTAACAGTTTTGCCAGACTAGTGATGACTCTTAGATAGTATACTATCAAAAACAGTACCCAAGTGAAAAAAAAATTTTGCTATCTCTAGCCTTCCTAATAAATTGGTTTTTTAAAATTATTTTGAATTTATGGTCCTTAAATAATTTGTTTTTCAAAATGTATTTGATAATCAGAATGAGAGTGTGGCTTGCCTAGTAACTCAGTAGTTACTAGGTCCTTAGGGGACTTCAATATCCAAGTTAATTCTAGACTTAATATAGTTATTACCTCATAAACAGTAAGCACTTACCCACCCCCATTATCATTTAATTCCTATGGTACCTGTACTGAAAAGGTTTCAATTATAAATAAAAGTTGCTGCTGATCAAAGCACAAACAAGTTTGCTGACAAAAATTCAATAACAAAATGAGTGAACCAACTGCTAGCATAATTTCCCAACAAAATGAGTGAACCAATTGCTAGCATAATTTCCCTAAGGAGCAATCCTTCCCATGAAGCTAGCCAAAGAGCTCATGTCTTTTTCATGTTGCACCTATATTACATAGAAGAATATTGATTTCTATATTAACTCTCAGAGAGCCTGACCTCCTTATACCAGTGCATGTGTGTTTCCATCTGAAGTGCCACTGAGAGGGGCTGTGCACTTGAATAATTTTCCCCACTACCCTTGGGCTCTCCTTGAGAATAAACACACATACATATTTATGATGTGGTTTCATTTATTTAGGAATCAAAAATAGCTGCATAATAAAAGCAATGAGGTATTTTAAAATGAATAGCAAATCTCATCATCCTTAATACGGATGCATGCTGTTAACCCTCAATCCTTAAATTTTTATGGAAGCAGCCTCCTCTCATCACCCTTAGGATAAGATGTTTAACTTTCTGCTTACAGACCTGGATTTAGGAGCACAGGATGTAAGAAACACTACATTAAGATGGTCCTGTGACATATTTAGCTCTGAATTCTGACTTTTGTTGTCTCCGGCAGTTGTACATAGTGGCATATTTTCAGGAAAGTGTGGGAACTGAATTCACCCTTAGCCAGAAATGTGAACTTGGTCATCTTTATATTCAACTCCCTTTCCCCCGTTCTATGGCTCTGTGATTCTTTATGACTACCTCTTCCTGCAATAAGTATGCAACGACACCAGGCTCTCTCTCTAATTCCTTAATCTCATTTAAGTGTTGTATAAATTTAATTTAGTTTGAAAATTAATTAAGGGAAAGTCTTATATGATTTCCTTCACCAAGTTATTTCATCTCAATACAGGCAAATTCTTACTAACAAAATAAACAAGAATGGTTGAATTTCAGTCTTCAGGGGCAATTTTTTTTTTTTTTGGGTGAGCTGCTCTCAAACAATTACATGTATTTAGACATATACCCTAATTGCCTCATTGGATCCCATTATCCCCTAGAGTATCTCTAACCTCAGAGAAGGCTCAATGCCACTTTTGAATGCTTTCATCTGATGAGGTCAGGGCCAAAAAAATAATCATTTTTATTTACTCAAAATTAACTGATTTAAGACTTTAATTATATCTGCAAACCCCCTCATCTTTGCCATATTTTACTGGCTAGAAGCAAACCACAGTCTCATCCACAATCAACAGGAGGGCATGAGCACCAGGAGATGGGGATCATGGGGCTCATCTTAGATTAATGCCTACCACAGAGGCACAGTCAACAGAAATTCCCCAAAGATTAGATAAATGGCTCAAGTAAAATAGAGTGTACAGGACAACTTCTTGATTTTTGCCTGAACAAAAGGAGGGATAATGAGTGACATTATTTACTGAGATGGGGTGACTAGAAGAAGGAAATAAAATAATTTGCTTTGTACATGTTACATTTAAAATGTCAATTAGAAATCAAATGGGATATTGAGCAAACCATCTACCATGCAAGTATGGAACACAGAGGAGACTCCAAAAGAAGAGTTAGATTTCAATTTATACTGTTTTATTAAAAAATATATTATATAAAGCATTATAAGGTAAAAACAAATCTAAAAATATATACCTCAAAATGATAGACTAAGCACACACAGAGAGAAATATATGTGCTTATTGCATTTTCATAAACCTTTCCTCAAATATTACATTCCAGAGTAACTGTAACTCTAAATATGTTAATAACTTTATCCTTTACTTGGAAGTCTCTGGAAGTAAAAACATTGCTAGCTTCATTATAAATCATATAGACAGTAACTTTCATGTTTACTATTTCACATATATCTTTTTTCATATAATGTTATTGTCTTATTACCCTGTTTATTTCATTTGGTTTTAAGAGTTACAATAATATAATATGTTTAGATGCATATTTAAACACTAAGATTATAAAATTACTAGATTTGATCTGGATGATTTGTTATTCTAGGTGAATAAATTCTTTGTTTTAATTATTTCCTGAGAACCAATAACATGGTGGATGAAATGAGAGAAAAAAATTAATATTTATGTTCACCTTACCTTTCAGAGAAAGAATTTCTGTAATGAAGATTTCTTTATTTATATTTTACATAATTAAAATGTTCATGCTCAGAGAGCAAATTGGATCCCATTATTAAATTAACCACTATGATGATGTAGAATTGAAAAAGAAGTGTGTACTGCCAGTGAGCATTTCAAATGGCTAAGATTTGATGACATTCCAGATAGTAAAAACATCAAAGATTAGAGGTATGTGGAAACAATCTACTTCTGGCAAGTGTGACCCCAATTAATGTGTTCATTTGCAAACTATAAGTAAACATGTTTTTATCATAATTTCATTTTTTTGTGCAAAACTGATGTATTGAAAAAACAGTCTAGTCAAAACCCAGTCTACTCTGATATTTCCAGTGAACTGAATGGCTTAGAATATCAATCTCTGAACAGATATGGAAGCCATATGGTTATCACATAAGGAATTTTAAATGTTAAAGTATGAGCATGACTTTGCTAATATTTCCCAGGAATTCTGCTCTGTGTGTACATGACTGATTTGAAATTACTCTCATCTTTTCTAAGGATTTTAGTATTTCATTCAGCAGATTGGCCTGAGACAGAAATAGAGAAAGTAATAAGTCCCTACCTTTTCTGAGCTTCAGTAAAGCAGGAGAAAAGGGAAAATGGAGTGTTTTTTAGGTACATTTTTTAACCCCAAAGTTAAAATAATATTGCAAATACAATAATATTCCCAGATTCATTCTAACCATACAGATTATAATACATATTTATGTGTGCCATAACTTATTATACTTTTCTCCATATCTTACTTATATACCTCTCAAAATAAAGTTTCCAAACTATTTATCTTTCCCATCTAATTGTGGCTAATACACAGTATAGAACTTTTTCTCTATTATTGCTAAATATTCTATAAGGTAAAAATTTTAATATTTTTCCTAACACCCTCTAATAGTAAATATTTCTTAGTGCCAGTTCTTTGAAAAAGTATGTAATTAAATACTGTTAAATTCACCAGCCTGGTAGAAAAAAAAAATCATGTATGCTGTTGCCACTTTATTCATATTTATTTATATACTTTTCTTTGTAAAGCACCACAATAATTTAATGCATGTATTTCTTTGTTTAGGTCAGTAGTTTGCTGCTCATAAGTATTTGATAAGCTTCTAATCTCTTATGCTTCTCCAGAATTTAGTTAAAACATCAATGTTGTTAAGATTAGAGTGAAACTGAGATATAAATATTCATTAGAGACTAAGCATTTTCTTAGAGATGAAATCCCCCTAAGCGTGATAGCACTGCAACAATGTGGCTCTAGTCATATAAATAATGTATTTTTATGTTTTCTAGAATCTATGCAACATATTGATATATATATGGCTTCATCACTAAGGGGCAGCCACTTTTCTGATTAAAAGGACAGAATCACTAAAAGAAAGTCTTTTTGCAAAATTTTAAAGCATAGTAATAACAAATTCTGTTGCAAAAAATTATCATGTAGTGAAACTTCTTCCTGACGTTATTGCCTAAGTGATTAAGGAAAAGAGAAATTTTAATGTCATTTACTACTTTAACACTCATAAAAAAACTTTGTGTCTTCTTTAAAAAGTTAAATAATTGCTCATACGTTTGAGTTTTCCACACAATTCTACATGTAATGACTATTCTGGGCCATTATAATTAAGACAATGCTTTAATTTTGAAATTCTATTTGGAATAATTATGAATGGCTCTTTTAGATAATATTCTTGCAAAAAACCAAACTTTCTTCACTGAATCATACTGTTTTACTTTCAAACTTGCCCTGATGGCAAGGCCATGTCTGCATCCCTAAATACATGGCCTTGCCTCCATTGTCTTTAATCACATTCCAATGAATTTTTCTTTCAGTCTTCCCACTGATACCTTGGACAGATCTCATAGCTTTCCAGATGCTTTCTACTAAACAAACTCTCCTATATTTAGCTCTTAGAAACCAAAGACAAGGCTACATTCAAATTCTAATTTTGCATATATTGGTTTAAATGTCTGCAGTCTGCCTAACTCAACTCTGACCCACATGTCTGGGGGCTAGAAGGGAGGAGAGAGAAAAGGTGATGGAGAGAGTAGTTTTTTTCTTACTCCAACTTAAATTTTATCAGATTACACTTTCCACATCTCCCAGTCCTCTGCCATAACTCCAGTTCCCTTTTTTCCTTCTTGTGCCTGGCAAGTTCCACATCCCTTGGCCATTCAAGCCATTTTCATTGTCCTTTCTCCAGTTTCTATTGGCTCTCCTGACATAAGAAATGTGTACAAGTGGAAGGGGAAACTTTTCTTGCCATGGATGACAGGGGTGGTGGGTTTGGGTATGGTCAGGTGCTTTACTCCAGCATGTGCCTGTCTACCCAACAAATATTTAAAATTAAATATACTCCTCTTATTAAGTATGAATTTATTTTTATAAAATCATTTTTTCTGTAATAGCTTTTAACTACTGATAATATTTGTGCTATTTCTTCAGAATGAATACACTGACATTATGATAGGTAAGAACTTACCTCTTCCTTCCATAAATTAAATTGCAAAATATTACAGTAACTGAAAAATAATGGCTCAGTGCTCCAATTACTTTTAATTCTCAGCATTCCCTGACCAGAGAGAATTTTAGATCTCCCTGTTATATCTGTGAATCAGATAGCTAAAATAGCTTCAGGGACCCTACAGGAAAGTAGATGAAGCAGGTTAGCTAACAGCCAATAGGGAGGGACAGGAATTTGTCCAAAAGAGGGTATATGTTCTACAGGAAAAAACATAACAAATAAACAATACAGCCCCATATACACCCCCCCAAAAAAAACACAAATAAATAAACACGTGTATACATCAATTGAATTTATCTCTGTATTGTCATTTTGTGACCACAGTCTTAGAGCTGTAATGCAAATCAGGCATAACTTTTTCTCTAGTACTTATATGGTTTCAAATATTTACATTTATATGACTGATCTATGTGGACATCTTCACAATACATGGTGTGATATATAAATGTATTACTACTTTCTTGGTTTTCTCAATTCAGTTTATTAAGACTTTCATCTTTTCACCAGTGATTTGAGAGACCACATTTGTCATATGCAAAATTTGGTGCATTGCTTAGCTTTCAATTCAGGTCCAATGGTAATATGACTATTCAGGCATCAAAACTGTACTATTTTAATTAAAGCAACTTTATCATATATTTTAATATATGACAGAGCTTTCTCCCCTCCCTGATTTATCTCCATTTTCAAAGTTTTTATGTCTTTCCTACTCATTTATTTATCCATATAAAAATTAAAATTAACTTGTCTAGCTAGAAATAACTGTTGGCATTTTTAGTTGGATGATATTAAATTTATATACAAACAGGGAGAAGTGATATTGCTTTGAAGTTGAGTATGAACTAATGTGAAAGGACAGAAACTGAGAAATACTGACACAAGGGCAGTTTACACCTACTCACAGGACCTACTCTACAGACTTTTGAGCAGGTGCTCATAAGGATGTTGGGTGCAAAGTGGCCTCTGTTGGGGTGCAGGCCTGGAGAAGTATACTGCCACTGCCGCAGGAAAGACACAAAGTTCCCCTTAGACACTTCCACCCACAGAAAATAAGCCTTAAGCTCTGGAGAAAAATTAATGAAGTCCATACTGCCAGTATACAGAGGATGACTCTTGGCAGTGGGAGAAGGGTAATAGAAAAAAGTCCACCATTCCTGTGGATAAAGTGTGACAAGCAACCTACACCAAATACTATTATAAGCCTCCAAACTTTGGAAGGACTAGCAGGAAATTCTCTACATAAACTCATTAGAGATACAAGGCAGAGTTTGGCTACCATGGGAAAGAGAGGTATGATCACTGTGAAAGCGGCATCTTTGAGACCTTAGTGAAAAGAGCCTGCCTAGCTCTGAGACTGATCAAGATAATAGACAACATAGCTTGTCCACCACCACCAAGCCAGGAAACACCAGGAAAATGAAATAGGAGACTGCACTGAAGAAGGGGCAAGAGGATGAAGAGAGACATTCTCTGAAGTGCAGGTGCACAGAATAGGCTGAAAACTGAGGAGCAAGCAGAAACACGGAGAAAAACCCTCCATCACCCCAGCTGCAAGAGAAAGGTAAAGCCATTTGTGCACTAAAGTTAACCATAACCACTAAAAAATCCAAACCTGGCTTAATCCATGACTAGATTAGTAAATCAAACCCCACACTAGCAGCCTAGTATAAAAGAAGATGTGACATTCCCTGGCAAGAGTAAAAAATTATCACACATACATAACCACTGTCAACAATGACAGAAGCTGACTCATAGAGGACCCAGATGTTTGAGCTATCAGGTAAGGAATTTAAAATAACTATGATTAACATGTTAAAGGGTCTAATGGAAAAGGCAGACAACATTCATGAACAGATGGGGAATTTCAATAGAGATGGAGACTGTAAGATAAAGTCAAATTTTTCTAGTCACTTCAACTAACTTATGCCTAATGATTTTACTATTTGCACTGGGCCTTGTACTTTAGTCAGATTAATTAGCCTAACTTTGTTATTAAGTGTTTACCACATGTTTGTAACTTGGTCTTAGATTGATCTTCATCTTGAGATATAAACATCATTTTATCAAAATAATTAATAATAAATACAATCTTAGTCTTTTTTTTTCCTGTGTTGTGACAACAAACAGGATAATTCGAAATCCCTGTAAGAGAACAATAAATGTGTTATGGAATCTGTCCCACATGAATGCAAAATGATATTAGCTTTTTTTTGAGATAGGTATGAAAAGAATGTATCAGCCCATTAATCACAGAATAACAATCTCCTTCAGCTTCTTGCACAGTTTGCATCAACTGACACTATTGGATCTATGACATTATTCAGTCCTGTATAGTGTACAATTAATCTCTAGGATCAATCAGTTTTTCTCTTAGGCCATATTAAACTATAGATAAAAAATTTGTGAGTATGAATACACCTGCCTCTAACATATTCTTAACTAAACTTGAAATTTCTTGTTGTCAGGAATCTTAGAATAGTTTAAAGTTACCAGCCTAATGTGTTTAGGTAATTGCAAATATTCTCATCTAGCATAAACAATTAAATAAAGATGAAAAGAATATTTTCAGCTCTTCCAGATTCACAAGGTTTGTTTAAGGAAGAGTCTCCCCTTAAGATTCATATAATTTTGATGATACTTTCTGGTAAAGATGATGCAATAACCACACATATTAGCAAAAAATCTCTACTGAATGCTTTCTACCTTAGATAGTAACAAGGAAATGAAGTTGGTTCCTGCCATTTCTCATCAAGACTGTACTGAACTGTATATGGCATTAGAAAAGGAATAAATATAAGACCAGACCAAAACATTTTAAAAAGAAGTAAAATTGTATTTATTAAAAAAAGACATTATTATCTATATACAAAATCTAAGGAATCTACAAAAAGCTAACAGAATACGTTTAATAAGTTTGCTAATTATAAGATTTTTATAAAAATAAATTGTATTGTTATATTATAGCAATGGATAAAGGGAAATTGAAATAAACATATTAAGTACAGTCACATTAAATGCTTAGGATAAATTTGAAAAGATGGAAAAAATTTGTATACTGAAACCTCTCAAAAAATGCTGAGAGAAATTAAAGATGACCTAAATGAATGGAGTGGTATATGATGCACACTGAGTAGAAGAGTCAATATTGTGATTTTGTTAATTCTCCCAAAATTCATTGCAATTCTGATTAAAACCTTAGTAGGTTTTTTGGTTTAAAAAAAAAAAAAAGATAGCAAGCTGGTCCTACAGTTTCTATGAAAAGATAAAGATTCTAGGCTAGTCAAAAGAAGAACAAAATTGGAGGACTTTTACAACCTGATTTCAGAATTATGATAAAGCTACAGTAAGCAAGACAGTGCCATATTGGCATAAAGAAAAATATATAGAAAAATGAAAAATAGTGTAGAGAGTATATAAATAGATTCACACAGATTTGAACATCACACAGATGTTCAACAGATTTGGAAAAAGTGCCAAGACAATTTAATGAGGAAAGGATAATGTTTTCAACAAGTGGTGCTAGAATAATTGGGTAAAGCCATTGCAATTCTCCTGCATTGCTTGTAGAAGCATAAAATAGTACAATTACATTCTACCCCTAGGTGTTCACACAAGATAAATGAATATATATGGCCATACAAAACTTACACTTGAATGTTTATAGACAAAACTGAAAACAAACTAAATGCTCATCAGAAAATTAATAGATAACAATGAGATACCACTTAGCCGTAAAGGTGCAAGCAATGGGCAAATGTGACATGAATGAATCTTAAACCAGTAATATCAGATGAATAATGCCTGTCAAAAAAACCCCCAAACACTACATGTTATTTGATTCCATTTATATAAAATTCTAGAAATAATGAACTAATCCACTGTGACGCAAAGAGACTAAGTGGCACCTGAGATGGAGAAGTGTATGGATTACAAAAGGGCATAAAGAAACTCTTGTGGACAATGACTGTATTTATTGTCTTCATTGTGGTGATAATTTCCCAGGTTTATACAAATGTCAAATTCATAAAAATATATACTTTATATATGTACAGTTTACTTTATATCAATTATACTTCTTAAAAGTGGAAAAAAAAAGGCTTATCCTGGTCACTCTTTTCCAAACAACAGTCCTAGAGGAATTATAGCTCTAATATGAAAGGTAAAACCATTCAGCTTCTAAAAGATAATATATTTATAACCTTGTCTAGGAAAATATTTCTTAAACAGAGAACAAATATTGCTTACCATATATAAAGCTACTAATAAATTGACCAGGGCATCAAAAGCTACCATTGAGAAAGAGAAAAGTCAATTCAGAAAATAAGAAAATACATTTGCATAATATTTGACCAACAAAAAACTATTATCCAAATAAAATAAACCCCAAAATATCTATAAGAAAAAGACAGATAACTCAATAGGATAATAGAGGAAAGTTTTAAACAAGCACTTCAAAGAACAGAATATGTAAACGACTAATAAAGTTATGAAAAGATACTCAAATGAATAAAATCACACTGTGAAACCAGTCCATATGTACCAATAAACATACAGCAAAATGGCCCCAAATTGTCTGAAGGCCAAGTTTTAGCAAAAGCAGTAGAAACTCAAACACTCTTGATCAGAGTATAAATTGCTATAAATATCATGGAAAACTCTGGCATTTTTCACTGAGTTAAAAGATATTCATACACTGTCACCTAATAATTTTATTCCTGGAGATATATTCAACAAAATCACAGACACATATGTATCAAAGGACATGTATAGATTCTTCATAATGGCATGCTTCCTAATAATTAAACACTGGTAAAAAACCCAAATATCCATCAATAGTAGGATGGATATATAAATAATGATATTTTCATACAATGGACTATTACATATCTACAGTAAGGACTACTATCTATACATGAGCTACACATGTAAAACATAGGTGGATCTCACCAACATAATTTTGTGCAAAGAAATCAGACACAAAGAATACAAACTGTGTGATTCTATACATATAAAGAGACAATCCTGGCAACACTAATCTACAGTGATATAAGATTATGCTTATTACATATATACACATATATATGTATGTAACATTGCTTTTATTATATTACTTACAATTATAGGATGGAAAAAGGGTTAATGATTGAGAGAGGCCATATCAGGAGACTGACAGTTCATTTTTTGTCTTAGGTTTTAGTTTTTCTATATGTGCATTATATTCAACAACATGATAAATAAACCAAAAAACTACAAAGAGGGATATAAAGTTTTAAAGAGGTATGCTAATTTGGAAGATATCAGGAATAGAACAACCTACAAAAATGTGCCTATTTTATTTTATTTCATTTTATTTTTTGAGACAGCCTCAGGAGAAAGAAATCAGGATAAGAAGAGACGGAACTGATTCCTACAATGAAAGTAGCACAGGGAAATCAACTTGAGCGTATTATGAGCCAAATACCCCATGGACCTGGGATTAGTTGGTTAGTCTTCTGTGGGAACATTTCTCACTCCCATTTGCAAAAAGGCGAAGAGAAATTTCAGCATCAAATGTATTTTTACTCTGAGCACAAGTGCAAGATATCTGAAATTTTCATGTTTATTTTCTCTTTCCTGCTCGCCCTGATATTCACCACCCCTCTTCCTATACCTTTATTTATCCTTTTAAAATTATAGATCATTATACTGCATTATGTCCTTCAATTTTGAAAGTGATATACATTGACCTCTTTGCTTCAATCATTATGGATTGAGTTGTACCATTATACCAGGCGAAGTTTATTCTATATTCCAGATATGCTTACCTGCCACCCTGACAAGTTTTAGCCAATTGCATTATTTCTAGGCCAAAATAATCTTTCCTTTGGCTTATGCCATCACAGTAGTTGAAAAACCCCAGCTGCCTTCTGTGTTGCTGCAGCCACCATAGAACTAGAAGCCCTCACATGTAGGGCCGGCTGACACGAGAGACTGCCTCTGCTTTCTCCCTGACCATACTGCATGCACAGCAGATCTCTTCTTCAGCGGGTGCCTGGAAGGGCCGTGCAACAGAACACAGAAGTGCCAGGGAGGTAATGCCTCTTGGGGTGACTCTGAGCAAGTGAGAAGGGAATCTAGGACCATCCAGAAACTTGATGGTGCCATAATGCATCTCTGGAGACCTGGTACTTGACTGAGAAAGCAGATGTGTTTATTGGGAAGCTGTAGCCAGCTGGTTAACACACCACATTATATTTGCTCTTCACTGCTTTTCCAATTTTTCAGTCCGTTTTTCTTGGGATTGCATCCTTCCAATAAAGCATTATGATGTAATCTTTGGCTTCAGGGCCAGTGTTTTCAGGGAGCCCAGTTTAAGTCAGTCATTCATGCCATTTTTCTGTAGCCTCTCTTCTAAACAACAACAAGGTTAATAGGCAGTGGTTGTTATATTAAAATGGAGATTCTCTGTTTTAGAAGTTAATCTATATAGTGATAGACCAGTGACCCATTTTGTTCATTATTACACTAATCATCTGTATGGGTAAGTAGGCTAAAGTAAGTTATGAATAAAATGTTAGAAAATAAGATAACTGGAAGAAAAAAAAATCCTAGTGCTTGGTAAACAATTATTTTGAAAGAAATGCATGAATAATGAATGTTTTATCTTTTTTTCCTGCTTGTTACATTTCCTAGTAGTTTAACATTATTGTTAACTGTAGATTATCATAGTCAAACATATCATATTATATAATGTACTATTTTCATATTAAGCACATTTTACTGGACAAACGGGTTAAGGTCTTAAGTAAATGATTTTTATTATACTGTCTTTTTTAAGTTTCTTAGAGCATTAGGAAAATGTGCTGACCCAGGCAGAGGCAGATGACATAGGATCAGTGGCAGCTCACTGGCATTGTCATTTATCAAATGCTGACAAATTACTGATAATTTGTATGGTTTACTAGCTGGGCTTAGTGAACTGAAAAGCCAGATACAAATACACACTGAACTGGAATTGGAAACTTGACTGCTTTCATCAAATCAAAGTCAAGTTAAGCTGAAACTTTATTTCTGTACATTCAGCTTTGCATTTTCTATTAAACTGGACAAAACACTTGGTATAACTGCTCTAGATACAAGTAAGGTTTTGCCCTTAGAAACCAAAACTTTACCAAGAGTTTTATGAAGTTGCAGAGGGCTCCAAATTTGCATTTTGAAATGGAATCTTTCTACCAGGATCAAAGATTAATTGCTTGACACTAGCAAAATTTCACTTGCTTCAGCATAATTTCAAAATGTACTTCTTAAAATTGTTGTTGCTTTTTTTAATGCATGCTGTGAAGTAATATATTTGATATATTGCACAATATACTGAAAAAGCTCACACATTTTTACCAGTAATCTATTATTTCATATGTGCTATTAGAATGTACCTATATTTTGTATGTTGGATCATGTGATATAAATAGATATATATCCTTGAATTCAATAGCTACAACATAAATCTATGGGGATCCTCTCCACATTTAAGGGGAGAGCTAAGCTCAAAAATTAGCTTTATTTCTAAAACAAAAATAAAATTAAAAACTGTTTATCTATTTATCAAATTCTACCACAACTTGCCCCTTTTCATCTTTACTAAGAAAACATATTTAAATTACATATTTTAATATACATTACAATACTTGTAGCTATAGTTATTCTCTATTTATGGACTTTTCTGAAGATATATCTGAAAACATACTTTATATCTGAGAGGCATTACATTTTTTAGTATAAATTAATTTTCTGACAGTGATATAACATCTGTGTAATTTGACTGTTCTCTAGTGTAATAAATATATTGCCTTAGCAGTCTTCATTTAGGTCAGCAAGCATATCATCAAAAATCCAGAAATAGCAAAATTTAAAACACTAGATCAATAAAATAGTATTTTGCAAGGATATACTGTGTACTTAAGAAAAGCTCGAGAACTGGGAACTTTCAAATCCAAACTGATATGAAGCTCAGGGTCATGATGTAACAGGATGGCTTATAACCTGAAAGGTTAGTTGCTTAACCTTTATAATGATTGGTTATTAAAATGGTGTTTTCCAGACAGCAGGGGATTGGTTAAAAGTGATGATCTCATACCATTTTAGGAGGATAACTTAAGATTCTTTTATGATGAATACAAGTATTTCTAAGAAATAAACTAAGTTAAGTTTCACTTACATTCATGAAATAAGCTAGATGTGGTTTTGCTTACGTGTCTTAAATGGTTTTGTCTGCTTGGGGGATTCTCAAGCTTGGTCTCCATTTTGGTTTATTTTAACAATATCAAAAGGATACTTGTTAAAACATTAGTTTTGAAAACTGAAAATTAGCACAATGTCTTTAATTTATTAATCACTCTTTCAAGGTATTAAAATCATTCATTTGGAATAGAAATTCTTTAAAAAGGTACAATATACCAATTTTTGCATACTGAGTCACAAAATATTCCAGCTAGCCTTAATCTTCCTAAAATTGCATGTAGAGACGTGATGTTGTTTGCTTTATAGGCCCAAAGTGTCTAAAATAAGGTAGTGTTTCCTTTTAAAAAAATTCACATAAACACAGGACAGATAGAACTTAAGAAGCTTGTCTGACTCCCCTTGACAGGGCATGTGCTCTCCATAGCCACACCTGGTCAGTTTTTCACATTGCTATCACTTGCATAGACTCTTAGCATTGTGTCTAGTATTGATTTTTCTTTTACAAAGAGTAAAAGTGGCTGCTATCCTCTCAAGTTATTTGTATGTTTGAAATAGTTATAGAACTATTTATAGAAATTGTCCACTTATGAAGTGAAATTTCCTCAACAAAGATCTTTTCTTCCTATGGTTTTAATTTCATCAAGAAATTTAGATTATATATGACTAAACTTGTCCACATTTTTAAAATCATATTTTCCTTGAAAACAGAAACTTTCTCAGAAAAAGGGTAATATTTATGGCATTAGGAAAAAAATGTATTATCTGGATAGGTGGGTCCTTTTAGGGCTACTATTTGTCACACAGAATTTTGGCTTGGGTTAAGGAACAGGCTTTCTTGGTAAAAGGGAAAAATTACAAGATCAGGTTAGCAGCATGAAGATCCCCTAGTTCCTCTACCAACTCATGGAGAGGGGTGCCAGGGCCAGGCCGTCCTTTGGAAGTGGTGTGGGTTTCACCTAATGGGGAAGACACTTTCCCACTGTGAGCTCCCTCAATATGGCAATCAAAGGAACGCTACTTTACATTTGGAGAATACATGGGCAGCTTGACATCAGGCAGTATTGATTGAGGTGGCAGCTGTTTACAGGAATTGCTGGGAAAGCCAGCTGCTCTGTACCTGGAGATTGTGGAACAATCAGGGTATTGGAGCCTGTCTGTGGTTACAAATACCCCTGCCAAGTTGAAGAAGCCCAGAGTGCTGTGGGAAACTAAGCTTGGGCACCAATCCTGCTGTTGGGAGAAGCGAAGCTGGGCTCTCCTATCAACTGTGGTCTGGGCCACCCAGGATCCTCCCATAAGGTCATTTTTCAGAATATCTTGTTCCTTGTAAAGCATATTTTATCTTACTTGATAAACACACAGGCATTTTAAAAAGCTAAACAGACAAAACTAAGCTCTGGAGAGATTTACTATGTACATTTTAATTAATATATTTTGACCTTTACAAAATAGCTGATGATTCAAAATAAGATTTAAAAAAAAAAGAGAGAGTATCTTTTGAAGAGTGATAAGTTCAGCCTTAGCTAGTTACTTTAGAAATACTTTAGAAATAAAGGGAAATAATACAGTTTATGGGAGTTATTCATTAATTTTGTTAGTTTTGTGAATGAATGATACTATTGCAAAAAAATTTTTTTTAAAGAAGGTTGTTACAGAAAAATTTAGGGAAATTTTAATTCCAGAAAAATTTTCAATAATTTTTGCATTTAGCTTAAAATACCCCAAAGACATTAATATTTTCACCAACTACTGGGATTTAAGATATAAGGAAGAAATAGCTGTGGCATCATTGGATAAAAATACTACTCATTAAATCAGGATTTATGTCTTCACCACCTGCCCCTCAAAAAAGAAATATGTAAACCCATATAGTCATCTGTTACCCTGGTACATGGTGCTCAAGGTCATTAGGGTCATTGTACTCTTTTAAGTCTACAGAATCATCCTTTAGATCCATGGTAAAATGCTGAATTATCTTCATGCTCCAATTCTTTACATTTTCAATAGATGAATAGTTATCTTTGAATTCCAGAATTTAAATTATTTATCTTTGAAACCAAGAGATATAAGAGAAGACATTCAACACCTTAACAACTTGGTGGCTTATGATTTGATTTTGCAGCTGACCCTTGGTTTATAGGCAGGCTTTTGATAAACGATCCAAGCGGCATTAAAATGAAGACATAGAGAATAAATTATTACAGTGTAATTTTGTAGTCCATTTTATAGGGAATTGCTAGTTTACCTATATATTTTAATTTGATGTATCAAACATTTGAATTATAAATTCACCTATTGTTAAAATAGATACTCTCTTTGAAATAGGTTTAGTTTAGTTTTGTTTTTTTAATATCCCTTGCCTAAAGCTGTATACCAGCTCCTGCAAAACAACAGCTGTTTTACCCGTGGGCTTCTATATAAAATCCATTAGAAATGAAAGAGCCCTGGCATTTGGGCAGAGTTCAGGCCAAATATATTTATATGACAAGGACTCTTACTCTGCTCCTGTTGACACCAACCCTGCAGAGGCACAATTCAGTCACATACCCTTACATAGAGCATTCCTGTTTGTAGCATATCAAAGTCTGTGTGTGGTCCGAGTATTTCCATAAACTGAAGGAAGCCACATGTCCTGAAACCTACTGCTTCAGTAACTGCCAATATTTTGCAACGAGCAGAAAGTTCCAGGTGCAAACCCATTACATTACTAATTCTATATCAACCAGATGGAAAAAAAAATCCAAAACTCTTCCAATTACCTTTCATATGCGACCCAGCAATGGCATTTGTTCCCTGAACATCCAAGTTTACCTCAAGAGAATATATATATTTAAAATTTCTATCTCAGGTAAACATATAAAAGTCTGTATTACCTCATAAAAAGTAAATCCAAGATAAGAAGCTTAGTCTATTACAGAATATTTAACCAAGTCAGACACTCTACTTTTTAACTGTTAGGAAAAAACTTTTCAATATCTTCTGTGGAACTAAAAATGATCATATTTTCTGGGTAGCTATTAATAATTTTTTGTTGAAGTACTTAAAACCCATCAAAGAGTGAAAAAACATTGTGAAACATCTAACTTCTGGAAGCCTCATCTATAGCTTGAAAATCAGACACCCAAAATATTCTAGGTAGTGGATTTCAAGCCAGTTTTGGAATTAAGGATCCGCAACATTCTGAGTTTGTTACAGCTAACTTGTAAGTATTATACAATTTGCAAAGCACTTTCACACATTATCTAATAAAATTACTGTACCAATATCATGAGATATGTATAATTATCGAATGGATTCAAAAATAATGTTCAGAGTGGCTAAGTTTCTCTTCTAAGATCACAAAGCCAACTAGTAATAAAGAGGATAATAAACCTAAAATTGCAACTCAAAGCCCTTATCTCTGCTTCTTCTTTTTTCACTTTCAGCCGTTACTTTTGAATATTTTCCAGGCAAGATCCAAAAGTCAAGTTCTTTAATTTATTGAAAGATATATCCTCTCTCCTACAATTCAAATAAAATAATTCTATTTTCTATAACATATTTTTTCTTGAATTCAGATGTTTGAAATTTTGTTAACTCCTACTTGATGCCTTTTAAAATCACAGATTTCTAAACTTTACTCAGTCTCCTTCTAAGGACATGGCTTGTGCAAAATATCTAGATTAGGATGATTCAGTAGGATTTTCAGGTGCTGCCCTCTCAGTGCACTGCTTCTTTGATCCATATTGCTAATTTCTGTCTTTGATATCATTACTCAATTATATCACAAATATCTTTTAGAAAGCCATAAAATAATATTTCCAGAGACTTGTCTGGTGATACATTAAACAGGAAGAATGTTAGTGTTCTCCTTCTTAGCCATTTAACTCCCAATAATACTTGTTAATTAACTGTTTAGAGAGACACTTTAAAAAATTATGGAAAGATGGGAGTAGCAAGTTTGGTTGGAAAGGTTTTCAATGAGTTAAATAAATCACTATGAACTACTTCCATGTTCCCAAGCTAGGGAAGATAGATTATCATACAGATTTCAGAAAACTCTAAGGCTGTTGTGCCTATTTGCCTTATTGATATCAGAGCACCTGTGTTCTGGCTCGAGTCAGTTTTTCCTGTAGAACTTTAAAAGTGGATTCCCCACTTGAGCACTGGACTTCAAATAGACCTCACTGTCTCAAAGTCCTGCATGACTTTCTCATATTATCATTCTTTCTCTCTTTCACATGTCTCTATATCATGATCTATTTCTGGTGTTGTAAAGTAATTTACTTTTGTCTGTTTCAAATGTGACCTTTTTCTTCCTTTTTTCCTTAAAGATTACACTAGAAACATATCCAGCTTTTATTGATGTTAAAGACCACTAACTTTCTTTTGACTCTCCCTGGTTTTAAAATATTTCCTTTTAATTTCTCTCAGCCTTTCTATCTATCCCTCCTTCCCTCCCTCCCTCCCTCTCTCTCTCTTTCCCAATGTGTCTAAATCTGCTGCAGAAAAATGGCCTAGTAAAAAATAAGGACTCTAGTTCTGACTCTGCCATGGCTTTTTATTTGAGCTTTAACAAATCACTTCATCTCTGGATATCACATTTCTTCATGTCTATAATGAAGAAAGTATTACCACTTTATTTTAAAAGGTTTTTATTAAAGAATAACTATAATTATAATATGCCTACAAAGCATAAGGAAAGTTGTAAATAATAATTATATTTGTGAGCTGTAGATTTGAACTATCCAGGTTATATTTTCAAAATCAAAGCATGATGATTCTATGAAACAATTTCAGTATACTGGTGAATAAAATTAACCATGAGAACCCATATTAAGACTGGCAAAATCTTAATATTTCCTTAAGTAATAATATAACATTTGGTTCATTGGCTTGCAGGGGCTCTATAGAGGAGTGGAGGAAAATGAAGGCTTTATAATTATAATTATTTTCAAATTCCAGCAGACCATTTTCTGTCTGACATTGTAAACTTGACTTTACTTCTAAATTACAGATTCTTTATCTTTAAAACAAGGAAGGTGTCGCTTAAATATGAAAGAAAATATGTGAATCATTTCTGATCATTTCTAATAATGTATGCCTATAATATCATGGCATACACTTTGCAGAAAAAGAAACACCTCTGATTTCTTAAAAATAAATCTTTCTTCTACTGGACTAAAATATTATTCACCTTGAAACATATTATTTCTGAAAGACAACACTCCTTGATTCTTGGACCTCTGTAAAATTTGAGAAGTTACACTTGTATAAATTTTTGATTGTTTTAGTCCTTATTATTCAAAAGCTACATTTTTAAGAGAGAATGACAAGAGATTCTGCACTCATACTAGTTATATACCAGCATGGTAAATGAAGGCTGGCAGGTTTATAATTAACTTCATCTATCTAGTCAAGGGTTAGTCCTACTTTCCTTAAATACCTATGTTGGCAGCCTAACAACCACCACGGCTTGACAGAGTATGCAGCAAATATAAATACTCACAATTTAAAAATTCCCTTATTTAAAAAAGAAGTTAAATATTAATCTATGGAAGAGACGAAATGGGAAATTAATAGAATATATTTGGAGAGCTGAAACCACTTTTAGTAATCATTCAAATGTAAAATAAGTTCAAAATAAAAAAACTATAATATTGAACTAAATATAAAAGAGTATTATATTACTAAACATACCATATCCAATGCATCTAACATCAATTTTTTTTAAATGTCTTTTAAAAAAGTCAATTTTTCTTAGAAAATTCTTTATGTGCTAGAACAGTGCTACATCATTTACCTGCAACACCCATTGAATCTTCATGTGGCTCATTTTTAGGTAAGAAAACTTAGCAGAAGATCTAAATAGACATTTCTCCAAAGAAGACATACAGATGGCCAAAAGCACATGTAAAGACGCTCAACAGCACTAATTATCAGAGAAGTGCAAATCAAAACTACAGTGAGGTATCACCTCACACCAGTCAGAATGGCTATCATTAAAAAGTTTACAAACAATAAATGCTGGAGACGGTGTGGAGAAAAGGGAACCCTCTTGCACTGTTGGTGGGAATGTAATTGATACAGCCACTATGGAGAACAGTATGGAGGTTCCTTGAAAAACTAAAATAGAACTACCTTATGATCCAGCAATTCCACTCCTGGGTATGTATCCGGAGAAAACCATAATTCAAAAAGATAAATGCACCCCAATATTCTTTGCAGCACTATTTAAAATAGCCAAGATACGGAAGCAACTCAAATGGCCATTGACAGAGTAATGGATAAAGAAGATGTGGTACTTATAAATAATAAAATATTACTCGTCCATAAAAAAGATTGCAGCAAGGTGGATGGACCTAGAGATTACCATACTAAGTGAAGTAAGACAGAGGAAGACAAATATCATATGATATCACTCATATGTGGAATCTAATTTTTAAAATGACACAAATGAACTTATTTACAAAACGGAAACAGACTTACAGATATCAAAATCAAATTTATCATTACCGAAGGGGAAACATCGGTGGGAGGGATAAATCAGGAGTTTAGGATTAACATACACACAATACTATATATAAGATAGATAACCAACAAGGACCTACTGTATAACACAGGGAACTCTACTCAATGTCCTGTGATAACCTATATGCGAAAATAATCCAAAAAAGAATGAATATATGTATAACTCTGCTGTACACATGAAAGTAACACACATTGTAAATCAACTATAAAACAATAAAATTTTAAAGAAGAAATAAATAAAAAGAAAACAGGCAGGAGTAGGATAAACTGACCCAGGCTACTGCCCCATGTTACGGAGCTGGTCAGTGGAATAGCCTGAATTTAAACTGAGGTCCATATGAATCCATTGCCTGTGTTATATGTGTCATCCACGGATCATGGTAATTGCAGAATTTGCTTTGAGTGACCTCCCTATTGCATCTTCTGCCTATTACCACCGGCTTACAAGATCTTTGTGGAGCTATAATTTCTGTAGTTTTTATTATGTGAATAATACCTTTGTATAATTTATGTCTTAGGAAATTATTATCGGATTCAAAAACATTTTCCAAATTACATATTCTTCCTTCACAGCATACCCTTTTGAAAAGTACTGTGTGTCAGTTTGAGCGGTGAGAATTATCATAGACTGCTTCATTTAATCCACAAATTGAATTTAACTATAATTAAGAATTTTAGATTCAGTTTTCTCCTTATTTCATAAAGAAATTTTAAACCATACCCATTATACATCATGTCTCTTAAAGTTAGTACAGCTGGTGATCTTTTTTTTAAAAAAATAAATGAATATCTTTGTTCTCATTTGAATCACATGTTTAGCATGGCTTACTAACTTCTGGATAATGTGTTCATTAGTCATATGGAAAAGTCATATAAAGTAACATTGACTTTATTATTTCTTACTATAAAATGTAACTCTAGCTCTACACATAATAGCAATATTTATCATATTCATTCCACTGTAATATTGCCATTGTTTTCAGGAAAGAAAGGATTATAATAAACAACTTTGAGCTCAGTGGCCCTTTATATAAGAAGTTTAAGAAACAGTTTGATATATTTAGTCTGAATACACAGGGACACATCAATGACAGTAATAGTTCAAATTCATGAACAATGAGACATGCAAACACTATCATTTGTGTCACAATCCATTTTATTTTTTATTTTAGTGTTCAGCTGGGGATGAAGGGTGCAGAGTATATACAACTGATATTATTCTAATAATCCAGCTGTAGGTCTTGTGAAGAATTACAGAGAGGTTCTACTCCTTGAATTTCAGTGACAACAAACAACTTTATTTCTTGGTATGAAATTAACATTTGAATTATTCCGTCAAAGCTAAATATATGTTTTCCTTGGCCCTGAAAATTATATTGTGTTTAGGAATGAAACATGATGTCTTGTGTTTTAGATTTTCTGTATCTAAGTTCATTTTTGCCTTCATAAATTTAGAAATAAAAATTATCATGAGGAAGTCCATGGAAATATGTTAACATCTTGTTTCATGTTCGACCATAAGTAGAAAATTTTCCATTTATTCATAATTAAATGTCTAGTACCATAAATAAGTCATTTTTACTAATATTATCTTTTTTCTATACCATCCCTGCTTAAAGCACTCAAAAAAACAATTTAATGAAACTATTTTATATATAAAAGCTCCTAAAACATTTAAAATGCACAGAAAATGGAAACCCTTAATTTAAAAGGGGCCAAAAATTTTTATCTTTGGACAAATAAGAGTGTAAATGAAAGCTATATGGCTTTTTTCATTAGAATATTGCTATACAGGAAAATTATTTTCTCATAGTGGTTTGCATTGTGAGTAAACAAGCTATATTCACTTTCAAATAAATACATTAATATTTGTACGTCATGACCTGTTCAGGAAACACAAAATAATCTACAATATTAAATATGATCATTTTAAAAGATTATACATACTGACAATTAGGTAAAATATACCTTTGTGTTGTCTTCCTAAGGATTACTCTCCATTGATAGGACAAGTTTCTAAATTCATCTAAAAACACTTAAGAATATGTCTAGATTAGATGTCATAAGTATGTGTAAGATTATCTCCTCTCTTCCCTTCACTTGTCTATTTCTAATGGAACCTTACCAATAGCATTAATATATGCTCTTCTATTTAAAATGAGAAATTCCCCCTTGATCCCAGTTTTCCCCTGCAGAAATCTGCTACCCTTGCCTAACTCTCCTATTTCTGTCCTTTTCACTGATACTGGTTTCTTTGAATACAATATGGAGGAAGAAGAAAAGGAGTAATTATTGATGTTCTTGCTGTTTCCTGCTTCTAGTAGATGTGTAATGCATATATGCAGGTACATGAATATATACATATATTATTTATATAATTATTTAAATTAATTTCATTAAACCCTCTAATGTCCACTTTGCTGAACTTTTTGTATTTGCAAGGTTTTAACCACTAGCTGGGAATACCAGAGTTGTAACCTTTTGTATAAAGCTCTTTTTCTAATTTCTTACCTCAAGAGGAAGAGACAATTCATTATTCACAGTAATTTGGCATCGTCTGAACAATTGTTCCTCCTTCTCTTTCTTCCTTAAACACTTACTGAATGCCCTCTGTGAACTACATGCTGAGGATGCAGAGCAAAATCTTTCATGTTTCTTGCTGTTGAGAAGTTTATTAACTGGTTAAGAAAACCATTTTAAAGTTTCAAGCTAGAGTATGACTACTATTTTAGAAAGATTCTTCTGACAGCTTTGTAGAGGATACAGGCAAATCTAGACTCAGGAAGCCCAGCTTAATGACTACTGAAATAATTTAGGAAAATATAATACAGGAGGGATATGGAACAGGATAAGACAGAAGTTAGAATGGAAAGAAAAAGAAAAGATAAATATGGACAGGACTAACATTGACAGCTCAAAGTGGGCAGAAGGGGAACCAACTTCAGATAGAGACTTGCATTTAATACTTAAAGATGTAGGAGGGGAAAATTGATCAAGAAGTATCCAGAAGCCAGTGGGAAAAGGTCAATAGAAGAAAGATCTACAGTGTTAAATTAAGGTAGGCTGAGTATGGTACGACAAGCACCAAAATACTCAATTTAAAAATTTGTTTTAATTATTTTTCTTTTTTTTTTTTTTTTTTTTTGCAGTACGCAGGCCTCTCACTGTTGTGGCCTCTCCTGTTGCGGAGCACAGGCTCCGGACGCGCAGGCTCAGTGGTCATGTCTCACGGGCCTAGACGCTCCGCGGCATGTGGGATCCTCCCGGACCGGGGCACGAACCCATGTCCCCTGCATTGGCAGGCGGACTCTCAACCACTGTGCCACCGGGGAAGCCTTTTTTTCAATTTTTAAATTAGAGGTTATTGTTAACTTTTTTCGGAAGTACTTGTGGTTGTTGACAGTTTAAGCCTGGTTACAGTATTTTGAAGAGTATGTAGAAGGAGAGAAAATGAAGACAACGAATAAGTCAGTAGAGAAGTTAACATAATACCCATTTCTGGGGCGTCCCCGGTGGTGCAGTGGTTAAGAATCCACCTGCCAGTGCAAGGGACACAGTTTCAATCCCTGGTCAGGGAAAATCCCACATGCCGCAGAGCAACTAAACCCGTGCGCCACAACTACTGAGCCTGCACTCTAGAGCCCACGAGTCACACCCACTGAGCCCACGCGCCTAGAGCACGTGCTCCACAACAAGAGGAACCACCACAACAAAGAGTAGCCCCCGTTTGTCTCAACTAGAGAAAGCCCGTGCATAGCAACAAGGACCCAATGCAGCCAAAAAATAAAATAATAATAATATCCCATTCTTGGAGATGAGAAAAATGGGCTGTTTATAAAACTAATTTTAAACATCAGCAAATATTAATAACTTCAGACTATAAAGAAGGTATTAAATTAGTTGTCATTCATTCAGCATCTCTTTATTTAGGTCCTATGATGTGTCCTATTCTGTTCTACTTCTTGGTAGCAACATTCATAGAGGAGTGAACAGGAGAAGGTCATTGTTTTCATTAGTATAATGGAGAATGAAAGTTAATGCACTAGATAATTTCAGAAACTGGTAAGTGCTGGGAGAAAAATGTGGTAGAGCTTGACTGAGGAGTAGGAGTATATTTCAGTTGGGTGATCTATGTCGGGCTTAATGAGCAGATGAAATGTGAGCTGATGTCTGAATGAGCAGTCATGCAAAGGTCTGGTTTGGGGCATTCTGGGCAGCAGTGGCAACAGCAAATGCAGCAGCAAACTTGGCTTGTTTGAGGAACAAATGAAAGTCAGTTTTAAAGGAATAAGATCTAGATGTTTAGAAATGCACAGAAATCCCTCTTATTTTCATAGTTTTTTTGTATAATTTTACCAATATTCTTTCACCAAGATCTTTGTATATGTCAAAACTGGGAGCTAGGCACACATCAGTTAAGGGAGTAACAGGTCTTACTATTTGTTCAACTACTTGTTAGCTTAGTGACCAAAAATGTGTTAACATTTTGCAATGAAAACACTTTTTATTTCACTAAAAATGCCTTTCACCATTAAAGGGCCACTGGAGTAGAAACAACCATTCAATACAGAGGTCATTTAATCCCCAAATTCAATGAAAGAATTTCTGGCTCCAGAAAGTGATATAACTGTTAGGAGGAAATGTCATTTCCCCATGGTTTCCAGTGTAGATCTATTGCCATTTTTGGAAAAAACCCACCATCTCTTTATTCCTGATTTTCTTCAAAAGATGGATATAAAGAAAACCAAGAACTATTTACTGAGTCATCTGTTTCTTTAAATAAAGTGGGGAAATTTGTTACAACCAAATTATCTTTCTTCTGAAAGACACTTTTTTTTTTTAAGTTGCTTACGAAAAATTTTAAATGTTTTGGAACATTCCTATACTTCCTATGTCTCTACTACCACCCTGTTTCTTAGTTTGATGCATGAATCTGTTTGAATACACTCCCTTTAATTCTTTAAAGAAACACTTATGCTCGAAGTCTCCATTTCTCACCTCATATTCTTTCTCAGATCAGGTTGAAAACCACTGATGAAGGCTGCCAATGACTTACATCTCATTACTCCCAAGAGTTAATTCTCTGTGTTTATCTCATTCAATTACAAAGCATAATTTATCATGGTTGGTCATTCCTACCTCATGGTAACTGTGGCAGCCACAGAGATGTGCCCCTCTGACACCCCTTCAAGAAAGGAAGCGTTGCCCAGCAGTAAGGAGGGAAAGTGGTTGACAGCATCCCACTGTTCGTTCTTTTTCAGTTCATGCCCTTCTTAAATGATCCCTGGCCAACAACTGAGAAAGGCAATGGTATAAAGCTAAGCCATTTCTTCCCAATATGGGACTCCAGTAACAGGAAATCTTTGCTCACCAATGGTCTGGCTGTGATTGTGTCAGGACCATATCACAGTCTGACAGCCTCTCTTACAAAATTCTGCTTCCTCCACGTTTTCTTTCAAAAATATTACCCTCCGAAAAACCTTTTGAATTCCCGACTTTTTTCCCAGTGTCTGTTTTCTAGACATTCAATCTGTCTCCATAATTCACTTGTCTCCTGCCCATTGGTGTGTTTTCTGGCTTGAACTGGCTCATAAGAGCTGATCCTTTAATTCTCATGTATTTTGTGAGCCACTTATAAAAATTAAATTATATAAACTCACAATAAATAATATTAAAAACTGAAGTAGTAAATACTCAAAACTTATTAATCAGTCATTTTACTACATTTTACTATTACTACGCTCTTGAGATTATTTAGGTCTATTGCATATATATGGTGAAAATGCTCTATAATATCCTACTGCACCTCTCTTCCCAACTCTGCCTCCAGTGACTTTGCTTTGATAGGTTGAAATAAGCCATAGTGGGAGGGTTGACAACACAGGAATTGACACGCACTATAAAGTTGCTCCCCTCTGCCCTACTGTAAGTCAGTCGTTAAACATTCACCAGCACACCACTGCTCCTATCTTTCTGATTGCTCCTTCTCTATTGTTTTTAACTCTTCTTCTCTCAGACTTCTCAATGTAGTCATAAGACTCTGGCTTTTGCTCTCCTCCCTAGCTCTGCTACCTTGTTAGAGCTTTGGTCTAGCTTTATGACAGATTTATATAGATATAAAGACATAAACAGACATAAATATATCATATTTTTATAGATATAAATATAATCAACTTTCTCAAGCAAAATTTTCAGCAACCCTCAGCAGTGTGGGAATGCTTTTGTCCTGGGAGGGTAGAACCTGAGTGACCCATCCCAGCAGCCACTTTAACGTTCCTTGGATATGCCAACTTTATTACCATATCATGGCCTTTACACTTACTTTTTTTCTTTATGAAAGCTTTTCTCTAGATGTCTATGTGACTCTTTTTTTTCCCATATTTCACATCTCACCTCAAGTACCCCTCATAAAATGTGTCATACCTTTCTTGACCTTCCTAGGTAAATTAGCACCAGCTCTTCATCCTATTTTCATTTCTTTTCATGATACTTGTATACAGTGCCAAATCACAGAAAGCAGTGGAATGTTTATTTACTGCTATGTTTCTTCCTATAGAACACAAAAACTTTACAAATAGGGCCTGTAACTTGTTTATTTCCCTAGTACCTATATGAATATCTGGAAAATGTTAAGAATTCAAAACAATGTATTACATAACTAATATATTAGGAAGTTATAGAAGTATTTGCCTAATAATTCTATTACTTCACAGTATAGATATCATCCTACTGTTTTGGGGAAAGAAAATTAAGTACGTTGTCACTAACCCAAGAACTAAAGTAGATGTTATAACACTATCAATAAAATTTGTAATATTTTTATTATAATAATAGCATCACTGCTCTAGATTTTTGTCAATACATATATGCTAACCCAACAATTATGCTTATGCAAAACTATGCACTGGGATTTTACAGAAATGAAGAAAAGCTATAGTAAGTAAATTCTTTATCTCTAAAGATTATTTTCTTCCATTCCCTTTCATTTTCTGATGAAATTAATGTGTTTAGGAAGTTGAACTGGATTCCTGAGACAACTCATGAGAATTCATCTGGTCACATTTAGAGAACAATTTCTCAGTATTTCATAGCTTTTCTTTGCCAGTTAGCTATACATGTCACATGAAGTAATGGGAAATGTTTCATATTATTAAAGATTACTTAAATCATGTAATGGTTATAGATTTGCACTAACAGAAATGCAGTTAATGTTTGAATAGTTGGATATGTTCTAACCGCTGTAATTGCCTTGAAACTAGCATAGCTTGAAATAGTTATCAGCCAGTCAAATTGTTTCATTTGTTTTTTGCTACACTCCATTAGGTATCCTACTGTAAGGTTACATATTGCCAACTTGTAAATATCCCATTTACCTATTCAAGAAAAGAAATGACCTTTTATGAAAGTTCTCCTCAGGGAGAGAAAAATAATTAGGGCACTACAAACCAATAAACATGTAGCCTTTAAAACAAAATACTGATTACATATGGAACTATTTTGATTATATTGTTTTTCAATATAGCAGGGGAACATTAATTTGCTTACAAAGACAATATAAATATATCAGCATGCCATATTGACACAGAGATGAAATGTCTTAACAGATATCTTAAAGATAGAATGCAATTGAAATACAAAATGTAGAATGAAGAAGAGATTTATGCTAGTGTTCAATTCCCATGCAGCCTATTCAGTGTACGGTGGTCCTACTGACAACGTCTTGAAATTTCTTCTGAGACTTTTGAATAACTTTAAATGTCCTTCTGTACATCACATATACTATCATGCTGTTTTTGGCACTGTGAACAATGGAAAGTTCCCTATAATTTCATAATTCTACAGGCCAGAAATCATGTTAATGTGGACACATTTCAGAACACATTAAAATAATTAATTACTGAAAATAATAAAGGCATAACTAGTGAGTAAAATCCTATGTTATGGTCTTTTTTTTTTTTTTTATCCCCTCATTAAGGAGGAGTTAGTAAAAGGTATAGCAAAACAAAAGATAACCTTGCCAAAGGACCATAGTCTTTATCCTTTATATATTCTTTCCTTGACTCTCTTTTTTGCATGTGTGTTGCTGAAAGTTCATTCATGCCTCTTGGTTTTTTTTTTAATTTTATTTTATTTTTTTGCTTTATAACAAATTTAATCAGTTATACATATATATATGTTTCCATATCCCCTCCCTTTTGCGTCTCCCTCCCACCCTCCCTATCCCACCCCTCCAGGCAGTTACAAAGTACCGAGCTGATCTCCCTGTGCTATGCGGCTGCTTCCCACTAGCTATCTACCTCACGTTTGGTAGTGTATATATGTCCATGCCGCTCTTTCACTTTGTCACAGCTTACCCTTCCCCCTCCCCATATCCTCAAGTCCATTCTCTAGTAGGTCTGTGTCTTTATTCCTGTCTTACCCCTATGTTCTTCATGACATTTTTTTTTCTTAAATTCCATATATATGTGTTAGCATACAGTATTTGTCTTTCTCTTTCTGACTTACTTCACTCTGTATGACAGACTCTAGGTCTATCCACCTCATTACAAATAGCTCAATTTCATTTCTTTTTATGGCTGAGTAATATTCCATTGTATATATGTGCCACATCTTCTTTATCCATTCATCCGATGATGGACACTTAGGTTGTTTCCACCTCCGGGCTATTGTAAATAGGGCTGCTATGAACATTTTGGTACATGTCTCTTTTTGAATTATGGTTTTCTCAGGGTATATGCCCAGTAGTGGGATTGCTGGGTCATATGGTAGTTCTATTTGTAGTTTTTTAAGGAACCTCCATACCGTTCTCCATAGCGGCTGTACCAATTCACATTCCCACCAGCAGTGCAAGAGTGTTCCCTTTTTTCCACACCCTCTCCAGCATTTATTGTTTCTAGATTTTTTGATGATGGCCATTCTGACTGGTGTGAGATGATATCTCATTGTAGTTTTGATTTGCATTTCTCTAATGAGTAAAGATGTTGAGCATCCTTTCATGTGTTTGTTGGCAGTCTGTATATCTTCTGTGGAGAAATGTCTATTTAGGTCTTCTGCCCATTTTTGGATTGGGTTGTTTGTTGTTTTGTTATTGAGCTGCATGAGCTGCTTATAAATTTTGGAGATTAATCCTTTGTCAGTTGCTTCATTTGCAAATATTTTCTCCCATTCTGAGGGTTGTCTTTTGGTCTTGTTTATGGTTTCCTTTGCTGTGCAAAAGCTTTTAAGTTTCATTAGGTCCCATGTGTTTATTTTTGTCTTTATTTCCATTTCTCTAGGAGGTGGGTCAAAAAGGATCTTGCTGTGATTTATGTCATAGAGTGTTCTGCCTATGTTTTCCTCTAAGAGTTTGATAGTGTCTGGCCTTACATTTAGGTCTTTAATCCATTTTGAGCTTATTTTTGTGTATGGTGTTAGGGAATGATCTAATCTCATACTTTTACATGTCCCTATCCAGTTTTCCCAGCACCACTTATTGAAGAGACTGTCCTTTCTCCACTGTACATTCCTGCCTCCTTTATCAAAGATAAGGTGACCATATGTCCGTGGGTTTAACTCTGGGCTTTCTATCCTGTTCCATTGATCTATCTTTCTGTTTTTGTGCCAGTACCATACTGTCTTGATTACTGTAGCTTTGTAGTATAGTCTGAAGTCAGGGAGCCTGATTCCTCCAGCTCCATTTTTCGTTCTCAAGATTGCTTTGGCCATTCGGGGTCTTTTGTGTTTCCATACAAATTGTGAAATTTTTTGTTCTAGTTCTGTGAAAAATGCCAGTGGTAGTTTGATAGGGATTGCATTGAACCTGTAGATTGCTTTGGGTAGTAGAGTCATTTTCACAATGTTGATTCTTCCAATCCAAGAACATGGTACATCTCTCCATCTATTTGTATCATCTTTAATTTCTTTCATCAGTGTCTTATAATTTTCTGCATACAGGTCTTTTGTCTCCTTAGGTAGGTTTATTCCTAGATATTTTATTCTTTTTGTTGCAATGGTAAATGGGAGTGTTTCCTTGATTTCACTTTCAGATTTTTCATCATCAGTATATAGGAATGCCAGAGATTTCTGTGCATTAATTTTGTATCCTGCAACTTTACCAAATTCATTGATTAACTCTAGTAGTTTTCTGGTAGCATCTTTAGGATTCTCTATGTATAGTATCATGTCATCTGCAAACAGTGACAGCTTTACTTCTTCTTTTCCAATTTGGATTCCTTTTATTTCCTTTTCTTCTCTGATTGCTGTGGCTAAAACTTCCAAAACTAGGTTGAATAAGAGTGGTGAAAGTGGGCAACCTTGTCTAGTTCCTGATCTTAGTGGAAATGGTTTCAGTTTTTCACCATTGAGGACGATGCTGGCTGTGGGTTTGTCATATATGGCCTTTATTATGTTGAGGAAAGTTCCCTCTATGCCTACTTTCTGCAGGGTTTTTATCATAAATGGGTGTTGAATTTTGTCGAAAGCTTTCTCTGCATCTATTGAGATGATCATATGGTTTTTCTCCTTCAGTTTGTTAATATGGTGTATCACGTTGATTGATTTGCGTATATTGAAGAATCCTTGCATTCCTGGAATAAATCCCACTTGATCATGGTGTATGATCCTTTTAATGTGCTGTTGGATTCTGTTTGCTAGTATTTTGTTGAGGATTTTTGCATCTATGTTCATCAGTGATATTGGCCTGTAGTTTTCTTTCTTTGTGACATCCTTGCCTGGTTTTGGTATCAAGGTGATGGTGGCCTCGTAGAATGAGTTTGGGAGTGTTCCTCCCTCTGCTATATTTTGGAAGAGTTTCAGAAGGATAGGTGTTAGCTCTTCTCTAAATGCTTGATAGAATTCGCCTGTGAAGCCATCTGGTCCTGGGCTTTTGTTTGTTGGAAGATTTTTTATCACAGTTTCAATTTCAGTGCTTGTGATTGGTCTGTTCATATTTTCTATTTCTTCCTGATTCAGTCTTGGCAGGTTGTGCATTTCTAAGAATTTGTCCATTTCTTCCAGGTTGTCCATTTTATTGGCATAGAGTTGCTTATAGTAATCTCTCATGATCTTTTGTATTTCTGTAGTGTCAGTTGTTACTTCTCCTTTTTCATTTCGAATTCTATTGATTTGAGTCTTCTCCCTTTTTTTCTTGATGAGTCTGGCTAATGGTTTATCAATTTTGTTTATCTTCTCAAAGAACCAGCTTTTAGTTTTATTGATCTTTGCTATCGTTTCCTTCATTTCTTTTTCATTTATTTCTGATCTGATTTTTATGATTTCTTTCCTTCTGCTAACTTTGGGATGTTTTTGTTCTTCTTTCTCTAATTGCTTTAGGTGCAAGGTTAGGTTGTTTATTCGAGATGTTTCCTGTTTCTTAAGGTGGGATTGTATTGCTATAAACTTCCCTCTTAGAACTGCTTTTGCTGCATCCCATAGGTTTTGGGTCGTCGTGTCTCCATTGTCATTTGTTTCTAGGTATTTTTTAATTTCCTCTTTGATTTCTTCAGTGATCACTTCGTTATTAAGTAGTGTATTGTTTAGCCTCCATGTGTTTGTATTTTTTACAGCTCTTTTCCTGTAATTGATATCTAGTCTCATAGCATTGTGGTCGGAAAAGATACTTGATACAATTTCAATTTTCTTAAATTTACCAAGGCTTGATTTGTGACCCAAGATATGATCTATCCTGGAGAATGTTCCATGAGCACTTGAGAAAAATGTGTATTCTGTTGTTTTTGGATGGAATGTCCTATAAATATCAATTAAGTCCATCTTGTTTAATGTATCATTTAAAGCTTGTGTTTCCTTATTTATTTTCATTTTGGATGATCTGTCCATTGGTGAAAGTGGGGTGTTAAAGTCCCCTACTATGAGTGTGTTACTGTCGATTTCTCCTTTTATGGCTGTTAGTATTTGCCTTATGTATTGAGGTGCTCCTATGTTGGGTGCATAAATATTTACAATTGTTATATCTTCTTCTTGGATCGATCCCTTGATCATTATGTAGTGTCCTTCTTTGTCTCTTCTAGTAGTCCTTATTTTAAAGTCTATTTTGTCTGATATGAGAATTGCTACTCCAGCTTTCTTTTGGTTTCCATTTGCATGGAATATCTTTTTCCATCCCCTTACTTTCAGTCTGTATGTGTCTCTAGGCCTGAAGTGGGTCTCTTGTAGACAGCATATATATGGGTCTTGTTTTTGTATCCATTCAGCCACTCTGTGTCTTTTGGTGGGAGCATTTAGTCCATTTACATTTAAGGTAATTATCGATATGTATGTTCCTATTCCCATTTTCTTAATTGTTTTGGGTTCATTATTGTAGGTCTTTTCCTTCTGTTGTGTTTCTTGCCTAGAGAAGTTCCTTTAGCATTTGTTGTAAAGCTGGTTTGGTGGTGCTGAACTCTCTCAGCTTTTGCTTGTCTGTAAACGTTTTAATTTCTCCATCAAATCTGAATGAGATCCTTGCTGGGTAGAGTAATCTTGGTTGCAGGTTTTTCTCCTTCATCACTTTAAGTATGTCCTGCCACTCCCTTCTGGCTTGTAGAGTTTCTGCTGAGAGATCAGCTGTTATCCTGATGGGGATTCCCTTGTGTGTTATTTGTTGTTTTTGCCTTGCTGCTTTTAATATGATTTCTTTGTGTTTAATTTTTGACAGTTTGATTAATATGTGTCTTGGCGTATTTCTCCTTGGATTTATTCTGTATGGGACTCTCTGTGCCTCCTGGACTTGATTAACTATTTCCTTTCCCATATTAGGGAAGTTTTCAACTATAATCTCTTCAAATATTTTCTCAGTCCCTTTCTTTTTCTCTTCTTCTTCTGGAACCCCTATAATTCGAATGTTGGTGCGTTTAATGTTGTCCCAGAGGTCTCTGAGACTGTCCTCTGTTCTTTTCATTCTTTTTTCTTTATTTTGCTCTGCAGCAGTGATTTCCACTATTTTATCTTCCACCTCACTTATCCGTTCTTCTGCCTCAGTTATTCTGCTATTGATCCCATCTAGAGTATTTTTTATTTCATGTATTGTGTTTTTAATCGATGCTTGATTCATCTTTAGTTCTTCTAGGTCCTTGTTAACTGTTTCTTGCATTTTGTCTATTCTATTTCCAAGATTTTGTATCTGGGAAATAGAATCTTGGATCATCTTTACCATCATTATTCTGAATTCTTTTTCAGGTAGAGTGCCTATTACCTCTTCATTTGTTAGGTCTGGTGGGTTTTTATCTTGCTCCTTCTCCTGCTGTGTGTTTTTCTGTCTTCTCATTTTGCTTATCTTACTGTGTTTGGGGTCTCCTTTTTGCAGGCTGCAGGTTCGTAGTTGCCGTTGTTTTTGGTGTCTGTCCCCAGTGGCTAAGGTTGGTTCAGTGGATTGTGTAGGCTTCCTGGTGGAGGGGACTAGTGACCGTGTTCTGGTGGATGAGGCTGGATCTTGTCTTTCTGGTGGGGAGGTCCACGTCTGGTGGTGTGTTTTGGGGTGTCTGTGGACTTTTTATGATTTTAGGCAGCCTCTCTGCTAATGGGTGGAGTTGTGTTACTGTCTTCCCAGTTGTTTGGCATAGGGTGTCCAGCACTGTAGCTTGCTGGTCGTTGACTGAAGCTGGGTGCTGGTGTTGAGATGGAGATCTCTGGGAGGTTTTCGCCGTTTGATATTATGTGGAGCTGGGAAGTCTCTTGTGGACCAGTGTCCTGAAGTTGGCTCTCCCACCTCAGAGGCACAGCACTGACTCCTGGCTTCAGCACCAAGAACCTTTCATCCACACGGCTCCTCAATTTGGGATGATTCGTTGTGTATTCGTGTATTCCACAGATGCAGGGTACATCAAGTTGATTGTGGAGCTTTAATCCGCTGCTTCTGAGGCTGCTGGGAGAGGTTTCCCTTTCTCTTCTTTGTTCTCACAGCTCCTAGGTCTCAGCTTTGGATTTGGCCCCGCCTCTGCGTGTAGGTCGCCGGAGGGCGTCTGTTCTTCGCTCAGATAGGACAGGGTTAAAGGAGCAGCCTCTTCGGGGACTCTGGCTCACTCAGGCCGGGAGGGAGGGAGGGGCACGGAGTGCGGGGCGAGCCTGCAGCGGCAGAGGTCGGCGTGACGTTGCACCCGCCCGAGGCGCGCCGTGCGTTCTCCCAGGGAAGCCGCCCCTGGATCCCGGGACCCCGGCAGTGGCGGGCTGCACAGGCTCCCGGAAGGGCGGTGTGGGCAGTGACCTGCGCTCGCACACAGGCTTCTTGGCGGCGGCAGTAGCAGCCCCAGCGTCCCACGCCTGTCACTGGGCTCCGCGCTTTCAGTCGCGACTCGCGCCCGTCTGTGGAGCCCCTTTAAGCAGCGCTCTTAATCCCCTCTCCTCGCGCACCAGGAAACCAAGAGGGAAGAAAAAGTCTCTTGCCTCTTCGGCAGCTCCAGAGTTTTCCCGGACTCCCTCCCGGCTAGCTGTGGCACATTAGCCCCCTTCAGGCTGAGTTCTCGCCACCAGCCCCAGTCCTCTCCCTGCGCTCTGACCGAAGCCCGAGCCTCAGCTTCCAGCGCTGCGTGCCCTGGCGGGCGAGCAGACAAGCCTCTCGGGCTGGTGAGTGCCGCTCGGCACCGATCCTCTGTGTGCGGATCTCTCCGCTTTGCCCTACCCAGGTATGTGGGGAGTTTCTTGCCTTTTGGGAGGTCTGGGGTCTTCTGCCAGCGTTCAGTAGGTGTTCTGTAGGAGTTGTTCCACGTGTAGCTGTATTTCTGGTGTATCCGTGGGGAGGAAGGTGATCTCCGCGCCTATGTTATGGTCTTAAAGCTTTGGTCTAAGGCTGCAGTGTAAAGAATCCTTCATAAAATTATGTAATATGCATAAACACTTACTATTTACATTCTAAATATTTAAGGACTTCCAGCCTCATTTAAAGACATGAGAATGTAAATATGTGCATATAGCTAACCAATAAATAATTTAAACTTTAGAAATCTTCATTCTTTTTATTTCTGTGAGAGTTAATTCTGTACTTTTATCTGGGAAAGAAATTGCTTATAGCCTCTCGTATTGGGATTTATGAAAGCTTTGCTCTCCAATAGCCTCAACTGTCTACATCAACACTTGGAGATGTGAAACAGGTTGCTGTGAGGACGGAATCTTTGAAGCCCCCACCATTTTCCTTCAGCAAATACTATAATATCTCTCATTTTTTCATGTTCCATCAAAATGAGGCTGTTTAAAGAAACACAGTTATATCAGGTCCTCCGAGTTTTCAGTCCATCTGATATAAAGACGTAACTTTTAACTTTCTTGAGTGTTAGAAAAAGGCAGTGTGTATCTATTTTTTTCTATAGGAGAAGAAAAAGTGTGTATCTACTTTTCTCACTCTAGGATATTACTAGACTATAGACCTCTGTATTAGGCTTTTAACTCCAGAAAATATTTATACTTTCTAATCATGACAAATAGAAACACATGCCACATTGTATGTCTTAAAAGTGAATGCCATTATTTTATATCCACAACAGAATTGAGATTAGTACTGGTCAGCTCATTCTGACTAAAGCAATGTTTTTATTTCTCTTGCCAAATATTATCTCCCTAAGTAATATTAAATAGTTGAGCCAATGTAACATTAATCCCACTTTATACCACCCATACCCACATAAACACTAACAATCCCTCTCTTAATGTCTTAGCTTTCCAGGAGAGGGTTAATTGGAGAGCTACTTTGCAATATTAAGTTAGATAAGGAAATATAGGACCCATTCCATTCAACTATTTGTTATTTTTACTTTATTTCTAAATATAACCTTATACACTCTCTCCTTCTTCCCTTCATTACCTTCCCTCCTTCTCTCCCTCTCCCTCACCACTCACACACACACACACATTGTGCAACGTTCAGAATTTCATCTATTTGATGAAGCAAAAGAAGTAACTAAAGGACTATTCTAATGTACATAATAATCAAATGCACCATTTTTTCCTTTTCAGTTTTTTTCCCTCTCTTTCCTTTTGCTTTCTCTCCCCCAGCAAACCCTTTGATGGGCATGTATTTTGCTTTAAATTTTTCTTGATGATATTTAATAAACATTATTGCTTATATGTCTGTTCACCTTGGTGCCTTCATTTTAATTGAGAGAGTCCAAGACAGCATAAACTAGTTCACAGACCATCTATATTTTTAATTTTAAGGTTTTAAAATTTTTTTATTTATTTAAAAAAATTTTATTGGAGTATAGTTGCTGATTTTAGTTTTAATAAATGTTGCCTGATTAATTTCAAAACAATGCCTACACCTGCCATGTATGTAAATACTCTTCTAATCATGCCTTTGGATGACATAAATAATTTTTAATTGTTTCATTGTTTGTAGTCTGATATGTTGAAAGACCTATCAGTTTACAATAATTTACTTATCTTGTATGAATGAATGAATTTGCACATTTTTCCACAAATTACTTTATTATACCTTTTGTTGCCATCCATATCAAAAATCTATATTTTCCCATATCTACCATTTCTCTCCTGAGTATTTTATGGTATCTTTTGCTAAATATAAGTGATTTTATAGATGTAGATGTAGGTATAGATAGAGGAATAGAAATATGGCACACTTATTTTGTTAAGAATATTTTTATTCCAGCTAAGCTTTTGGTTTGACTTATTATAAAGTATACTAATGATCTCTTGTGAATGAATCAGGAGACTAAATCCCATCCTAGAGCTCATCAGTATTAAATGAGTAACTAAGGGGAAATGGTAAAATTGCTTTTGAGAAATCAATTATTGGAATTTTATCCTAGTTTTAAAAAATATGAAAAGTTTGCTTAAACCCTAAAGAAAGTAAAATTAATAATTATCTATGAAGATGTAAACAATTATGTTTTAGATTCTCACCTTCAATGCTATTAAAAGAAACTGACTGATGAAAAAATTCCCAATATTGACCAAATAAGTGAATATAACCACCTCCAAAATTATACATATTCAGTAGGTTTATAGCCTGATAAATAATTCCCCAAATTTGGTAACAAAATATAATGAATACACTGTCTTGAAATAACACTTTACTAATGATAAATTACTTAGATGAATTTTTTTACTATATGCTTTTACTGTAACGGTTGGTGGGAAACGTAAAACAAATCCCCAAGGAAACTGTAAAAATATGATATTTACACTTTCTTTTTCCATAGAAGAAGTCCTGAGTGAAAAGGACTTGAATATTCTTGAAACACATTTTAGTTGACAAGATTAGAAAACAGTGAGATTGAATTTTAAATGAAATATATTAAAACGCTTATCAATATAAATTAAGGCGCTCTAATTAGGAAAATCCACAATTAAAGCTACAGCTTAATTCTGATTATGATAGTAATCATATGAAATTAGTAGGAATTTCTCTCATCCATATGATTTAGACTCTGCTAATATCAGGACTTGTCATAGGTAACATTTCTTCATATTACAACCAGCTATAATCAGTTCTAATTCCTGCCTCTGCAGGTATTTTTTTATATCTTTATTGGAGTATAATTGCTTTACAATGTTGTGTTAGTTTCTGCTGTACAACAAAGTAAATCAGCTATATGTATACATATATCCCCATATTCCCTCTCTCTTGAGTCTCCCTCCCACCCTCCCTATCCCACCCCTCTAGGTCGTCACAAAGCATCGAGCTGATCTCCCTGTGCTGTGCAGCAGCTTCCCATTAGCCATCCATTTTATATATGGTAGTGTATATATGTCAATGCTACTCTCTCACTTTGTCCCAGATTCCCCTTCCCCCACTGCATCTTCAGGTCCGTTCTCTATATCTGTGTCTTTATTCCTGCCCTGCCACTAGGTTCATCAGTACGGTTTTCTTAGAATCCATAAATGTGTGCTACCATCCAGTATTTGTTTTTTTCTTTCTGACTTGCTTCACTCTGTATGACAGACTCTAGGTCCAACCACCTCATTACAAATAACTCAATTTTGTTCCTTTTTATGGCTGAGTAATATTCCTTTGTATATATGTGCCACATCTTCTTTATCCATTCATCTGTCGATGGACATTTAAGTTGCTTCCATGTCCTGGCTATTGTAAGTAGTGCTTCAATGAATATTGTGATGCATGTAACTTTTTGAATTTTGGTTTTCTCAGGGTATATGCCCAGTAGTGGGATTGCTGGGTCATATGGTAGTTCTACTTTTAGTTTTTTAAGGAACCTCCATACTGTTCTCCATACTGGCTGTATCAATTTACATTCCCACCAACAGTGCAGGGGGGTTCCCTTTTCTCCACACCCTCTCTAGCATTTACTGTTTATAGATTTTTTGATGATGGTCATTCTGACTGGTGTGACGTGATACCTCATTGTGGTTCTGATTTGCATTTCTCTAATGATTAGTGATGTCGAGCATCTTATCATGTGTTTGTTGGCAATCTGTATGTGTACTTTGGAGAAATGTCTATTTAGGTCTTCTGCCCATTTCTGGATTGGGTTGTTTGCTTTTCTGATATTGAGCTGCATGAGCTGCTTGTGTATTTTGGAGATTAATCCTTTGTCATTTGCAAATACTTTCTCCCATTCTGAGGGTTGTCTTTTTGTTTTGTTTATGGTTTCCTTTGGTGTGCAAAAGCTTTTAAGTTTCACTAGGTCCCATTTGTTTATTTTTAATTTTATTTCCATTACTCTAGGAGGTGGGTCAAAAAGGATCTTGCTATGATTTATGTCATAGAGTGTTCTGCCTATGTTTTCCTCTAAGAGTTTTATAGTGTCTGGCCTTAATATTTAGGTCTTTGATCCATTTTTGAGTTTATTTTTGTGTATGGTGTTAAGAAGTGTCCTAATTTCATTCTTTTACATGTAGCTGTCCAATTTTCCCAGCACCACTTATTTGCTCTGCATCTTAAAAACTTATTCTATCACAATTATTCTCTATGCCTACACCAAAAAATTAATAAATAAGAATAATGAAGAGGAATTACATTTTCAGGTCTCACAATACTCTATAGTGCTATTGTAAATCAATTATTGTGTTTTTAGCACATAAGATAAATAGGTCAAAGTAGCAATAGAAACCCATCTTTATGCTCATATATATATATATATATATTTGTGTGTGTATATATATGCATGTATATATATAAAAGTTATATTTCATATGTGGGGAGAAGGTTCAACAACTTTCTTGTCCATTTTCTGGTTATTAACTATACTTCCTTGAACATACTTTTATTTTTTCAGCTATGATTAAATATGATTTTAATTAGGACTTTTACTGAAAGGTTACAAATGTCAAATGAAAATGGGAAGTTAGGAAGGAAAACAGAATAAAGGAAGGAAGGAAGAGAAGGAAGGATGGAGATGACATTGGCTCTTTCAATGCTAAATCCCTGGGAGTATTGTTTTAAGGTACATCTTTATCAAAAGACATTTTTGGCATCTACTGCCTAGATTTGAATGATGCCTGGTACCTAGTAGGTTTATTTGTTCCCTAGTATATTTTTTCCTGTGTACATAGTGCCCTTAATTATAATAAGCTGCATCACTTTTGAATGTATTGTCACAAATTCTCCAAACAATGATTTGAGGGAATCTTTTGACACATGAAGCAACAAAGCCAATGGATGCTCTCAAAAGTTCACAAAGGTAGGAGTTAGTGGAGCTCAGAACTGAATGCATGATTTCCTCATGCAAAACTTGTTATTAAAATTAATTAGCTATATTGATTATTCTATTAGGAGAATGGAACAAAAATTCAGGTGTCTGTATGAAGTGGATGGTTGGCACTACAATAAGACATGTGACTATAATAAACAGAGCCATATAAAGCTCCAAAACAAATTAAGCCCTTCCTAATTTACCAGCTGATGACATTAGTACAAGGATTTACCTTTAAATGAAATGTTTCTAGGAAAGAAAGCACTCTCACTATTATTACACTATCAATCCTGAGAGTAAAAGAACAACTTAAGGGTGATATATGGAGACAAGAAAGATGGTTTGAGACAGCTGGACAAATTATGCATGCTTAAGGCAAGAATAAAAGAAAAAGACAAAGGGTCCTGGATTTAAATTTCAAATCGTCCATATTCAAATTCCGATCACTTACATATTTTATAATTTAGAAAGAGTAGATATATTTTATGAGTATCCTAAGTTTACAAATTAAGAGTAGATATGTTTTATGAGTATCCTAAGTAATATAAATTGAGGGAAAAAAGTGACCTCAAGGAGTCTTCAGTTGATTAAAAGGTTTTGTAGCTCAGTCCCAGCTATGAAGTAGTTCACCAAAAGTTAGTTTTAATCCCTCATCCAACTATCCATTTATCCCAATTTCTCCGTAGAGTCATAGTACTCCCTTACTTATCAAGCCCCCTTTGGAAGCTGCACCCAATGGGTGGCAATCACCAAATGTTATTAAGCTACTAATTTAAAATATCAAAGTTGTGGGCTAATGGCTGTGAAACATAGAGCCATATTTTAACATTGTAACTTTGATATTTCCCGAGCAATATACTTGGTTTTGGTGAGACACTCTACTTATAAATGAAGTTTATATGTAAATCCTCCTCTTCTTTTTTGTTGACAGCCATAGACATTCTGATTTATAAAATATTTTAATTTATAAAATATCTTAATTATTTTTGTAGATATTATTTTCATTTTTTCAGCAATGAAAACAGATGATATATCTCTATTGCTTCTTTATTATCAACATTTCATAGGGAAAAATCTAAAGAAGACTGCACTGATTTATGAATGATGGATAATAACACTTATATTTCTAATGTGTACGAAAAACACAAGAGGAAGTTTGATAATTTCCTTAAGATGTTTTTCTGGTTTGGAATATACAAAATGATTTAAAGAATAAAAATGAAAATAATTTTGTTCTCATTAGGCAATGGCCTAATATAACAGTACCAAAAGCAGAAAATGAGTATTAAATTAAATTCAGGTCTAAGAATATTTAATTCTGTCTGAAAGCAAGACTGCAGAAACTATAAGAAAAATGTCTGTCTCCAACAAACACAATGTTTAGAGCTTTAAAAGTTATACCAATTTACATTTCATTTGCTGTATTTTATTAGAATGTTGGCGAGTTATGTGCAACGGTGAACTAAGATGCTGTAATAATGATCTCAACTTAGATAAATAATCATAAGAAAGCAAATAATTCTTATAAAAATACATACCTACACTTATTAAAATTTTACAGAAAAAGGGGTAAAATAATTAAGGCAGTTAAAACTAATGGTTAGAACATCAAATCAAATGAATTGTTAATTTAAATAGAATATCCCTCATTGCACAATACATTTTGCCAATTTGAAGTTGAGGAAGATATAAAAAAGTATTTGAAAGTATTCCCTGTGCTTGCTGAAAAAGATGAGGCATAAAATTATATAAGAACATCAAAAGTGAGATGAGAAGAAACTTGGGGATGTCACTGCCATGCTCATAAAACAGAGCAAAAAGTTACTGAAGTGTTTAAGGATATAGGAATAAAATGAGATCTGACAGGGAAGGGAAAAGAACTGTGTTGAAAGATGTTCCCAGCTGGAAAAAATCATTTCCAGGTGATTTTTGTTTCCATCAAATCAAGTCAGGCCATGAAACTGGAGATAGTATCCCATACTTTTTTAAAAATAGTTTCCACCAGTTAAGATGTTTGGTTTAGGATTTTGACAAGCATCTAAGGGCTATTTGTTGCCTGGTGATGGAAAGTGAGAAATAAATTTGAGTCATTCCTTATGGAAGTAAATGGAATAAATCTACCACACTGAATATTGTTTTTAAAATATATTGTTAATAGTATAACATGTGCATCTTTGAATATGTAGTATAAATCATGCTATACTTAATCCCTTAATTTTTTTTAAAATTATAACTCTTTGGAATGTTCTCACTATATTTTTAAGTATATATAACTCCTATTGTATACAGTACGGTTTTGTTTCATTTTCAGTTTGAATCACTAAATATTACTGAACACTAAGCTATAAAATGTGTCTCTGGTTATATTGATCTTTTTGCTATAACCCATTCATTGAACAATATTGAGCACCTACTTGCTATCAAAACACTTAGTCTTGAGATGTTTCACTGAAAAAAAAATGACACATGATTGCTTGTCTTCAAAATTTACCATCTAACAAGGAAGACAGATAACGAGAGCTAAGAGTTGTCTACATTTATTACCACACATATCTATTTTCCTGAGTTCAGAGGTCAGTCCCCATCAGTACTTACCCCTCACCTTGAAACACTGAGATAGGACTGATTATGTCCAATTTCCAGCTTCAAGCTCATTTGAAAATTATTACATAGATTTCTTTATAGCACTTGCAATTCTATAACATAATACTCATTTACACATTTTTCTTTATAATTGACCTCACATTACTTAGAGAAGATCTCATACTTTAACCACTTGTGTATTTCTAGCATAGTGTAGTACCTGAAACATAATGGTTACCAAAATGTATCTGTTGTTTAGGTCTGAGTAGAGTTGGTATAGAAGAGCACTAAAGTTGTTTTGTATAATGATAATAAGTTTATGTATACCGTAGTTTAAAATAATTGTTCTTCCTAAGAAACAATGTATTTGAAGTTTGATAGACAGATTTTTAGATGTGAAGAACAAGATATCAGAGAAATTCAGTGCCTGGTCTAAAGTAATAAGCCAAGTTTAGAAAAAGAAAGCCTCGACTCCAAATTATGTGTTTTGCATATTTCACCTGTTAAGAACAAATATCCAGATTTGGGAACAGGTCAATGGGATTGTGGATTGTTCTTTCAGTTTTGTGCTGGGTTTTATCTAACAGGTCCATATGAGGATTATCTCATATGTACCTTGGTCTGATTTTCTATTCATTGATATTTACTTGTAGCAAAGCAACTGATTACAGGCCTAAGAGTAATGTAATGTAAATGTCTCTTTTCTAGTAGAAAAGATAACAGTATTAACTGTAAATTTCTTTATTAAAAACTCCTTATTCCTGCATGCCATTTTAATGTACTTATATGTATCTCAGTTCTTCCAGTGATATTTGAATCAGCTATACCATCTCATTAGTTTCCTAATTAACAATTTAGTTAATAAATGGTTGACAGGTTTATTTTTTATTCTTTTCAAGCTTCTAACTTTTTGAAGTTTATATTTTAATATAACAGAGTTGATTTTGTCTGTTCAGAGACTCCCTCCTTCCTGCTTTGAGTAACTGTTCCTTCCCCCCATCTATTCATGTGAATGGGGTGGGGCTGCCTTCCTAGTATATTTCTTTCCCAGCCATAAGTTTGAGAATGTGCTCCAGGACATTCAGTTATCACATTCTATTGTGCATTTGTTAAATTAAGACAGATCTTTATTCTTCCCCAGATATATGTTTCTTTCATTTTAGGAGCTTAAGGAAAAGGCAGATTTGGATAATACAGCCAGCTGAATGAGAATCAGGAATTATCAACCACATTTTTCTCAGCACACTGAGAAGCGGAAGAGAGAAAGGAAAACAGGAAGAATGGATTTTGATAATTTCTCTAAGTACCTGCATCAAGTGTTGCTTAAAACCACATTATTTCTAGTCTTCCCAAGTCAGGGGGAAAAAAACACGCTTTTGTTAATGGGAGTTTGATTTCTTTGTTTCCTATAATCAAAGAATCCTAACTGAGGGTTAAGCAATGGAAATATTGAAATACGGTTTTAGAAAACAAAACAGTAAATATGGACATATTTTACATGAAATAACAAAGCCTAAAATTACAGTAAATTTTAACTTACTATCTAATATTATAATATTTTTAAGATATATTCAAAATGCATGTGTTTTATACACTGATATTTTTACTGGAATCTCTTCCATTAAAAAGGAAATCACAGGTGATGAGATTGAAATAATATTAACAATTCAGACATAGAATTAGAAAATTTTACTGAGAATTACAAAACAGAATTATAATAGAAATCAAAATAAAAGGTGCTGTAATAGTTGGTAGCTCAGTAATTTTTATGTTTGTTAAAGATCTTAACATAACATTGGAAGTTAAATGGATAAACTGACATTTTGAATGAAAATATATCTAATCATGAAGTGCATCCTTTTTAACAGCCTAATAGTTCGGTATGTAGGACACTTTTGAAGCTATAGTAGTACAGATTTATTTTATAAGTATTTTTTAGTAGAGTGTCAAACAAAAAATAAAAATGTAACTTTAAAATTATCATGAAGACATATTTTGTGCTTTTAAGGGACCATATTCCTTTAATTACAAAACATTGAAGAGACAACTGATGCTAGTACAAATTTATATTACATTTTTATATCTGAAAAAAAGGAATGGCAAATTTTTCATACTTGCTGGAACTGTCTTCTTTGCCTTTAATATGTGCCTAAATTTTATCACATGTAATCTCACATAGATCTTCCTACTGACAAGTGGAGCAGGAAGTGGAGGGTGAAGGAAAAGTTTCAACCACTGAAATCTTTACCTATTGTAAAGATTGTTGTTGTTGTTATCTGTTGTCTGTTGTTCTTTTTATCATTATCATAAAACATTTGCAAACTGTTAATTCAAGTGCACTACTCTAGGAATTTGACTTAAATACCTATTAAAACATTTAAAATGTATTATTGTGATTACTTTGTATGTATAGCTTTCACTACATACTTCCTGATTTCTGGAAAGCAGAGACAAGATATTATTCATCATTTTTATCCACAGGACCAAGCCCTGTATTATAAAAAGTTAAATCTATTATGTATCTATATTAATGAATCAATATGATAGTTCATAAATTCACTTTTCTATGAGAGAGTGGGTTCTAAATAAATATCACCAACTTACATTTGACCCCAAAGAATAATCCCCATTATGCTTAACTCTTCCTCAGGCATACCGTTCTGTTGACAGACTGTTTATATGGTACTGAATAATTTAAAGAGAGAGATAATTTTACTATCTCTTAGGAGTTTATATGTTTTTAACCCATTGCCACTCTGATATAGTTCTGAGAATTTTTTCAACTTGCATCTGGTAGCTGTACAGGGTGATGAGAGGGTAGGTAGACTCATCATTTGGCCTTGCAGACACTAAAAGTTCAAGCTTATTAAACTTGTTTAATGAAGGCATTAAATTGTCTTATGTTTCTGGTGATGTGTAATACTCTTCTATCATCCACAAAAAATATGTCTACTAAGAATTTTATCTCTTTTTAATAGTTTTATCTCTTACCTACTTTTTCATTTCTGAGAGGTTAAATTTTAACTTTCAGTTGGATATTAGTATTATCATTTACTTAAAAATATTCATTATAGAAGAAAATAATTATCAAATGGGAAAAATATATGGCTATTCACTGTAAAAATGAAAATATCTGTTACATCGTTGGGTTTTTCCATATTACTTGTATCTATTTTATGTTGACACTTATATTTTCAGAAATGCGTTACATTATATACCTCTTCTATATAATTCACGTACTTTCTACTTGTTATTGTTCATAACATACAGCAACCAATTATATACATTAGCTCCTTACTGGATTTGTAAGTATTCTTCTTTGTTGTTTTCAACACGTCAACAATGATGATATTTAATAAGACTAACACATGTGTAGTTCTTCTCCTATGCAATGAGGAAAGCTACTCATATAAATGTATGTTTTCCTCCAAAAATAACACCAGATATTAGTAGCTACACTCGTGTTTTATCATTTCAAACTGGCCACACCTTTATATTTCAGCAAAAAAAAAAAAATCAGTATGGGAATCAAATGTTTTACAAGAGATTGCATTAAAAAAATAAGCTGTTACTCCTTCTGAGCACGGGGACATTGGGTAATTTAAAGACAGTGATCAGAAATTGCTTTAACACGGTGCCTCCAGCACACAGGGCTTTTTATAGGTCCCAGGGGACTCAGGTCCATGACGGATTTCACATATCCACCTGCTCTTTATTGCAAATAAAACAACAATTTAACATTGAGTAGATCTGGCATTATATATAGGCAAGCCAGGTATCTTTCAAGTGAAAGCAATTTACTTAGATTTGTCCAAGGCTTTATTAAAAGCTGTCACTCCAAAAAAAAAAAAAAAAAAGCATTTCAACCATTTTAGAAGCCTTAGAGCATCATATGGCTGTAGAATAAGCAAGTAGAGTCAGTCCTGTTTTGCCACTAGGTGTCACTTAGCCTCTTGGAACTATTTCCTTCCTCTAAAGTAAACACTTAAGATTTGATCTCTGTGATTCCCTTCAGCACTAACATTTATGATTATGTGTAGAGATAAGAAACAGAAAATATGTCTAAATGTTCATTTCACTGGATGGATAATGACCTTTTCCAGTAATCTTACTCTTCTCAGTGAACCTGCTCCCCGCAAACTGCTCTGGTTGTTCTTTTTGCCTGTAATGTTCACTCCTCAGATTATTAACCTGGCTATATTTCTCAAGTCTTTGCTTATCTGTTACCATCTAAATGAGGTCTATTCCTGACTATTTTACATAAAATTGTAAACTTCCCTCAATCTTTCTACACCAATAAGCTCTATTCCCTTTTATCCTTACTCTACCTTTTCTTTATTCCTGGCAATTTTCTCCTTTTAACTTAGTATTGTATATTATTTACTTATTTATTGTGCTTATGATGAAGTATCCATATTCTTCCTGCTGGACTATAATGTCTCCAAGGGCAAGAGTCTTTGTTTAAATCACTGGTGGATGTACAACACCTAGAACAGTGCCTGCACTTAGTTATCATTAAATAAATATTTATGCAATGAATGAATTGCTTAGAGGTCCATGCTGACATATGTATCATTTTTAAATGATCTAAAAACAAAGTATGCATCTTCAAAATAATAAATCCATACTCTCTCAAACTAAAAGAGATTGAGAAAACTGTAGAAAACATATAAGCTGATATGAATAAGTAGAAAGGGAGAAATTTACCAAATGCATACTTTCAATCTAAATTTTAAATACAGAATCTTCTTTTTTACCCGAAGAATGCCCAGAGTAAAAATTAGGGCAGGAAATGAAACAGCAAAAAATACAGGGGTGGAGAAAAAGCTATCTCTTTGGTTGGTGTGAGGGGAAGCAAATCCCACTCATTCATCACCTCCACCCCACCCCAACCCCACGATTAATGGAGCCCTTGCCATTTTGGAAACAAAACAAAACAAAACCCTAGGATGCTAAGAAACTGTTTCAAAAAGATCATCTTAAGGAAAGAATGACTAACGAAGGCTAGAGCCAAAGTTGACTAAGGATAATGATGGGACAGTCACCCCCAAATCAGAGTTTGATGGGTCTTACATGCTTGTTTCAGTGGATTATGACAAAGCACAGGAAATTAGGGAAGTGATTAAACCAAATATAACAATCCAAGTGTTTGTATATTCTAGAAGCATAGAAAGCATTTTAAAAGGTTTGCTAAATTAATGAGGTATTCAAATAATTTAGGTAACATAGTTTACATAGAGATCACATATTGTATATTTCTAACTTGCTAAGATAAGACGCACAGAAGAGAACCACTCTTTTCTTCATTTATACTTCCACTAACCACATCCATTGCATGGCTCTCTATCAGAACAGAATAACAAAATATAAGCAACAGACCTGAAACTTTATTTCAGTTCTTTAGTCTTATTGTTATCAAATAAGCTTGTGAACTCTCCAAATCACTTTCAACTGAACTGACATACAGACAAGGCCTGTATACTTGCAGTGACCATTTTTATTCTCTGACATTTCTATTACTGGTTGCTTAGTATAAACATAAACAAATGAGCTGTGACTCTGCTAAACTACTCAGTTTAGCTATCTTAGTGGTCTATCTAGTCCACCAAATGATAAAGTTTCAACACATTTGTATAAATTGAGTGCAGTGACCAATATGAACCTAAATTACCTGTTGTGGTATCCAACCGAAACAGCTCTGATGGTTCAAAGTCAGGTTATGCAAATTGTGTCATGATTATATATTTTCACAGAAATATTGAAACATTATTTTTATTGATAATTCTTTTAATACAATGTAGTACCAACAGTGTCCATATTCATTCAACTTATAAAATTCACAGTGTGAAGAATCATTAGACCTTACGTTAAAACAAAAAAATGTTAATGATTAACAGTCACAAAGAATCTTCTCTAATCTATGTTCAAGTAAAGTAACTGCAAAATGGAATACTGATGAGCGGAATTCCCTTGTTCAAGAAGTCTATTGACTTCACTTTCACACTCCCTCAACGGCTTATGTAAAACTCAAAACTGTTTCTTGAGTAGCTCAAGGGCATACTATTAACATATACAGCATTTCAATTAAAGTTGAATTTTTATAATATATATACTTATTCTAATTGATGCATCCCTATTTATTAATGTAAGTTGACAGTATAACAATTTTGCATATACATTGTTAATAGTAAAATTATTTTATATACATTTTGCTTAAATTCAGAAAATATAGTGGCCAAAAACTGGTGGGGGGGTTGCCCACAATGTCTACCAGAGGAAGATTTAGCAAAAGTGTATTAAAGAGAAGAGATTGTTACAGATTTCTATCAGTATTCCTCCTTTGCACCCTCATATCCTTTATACTAGTGTTGGTCCCAGTTTGTCCTAGTTTGTCCAGTATCCTCATATCCTTTGTCCTAGGGTTGGCACAGACTTTTTATACCTGTGCTCTAAATCCCACATGGTTATTTCTGTTTTAAATAGATAATTATCTTTCAAGGAGATTAAAAATATGAAAATGTCTTTTACATTTACTCACATATTTTCCAACTCTGGAGCTGTATTTCTTTGCATAGATCCATGATTTTATTTAATATTATTTTTGTTTGAGCTAAATAACTTCTTTTGACATTTCTTATAGTTCAGATCTAATGGTCATAGTAGATCCTGTCAACTTTTTTTATTTGATATTTCATTATTTTGAAAGATATTTTATTTTAATATAAAAATCTAGGTTCCCTTTTTTATCCTTCATCTCTATGTGCCTCACTTTTCAAAAACTATTTATTATAATATCTAATAATTATAGATTCAAAGGAAGTAACTCATAAGTAGACAGCAAGGCCACATACACTCTTCACTCGGGTTCCTCTAAAGTTAATACCTTGTGTATGTATAGTACAACATCAAAGACACAATTGGTACAATCCACTTTGTATAATCAGATTTCACCAGTTACATATTCACTCGTTTGTGTGTGTTTCTCTGTGTGGGTGTGTGTATAAATCTATGCAATTTTATTATGTGTGTAGCTTCATGTAACTACCACCCCAATTGAGTTACAAAACTACTATCATCAAAAGCTCCCTTTTAAAATCCCTTTCTTCCTATTTCTTTCCTTTTCCCTTTCCTATTTCTTTAAAGGCATCCTCAACTACCCCCATCTTTAACCACTAGCAACCACCCATATGTTTTCTTTCTCTGTAATAATATCTTATGAATATTATATAAATGGAATCATACAGTAAGTATTCACTTGAAGTTATCTTTATTCATACACCTTAATTCTCTTAAGGTTTATTTAACTTGTCCCATCTATTAATGGTTGGTTCCTTTTGATGGCTGAGTACTATTTCATGTTATGGTTGTACCATGTTTGTTTAATGACAGAATTCTAGAAAAGTTTTTACTTTTTCTTTAATCTTTAAGCACTGCAAATATATCATTCTGTTGTCTTCTGAATACAGCAGCATTGATTATTTGGTTTTCCTTACCTCTGATTTTCTATACATAATGTGTCTTTCTGGAAATAATTTATGACATGAATTGGGATGTGTATGTTTGTTCATTTTTTTAAAAATGTATTTCCAGCTTGACAGTCACAGACTAAATTAGAATTCTGGGTTTATAGTTTTCATCCAATTTGGAAAATTTTTGGCTATTGTTTATGCAAATGTGTTTTCTTCCTCCCTCCTCAACCTTCCTTTGTCGATTCCAATTATACATGCACTAGAACATTTAATACTGTCCTACAAGTCACTGATGCTTTTAATTATGTTTTAAGCATAATTATAGGGCAGATAATCAGTCTTTTTTTCTCTGTGATTTAGATAATTTCCATTGATATATCTTCAAGTTCACTACTATTTAAATCTACTGTGTCCACTCTGAATAATACCATCCAGAAAAGGTTTATTTCAGATATTTGGGTTTTTATTAATATCTTTATTTTTCTCCTTATTATATTATTTTCTTTAAATCACTGAGCACATTCATAATCTTTATGAATTTATACTTTATGAATTTATGATTAGGAATCATGCTCTTATTGGCTATTTTTCTCATTTTATGTGTAATATTTTCTTGCTTATTTGTCTGATTAGTAAATTTCACAATGAGAAAATATTTCTAATGTTACATTTTTAAAAGCTGAATTTAAAAAAATTAAAGATTTTAATTTTGTTCTGGCAGGCAGTTATCTATAGATCAGCTGAACATTTTGAAGCTTATTTATACACTTTTTTTCAGGGAACTTCTGGAATAAAGCCTATAGTCTACTACTAAGCAGTGAACCTTTCTGATGTCTAGTGAATGCTCTATATATTCATAAGGTTGTTCTACTCTGGCTGATGTGAACTTGAATGATTTATAAACCTTTATGTGTTCTAGGAATTGTGTGGTTCATGGCTTTCCTGAAATTATTCTTTCCTGGCATTTGCTCTTTGCTTGAATTCATGAAATTTCACCCTGTGGATATAAGCTCAAGAGGATGCTTTACTGATTTCTGAAGCTCTGTCTCGGCATCTCTCTCCTTCCCAGCACTTGCCCTGAAAATTCGTGTTCAGTCTGCTTCCTTGAACTCTGTTCTTTGTCTTTTCAACTCAAAAAAACTGCTGGACTCTCTTTTCCCTTCTCAGCTTTGCTGCCTGGAGATTGTCTCCAGGTAGAAACCCAGGGCTTTCCTAGGTTTTCCTTCTCTTAGTGATAGAGCACAGTTCTTTGCTGACTGTCGTCCAGTGTTTGAAAACTGTCATCTAACAGTTGTTTGGTTTTCTACATTTTTACAATAGGAGGATAGATATTATTTTATTCATACTTTAAAAATCAGATTTGGTTTCATTTGAGGGTATTTCTTTACTGTAATGGTTTCAAACAAAAAGGTAGCTAAAATCAACTAGGTTATTATAATAACTAGTAATAGACTAATAATTAGTAGTAGTGACATAATAATAGCCAGTAATAGTAATAATTGCTACCAATAAAATCATCATTTACTCTACACTAAGCCCTTGGTGAATTATACGTAATCTTCACAGTGATATTATGATTATTATATTATAGTCTTTAAAAAGATGAAGATTCTGAGGCTCAGATTATTGAGAAGAATTTGACATCACATATCTAAAAATTAGCAGCACTGCAATTCATTTATTCAAAAATTATTCTTGAGTGCCTACTAGGCTAGGCTTGGGGAATAAAGCAATAAAACAGAACAAAAGCTCATGTGGTGTACATCCTGGTGGCCATATAAAGAAAATATCAGTATTAATAAATACAATGTATAATATAGATGTTGATAAGCTCTAAAAAATAAAGCAGGGAAATGGCACAGGTAGTATTTGAGAGTAATCTCAATTTAGATAGTGTAGCTAGGAGATGCTCTGTGAAACAGTGTCATTTGAGTTAAGATCTGAAGTAGGTGAGGGGCCTGAGGGAGACTCAGGAAAAAGTAGTAAGTGATGAGATCAAAGAGTTAGGGGTAGAGTGTGGAAAGCACAGTTTGTAGAACCTCATAAACCATTCCAAGAATTTTGGCATTTATTGTGAGTGAGAAGTATTCCCCACTGTAGTATTTTCTTTAGAGGAGAAAAAAGATCTGACTTTGTTTTAAAAAATCATTCTGGGGTTTCCCTGGTGGTGCAGTGGTTGGGAGTCCGCCTGCCAATGCAGGGGACACGGGTTCGTGCCCCGGTCCGGGAGGATCCCACATGCCGCGGAGCAGCTGGGCCCGTGAGCCATGGCCGCTGAGCCTGCGTGTCCGGAGCTTGCGCTCCTCAATGGGAGAGGACACAACAGTGAGAGGCCCGCATACCGCAAAAAAAAAAAAAAAAAAAAAAAAATCATTCTGGATGCAGTGTTGAAAATGAACTTAGGGGGCAGGCACTAAAGCAGGAAGAGCTATAAGAGGCTGTTGTAAGAATCCAGGTTTGAGATGACTGTGCTTTGTATCATAGCAGTAAATGGGCAGGTGGTGAAAAGTACTCAAATTACATATCTATTTTCAAACCTGATATTTAAAGCCAGGCCTACCTTACTCCAAGATCTATGTGGGTTTTAATTTTCTCCTTTATTTTATAATCTCCATTTCACTATTTAACATAGTACTCTTAGTATACAAGTATTTAGTATTTAACAAATTATACATAAATTGAGTTAATTGATAATGGTGAATTTCAAAACTCTCTGGATTAAATATAAACAACAAGCTTTGTCATTCTCTCTCTCTCACACACACACATGTGTGTGTATATATAATTGTCAATAATTAAATTCAAAGGGCAGGATCAAGATGGTGGAGTAGAATGATCCTAAGCCCAACCCCTCCTATAGACACAACAAAACTAAAACCGCATATAGACCAACTATCTCAGAACAACCTAAAAAACTAGCAGAACATCTCTTTTACACTTAAGGATATAAAGAAACAACACACTGAGATGAGTAGGAGTGGCAGAGATGCAATATAGTCAGGACCCACACTTCCAACTGGCAACCCACAAGCAAAAAGGGGCATCACAAACTCAGAAATCCTTTATAGGAGAAAGGTGTTCAAATCCCCCATTGGGCACCCTGTCCCTGTGGACCAGTGTTGAGAGGACAAGCCCCCTTCACTGGTTTGCTAATATTTTTTGAGGACTTTTTTTTTGTCTGTGTTCATCAGGGATATTGGCCTGTAATTTTCTTTTTTTTAAATAGTATCTTTGTTTGGTTTTGTTGTCAGGGCAATGCTAGCCTTGTAGAATGAGTTTGGAAGTCCTAGTCACAGCAATCAGGCAAGAAAAAGAATAATAGCCATACAAATTGGAAGAGAGGAGGCAAAACTGTCACTCTTTGCAGATGAGATACTATAAATTAAAAACCCTATACATTCCTTCCAAAGACTATTATAACAAATAAATGAATTCAGTAAAGTTACAAGAGACAATATACAGAAATCTTGTGCATATCCATACACTAACAGTGAATTATCAGAAAGAGAAATCAAGAAAAAAATCCCATTTACCACCACATCAAAAAGAATAAAATACCTAGCAATAAATTTAACCAAGGAGGTGAAAGACCTGTACTGTAAAAACTATAAGACATTGATGAAAGAAACTGAAGATGACACAAATAAATGGAAAGATCTACTGTGCTCATCGATCAGAAAATTTAATACAGTTGACCCTTGAACTATATGGGAGTTAGGGGCACCAACCACTCATGCAGTCAAAAATTCCTGTATAACTTTACAGTTGGCCCTCTGTACCTATGGTTCCATGTCCATAGATTCAACCAACTGTAGATTGTGTAGTACTGTAGTATTTACTATTGAAAAAATTCTGTGTAGAAGAAGACCCACATGGTTCAAACTCTTGTTGTTCAAGGGTCAACTGTATTGACAAAATGTCCATACTACCCAAAGCAATCTATGGATTCACTGCAATCTCTAGCAAAATACTCATGGCATTTTCCACAGAAATAGAACAAATAAACCCCAAATTTATATGGAGCCACAAAAAGCCTGAATATCTAAAGCACTCTTTAGAAAAAAGAACAAAGCTGGAGACATTATACTCCCTGACTTCAAACTATACTACAAAGTTATAGTAATCAAACCAGTATGGTACTGGCACAAAAACAGACACAAAGATCAATGAAACAGAACAGAGAGGGCAGAGATAAACCCAAACATATATGGTCAATTAATCTACAGCAAAGAAGGAAAATACAATGGGGAAAAGACAGTCTCTTCAATAAGTAGTGATGAGAAAACTGGACAGCTACATGTGAAAGAATGAAACTAGACCATTTTCACATACAATATACAAAAATAAACACAAAATGGATTAAAGACATAAATGTAAGACCTGAAACTATAAAATTCCTAGATAAAAACACAGTAAGTACACTCCTTGATGTTGGTCTTATCAGTACATTTTGGATATATCTCCTCAGGCAAGGGCAACAACAGAAAAAATTAACAAATGGAAATTAAAATTTTTGCACAGTGAAGAATACCATCAACAAACAAAAGGCAACCTACTGAATGATAAAAGAAATTTTCAAATTATATGTCCAATAAAGTGTTTATACCCCAAATATATAAAGAACACATATAACTCCATATCAACAAAAAATACAATTAAAAAATAGGCAGAGGACCTGAATAGGCATTTTTCAAAGAAGACATACAGGTGGTCAACAGGCACATGAAAACATGATTAACATTGCTAATCATCAAGTAATGCAAACAAAACTGTAATGAGATACCACCTCACACCTATCAGAATGGCTATTATCAAAAAGGCAAACTATAAGTTTTGGTGAGGATGTGGACAAAATGAAACCCTTGTGCACTATTCGTGGGAATGTAAATTGGTACAGTCACTATGGAAAACAGTTCGGAGGGTCCTCAAAAAATTAAAAATAGAACTACTATGTGATCCAGCTATTTCACTTCTGGATCTGAAGTAAACATAAACACTAATTCAAAAAGATACATGCACCCCAATGTTCATCACAACATTATTTACAATAGCCAAGATATAGAAGCAACCTAAGTGTCCATCAACAGATGAATGGATAAAGAGAACAAACTTGTGGTTGCCAGAGCAGAGGAGGGTGGAAGGATGGGCCAGATAGGTGAAGGGGATTAACAGGTACAAACTACAAGTTATAAAATAAATAAGTCACAGGAATGTAATGTACAGCACAGGGAATATAGTCAATAATACGGTAATAACATTTTATGGTGCATAATGTATATTGAATCACTATGTTGTACCTGAACCTAATATTTAAGTCAACTATCTTAAATAAACAACAACAAAAAATTCAAAGGTCATGATGCTTTGAAAATGTTAATACAAATAATGCTAGGCAAATGAGAAAACTAGTTGGAGACAACCAGTGGAAGTGGGTTAGGGAAGCAGAGCCTCACTGAGAGTACATAAATATTAAAATTTGAAGAATGAGTATGTGTTGAGAATCTAGAAACAAAGAATAATAAATATTTATGATATAATATCGTATAGTCTAAGAAGGAAGTAAAGCAGTTGCTGAAAATGAAGAAGATAACACTCTGTTTATGTTTAGTTTATCCTCTCCAACCCATATGCCATTATCTGTAACATAGTAAATAAAGACTTAATCGAGAGGATCACCAGGTGAAATGTGTTGTTTCTCTTTTCAATAGGAAAAAGAGAGGTTGTCTGGTAAAGTTTTTAAAACTAGTTAGTTGGTAGAAATAAAAGCCCTCATTCACCATGATTGCTGAGGCCCTGAAATTATATGTGTAGTGGAGGTATATGCAAATACCGAGGCTCAGAAATATTATGTGAGTAGTTTATTTCTCCTGTCTGATGTCTTCCTTTTGTGGTAACAAGATTTTGGTCCAAACAGCTTTTAATTATTAATTATAATTAATTATTAATTACTAATTATTTTTTTCTAATTATCTTCATCTGTGCATCAAAATCCTCTACTCAAACACTGCCAATATTTTATGGAGTAACTTGCTCTCTCACATAAGATGGGATAATAGATCATGCTGTTAGCAGGGTCAGAACTAAACTATATGAAAAGTATGATCTGTTTCCTTCAAGTCAGATCTTGCAAATATGATACATAATTTTATTAATAGCTAATATAAAATAATAAATATAATGCTACTCCTGAAAAACAACCTTTTGATAGTAAAGAGTACAGTGGTATGGTAATTCGGACCATTATATGGGACATTCCTTATATTATATAAAGACAAATTTACATTTGTAAAATTCATATTTCTTATTCCTAGACTGCATCTACTATTGTGATTCCAGCTAAATTATTGCTGCTTGATGATGTCACTCATTATATTAATTATCCTCCATATTTCCCAGTAAGTCTGTGTAAATAATTAACAGGAATCCTTATGTCAAATCACATTAGCGAAGTAATACATCAAACATCTCTTACAGCAAATCCACAAAACTCATGGATTAACTTTTTATGATCCCAACTCAAGAAATCTGATAGCATGTGTTGTAGATAACAGTTATATTATTATTGCTTATTTTGTGGCAAGCAATTTCAAAAGTAATTTATATGCATTAATTCACTTAATTCACCTGTGACAGTTAATTTAACATGTCAACTTGATTGGGCTAAGGGATGCCCAGGTAGCTGTAAAATCATTATTTCTGATTGTGCCTGTGAGGGTCTTTGAATCTGAGTAAAGAAGATAACCAAGTACATCCTCACCAATATGGTTGGGCAGCATCCAATCCAATGAGGGTCGAATAGAACAGAAAGGTGAGTGAATTTGCTTTCTTTTCTTGAGCTGGGACACACATCTCCTCCTGCACTTTGACATCAGTGCTCCTAGTTCTGATCCTTCAAACTCATACTGAATTACATCACTGGCTTTCCTGGTTCTCAGAGTGCAGGTGTCAGAGCATGGGACTTTTTGGTCTCTATAATCACCTGAGCCAATTCCTATAATAAATCTCTTCTTATATCTATATGTTTATCTATTTATCTATCCATCCATCCATCCACTCATCCATTCATCCATCCATCTATCCACTCTATTGGTTCTGTTTCTCTGGATAACCTTAATACACATCCCAACAAACCCATAATAAATATACTTTCATTATATTTATTTTGTTTTTAATAAAACTAGGAAAAAAAACACTTGAATAAATTGTCTCATGTCACCTAGATGTTAAGCAGTAAAGCTAAGAATGCAGCTTAGATTTTGACGGGTATAGGCACAGTCTTCTATAAATGAATCTTCTATATGATCTACATTTATAAAAGAGATTAATGCTTTATTTTATAAAAAATTATCTTCCACATTTTAATAACAAATTTCATATTCATCATATGCTTACTTGTAACAACTTTCTCAGGGCTACATCATAATACTACAATGTATAACTTTCAAATTCCTATTTTATGTGAGTATTTGGAAAACCTATTATAATAAATGGTACTGTACAGTGCTTTATATTTGGGCCTGAGATCAAGAATACCTGAATTTAAAGCAAAGCTCATAAATTTATTAATTGTATGGATTTAGCAAGTGTCATACCCATTGAAACCAGGAAAATAGAGATAATAATACCTAAACAAAACTTTTCTGATGAAATTAAATACGATAACATCTCAAATATGTAAGATTATTATGCTCAGAGTAAATGTACAATAAATTATAATCATTTTCTTTTATTTCTATAGAGAGCTGTATGTTTAAAAACATAAATTGTCATACATTAATGTAGAGATGGTTCTAAATTTAACCAAGGAAATCTGAGTACTGAATTGAGTGTTCTTATGGTTTATGATGTCTATACTTAACAAAAATGCACACATTTTTTGCCACACATATGAATGTATGTTTTATACTACATGCAAATGTGAAATGTAAGGATCCTATCAACCACTTTGTGAAAATAAAAATGATTGATGAGTTTTATTATTTCAATTTAGAAATTCAGCTGCAAAATATAAACTCCTGTGTTACCATGGTAGCACATTACATCACTCTAATTATACAATATATGCTTAGTTCCTGAAGAAAGGCAATTTAGCAGGATTTCCATATTGATATTCAGTATATTCAATAAGGGACTTAAAATTTATTTTGAACTTTTAATTTCTTGTGACTACTCCCTTACTTGAATGCCAGAAAGACCTTTGAAAGACTTTTGCTTTGATTTATAAATCCCATTAATTTTTACACGATTGGAAGAGTGAACATATATATATGAGCTGATAATCTTTCTTAGTATTACTGGTGACTAAAATGTGCTTTAGAACCCAAATTAAATTTTAGGTTTTTTTTTTAATTACCCAACAGGAATGCTTTTGTCAGTCACTTCATTTGCATCAACTGAAAGCAAAAATGAGATAGAATGGAGTTTCCACCTCAAAGTATTTATCTTTAGTATATTTTCTATTTATTAAAATTGTTAAGGATGGTAAGGAACACTATACACAACACAATATCCACAAATTTGATATCTTAGATAAAATAGACCAATTGTGTGAAGAACTCACGCTACCAAAAAGCATGCAAGGAAACATACATAATTTTAATAGGCCTATCTCTATTGAGGAAATTGATTCAATAACTAATAAGCCCTCTAAAAAAATAATCAGGCACAGATTGTTTTATAAATGGTTTAAAGAACATTTAAGAAAATAATTATACCAATTATTCATAACCTCTTCTAGAAAATAGAAGCAGAGAGAACACTTTCTAATTCATAATATGAGGTAATCAAGAATCCAAATATACCACAAATGTATGAAGAAATCTCACTGAACTGGGTAGGTAAAACAGGCACTGACCTAAGTTTGGAAATGAGTGGACTATCTAAAATTAAAGACTATATAAGCAAGGTACACTAGCTGATAAAGTTAAACCCCAGAGGATATTGGTTAACAATTCTGGTACTACTATAAATATATACTGGAACTGAACAATTAGGTAAATGGATGGCAGACAATTGAAGCCAGTTTTCTCACTGTTAGAGTGGGAAATTGCAGATAAGCAAGGAGAGGGGAACTGGAATGACTCATTTGGTAACGGATACATTAGAGTTTGAGACGTCATTATGAAATCAAGTTTAGCTTAATATAAACACAGACTGTAACATACACATATATTGATAGATATACATGCATATATATATATATATATGTTACTATAGAGCATATATTTCCTTGCTCTGTCAGTTGAGGAAAACTGAAAGCAATGACAATAGGCAAGAAACACACCTAGCACCTATGTCTTGGTTTCTAACACCACTCTCCAATTTTAAAAACCCATGCTCCTAAGAGAAATGACTGATATTATGAAATATACATGAGCTGGGAGAACTCATAATATCACAAAGTAAGGGAGTATGCAAAATAACACCCACAATGGTTGTAGTATGCCAAATGACACAGGAGACAACTGAAAAACCTCCCAAAGTTCAAAGCTCTTCAGTAATTTGAATGACAAAATAAAGTTACATTTAATTATAACCCAAAATGTAGAATAAATACACATGAATCCATACTGATATAAATAAATAACCTGGATAAAAATGAGGGTAAACCTACAATGTAGAACAATTCTAAATAATTTACATAGATACTCTGTCTTCAAGGAGGCAGAACATAATTCCCTACTCCTCACCTGTGGGCTAAGCCTAGTAACTTCCTTCTAAGGAGTACAGCATGACAGTGGTAAAGAAGAGTAACTTTACAACAAAAAAGCTTGACAAACACTATGTCAGCCAAGTGCTCAAGGTAATCACCAACTGTTGTAAGTCATGTTGATAGTATGTGCCTTTGGTATTATGTGATGAAAATGGCACTTTACCTCTATGTTCTTCATCCCAAATGCTATTACCTTTGATTCACGGTAAGAAAAAATATCAGAAAAATCTCAATAGAAGGTCACTCTATAAAATACCTGGCCAGTGCTCTTCAAAGCTGTCAAGGTCATCAAAAACAAGGAACATCTGGAAAACTTGCACAGCCAAGAGTACCTGAAAGAGAAATGATGAATGAACTTGAATGATGGAATGACAAATGATAGAAAATTATGAATAATGTGATATTCTGGATGGGATCTGGGAGTGAAAAAGATATTAGGTAAAATTTAAGGAAATCTGAATAAAATATGCTTAGCTAATAATAATGTATTTATATTCATCCATTATTTGTAAGAAATGTACCATACAAGTGTAATAATGTTAATAACAGCTAAAACTGTGTTTGGGTTAAATGAGAACTCTCTGTACTATTTTTACAACTTCTAAAAATGAAACTAAATCTCTTCTTAAAAGTAAATTTCATTTAAAATAAAACAAAATATGTTATATAATTATTTATACAGCAGCAAATGGATTTCCCATAATTCATTTAAACACTTTGCTGATATTAAGCATATAGGTTTATTCTAAGTTCTAAGTTTCACAATCCATGCATCCATTCAACAAATGTGTATTAAAATCTTTATGTGTCAGATGCTATAGTAATATTTGAGATTCAGCAACAACAACAAAAACAATAGAAATAAGCCTCTGTAAGAGCATGCTAATAACTAGAGAGGGAGAGAGGCAAAAGACAAATAAAAGACAAATAAAATACAATTGAAGAAGAGGCGATCAAATAAAAATAAAAGCAGATATATTGTTGGGGGGAGCTTTTAAAAGTCCCATCATCTCCAGCCTCTTCCTCTAGCTGCTCTATGGACAGGAGAATGAAGGAGTAAGAGAAGGAAGATCCCTTAGAATTTTATTGCATTGGCCTAGGAGAGAAATTTAGGTGCTGTCAGGTTAGATTAGGATGGTAGCAAGAGACATAGTAATGAAGGATTGGTATCTGAATGTATTACAAGGAGAAACCAGAAGAATTCTCATTATTTGGATGTGAGTATGCGGGAAGAAGACAAATCAAGATTATTCTTTTTTATTAATGAAGGTATTTGTTGCTATAAATATCTCTCTTAGAAATGCTTTTGCTGCCTTTCATACATTTTGGTATGTCATGTTTTCATTTTCATTTGTTTCAAGATATTTTTGAATTTCTCTTTTGATTTCTTCTTTGACTCATTGATTGTTTATAAGCATGTTGTTTAACCTTTATATTTTTTGTGAATTTTCTAGTTTTCTTCTTGTAACTGTTTTCTACTTTCATACAACTGTGTACAGAAATGATGCTTCATATGATTTCAAAATTCTTAAATTTAAGATTTGTTTTGTGGCAAAACATATGATCTATCCTGGAGAATATGCTGTATGCACTTAAGAAGAACATGTATTCTGCTGCTGTTGGATGGAATGTTATATAAATATCTGTTAAGTCCATCTGGTCTAATGTGTATATTGCTCCTGTTTAAAAATTTGCAGAGGTACTGAACTGAAATTTTTCCAAAGATATACAAATGGACAAGTACACAAAAAGGTACTCAACATCACTAATCATCAAGGAACTGCAAATCAAAACCACAATGAGATATTTCCTCATATCTTTTAGAATGGATATCATCAAAAAGGCAAGAAATAGCAATACTGATGAGAAAAAGGAACACTGTTTCATTGTTTGTGGAAATGTAAATTTGTTCAGCCACTCTGGAAAACAGTATGGAGGTTCCTCAAAAAATTAGAAATAGAACTACCATTTGATCCAGCATTCTACTTCTGGGTATAGATTAAAAAATATGAAAAGGGGGCTTCCCTGGTGGCGCAGTGGTTGAGAATCTGCCTGCCAATGCAGGGGACACGGGTTCGAGCCCTGGTCTGGGAGTATCCCACATGCCCCAGAGCGGCTGGGCCCGTGAGCCACAACTACTGAGCCTGCGCGTCTGGAGTCTGTGCTCTGCAATGGGAGAGGCCGCGGCGGTGAGAGGCCTGCGCACCGCGATGAAGAGTGGCCCCCGCTTGCCACAGCTAGAGAAGGCCTGCACACAGAAACGAAGACCCAGCACAGCAAAAATAAATAAATTAATAAACTCCTACCCCCAACATCTAAAAAAAATAATAATAATAATATGAAAAGGGAATATCAGAGAGATATCTGCTCTCCCATTTTTATTACTGCATTTTTCTCCCAATATCCAAGATATGGAAACAACCTAAGTGCTAGTCAATGGATAAGTAGATGAAGAAGATATGGTGTATATATATATATATATATATATATATATATATATATATATGCAATGGAATATTATTTAGCCATGTGAAAAAAGGACATCCTGTCATTTTCAACTATATGAATGGACTTTGAGGTCACTATGCTAAGGGAAACAAGTCAGAGAAAGGTAAACTCTGTATGATATCACTTATATACAAATTTTTAAAAGGTCAACTTCATAGAAACAGACTAAAATAGTAGTTACCAGAGGCAGGGGGTTGGGGAAAAAAGAGGAGATATTGGTCAATGAGTATAAAGTTTCAGCTAAAAGATGAATAAGGTCTGGAGATCTGATTCACAGCATAATAAATATACTCTAGCTGCTGAAAGAGTAGACCTTAAATATTCTCACCACAAAAAAAGGAAATGGTGACTATGTATTGTGATGCAGGTGTTAATAAATGCTGTAGTGGTAATCATTTTTCAATATATAAGTGTATCAAATCAACATGTTGTACACCTTAAATAATGAACAATGTTATATGTAAATTATCTTAATAAAGTTGGAGGAAAAAAGTCCATAAACTAAGAAGCTAAAGAGAAAAACCTTATATTTTGCATAAAGGTAATTAAAATGCACAACTTTTAAGTATTTTAAAACATTTGAGTAATTGTCCTAAATGCAGAAACAAAACAACCAGTGAGATTATTTAATCTGTTTCCCCAGAATTAGTGCATGCATTTGAATTAGGCAACTGCATAAAACAAAAAGCCTAATATAAAAGTGAATGAATACAATAAATGCTTAATTTTTATACAAAAGAAGTCCAGAAGTAGGTAGTACAAGGCTTCTGTAGCTCTTCCATGATTATCAGAGACTCAGTCTCTTTCTATCTCATTGTGCCAGCATCCTATGATTTGCTGATTTTAATACTCAAGTATAAGAAAGATGCTCTCACTCCATACTTGTGATCCAGTTTTCAGAAAGACACAAGGAAGAAAGGAAGGGCAAAGAGAAAGCACTTTCTAGGAAATTTTGCCGGTACATTGTCTTTAACAGCCTTATCTGAAATCTCATCACCACAATCACCTTCACATCATTTGCTAGAACTACACCACATGACCAAACCCAGATGCAATCTACTGTACAACATAGTACTTATAGTTAGCAATATACTATTGTGCACTTTAAAATAAGAGGATAGATCTCACATTAAGTGTTCTTACCACACATACACACAAACAGAAGGAAGTTTTGGGAGGAGATGGATGTGTTTAGTATCTTAATTGTGGTGAAATATCACCAGTGTATGCATATGTCCAAACTCAGCAAGATGAATACATTAAATGCATGCAATTTTTTGTACATCAATTATACAACATAAATGTTAAAATTTTAAATAAAAACGTTTCCTAACTGATGCATTGTTATCCATAAAAATTCAGAAAAAAGTTTTTACTGAGGAAGAAAAGTGTATCTTCAGTAGACATTTACCAGTATATATTCTATTCAGTTACAATGAAAATACAGTTGACCCTTGAACAAAGGGTTACTGGCACCAGCCCCCCAAGCAGTTGTAAATCCAACTTATAGTTGGCCCTCTGTATTTAAGGTTCCTCCACATAAATGATTCCTCCTTATCCGAGCTTCTGCATCATCAGATTCAATCAAGCAGGGATTTTGTAGTACTGAAGTATTTACTATTGAAAAACAAAAAAAAAATCTGTATGTAAGTGGACCTGCACAGTTCAAACCCATGTGGTTCAAGGGTCAACTGTATCTTTCCTTAAAAATATTTCCTAAAAAAATATTTCCTTAAAAATATTTTCCTTAAAATATTTTAAGGGCTTCCCTGATGGCGCAGTGGTTGAGAATCTGCCTGCCAATGCAGGGGACACGGGTTCAAGCCCTGGTCTGGGAAGATCCCACATGCCGCGGAGCAACTAGGCCCGTGAGCCACAACTACTGAGCCTGCGCGTCTGGAGCCTGTGCCCGGAAATAAGAGAGGCCGCGACAGTGAAAGGCCCGCGCTCCGCGATGAAGAGTGGCCCCCGCTTGACGCAACTAGAGAAAGCCCTTGCACAGAAACAAAGACCCAGCACAGTCTAAAATAAATTAATTAATTAAAAAAGCAGTTTCTTAAAAAAAAAAATTTAAGTGTCATATATCTGTTATAGTTTTATTTTAGTTCCTAATTAGTATAAAGTTTAATACTTAGTTGCATGTTTAATAGTCATTTGTGTTTCTGCATGTCTGTATTTACAAGAAAGTAAATTATGAGAAAGTCTTGAGAGACAAACCAATGGCTGAGAAAAACAAAACAACTGCCATTTAACTTAATGGTTAGAAAAGAGCCAGTTGTAAATTCAGAGTAACTCTTCTTTATGGGACACATTTTGAGAAGAACCAAAGTATTACATAACCCACTGTAATGTGGAAAGTGTAAATTCCCTGTTACTGTCATTTGTGTGATATGAACCACTATATCTCCAGAACGACCCTGTTCAAAAGTAATTATATTATCAGAGGAAGAAAATTATTAGCACATCTGCATAAATTAATTTATTATTTAAATAGCTGTAATGGAAAATGATGGTACTCTCAGGGTTTGTACTAAGGTAAATCATGACAGGAAAGGAGAATAAAATATGGCAAACTGCTCCAAAAGTAATTCATATTAGGGCTTTTCTCTGTTATACCAGGCTAAATTTCATCAGAGATTTATTTCCTTAAGTAGAGTGGCATTCCAAGGATACAGAGATTCTGAAGATTAGTTTTCAAACTTTATTAAGTTCATCCTTGAATGGAATACATCATAAATTCTTATCACTTTAACTTTTGATATGTTGAGTTACAAACATTCAAAGCATACATGTATTGGTGAAGTAAAGCATTACAAAACAATGCCACTTAGTTTTTCTGGAAGAACTAGGGAACATACAGATAATGACCCTGAGTATGTCCTCTTATCCTCTATCATCAAAACATAATTTTGGTTGAGTGCACAGGGCATGTGCCAACATCAAGATTTAAAAGAGTGTTTTGACTTTAGCTTTATTAATAAAACGAATGTAATTGAAATCTACTTTCTCTCTTCCTTCATCATGGTTGTAGGCCCAATCATTTCCTGGGACAATAAAGTTTATCCTCTCCTCCCAACCCTTAGTCATAATAGGTAAGGTGGAAAAATTGAAGAAGGATGGTCAAAAATCTGTGAGGATTCTTCACTAATGTATTAAGAAATTGTTTTTTGAGCACCATTCTATCTCCATAAAGATAGGGGAATATGACAAAATGAATTCAACCAGGTGTAAACCAGGATACCATAGCCAAGAAATAATGAAAATCAAATGCTCTTACAAACTCATATCTAGTTAAGAATCATGCAATTTGATCCAGAATCTTGGCTTCCAAACCAAGTCAACAACAACAACAACAAAAAGCAAGTGAAATAAAATAAACCAGCACCAGCGTAGAAGAAAATCAGGGTTTTTTTGGAACAGAAATAGGTCTAAAATGTAGGGAAAATCGAACGTCATTGAGAGAAAGAAAGTGAGCCCATACAGATGGCAAATTTAGGAAATGACCAATGGTCGTTTCATTTAATTATATTTAATATTGAGGTTAAAAGAAGGAGATAGATGTTTCTAGAATTTAATGCATTGACATATCCACTTTGTGATTGGCTGTATGTTCTGTGTGCCAAAAATTCAAATATCTAAGTGACTGTTTGCTCCACCATTTGGTAGGGATCAGAAGTATCCTCAACCCCTATTAATATGTGTTACATTTTTTAGAGGATCACTTCCAATCAAAGGAAAAAGCAAAAATATCAAAAGCAATAGCAACAACAAAAACCTTACTAATATATCTTTAATCTGTAGAAGTCTATTAATTTAGTAGTTTGTACAAAGTTCTTCATTATCATTTATTATTATTTAATATAGGCTTTAAGAAAAAAATCAAATATAGAGGGCACAGGATCTCACATTTCCCATGGGAAATAGGAGAGCCTGAAATAATAAATTTTCAAAATAAGTCTATTTAATATTCCAATTTTTATCCTGATAGCAGCCCAGCAAGCAACCAAGAAGAGATTATTCCTTCCTGGAGGTAGCTGCATTCAGCGACGAAACTGTCTTTCTAATGTGTATAGACCACAAAGAGGTGGAGGAGGTAGATTAAGAAGTCTTTTTGTCATTTTTGGAGGGCGATATTCCAATGTGCAACAATAAAAGATACCAGTAGATGATAGGAAGTGAAGAAGGTCCACTGAATATCTTAACTATCAGTGTATTGTTAAATTGCTTTTGAGATTAAAAAAATACCATTGTTAGACTGTAAATGATTAATAAAAGTAAAAAAAATGATACAGAGTAGTTTCAGGGGGCACCACGTTGTAGCTCAGGTCAGTTGGTCAGACTGGAACAGTAATAACAACCTGAAAAGGTATCAACAGTGGTGAGACATGATGTGTGGCCTTGAGCTGGGGTCAAAGGCTTGATATAGTCAATCTGCAGATGTGGAACACAAACGGAAAACACCTAGTGCAATGAGATCTCCTCCACTGGGAGATAACCTAGTAAACTTTTGGCGGGAGTCACAGGTCTATCATACAGTGGTAGCTCAGTTTATAGTAGTGGATATGTTGCCATGTCTAGTACGATGATTGATCTAGGCAGTAATGGTCACAATCTGAGGAGTGCAGGCTTGATCAGTAGCTTGTTTCTAGTCAGTTGCATCAGAAAATGATCTTTTACCATGGACACCCACATGAATTACCCAGGTATTTATATAAATAGCCATAATTCATTTCCACATTTCATGGCCCCAAAGAGCAGTGTCTACAATTTGCCAGTATTTTATTTTTCAAGGGCAGATCAAACAGTGAGGCAATTGGGAACAGCCCAAGAATCAGTAGAAAAATATACCAAGGTTAATCTAAGGGAGTATTTGCCAGAGTTAGGAGATGGCCTTAAGTTCTGTCCAATAAGTGGAGTAACTACATCTGTTTTGGGTTCTGCTCAGCTGGTACTGCAGCAGAACAGCTCCAGCAGCCGGGTGGGCACGACTGGTCCTTAGCTTAGCCAAAATCGTTCAGTGTTTTCCTTTGCTCTTTAGCACAACTTGTAAATTTTTCGTGAAACCTGGACATAATGTATCAAGTAGTAAGAACCAAGATAATTGGGTTTTTAATGAGGTATTATGATAAACTGGTTTGTTGTTGGCATGTTCAGTGGTTGCTTTAGCATAGGTGCCTAGGGCTTAAATTTCCTGTAGTATGTTTGCTTTCTTTTTTCTTTCTTCCCTGTTGTCTCGGGGCTTCCTTAAGAAATTCTTAAATAGTGTCTGTGCCTTTTGGCTGAGTAATCCACTGTTAACACATTGGAACCTTGTTGATTGGTGGCAAGATGTAGGGGGATGGGAAGCATTCTATTATCTTACAACTAAATCTTAGTTGTTCATGGGACCTGAGTTACTTCATAGAGTTTTCAGGCCCGATATTCCCTTTCCTTTTGGCCCCTCATCTGGGCCAGCTGATAAAAGAGCCTGAGTGCTCCCTCCTTTGGCCCTAGGCTGCATGTGCAGGAGAACCATCAACTCAGTCCTACCCTCTAACCACAGTAAAATCCCAGCCAGTCTCCTTTCCTTGCCATCTCAAGCCATTTCTAGACCTGCTTGGGAGTCAGCCTTGTTCCTCCCAGAAAGCCTCATTATGTTAGTAATAGACCTTTACCTACCCTCTTGGTTCATGAGTGGTGTCATCAGTTTGGATATCCACACCAAATTTTATGTGATGTGACTATCACATTTCTTTGAAGTGATCACAACATGAGGGGATGTTAACCTAATTACACCCTATAAAACCTGAAAAACTATGATTTGTACACACAAAAACACACACACACTATAATAGCAATCCCTGAAATATTATATGAGTTTGATTGTCTGCTCAATCTTGGTACTTAGCCATTCCTCAAGAAAAATTAGGCATATGGAATAATTGAAATAAATTCTCCCCTTAGAAGGCCCAGTTTAATCAAAATGACCGTGGTTTGCTGAACAATGCCCCCCAGAGATGTCTATATCCTAATCCCCAGAACCTGTGAATATATTATCTTACTAAGTAAAAGGGACTATGCAGAATCTTGAGAAAGGGAGATTATCCTTCATCGTCTGGGCAGGTCCAATGCAATCACAAAGTTTTTTATTTTATAAGAGAGAGGCAGGAAGATCAGAGTTAGAATATATAAGAATCGAAGTAGATGCCAGGGAGAGATTACACTATACTGCAGACTTTGAAGATGGAGAAAGGCCATGAGCTAAGGAATGTAGGTATTCTCTAGAAGCTGGAAAAGGTGAGGAACACTGTCTCTACTACAGCCTACAGGAAAAACACCTGCTTGCAGATCCATTTTTTACTTCCAACTTCCAGAACTTTAGGAGAATAAATATGTGTTGCTTAAAGCCACTTAGTGTGTGGTAATTTGTTAAGGTTGCAATAAGAAGTTAATATAGTGGCAAAAGGAAGGAAATGAGCTGATTTTTTTTCCCCAGTGTTGCCTACAGAAGAACATGTTAATTTACTACTGAAAACTGAATCCTAAGAACCATTCTGGTTTGCGTGGTTTCCAAAGCCTGGTTGAAATTTTCCTTCATTTCTTTAAGCTAGCTCATGCCCTTATAATGAAATTGATTTTTAATCAAATCAACCATGTTGTTTTGAAGTGCCCACATTTAAAAAACAATAAATACATAATTTATTTTCCTGGACAGTTTCTAAACTCAAATGAGATATAACAAGTAGTTTGCTCAATGAAAGATGGCCACTGTTATATAAACAAAGATGTTTCAGTGTAACATAAAAAAAGGAATAGTATAACATTGACACTTTGAATTTCCCTTCCTGAATCCAATATTTACCATTTCATTCTTCCTTAAAGGTAGTCATTAAACAGATTTCAAAAACTGCAGTTATGATTTTGCTTGTTTCTAACTTTATATAAATTGAATTACATAATATACATCTATTATCTAGTTTTTTCACTCATCATAATGTTGGAAAATTCTTCCATGTAAATATATGCAAGTAGATTTCAATTATTTTTATCATTGTGTAAAATATTTCATATAAATAAACCATAAATTATCTGTTATTTTATTGATGTACAGTGTAGTTTTTTCTAGCTTTTGGCCTATATGGATAATGCTACTATCCTCTCTTTCATGTGTATCTTTTGGCAAACATATACATGCATTTATGTTAGCTATATTCTCAGAAAAAATATTTTTTAGATCAAAGGATATTAAGGATATTCAGTAGATAATGGCAAACAGCTTTCCAAAGTGACTATATAAAATCCCATTTCCACCAGCAATACATAAGAGTTTTAATTTGTCCATATCATCACCAATATTTTTTTATTTCAAGCATTTTAATTTTAGCCTATCTGGTGGGTAAGTAGTGATACATCATTATGGTTTTAAATCTGCATTTCCCTGGTTAGTAATGAGGCTGAGTAAACTTTCATACTTTCATTGCCTGTTTAAACATTCTCTTTTGTGAAGCCTGTTCAAGTATTTTGCACATTTTATCTGCGGATTTATCACTGATTTGTAGGAGTTCTTTCATTAGGTATATGTTTTGCAAATGTCTTCTCTGATCTGTGCTTTTCCTTTTACAAATGTTAACTCTATTTTTGATGAATATAAATTATTAATTTAAACCTAATTTGTCAGTCATTGCATTATGGTTATACATTGTGTTCCACATTTAAGAAATCATTCCTTATTCTAAGGTAAAGGCAATATCTATTATCTTCTATAAATTTTGTTACTTTGTTTTTCTATTTAAATCTATACTCTACTTGTAATTAATTTTTGGTGTGAGATAGGATTGTGTGAAAAAGAATTAACATAACAGGTCTGTTTGCTCAGTCCTCACATGTCTTCAAAGCTGCCTGGAACTATCATGAACCCTTGGCCAACTCCCAAGAATGTGCTCCTTGGAAGGTTTTTTATGTTAATGACTGATGATTCTTTACATCTGGAATAATAAGTTGTGCCATATCAACTTATCAGTTTTGCTTTGCACAAACACCAAGATCGATAATGTGCACCAGTTTTCATTTTGGGGTTCCTGTGTTTCAGTTACCATGGCTGGTCACATAACAGGATATGCTTATGTGACCAGCCTTCCATCAACACCCTGAGAAGGGACACTTTTCATGCGTCCCAGAAAGTCACAGGCCAGAGATAAATGCATTCTATCCAGTACCAGAAGTGGAAGAACATGGAAGCCTGTATCTTATTCCTGAGAAGTCTGCCCAATGCTTATCTTTTTTTCCTGTTTCTGTTGTTCTTTATCTGTTTGCTTATCATATATATATATATATATATATATATATATATATATATATATATATATATATAACCTGCTATCAATTCTTATGAGTCCTTGGATCAAATCATCAAGTTTGAGTATGGGGGTGATGTTACCAAAACAAGCTAAGATTTACTGTCTTTGGATAGACATTCAAATGACTCAGCACCATTTATTAAAATACCATTTTCCCCCACTGTCTCTGTCCTAAATTAAGATTATGTATAAGTATTGGGCTGTTAGTGTACTCACTAATTCTTTTCAGTTGACCTTTGTCTATCATTTATTCAATGCCACATCATCTTAAATACTAAGTTTTGCTAGTCTATAGAATGTCTTCTTAACTTGTTCTTGAGGAGGGAACACTTCCAAACCCATTCTATGAAGCCACCATTACCAATACCAGATAATAATACCACCAGAAAACTATAGACCAATATCCTTGATGAATATCAGTGCAAATATTCTGAACAAAACACGGGCAAACTTAATTCAAGAACATATGAAAAGGTTTATACACCATCACCAAGTGGGATTTATCCATGGGATTTAAGGACAGTTCAACTTATGCAAATCAATAAATTAATATATCATATCAATAAAATGAGAGATAAAAATTATGTGATCATCTCAATAGAGGCAGGAAAAGCATTTGACAAAAATATAACATCTTTTCATGATAAAAACCCTTAACAGACTGAGTATAGAAGGAACAAACCTCAATGTAATAAAGGTCACATACTACAAACTAACAGCTAACATTATGCTGAATGGAGAAAAATTGAAAGTTTTCCTCTAAGATCAAGAACAAGACAAGGATGCCCACACTCACCACTTCTATTCAGTACAGAACCAGAAATCCTGCCTAGAGCAATTAAGCAAGACAAAGAAACAAAAGACATCCGAATTGAAAAGAAAAAGTAAAATTATCATTATTTGCTAATACATTTTTATATACAGAAAATCTCAAAAAGTCAATCAAAAATGGTGGTAACTAATCAATAATTTCAGTAAAGTTGTAGGATACAAAATCAACATACAAAAATCATTTGTGTTCTATACACTGACAACAAAACATCTGAAATAGAAATTTTTAAAAAAGATCTCATTCACAATAGTATCAAAAACAATAAAATACTTAGAAATAAATTTAACTAAGCAAGTGAAAGATCTATGCAATGAAAACTATGAGACTTTACTGAAAGAAATCAAAGAAGACACAAACAAATGAAAAGACATCCCACTGTTCATAGATTGGAAGAATTAATAATTTTAAAAAGATTCCATACTATCTAATGCTTCTACAGAACCAATGTAATCCCCATGAAAATACAGAGGCATTCTTCAAAGAAAAAGAAGAAACAATCCTAAAATTTGTCTGGAACCAGGAAAGATCCTGAATAGCCAAAGAAATTCTAGGAAGAAAAGAAGAAACCTGGAGGTATCACACCTCTGGATTTCAAGCTACACAACAAAGCCACAGTAATAATAACAGTATAGTATTGGCACAAAACAGACACATAGACCAATGGAATAGAATCAAGAGCCCAGAACTAAATCCCAGCATATACCATCAACTAGTAGGGAGCCAAGCCATTTCCAGTGGGAAATGAATAGTCTCTTTAACATATGGTGCTGGGAAAACTGGAGAAACACAGGTAGAACTATGAAATTGGACCACCATATCAGAACACTCACAAAAATTAACTTGATGTGGATCAAAGACTTAAACATAAGACCAGATAACATAAATCTTCTAGAAGAAAACATAGGGAAGAATATACTTGATATTGGTCTTGGTAAAGATTTTTTGAACATGATGCCAAAAGTACAAACAACAAAAGCAAAAATAGGTAAATGGGACTACATCAAACTCAAAAGCTTTGCACAACAAAATAAATAATTAATTAAATGAAAAGACAATCTACAGAATGTGAGAAAAATTTTGCAAATCATATGTTGAACAATGGGTTAATAACCTAAGAAAGGAACTTATAGAACTTAACAACAACAACTCATCACTGAAACAATCCAACTAAAAAATGGGCAGAAGAGCTAAATAGACATTTTTCAAAATAGGCTTATCAGTATGACCAACAGGCACATGAAAAGAGGCTCAACATCACTAATCATCAGGGAAATGTAAATCAAAACCACAGTGAAATATTATCTCACACCAGTTAGAGTGGTTATCAAGAAGAGAAGAAACAAGAAGTGCTGGCAAGGATGTTGTGAAAAGGAGGTCCTTATACACCATTAGCAGGAAAGTAAATTGGTTGAACCACTGTGGAAAATAATATGGAGATTCCTTAAGAAATTAAAAATAGATATGATCTACCATATGATCCAGCAACTCCACTTCTGGGTATATACCCAAAGAAAATGAAAACAGAATTTCAATTTCATGCATTCCATGTTTATTATAGCATTAGTCACATTAGCCAATATATGGAAACAACCTAAATGCCCACCAAAGGAATAATGGATTAAAAAGATGCAGCATACATACACAATGGAATATAATTCAGTTATGAAAAAGGAAGATAATCCTGCCATTTGTGACAACATGGATAGACCTTGAGCACATTATGCTAATTGAGATGTCAGACAGAGAAGGACAAGTGTTGTATGATATCACTACTATGTGAAATCTAATAAAGTCAAATTCATTTTAAAAAAAAGAATAAATTGGTGGTTACAAGTGGCTGGGGGTTGGGGGATAAGACTGGAGTTGTTTAAGGGTACATATGTGCAAGAAGTAGTAAATAAGTTATCAAAATCTGATGCAAAGTGTAATGAATATAGACAACAATATCATACTGTAATTGTGTAATATGATAAATATTGCTATGACAATCATACTACAACACCTAAATGTACCAAAGAAACATGTACACATTAAATTTACACAATGTTACATGTCAAATTTATTTAATTTTTTAAAAAGTACAGTTGACCCTTTACATCAGGGTTGAACTGTGCAGGTCCACTTATAAGCAGAGTTTTCAGTAGTAAATATTACAATACTACACAATCTGGGGTTGGTTGAATCCATGAATGTGGAACTGCAGATACAGAAGAAACAAGGATTTGGAAGAACTGCATATGTGGAGGGCTGGCTATAAGTTATATGTAGACTTCAATTGCATGGAGTGTCTTTACCCTTAACTCCCCCATTGCTCAAGAGTCAACTGTATTTGGATGCTTCCTCTCTTTATTCTCTAGAAATATTTGCATGATTTTGGAATTATTTTTTCCTTAAATATTTGCCAGAAATAATGGGTAATATAATTATTTATGTAGTTTTATTTGTTGGAAGATTTTTAAGTATAGATTCAATTTTTTTTAAATAGCAAGCTATTCAGGATTTCTATTTTCTCTTGTGAGTTTTGATGTTGCATAATTCAAGCAACATAATAAAATCTAAATTTTTCACATTTGTTGACATTAAGTTTTATCTTTTTAATATCTCTAGCATTTACAGTATTCTCCCCTTTTTTATCTGAGATTGGATATTTTTGTCTTCTCTTATCTTTCTTGATTTTTCTTAGAAAGTGTAAATATATTTTATTAATCTTTCCAGAGAGCAATTTGTTTGGTTGATTTCCTCTATTGTATTATTTATGTCATTATTTTTTGCTCAATCTTTATTATTCCCATTGTCCTAATTTCTTAGAATTTAATTTGCATATCATTTTCTTGAGATGGATGCATAGCATTTTGATATCTTAGACTTTTTAAATTTTAGCATATGGATTTACAGCCATTAGCTTCCCTTTAAAAATTGCTCTAGCTGGGTCCAACAAATTTTGTTTGTTCGTTTTTCAGGTAAATATATTTTCAAATATCCATTGTAACTTTTTTCAAGCAATATTTAAGAGTACATTCCCAGATACATGGAATTTTCTATCTGATCAAAGACAATATGATGTAAGATTTTAGCCCTTTGAAATGTATTAAGACTTTTTCTATGGCTCAGCATTTAGTCAATTTTAAAAACCATTTGATGTATTCTAAAAAAAAATTATACTGCAAGTGTCAGCACAGTGTTTTATATGTGTCTACCGGATCATGTTTGCTCATTGAATTGGTTAAACTTTCATGATGTTTGTTGTTTTGTATGATTCATATATCAGGTACTGAGAGTGGTGTATTAAAATATTACATTATAGATTATTATATTTTTCTTTGTAGTTACATCTTTCTGATGAGTGTATCATTAATCATTATCAAATTACCCTCTATTTAGCAATGCTTTTCTATTACTCTCTATTTTGTCTGATATTATTCTGGCTTCAAACTTTGCCAGAGACTTTGACTATATACTTAATGTTTTTCTTTAGCCTTTCTTCTCAACTGTAATTTTTTGAGATAATACATGCACTATTTATACTACAAGGCTAATTTTAATGAATGTGACGATCTAAAACATTATACAAATATAATGCAAATATCCTTCCCAATTAGATAATAATGTATTACTTATTTTCCATTTTACGTATGTTTATATATCAATTTTTTCCAAAGATTAACCTTATCCTGCATTGAACTATCTATAAATTAATTGGTAAAATGCATTCCATAAATTTATAAAATATGACTACCTATTGCTATTTTGCATCGATTGACAGCTGTATAGAAAAGGGAAACTGAGTTACAACTCAATTTTTGAAGGACGTTAATGAAATCTTGACTAGATGAAGAAACAAAGGTGGATGGAGTCTGAACACAGTGAGTCAGAGAGAGATGCTGTGATAACGTGGTTAAGATGAACTGCTTGAGGCAATGTAATCCTAACACTGGAAGGGTAAGACATAGTAAATCAAGAGAGGAATTTCACCAAGATCTTAGGAAGGCTAAAATATTAAGCACTGATGATACTTCTGTTGTCACCTTCCTACAAGGAGATAAAATAAAATAGGACTGAAATTCTCAAAAATCAAAGGTTTCAAGGAACTCTGTGCACCAGATGTTGAGGAAAAAATTACCAAAACGAGTGCTGAATTTTTCAAGAATAATTTCCTAATTAAAAGCAAAGCAATGTGGTCTAAACTGTTTATCGAAGAGAGATGTATATCTTAGAGCATAGCAGGCAATAGCAAAAGTAAAAAGAGGAAAGTGGCTAGCCTGCAGTTAAGAGGAAAGAGCCTTTTAAAAAGGCAAAAGAAAAATGCTGAAATACAATGCTTCCTTGTTTAATACAAGAGGTGGGTTGTATTATTCACAAATCATTTACATAATTTCCCTTCAATTTTGTGGAGGTGAAAGTAGGAAGAGTCTTTGAAATAACTGTGATTTTATTTCTTCTGAGAAAAACTATATTCCATTGCAGTGAGGACATTAAATACTACTGAAAGTTAAGAATAAAGAGATTTTTTTTTCCCCAGAAGAGATTGCATGATCCACAAACACAATAAAACTGTTTACGAGGAGACAGATTACAGCTGTGAAGAAAGGTATTGAACCATATTGAAATAAACGCAAAGGGTGGCTTTATGAAAGAATGCCATGGGTATAAATATGGATGGAGGTAGGAAGTCCAGTGAAATAACCATATGGGTAAAGGTAAAGGAATGTGTTTAGTTGGCTGAAATAACTGGCTCTAAAATTTTAATCACATCTTATATTGCAGTTACTGAACCAAGAACAAAAATAAGTTCCTGGTGGTAGAGGAGACAATATTCATTACATTTCCAAATGTCCCTAAAGAAGGCAACCGCATAATAAAATCTTAAATTTACTTCTGGGGCAAAAAATATCTCTCTGCATATAAATGTCCGTACTCCTTTTGTCAGCAATGATTACTATTTGGACCAGAATATTTCCTCTTTCAACCTAGTCAGCAGGCAATAGAGTGTTAAAATATATATCCATTTACAAAGAAGTTTTAGCTCATATTCCTGGCAATATTTATTGCTTCTAAGACTTTCAAAGCATATCTTTATTTTGCTTGCATTCTTTGCTCTCCAATTTACCTTATATTTTATTTTATGCTGCATAAAATCCCTCTTGAAATGCAGAGTATAGATTCAACAAATAGCTTTCCAACAAGCTGTTTAAAGTTTTTGTTTCCTCCCTCTATTCTCAACTTCTACAATATATTCATATTTTTAAAAATCAATACTTTTTTATATCTATGCCCTCTATGATACAGTTTATGCAGATTCTTCTTGTTCAGTAAAATTAAGTGTTTATGTATACATATCTGCTAAGAGTCCCAGTCTGCCTATTGATTTGGAGGACAGCTTTAGGCAGCCAAACAGGCACAGATGGGAGAGAATTCAGTACTGGCAAAGATACGGGTAGAAGGCAGAGTTGCACAGCCACTTTTGAGCTTTTGTTTCAATCCTTCAACCTCAGAAAGGGGATCAAGAAATAAACAGGGCAAATGAGACAGTGGAAATACGTTTAGTCTGCCAAGGTTGGAGGTCTACCTTTCAGATTTATGGATCATGCATAAATTACTTATAAAAAAAAAAGGTAATGCTGCCCCCAATATCTTAACTCACTAAGCTGCAGAAACAGAATATTATCAATCTCAACTATATTCTTGCTTTAATAACCTACTCTACTACTCTGATATTTGAATTCAAATTTAGAAACTATTGATGAATAAAAAGAACCAGGAAAATATTTTTTAAAAAGCTATTCAGAACTTACCTATATTAGGAATCCTAGTAGAAATATTATTCGATATAGAAAGAAAACTGGAAATGTTAGAATTTTCTGAAATTGTTCCTTGTTTCATATCCTTACAATTGATTCAATATGTACAATTTTCATGTTAAAAGAAAGAAAAAAGTTATTTATATGGAAATCCTAAAAAATTTCTATTGATATCCACAAAGAAACCAGTCTATAATCAGACCTACATTTTTCTGTACAAATTTCTCATGAACTTTTCAAACGTTAAATATATTTTTAAGAAACATTTTGGACATGAAAATGTATGTTTATATTTGCATATTTTTGCATATTCCAAACATATCTGTAGAAAAGTCGCACACCACACACACACATTTCTCTTTAGAAGGGGAAATATATTTTTTTAATTTTATATTTTATCTTAAAGAGGATAAAACTCTAGCATCTGTTTCTGATAAAGATTTACCTTCCTTTTTATTTTTATAGGCATTGGATATATTGATAGAAGAGATGATAGAGTGCATGCCTTTTGGACACACAGAGTAGGGTCCTCTCATTTATCAGCTTTGTAGACTTTTATAAAGATACTGCATTGACCAATATAGTGAAGTTTTTTCCTTCTCATTGTATTAAGCAATATCTGACATCTCCTTATATGTAGCTTAAAAAAAAAAAAGATTATTTTTAAGCTTACCACTTAAGAAAAATATTCCTGCTTTGTCACTTATCAGGCCATTGTTCAATGTGATCTTTACAATGGCTATTATTCCATTATGAGAATATACCATTATTTATAAACACACATGTGTTTATGTATGTTTTTTATATTGATATCTATATAGTTACATTAGCATGTAAGTACAGAGGATAATATAGGACACAAATTAGTACTTATTAGCTGGTTAATATTTATTGCCTCAAGTGGGGAGTAATTATGTGGAGGGGAATAACTATAATAAGAACAGGTATGTCAGTGATTATTGCATTTATGCACTTACATAAGATACTTCTATGTATGCTCATATATGAAATTAAATAAAATTACTTGAAAAAAAAATGAAGTAAAATACGGTTTTCTGATTCTCTCCCAAAATTTCTATAAAACTGAGTTGTTAAAGAATGCTGGAAAATTGTTCCTAAGCAACATATTTTAACTGATTTTTGTTGTTTTTTGTTGATGTTCTTGTTGTTTCACCAAGGTTTTTATAAATAGGAGTCCATATTATTTGAGATTTTTTTTGAAATTGGGAAAAAAAACAAATCAATGCATTGTTTTTCTCTAGAAAACCTCTGGAAACCTCTGGAGATAAGCCCACTAAACTTGGTCAGACTGTAGATTCTTAAATGGCTCTATAACTGGTCTCTAGCCCATCTCTGCCACAATCCAAAAATAAGAATCTTGCTGGAGACACTCCCGTCTTGCTGGCACAGGGATCGTGCAGGAGACACTCCTGTGTGTTCCTCTGCAGATCCTGAAAGGGCCCTATACTACGTGGTAGTAGTCTGTGAGCAAGTCTTCTGACATAGGGATCAAGCAGGAGAAATTCCCATCTGGACCCCCAGAGATCAGGAAGGGGCTTTATATACAGTGTCACTTTCCTCACACTGATAATCTGCTAGCAGTCCTGGGGTTCCAGGGCCCCATGGGAAACATTCATGTCTACAACCCAGAAGATTCTAAAAGGGTACTACACTAGGCCCCAGCTCTTCCCATCTGTGGTCCGTGAGCAGTCGTACAGCACAGGGACCTGATGGAAGACACTCATATCTGTGCCTCAGGAAATTTGTATAGGGCCATATCTTCAGCTCTAGTCTTTCCAGCCATGGTCAGGGACGAGTTCAACCCACTCATGGACCTGGAAGGAGGCACATCTATTCATGCCTCCAAAGCCAAGTATGCAGACCTCATTCTTGGCTGTGGAACCTGAAACAGCCCTGGGCTCAGTTCCAGCCCTTCTGAGCCATAGCTCAGGGCCAGTCCTATACATTCAGGGACTCACCCAGTGACAAGGCAATAGGCCCATGTCTGAGGTCCCAACCTTGGACTCTGAAAGAGGCCCTTGTCTCACTGCCACCTTATTGAACAGTGTATTAGAGACAACACTCAATGGTGGTCATCCATCCAACGACCAGACAGGATCCACACCATACCAAGCACCTGGTAACAAGCTGGCCAACTGCAGACCCCATTATAGACAGTGAAAAACCCCACTGGTTTATTGAAAAGAGAAAACTGACTAACTTTTAACTAGATTAACCAAGAAAAAGGAGAGAAAACTATACATATATAAAATGATATATGATTTCTCCAAAAAAAAAAAAAATGGAATATTGTCATTTGAGAGAACATGAATGGACCTTGAGGGCATTTGCTAAGTAAAATAAGTCAGACAGGAAGACAAATACCGTAGGATCTCACTTATTGGTTGTTGTAAAGGCAAGGGATGGACTCAAGTAGGTAAAGGGGTGAAGGGGGTCAGAAGGTACAAGCTTTTGGTTGTAAAGTAAATAAGTTATATGTGTGTAAGGTACAGCATGGTGACTGTAATTAATGATATTGTATTGCATGTTTGAAAGCTGCTAAGAGAGATCTTAAAAGTTCTTATCACAGGGAAAAATGTGCAACTGTGTGGTGACAGATGTTGACTAATTGTGATCATTTTGCAATATATACAAATACTGAATCATTACGTTGTACACCTAAAACTAATATAATTTTATGTCATTATATTTCAATACATTTTAAAGAGGCTACTACAAACAATTATGCAATAACAAATTGGATAACCTAGAAGAAATGGATAATTTCCTAGAAATACACAAACTACCAAGACTGAATCATAAAAAGTAGAAAATCTGAACAGACCAATAATGACTATGGAGATGAAACAATAATCAAAACCTCCCAACAAAGAAAAACCCAAGACAAGATGGTTTCAATGGTGAATTTTACCAACATTTATAGACAAATTAATGCCAATCTTTCTCAAACTCTTTCAAAAAACTGAAGAGGAAGGAATACTCCCAAACTCACATTACAAGGCCAGCATAACACTGATTCAAAAGCCAGACAAGAACATTATAAGCAAACTACAAGACAGTATCCCTGATGAATACAGGCACAAAAATTCTCAACAAAATTCTATCAAACCATCTCCAACAGCACAATAAAAGGATCATATACAATGATCAAGTGGGATTTATCCCTGGGATGCAAAAATGGTTCAACATAGGCAAATCAATAAATGTGATACACTACATTAATAGAATGAAGGATAGAAATTATCCGAGCCTCTCAATAGATGCAGAAAAAGTGTTTGACAAAACTCAACACTCTTTCTTTCCTTCTCATTTATTTTTATTGTTTTTTTATTAGGTATAATTGACATTTAACATTATATTACTTCCGGGTGTACAACAAAATGATTCAAAATTTGTGGACACTATTGTGAAATGATCATCACAATAAGCCTATTTAATATCTGTCACCATAAAATAGTCACAAAAACTGTTTTTTCCCTTGTGATGAGGTCTTTTAACATCTACCCTTCTAGCAACTTTCAAACGGCAATACAGTATTATTAACTATAGTCACCATGCTGTACATTACATCCCCATGACTTATTTATAATTAGATGTTTGTACTTTTTGACTCCCTTCAACACTCTTTCATGATGAAAGCTCTCAACAAAATGAATATAGACTGACTTACCTCAACATAATAGAAGACATTTATGACAAAGCCACATCTAACATCACATTCAACAGTGAAAATTGAAAAAAAAATTCTCTATGATCAGGAAGAAGACTTCTCAGCACTCTTAATTAACACAGTAATGGAAGTTCTAGCCAGAGCAATTAAGAAAAGAAATAAAAAGATTCAAACTGGAATAAAAGAAGTGAAATCGTCTTTGCAGATGACATTATCTTATACATAGAAAACCCTACAGTCTCCATAAAAAACTAAAAAAATTATAACTAATAAGTAAACTCAGTAAACTTCAGGATACAAAAATCAACATACAGAAATCATTTTTATTTCTACTCATTAACAGCAAACTGTCAAACATAGAAATTAACAAGATAATCTCATTTATAATAGCATCAAATTCAATAAAATACATAAGAATAAATTTAACAAAGGAAATGAAAGTTGTCTACACTGAAAATTATAAGACACTGTTGAAAGATACCGAGGAAGACACAAATAAATGGAATGATATGCCATGTTCATTAATCTGAAGAATTAATATTGTTAAAATGTCCATATTACTCAAAGCCATTTACAGAATCAATGTAATACCTATTAAATTCAATGGCGAGCAGGGGGGAAGATGGCGGAAGAGTAAGATGCGGAGATCACCTTCTTCCCCACAGATACACCAGAAATACATCTACACGTGGAACAACTCCTACAGAACACCTACTGAATGCTAGCAGAAGACCTCAGACCCCCCAAAAGGCAAGAAACTCCCCACGTACCTGGGTAGGGCAAAAGAAAAAATAAACAGAGACAAAAGAATAGGGAGGGGACCTGCACCACTGGGAGGGAGCCGTGAAGGAGGAAACGTTTCCACACACTAGGAAGCCCCTTCGCGGGTGGAAACTGCGGGTGGCGGAGGGGTGAAGCTTCAGGGCTGTGGAGGACAGCGCAGCAACAGGGGTGCGGAGGGCAAAGCGGAGAGATTCCCGCACAGAGGATCAGCGCCGACCAGCACTCACCAGCCCAAGAGGCTTGTCTGCTCACCCACCGGGGCGGGCGGGGCTGGGAGCTGAGGCTCGGGCTTCGGTCAGAGCGCAGGGAGAGGACTGGGGTTGGCGGCGTGAACACAGCCTGAAGGGGGTTAGTGCACCACGGCTAGCCGGGAGGGAGTCTGGGGAAAAGTCTGGATCTGCCGAAGAAGCAAGAGACTTTTTCTTCCCTCTTTGTTTCCTGATGCACGAGGAGAGGGGATTCAGAGCGCTGCTTAAAGGAGTTCCAGAGACAGGTGCGAGCCGCGTCTAAAAGCGCAGACCCAAGAGATAGGCATGAGACGCTAAGGCTGCTGCTGCCGCCACCAAGAAGCCTTTGGGCGAGCACAGGTCACTATCCACACCTCCCTACCAGGGAGCCTGTGCAGCCCGCCACTGCCAGGGTCCTGGGATACAGGAAAAACTTCCCCAGGAGAACGCTCGGTGCTCCTAAGTCTGGTGCAACGTCCCAACGGCCTTTGCCAACGCAGGCTCGCCCCGGATCCGCACCCCTCCCTCCCCCCGGCCTGAGTGAGCCAGAGCCCCCGAGTCAGCTGCTCCTTTAACCCTGGCCTGTCTGAGCGAAGAACAGACACCCTCCGGCGGGGCCAAATCAAAAGCTGAGCCCCGGGAGCCATGTGAACAAAGAAGAGAAAGGGAAATCTCTCCCAGCAGCCTAAGGAGCAGTGGATTAAATCTCCACACTCAACTTGATGTACCCTGCGTCTGTGGAATACATGAATAGACAACGAATCATCCCAAATTGAGGAGGTGGACTTTGAGAGCAAGATTTATGATTTTTTCCCTTCCCTCGTTTTGTGAGTGTGAATGTGTATGCTTCTGTGTGACATTTTGTCTGTATAGCTATGCTTTCACCATTTGTCCTAGGGTTCTATCTGTCTGGTTTTTTTTTTTTTTTTTTTTCATTTTTTTTTACTTAAAATTTTTTTTCTTAATAATTATTTTTTATTTTAATAATTTTATTTTATTTTATCTTTATTTTCTTTCTCTGTCTCTCCCTCTCTCTCTCTCTCTTCTTACTCTCCCTTTTATTCTGAGCCGTGTGGATGAAAGGCTCTCGGTGCTGCAGCCAGGAGTCAGTGCTGTGCCTCTGAGATGGGAGAGCCAACTTCAGGATACTGGTCCACAAGAGACCTCCCAACTCCACATAATATAAAATGGCAAAAATCTCCCAGAGACCTCCATCTCAACACCAGCACCCAGCTTCACTCAATGACCAGCAAGCTACAGGAGTGGATACACTATGCCAAACAACTAGCAAGACAGGAACACAATCCCACCCATTAGCAGAGAGGCTGCCTAAAATCATAAGTCCACAGACACCCCAAAACACACCACCAGACGTGGACCTGCCCACCAGAAAGACAAGATCCAGACTCATCCACCAGAACACAGGCACCAGTCCCCTCCAACAGGAAGCCTACACAACCCACTGAACCAACCTTAGCCACTGGGAACAGACACCAAAAACAACGGGAACTACGAACCTGCAGCCTAAAAAAAGGAGACCCCAAACACGCTAAGATAAGCAAAATAAGAAGACAGAAAAACACACAGCAGATGAAGGAGCAAGATAAAAATCCACCAGACCTAACAAGTGAAGAGGAAATAGGCAGTCTACCTGAAAAAGAATTCAGAATAATGATAGCAAAGATGATCCAAAATCTTGGAAATAGAATAAAGAAAAAGCAAGAAACATTTAACAAGGACCTATAAGAACAAAAGATGAAACAAGCAACAATGAACAACACAATAAATGAAATTTAAAATACTCTAGAAGGGATCAATAGCAGAATAGCTGAGGCAGAAGAACGGATAAGTGACCTGGAAGATAAAATAGTGGAAGTAAATACTGCAGAGCAGAATAAAGAATAAAGAATGAAAAGAACTGAGGACAGTCCCAGAGACCTCTGGGACAACATTAAATGCACCAATATTCGAATTATAGGGGTTCCAGAAGAAGAAGAGAAAAAGAAAGGGACTGAAAAAAAAACTTGAAGAGATTATAGATGAAAACATCCCCAATATGGGAAAGGAAATAGTTAATCAAGTCCAGGAAGCACAGAGAGTCCCGTACAGGATAAATCCAAGGAGAAATACACCAAGACACATATTGATCAAACTGTCAAAAATTAAATACAAAGAAAACATATTAAAAGCAGCAAGGGAAAAAGAACAAATAACATACAAGGGAATCCCCATACAGTTAACAGCTGATCTTTCAGCAGAAACTCTGCAAGCCAGAAGGGACTGGCAGGACATATTTAAAGTGAGGAAGGAATAAAACCTACAACCAAGATTACTCTACCCAGCAAGGATCTCATTCAGATTTGATGGAGAAATTAAAACCTTTACAGACAAGCAAAAGCTGAGACAGTTCAGCACCACCAAACCAGCTTTACAACAAATGCTAAAGGAACTTCTCTAGGCAAGAAACACAAGAGAAGGAAAAGACCTACAATAACAAACCCAAAACAATTAGGAAAATGGGAATAGGAACATACATATTGATAATTACCTTAAATGTAAATAGATTAAATGCTCCCATCAAAATACACAGACTGGCTGAATGGATACAAAAATAAGACCCATATATATGCTGTCTACAAGAGACCCACTTCAGACCTAGAGACACATACAGACTGAATGTAAGGGGATGGAAAAAGATATTCCATGCAAATGGAAACCAAAAGAAAGCTGGAGTAGCAATTCTCATATCAGACAACATAGACTTTAAAATAAAGACTATTAGAAGAGACAAAGAAGGACACTACATAATGATCAAGGGATCGATCCAAGAAGAAGATATAACAATTGTAAATATTTATGCACCCAACATAGGAGCACTTCAATACATAAGGCAAATACTAACAGCCATAAAAGGGGAAATCAACAGTAACACATTCATAGTAGGGGACTTTAACACACCACTTTCAACAATGGAGAGATCATCCAAAATGAAAATAAATAAGAAAACACAAGCTTTAAATGACACATTAAACAAGATGGACTTAATTGATATTTATAGGACATTCCATCCAAAAACAACAGAATACACATTTTTCTCAAGTGCTCATGGAACAGTCTCCAGGATAGATCATATCTTGGGTCACAAATTAAGCCTTGGTTAATTTAAGAAAATTGAAATTGTATCAAGTATCTTTTCCAACCACAATGCTGTGAGACTAGATATCCATTACAGGAAAATACCTATAAAAAGTACAAACACACGGAGGCTAAACAATACACTATTTAATAACGAAGTGATCACTGAAGAAATCAAGGGGGAAATTTAAAAAATACCTAGAAACAAATGACAATGGAGATACGATGACCCAAAACCAATGGGATGCAGCAAAAGCAGTTCTAAGAGGGAGGTTTATAACAATACAGTCCTACCTTAAGAAACAGGAAACATCTCTAATAAACAATCTATCCTTGCACCTAAAGCAATGAGAGAAAGAACAAAAAAACCCCAAAGTTAGCAGAAGGAAAGAAATCATAAAGATCAGATCAGAAATAAATGAAAAAGAAATGAAGGAAATGCTAGCAAAGATCAATAAAACTAAAAGCTGGTTCTTTGAGAAGATAAACAAAATTGATAAACCATTAGCCAGACTCATCAAGAAAAAAAGGGAGAAGACCCAAATCAGTAGAATTAGAAACGAAAAAGGAGAAGTAACAACTGACACTGCAGAAATACAAAAGATCATGAGAGATTACTACAAGAAACTCTATGCCAATAAAATGGACAACCTGGAAGAAATGGACAAATTCTTAGAAATGCACAACCTGCCAAGACTGAATCAGAAAGAAATAGAAAATATGAACAGACCAATCCCAAGCACTGAAATTGAAACTGTGATTAAAAATCTCCCAACAAACGAAAGCCCAGAACCAGGTGGCTTCACAGGCGAATTCTATCAAACATTTAGAGGAGAGCTAACATCTATCCTTCTCAAACTCTTCCAAAATAGAGCAGAGGGAGAAACACTCCCAAACTCATTCTATGAGGCCACCATCACCCTGATACGAAAACCAAACAAGGATGTCACAAATAAAGAAAACTACAGGCCAATATCACTAATGAACATAGATGCAAAAATCCTCAACAAAATACTAGTAAACAGAATCCAACAGCACATTAAAAGGATCATACACCATGATCAAGTGGGGCTTATTCCAGGAATGTAAGGATTTTTCAATATACGCAAATCAATCAACATTATACACCATATTAACAAATTGAAGGAGTAAAACCATATGATCATCTCAATAGATGCAGAGAAAGCTTTCAACAAAATTCAACACCCATTTATGATAAAAAACCCTGCAGAAAGTAGGCATAGAGGGAACTTTCCTCAACATAATAAAGGCCATATATGACAAACCCACAGCCAACATCGTCCTCAATGGTGAAAAACTGAAAGCATTTCCTCTAAGATCAGGAACAAGACAAGGTTGCTCACTCTCACCACTATTTTTCAACATAGTATTGGAAGTTTTAGCCACAGCAATCAGAGAAGAAAAGGAAATAAAAGGAATCCAAATCAGAAAAGAAGAAGTAAAGCTGTCACTGTTTGCAGATGACATGATACTATACATAGAGAATCCTAAAGATGCTGCCAGAAAACTACTAGAGCTAATCAATGAATTTGGTAAAGTAGTAGGATACAAAATTAATGCACAGAAATCTCTGGCATTCCTATACATTAAAGATGAAAAATCTGAAATTGAAATCAAGGAAACACTCCCATTTACTACTGCAACAAAAAGAATACAATATCTAGGAATAAACCTACCTAAGGAGACAAAAGACCTGTATGCAGAAAATTTTAAGACACTGATGAAAGAAATTAAAGATGATACAAATAGATGGAGAGATGTACCATGTTCTTGGATTGGAAGAATCAACATGGTGAAAATGACTCTACTACCCAAAGCAATCTACAGATTCAATGCAATCCCTATCAAACTACCACTGGCATTTTTCACAGAACTAGAACAAAAAATTTCACAATTTGTATGGAAACACAAAAGACCCTGAATAGCCAAGGCAATCTTGAGAATGAAAAACGGAGCTGGAGGAATCAGACTCTGACTTCAGGCCCTACTACAAAGCTACAATAATCCAGACAGTATGCTACTGGAACAAAAACAGAAACACAGATCAATGGAACAGGATAGAAAGCCCAGAGATAAACCCATGCACATATGATCACATTATCTTTGATAAAGGAGGCAGGAATATACAGTGGAAAAAGGACAGACTCTTCAATAAGTGGTGCTGGGAAACTGGACAGGTACATGTAAAAGTATGAGATTAGAACAATCCCTAACACCATACACAAAAATAAGCTCAAAATGGATTAAAGACCAAAATGTAAGGCCACTGTCAAACTCTCAGAGGAAAATATAGGCAGAACAGCCTATGACATAAATCACAGCAAGATCCTTTTTGACCCACGTCCTAGAGAAATGGAAATAAAAACAAAAATAAACAAATTAGACCTATTGAAACTTCAAAGCTTTTGCACAGTGAAGGAAACCATAAAGAAGACCAAAAGACAACCCTCAGAATGGGAGACAATATTTGCAAATGAAGCAACTGACAAAGGATTAATCTCCAAAATTTACAAGCAGCCCTTGCAGCTCAATAACAAAAACCAAACAACCCAATCCAAAAATGGGCAGAAGACCTAAATAGACATTTCTCCAAGGAAGATATACAGATTGCCAACAAACACATGAAAGAATGCCCGACATCATTAATCATTAGAGAAATGCAAATCAAAACTACAATGAGATATCATCTCACACCAGTCAGAATGGCCATCATCAAAAAATCTAGAAACAATAAATTTTGGAGATGGTGTGGAGAAAAGGGATCACTCTTGCACTGCTGGTGGGAATGTGAATTGGTATGGTCACTATGGAGAACAGTATGGAGGTTCCTTAAAAAACTACAAATAGAACTACCATATGACCCAGCAATCCCACTACTGGGCATATACCCTGAGAAAACCATAATTCAAAAAGAGTCATGTACCAAAATGTTCATTGCAGGTGTATTTACAATAGCCAGGAGATGGAAACAACCTAAGTGTCCATCATCGGATGAATGGATAAAGAAGATGTGGCACATATATGCAATGGAATATTACTCAGCCATAAAAGAAACGAAATTGAGTTATTTGTAGTGAGGTGGATGGATCTAGAGTCTGTCATACAGAGTGAAGTAAGTCAGAAAGAGAAATACAAATACCGTATGGTAACACATACATATGGAATCTAAGAAAAAAAAATATCATGAAGAACCTAGGGGTAAGACGGGAATAAAGACACAGACCTACTAGAGAATGAGCTTGAGGATATGGGGAGGGGGAAGGGTAAGCTGTGACAAAGTGAGAAAGTGGCATGGACATATATACACTACCCAGTGTAAAACAGATAGCTAGTGGGAAGCAGCCACATAGCACAGGGAGATCAGCTCGGTGCTTTGTGACTACCTGGATGGGTAGGATAGGGAGGGTGGGAGGGAGGGAGAAGCAAGAGGGAGGAGATATGGGAACATATGTATATGTATAACTGATTCACTTTGTTATAAAGCAGAAACTATCACACCACTGTAAAGCAATTATACTGCAATAAAGATGTAAAAAAAAAAGAAAAAAGAAAATGCAGACAGGGAGTTAAAGATAAAAAAAGAAAAATTAAATGGCATTTTTCATAGCAATGGGGGAAAAATCTCTAAAATTCATATGGAACCACAAAGACCCAGAATAGCCAAAGCAACCTTAAAAAAGAACAAAGCTGGATGCATCACACTTTTTAATTTCAAATTCTACTAAAAAGCTATGATATTCCAAACAGTATGATACTGGCATAAAATCAGACACATGGAGCAATGGAACAGAATACAGATCCCAGAAATGGAGGTGTCATGCACATGCCAATATTTAACAAGGGAGCCAAGAATACTCAGTGGAGAAGGGGCAGTCAGTCCAATAAATGGCATTGGTAAAACAAGACAGCCACATGCAAATGAATGGAATTGGACTCCTATGTAATATCCCTCACAAAAATTAACTTGAAATGGATTAAAGATTCAAATGTAAGACCTGTATCCATAAAGCTCCTAGAAGAAAACACAGGGGAAAGCTCCCTGACATTATTCTGGCCAACATTTTTTTTGGATATGACACCAAAAGCACAGCAACAAAAGTAAAGATAAACAAGAGGAATTCCATCAAACTCAAAAGCTTCTGCAAACAAAAGAAACAAGCAACAAAGAGGCAACCTATGGAATAGGGGAATATATCTCTAGACCATATATCTAATAAGGGATTAATATCACAAACATATGAAGGCCTCATAGTACTCAGAAAACCAAATAATCTAATTTAAAAATTGGCAGATGTCCTAAATAGTCATTTTTCCAAAAAGATGTTTGAATAATAGATACATGAGAAGATATTCAATATCACTAATCATCAGAAAAATGCAAATCAAAACCACGATATATTGCCTCACTTCTGTTAGAATGATTATCATAAAAAAAAGAAGATAACAAGCATTAACAAGGTTCTAAAGAAAAGGGAACTCTTGTTCACTGTTGTTGGGAATATAAATTGGTAAAACCACTGTAGAAAGCAGTATGTTTATTCCTAAAAAAATTAAAAACAGAACCACTAAATGATCCAGCAATTCCACCTTTAGGTATATATCTGAAGGAAGTGAAATCAAAAATCTCAGTGAGATTTGCACACCATGATTGTTGCATCATTATTCACAATAGACAAGACATGAAAACAATCTTAGTGTCCACTGAATGGACACTAATGAATGGATTAAGAAATGTGATATATATCACAAACAATGGGCTATTATTCACCCATGAGAAAGGAGATCCTGCTATTAGTGGCAAAATAGACGGACGTACCTTGAGGTCATTATGCTGAGTAAAAGAAGTCAGACAAAGACAAATACTACATGATCTCACTTATATATGGAATCTTAAAAAAAAAAAAAAAAGCCAGACTCACAGAAACCAAGAGTAGGACTGGAGGTTGGGGAGTGGGGGATACAATGAGATGTTGCTCAATGGATACAAGCTTTCAGTTATAAGATGAATGTGTTAGGGACCAATAGGAAAGAAGGTTGACTATAGTTAGCAATACTGTATCATACACTTGGAAGTTGCTAAGGAAGTAGACCTTGAATATTTTCATGAAGAAAAAAAGATTGTAAGGGTATGATGTGATATATGTTGTTAACGAAACTTGTCACAAGCATTTTGCAATATATATTGTATAAAATCATCATATTGTACACCTTAAACTTACACAATTTTATATATCAATTATTTCTCAATGAAACTGGGAAATATTGAAAATAAAAAGACAAATTATTCAGAGTATGTTATTTGTAAAGAACAATATCAAATTAGTATTAAGCAGTAGAAACACCACTGGGAAATCCCCATTTGTTTGAAAGTTAAACATACTGCTAAATCAATCATGGTAAAGTAAAAAAATCAAAGACAACAGGAAATATTTTGAAATAAATAAATATAAATTAAAACAATCAAATTTGAATAAGTGTATAATGCAGAGAAAATTCCTAAAAAACTAACAATCTTGTAAATAACAGCTATAAATTCTGGGGGCAGACTGAATCATAATTGTATTTTTTTGAGGTGCTTAAAACTATGAGAGAAAGCCTGTCGCCTTTCTGGACATAGTAAAAAGAGGAAGAAGCCTAGGACAACAAAAAACATTTGAGCTTGAGAGAAAATCATTGGTAAGAGATAGCTGAAAAAACTAGAACCTCAGATTTTGCATATAAACTGCCAAAGTCTCTTTCCAATCATGAACCACTTATATGTGAGGAGATTAAAATCACTCTAAACTGGAATCTGAACAATTCCTCTGCATAGGTGTAACAAAATTTACAGTTTGACTCTACATTAATTGTCTATAAAATCAAACACATCACCATTTTGGAGGAATATAACAGTATACAAAGTCCCAACAACATAACCATTTACAATGACCAGGATTCAATCTAAAATGACTTGACATACTTAAATATTACAAGACTCAAAAGGAAAAAAAAAGTCAACAGATGTCAACCCTGCTATTACTCTGATGATGGAATTATCAAACAAAAGCTTCACATAACATATTATAACTATGGTCAATGAGGTAAAGAAATGCAAACATATTTATAATAAATAAAATGATAGAAAATCTAGCAAAGAAATGGCTTTCTTGCATTGAAGATTTTAGAATTGAAATTTCCAATGACTAAAATAAAAATTACCAGAATATATTTAAAAGCAGAATAGAGACACAGAAGAAAGAATTAAAGACAGATTAATACAAATTATCCAATCGAACGAAGTGGGAAACAGAGATTTAAAAACGAATAAAACCTAAATCTGTGGGATAATGTCAAAATGCAACATACATGTACTTTGAGTACCAGAGAACAAGAGCGAGAAAGGGGCAGTAAAATAAAGTTATTATGGCTAAGAACTACCCAAAATTTGTAAAAGAAAAAAAATTACAGATTCAAGAGAGTCAGTGAACCCAAAACAAGATAAATACCAAGAAAATTATAAGTAGGCAAATTATAGTCAAGCTACAGAAAGCCAAAGATAAAAGGAAAAATCTTTAAAGCAACTAGAGGAATATAATATACAGAGAGAGAAACAACAATTCAAATATACATGGACGTCTCATCACAAACCATGGTAGACCAAAAAACAATGGAACATCATTAAAGTGCTTAAAGAAAAAATAGAAAATTCATAATTGTTTATCCGTTAAAAATATATATTAAGGATGAAGGCAAAATTATGAGAATTTCAGGTAAAGGAAGACAAAAGATACTCTCCACAATTGACCAGCTCCCTAAGGAATGCTAAAGGGAGTACTGAATGAAAAGAACTAATACCAACAGGAAACAAGAGCTTAAATAAATGAAAATCTTTAGAAACATTTATTGCATATAAATTTTACCTCAGTAAATGTAATTTTTAAAACTGTGGGTGTAGTTAAGAAATTGCTTAAAGAGAAGTCATAGTATGACAGTTTCAAAAGAAAAAAATTCTTATGAGTTTAAAGTACATCTGTTAAAACTGCCAATTTAATTTCTCAAGAGAATTTAGAGAGGAAATGAAAACAAAGGTTTTTAAATTTTTTCTATCAAGTGGATTTATATCCCTTAATATTATTGGAGTTATAGCTATAATTGAATGATATTTCAGATAATGTGTTAGTCATCATACAGATGGTGTATACATTATAGGCTCAATTTTCTCCAAGTTCAATTTCCTTATAATAGCCTTATAAAGCAAGAATGTAATGACTAGAGCATGGACACAAAAAGCTATATTACATACTCTACCAAAGCATATATTTTTGTAAGAAACACTATCATAGGAGAATGCTTGCTTTTTTCTGCAAAAAAAACCTTTTCATAACTGCAAGATACAGATTATTTAGTGGTATAACAGATTTGGAAATTCACTAACCACATCCCCCATGATTTTATTCTTTGAATCTTTATGGAAACTGATTTACTAATAGTCTTGAACCGGCTTTATCTTTACAGCAATGTTAATGAATAACCTAGTCTTCAGCATTCTCAAAAGTACTGTGTCAACAAATTTCTTTATCTTCATGGTTTCCAATTAATTTTATTGTAATATGTGCCTTCTGCCTTATCTATTAAATAGTTGAAGTGGAATTCAAAGTTTTATGTGTTTCTAATTTTTCTATGTTTAGTGTACTTGACTGCAGTTTTCATTAATGGTTAAAGTATGCTATACCTATATTTAAATATCTGAAAGGCTATTAAAGAAAGAAAGATTAGATTTCTTTTGTCATAGTGGAATAACTTTCTAACTCTTAGGAATATTCAAAAATGGAATGAATTGCCTCGGAAGATGTTGATGTTACCATAATTATAAATTATTTAACACAGTCTCGAAAACACCTGGAAAGACTCTGAATATGATAGTACATAGCAAATAAAATTTTTGAAGCTGCTGTATTACTGAATTTAAAGTCATTTTTTTACCTTAATAAACTATGGTTGTATGACATGGCATTTGATATATCATACCTTCTAAATAGCAATACCTTCTAAAAATTTTAAGGTGTTGATTTACTTTAAACTGTTATGTAACAATTCAAAGCAAAATCAATTAAAATATTTGATACTATATCAAGTTTTTTCAGTTACATTCTCATTTCGTCTTTCACTCTGTTGTAAATTTTTTCTAGCATTTAATTTGTTTCCTTGTTATAACTTCCCCTTCTCCTAAATATCTCCTATTTTTTATTCTCTTCTTAATACCTTAAAAAGCTCCTAGAGTCAAACATTTCTATCAGTATAACTCAACTGTAAGGACCTCTTTGAGCCTAGTCACTGGCAAATAGGGTATAATTAAACTTGTAAATTTCATCCTTAAAGAATTTCACAATGGCTTTCATTTCAGTTAGCTCACCAAAGACTTAGCTCACTTAGTTCAGTGAGAAGCAGATTATGTCCCATAGTAAAAAGTGATTGGGGCTTCGGCACAGTGGTTGGGAGTCCGCCTGCTGATGCAGGGGACATGGGTTCGTGCCCCAGTCCGGGAGGATCCCGCATGCCGCAGAGCGGCTCATGAGCCACGGCCGCTGAGCCTGCACGTCCGGAGCCTGTGCTCCACGGGAGAGGCCACAACAGTGAGAGGCCCGCGTACCGCAAAACAAAACAAAACAAAACAATGATCTATTAGAATATAGACATGCCCATTCATTTTCATATTGTCTATGGCTGCTATTTTGCTACAGTGGACAAGTTGAGTAGTTATAACACAGATATATTGTACCCAAAGACTGAAATATTTACATCTGGACTTTCACAGAAAAAAGTTTGCTATCTCTTTCTCAAAAGTTACCCGTGGCATCTATTCCTTTAAACGAATGGGCTTTTTTTTTTTTTTCCAGTTGTGCTTTATTTTTGACCCTTTTTATGAGACTAAAATGCAGTTAAGGAAGCAGTACAATTTGAGGTTAAGTATTCAGCTTCTAGAGCTCTGCATCAGGGTGATATTTCAAACCCTGACACTTGTTAGCTAAGTCTTGTTGGATCAGTTCCTTACCTTCTTTAAAATTTGTAGTTAATATATAAAATAAACAATAACAACATTGACACAGATGGTTTTGAGTATTTGATGAGATGATCCCTATTAAACTCACTGGCTTGGTATACAGTAAAATCTCAGGACATGTTATCTTTTTGTTAAACGAGGTGTTGGAGGTCCACTGAGTTTAGATGACTTACCAGAGATTACTTGATTAGATTTGGAAGGACAGACTAAATCCTGGGCCTTAACCTCTCAAGTCAATACAAAATCTACTGTAATTCCATTCTTTTTAGATCCAACTGCAGTATTTGGGGAAAATCTCACATTGATAACATTGATACCAAATCTAGACAATATATCCTCCCATCCTTCAATTAAACTACCTCCTACCTTTTCTTTCTTGAACGCTTCACCCTTCCCTACTCTTTAACTCTTACCTAATGCCCTCACCTGTAGTTCACTTTATCTGAAGAAAACTCATCTTCCCACCTAAATCCTAAAAATTCACAGGTATTTGTACAAATTTCGTGTTCATTTAATACTGTATATGACCTGTCTGTGTCCAGCCCCTCCCCTTGAACCCTGGATCCATTCCCTATCATCAACATAAGGATGCTGATCTAGCAATTAACACCCTCTCTATTACATTTTTTTCTCTACTTGAATCATTCCTATGAGCAGAGAAACATGCTGAGATATGTCCCAGTAAAAAGAAAAACAAATGCTTCAATTCTCTGTAACTCTTCACCATATCTCATATTCTTCATAGCTCTTTATATCAAAATTCCTCTAATTATTATATACTCACCAGCTTCAATTCTTTACCTCCTATTTTCTCTTAAACCCACTTCAATCAAACATATGTGTCCAATTCCATGGATTCAGTTCCTTATTGTTCACAATGACTTCCATGTCAGGAAATCTAATAAATAATTTCCAGTCCTTATGGTATTCAGCCATGCAGCAGTTGATGATTTCCTTCTTCTTTATGTTTTACCCCATGCTATACAACACCATACTCTCCTGGTTTCCTCCTGCCTCGTTATGTGTTTCTCCTCATTTATTTTGTTGGATTATTTTATTTCTAATTAGTAAATAATAGAATTTCCCAAGACTAACTCTTCAAGAACTTTTCTTTATTAAAAAAAACTCTGTTTAATCTAAACAAGTTTCATGGCTTGCTTTAAATACTAACTGTAGACTAAGTTTTTATCAAAGACTTTTATTATAGAGAGCAATAATTAGGTGCTGCATTAATGAAAACAAAATAACCTACATGATTGATGGGAAGTGAAGCTGTCACAAATCTATGCCATGTCTGCCATATTCATATTAAGAATCTTCATTTTGATATTAATAAGCAAATCTAACCCATACCTTCTCTAATATTTTCTAGCTCAGTAAATAACACTTATTCAGTTACTCAGACCCCAAAATGCCAAAATAAATTATCCTTGAATTGTCTCATTCTCTCATAGTCTATGTCTCTCTACACCTTAGCAAGTCTTGTCATTTCTACCTGTAAACTAGATGCCTAGTATTGTCACTTCTCTGTAACTTTTATGCTCTTATATTTGACAAAACCAACATCACCTCATATAATGGTATATGAAATTTATTTTCTTTTACTAACTTAAAATTAGATGATGTTACTTCTTGTTCCAAAATTTCCCACAAATTTCTATCACTCTGAGAATACTGTATAAGGATCTATATGATTTGTCCCTAATGAACACTCTAAGAGTTCTATTTCCTTTGCCTGTCTTCATAGGTTTTATGACTTTCTAATAGAATATTTTATATTAATTCAGTTATTTTTCTTTTGTATATCTTCCTCTCAGAATGTAAAGTAATATTTTGTCTTATTCACTGCTATATAAGCAATACTTGGAACAGTATTTTTGATTAAAAAATGTTGATTCAATGAATAAAAACTCCTGACATAAAGAGATCTTATGACTTGTGGAGAGAATTCTGATCACACAGTAATTAATCTTAAACTTAACATCTGAAACATACTTCTTCAAAAACCTCAGATTTAAGAGGAGAAAAAGCTTTAATTAAACAGAAAATCTGATATTGGTAACACAAAACTGCACAAATATTTTTTGTCTATTGTAAATAGAATATTATTTGCTTAGCAAAATCTCTATTGACAATTTTGTAAGACAAATAATTTTGTTACAATTATATTTGCTTTATCTTAGCATTAATAACATTAATAGCATGCCTTCAGAATGATCATATTACTCATTTGCATTAACAAAAGGAAGTTGATAGGAAGCCACATTCTTTATGACATAAATCCTTTGCCCTATATATCCTATTGCTTTCAACTGTCTCTGTACATATTTATTCAAAATGAATCTACTTGTGACATAAATTCTTTCATTAGTGTGACATGTTCTTTCTTTAATATTTCTGATTCATCATAGTTATTTTCCTTTTTAACATTTTATCTTCTTATAGGAGACAAGATGTCAAAATATGAAATCCCTATAAGCTTTATTCTGCAGAATACATCATGCATGCCAAAAAAAGATTGTTTAAAATAATACTTGAATTATTGGAATCAGAAAAATAAACTTGCATTTTAAGACCTCTCAGAAGAAAAGTAGGTCACCATATTTTCATTAACTTTAAAAAAAATTTAGTTCGACCCACTGGACTAGAGAAAAATAAGGGTTTTTACAGATATATGATCATTCACATCCTCCAAATTCACTATGTACAGCTTGTATTTTAAT